>NC_061530.1:12677500-13277500 GCF_022379125.1 Scophthalmus maximus
TGAGTAAACAGACACTACTGTTTTTGTAAATTGTCAGACATTGTGCTGTGATGCAATGCCTTTCATAATTACTGATTCGTCATCCTTTGTACGCTCTGTGTGTATATGCCACGCTGTTCAACTCTATTGCTTCCTGCTGGTTCTGTCTCCAGAATAAGGTGAATCCCCTCAATGTGACTCCCCCCATACAAGCTGTGGACCAAGACCGAAACATCCAACCTCCCTCCGACAGACCAGGAATCTCATACTCAATCCTCATCGGTAGGTTGGGACATATTGGGGTTTAGATTGCTCTTCCTGAAAACAGAATGGTGTATTGTTAAATATTTTTAAAAAAACATATCTGTCCATATAGCTGACTCCTACACCAGCACAATCCCCCTGCTGTGTGCTATTTAATCAGTTCTCCTGAGCAGCAAAGTGTAACTGATTGCTAGACTGGCTCTCAGAGCACATACCTCTTCAAGGCCAAACAATTTGCACGTCTGTCCAGCTGTTGCAATAGAGAAATGGGGAGGAGAAAATCTGATAATCTGCACTAAACTGGACAAGCTCATAGATCTCAACCCCATAAATATGTTTGTTTTTTTATGTGGATGCATAAATCATTTCATGAAATATGGAAAAAGTAAAATGATAAAAGAAAGGGACCCAAAATTAACTTAAATGCTTAGGTGCAGCATTTTTTGTGAAGAAGTTTCTAAAATGACAGATGAAAATGACCGATTGATATATTACTGTCACCTTCATTTGAAGAGTGACTTATTAGCTACATTTCACCGCCGCGGCAAGGCACAAATGATGCCTGTTGAATTGTTCACCTTTCGGAATATTGTAAAATGCAGTCACCAAAAAAAACTTTTACTGGTGAGGATTTACTGACATGTCTTGACACAGACTTGATTACATTTCCCAGACTCCTCCAGTGAAAGTAATCTGTCTGAGGAAGGATTATCAGACTCTGTGACAAGGGGCAAAAGAATCTGTTGCAACTTTGGGCTCCTCCAAGATCTATGATTAAAAAAAGTTTAAAAAAGGCAGATATGGTAATTTTAGGAATTTTTATGTTTAAAAAAAAAAAATTCTCATTAGACTATATTGAGGGTAACTGTTCATTAATAAATAAATCATACTATTTTGTTTACTTTGGACGACGTGATTGTTTCAAAGAACTGACCGCTGAATGCAACTGGAACCCAGAATGTATTCATCCAGGCTTGGACACAAACATCTGTGACCACAAACATGGGTGGAATCATGCTGTCTTGGAATGCACCACCCCGCAGTAGAAGCCAATGCAATCAGTGCCAGCCATTAGGATCCATCACACACACATGCACGCACGCACACACACACACACACACACACACACACACACACACACACACACAAACACACACGCAGGCAAATAAAAACACCCTTAAGAAATGTGATTGTGCACATTTGCTTGTGTTGCTGCTCCTCGCACCAGACCTTGATTTCCCCACTGTGCATTGGAGCATTTCAAAGCCCCACATACTGTGTGTGTGTGTGTGTGTCTGTCTGTCTGTCTGTCTGTGTGTGTGTGTCTGTGTGTCTGTGTGTCTGTGTGTCTGTGTGTCTGTGTGTGTGTGTGTGTGTGTGTGTGTGTGTGTGTGTGTGTGTGTGTGTGTGTCCGTGTGTGTCCGTGTGTGTGTGTGTGTGTGTCTCCGTGTGTCCACATTTGGTGAGCTGAGATAAGAAAACTGGGGAGCATTGGCCGTGCCTCTCACTTTTATACTTGTATTGTCTCTTTGTGCTGCTGGCTTTCTCTCAGGCAAACCCCAGTCCTACGCAGAATATTTCAGCCTAAACAGAACCACAGCGGAGCTCCTGCTGCTGAAGCCCATCGACAGAGAACTCTACCGCAGATTTGATCTGGTTATCAAGGTGAGGAACACTGGAGCTGCAAACAGGGGAGGTTTAATAGAGAGATTAAATAAAGGCAAAATATCCTATCTTGGTTTATTTATATGCTGTTTCCCGCTTTCTCTCAATCGAGGAAGTAACTGTAAGATAAGATTTGTGCTAAACTGTGTGAAGTTACCCAGTAGCCTAATTGCAGAACTACTGTAGGCACAGATCAGGTTCTGCTCCGCTGAAATTGAATGTTGACTTTTTCCTCCATTGGATGTTTTTGCTGCAGTTATAGGTGTGTGCAGATCTGTGTATACGTGTGCACACTGATATTATGTCTATGTAATGAAACGGCATTCATTTTACTTCTCGGCCAGCTGCACTGTTGGTTCGTAGACTTGTTTAAGATTTGCAGACCTAAATGAATTTTAAAAGTTGAATTCAACTCTTTCACACAAGATAAATAAAAAAAAAAACTTCCATTAAACAGGACTGTCCTAGATTTGCCCCCCCCCCCCCCCCCAAAAAAAAAAATTATTTCGAGGGAAACATCTCCAAAGTCGCTTCAAGATACAATCAAAATTTGCAGGTCACCAATTCATTAATAGATAATTGCCCTTTACTTTGCTATGAAATGAACCCAAGTGTTACTGGCCTGTTTTATTACCATTTTCAAAGCTGAGAGCTCTGCTGAGCGCTGTTCAACATTTACCGTGTGAAGTATTATCATTTAATACATCTCAGCTGCAGGATTAATGATTATCACAGTGCAGAAAGTGAAGCATCACAGTTAAAAAAAACACTTACATTTTTTTTTCTTATCTCTCTTTTAGGCAGAACAGAACAATGGCCACCCCCTGCCGGCTTTCGCCAACCTCCAAATTGAAGTTCTGGATGAAAACAACCAGGCACCCTACTTCGTGGAAACAGGTTACCATGGCTATGTTAATGAAGCATCACCAGTGGGAACCACGATAGCGACCAGCGTCAGCCTGTCCGCACCACTGGCCATCATCGCTCTGGATAATGATGTGGAGGAGGTGAGGATAAAAAGGCCATGGAGCTGCCGCTAATGACGATATCAGAAGTTGATTAATGTTAATTAATGTTACTGACATGGCACTTAGTAATCAGAATAATGCCATTGTGCATATAGAGAACAATGCTGGGATTTTTTTGGGTGTTGCTGGTGTTTTATGTATTTGATATAGAAAAATACATAAATTATTGCCTTTGTGCGGATAAATAAAAATCGTACAGACTTATTTCATTTTCCAAATCCAGCTAAACAAGATGCAGTATTTTACGTGTGTCACTTATGAGATGTGTTGCATCTATTTCCGTTATAGCTTACAGCCAATAAGACGCCTGTAGGTATCAGCTGAGTTCTTTCATTCTGTCCCTTCCACCTTTTTGCTGCCTCTGCTAAAGCTTCAACTAGTTGACTTTAACAAAGGACTGCGTCTCCGCCGACAGAAATGAGACTTGATTTGTTGTAAATTTTGGTGCTCATTGACCAGTGTTTGATGGTCATGTGACGATTTCCTGTACCAGATAAGGACTGACAGTATGCTCATCCCCAGGCCACCGCTGATAGGCCCGTCAAGCTTTGCGTTCTCGTACAGCACACATTGATTTTTCACGAGTTTACGATGATAACCACATTGCCCAAAGCAGTATTTACCACCACTACCAGGGGCACTGTACTCAACGGCACCACCTTCGGTGCAATGACAATTGCTGCTACTTGTTTTTCGTGAGTCGTGACAAATGCAGCTGCAGCTGCTTCTTATATTTCATTCAAGTCAACATCCTCTTAGTCTCATCTGCAAATGAGGCCAGTTTGCTTTTGTCGCTGTTCTGGGAATTCAGAAACGTCTAGTAATTCCCTAAAACAACGACGCCTTGATATCAGATTTCAGATAGTTAAGAAAATGGATTCTCATTTCTCGGTGGCGACTGTTATTTGCCGTCTGAAATGACAACTGCTGATGAGCTGTAGATAGCTAATTAAGCAAACATTTGCTTTGGGAGTTAGTTGAAAATACTGCCTCCGGCTCCTTTTTTTTTAATGTTCCTAGCTGACTCTGAAAATGAGTACTCTGTCAAAAGCGGTCTTAAAAGACACACTTAAGCGCCAGTTCGCATCATGCAGGTCTACTAGGGTCCTTCTGATGTGAATGACGTCATCAGATGGTGCACGCGAGGCCATGTGCGGACGTCCTATAGGTTACCCTTCGATTTGTAGGGTCGTACAACCGCTACGCTACAATGGGCACCGACCGTGCATGAGCTCCTCCGAGTGGACTACAAAGAAGTATAATGAGAACAATTACTGTGTCCAGTGTCCACAGAGGTGTCAAGTTTGACAGGTCTGCCATGCCCTGCTGTGATTGGACGGTCGCTGTGTGGGGGAGGGGTTTGAGCCAACGGTCATTTCCTACGAATAAACTGTGCTGGTACTGTACAATCCTTGAAGAAAAGAAGCAATGAGCCTCAGAACCTCCCTCAGAACCTCCTGTAATTTACAAATAAGTCTTGAAAATGGTAAAGAGGTCAACAAAACCATTTCCGGTCTCCAACCAAAAATCAACTTGCTTGCAACACATGGTGACAGTGTTTAAACAGACCATACATACATGAAGACGTAGTCCAGTGTCCATTTCTAGCCTCCTTTTGTTCTACTGAATCTCTGCATTGTGTATTGCTTGCGGTGTGTGAAGTGCCCCTCAAATTCCTCTGTGATTCTGGATGGTAAAGCCTGTTCCCTCTTAAGCTGCCTCTCAGTGATAATATAAGAATTTACTGTGCTGCAACATTGTTATCGCTGATGCATTTCCAAGAGATTAGTTTGTTTAAGATGTAGCGTAGCCATTTTTACGAAGGAAAAAAAACAAGCTTTGGTTCATTGCTCTCTAAAAGAGCCCTGCAGCAGGGAATGGGCTTAGCTGGGATAATGTGTGCGTGTTCGTGGTGATTGATATATGTTGAGTTATTTAAAATATTGCTAACCCTGGTCTTTCCTCCTGCATTAAGTACCAACAATCATGATTAGTCCTAATTGCTTTTATGTGCCGTCCATCACTTTTATTTATGTGTGTGCATATGACTGTGAATGTGTGTGCTTCTGTTTATTTATGACTCAATATCCACACTGGCTACATCGAAAATATTATCAGCCCCCCCCACACCCACCCTGCTGAGCCAGCCTTATCTGGAATGACACACACACACACACACACAGAGAGGAAGTGCCTGTGTGGGTAATGTCAGAGGAGGACTTGGATTAGGATTGCCTCTCCATCACTGAATATAGCGCACACACACACACACCCACACCTCTCTTAGGACAATCTTTATGTCGAGAAAACCTTTAAGGTGTTGTTCACTTTCTCCTGTCAAAACACTTCTTTGCACTCATGTATTCAGCTTTCTGATCTGTTATATTAATTTGCAAAACATCAAATGAAGAAAAACGGACACATGATATTGTTCACTGCCTAGTCCTTGTCTTTTTTAATTATGTTCCTTTTGTTATCTGCTCTTGTGATAAGTCACTCTATGTTCATCAAGCATTCAGTATCCTGAAGTCTCAGTGCATTCCTTTAATTGAACCAACCAAAGAGCTCAGTCGTCGCCATTAAGTTGCTGTGATTCTATTTGACAGCTCCCAAGTATAATTGTACCAGCACCAGTATCTTCACTGGGCGTTTTAATGTTGAAAGAAAATAAGAAAGAAAAGCTCACTCTTATGCCTTCTCTTCACCTCTAAACATGTGTTTCTCTTCAACAGACAAGGGATCCTCAGCTCCAGTTCTCATTGGACAGCTATTCTAATGTATTCTCTGTGTCTGCTACTGGAATCAGAAGATACCTCACGCTGGTGCAGCCACTGGACAGAGAGACACAAGACTCCTACACATTCACGGTACTCCAGAGCCTTGGCATTTGTATGAATACCTTGTAAATCCAGGTGTGTTTGTTGGGCGCTTCTAAATGTGTACTTCACCTCACATCCTAGCCCCGTGATAGAACCGTCGCAGTGGTCTTGAAAAAGGACTTGGGAAACAACATATGAGGATAGAAGCGAAACAAGAAAGATGCCGGATGAAGAGAAGACAGGAGGAGAGAGAGTTTGACAAATTGTTATTAGAAGAAAAAAGGGAATAGAAGAGACAAAGATGGGACAATCTGTGCATTGCACGTATGCACTCCCATAAACGTGGGAACGTGCAAGTCCATAATTTGATTTCCATCAACCACTGTGTATCGAGATTTAATTGTATGTTGTAACATCTTTTATGAGCGTCTGGCTCCTTTACAGCATTTATGTTATAGTACTTAGCTCTTCAATTGCTCAGTGCAGAGATGGATCAGAATCCCAATTGGTAAAACTTGATTGATCGGCGCAGGGATATTGCTTAATTTCAAGTTTTTAATTTTTTTTTAAACTAATAGAGAAATGGCAAGAATAAATACACAGTAAGTGAATAGGAAAAACACATCATGTGTTCAAAAGACAGTTATGCACAGGCCTCTTAACATTACCATAAAGCAGGTCCAGTGTTGTGCCTCCTCTGGTTGTGGAGTTCACAAACTGAGAGGATGCGGGGCGAGTCTTATCCAGTTCCAAGCCCATGGAGATCATTTCGAGCCTGGCCTCCCATGGTAACAGTGTGGAAGAAGACAGGTTCAGTGGAGTACATCAAACAACACACACCACATTCCCAGATCTCCCTGGGAATGTGGGATGGACGCAGCCCCATGAGGAACAATTCAATGTCTAGGCTGGCAGTATGTTCAGCCCTGTCCGCCCGAACCTTCTGCAAGCCAATCGATCCATACGGCATATTTCTTTAGCCATGTCTCTGAGAAATATGACAGAAATCTCACGGGTTCCTCATTAGGGCGTAGAGAATCCGACTCTGGTGGGAGGTCCGCGTCCTGCCTTTCCTCTGGTCCTCCATTCTTTTGATGTTTCTTTTCATCTCATTCCCCGTTTTACCTCCCGTGTCTTTGTTACCTGAACACGGAGCACAGGGTATCTTGTGTATGCATGCATGTGTGTCTCACCATGTGATGTACAGCATTGTCACTTCACGCAGCGGCCTGTTATTTGTCGATTTCAGCCTGGTCCCATAAGCAATGGGCGTTTCCATGTGTGTGCGCGCACGCGGCAGTTTGAAAGTTAAAGATGGAAACAGGGTGCGGTGTATTGATTAAAAGGCGTAGGTGCATAGTAATCATCATGAAAGCCTTTGCAGGAGAAATTAAACTCAAGGATGAGAGAGTGTGTCAGCTACTACACATGGAGGATGATTTGCCGGCAGGATGAGCTTGTCCAGAAGATTGGTATCGGTGAAGAAGCTTCTGTTGATCAGCACTCTGATATGCAATGTGTGTGATTTCTAAAACATAGATGAGTACATGCTAGTTGAATTGCTTTCCGGGAGAGTGGAGTCACTGGAGGAAGAGAACAAATGCAAGCGTGAATGCTTTTTAAATAACGTGGGCACTGGATGTGAATCGACCTCTGTTGGCCTGATCGAGCGAAGAAACTTGCTTCGCTCTTGGCACTGCTTTGTGCCCAATGTACTATAGGACTAACAGTGTTTTTTTGCAGTGGAATTTGTGTGAATTGAACAAATGCGATGTGTTACATATTGAGTATTGAACAAAGTCAGACTAGACTCCCACCTTACCTAACACTCTCTGGCTCTAGCGTCAAATTTATAATATACATTGTCATCAGTCTTCACATTTACCTCCTTGCTTACTCCTTTTCTAGTTAAACTTCGGAAAAAAACTTGAGTAGAAGGTGTTTCTAAGAAGTTAATGTACATTGTCATAATTAATTTGGTTGTTTGTGCTTGTTTGGTATATATTTTGCATAGATTCTATTTTAAGGTGGTGCACTCGACAATCATTGCGAGTGCTCTGTAAAATGTCTGGTAGATGTAGTGGGGGGGGGACAGCCAGGACAGATTAGTTCACAGATTTTTAAGACTTTTTCAGCTGCACCCACGAGCAAATATAAATAAACCCATGTCAGGGATTTAGATGTACAGAGCAATTGCACCAAACAAGAGAACAAACATGACACTATCAAGATGTCTAGGACACGCTGAGCACACGGTCCGCCCACCGGGGATGCTCGAAAGGTAGCTTTTTGTAGCTCAGCTGAGTGTAACATTTCTGCAAGAAGGAACATTTTAAGTGTGTTATTTTTTTATTCTATTCTTGTGTTTTTTTCATTCCCCCTGCCTCTCCAGCTTTTAGCATCAGACGGTGTCCAGCAGAGCAGTCCGGTTACCGTGACGATAACGGTGCTGGACGCAAATGACAACACCCCCACTTTTGCGAACGTCTCGTATAATGTCAACCTGTTTACTGATATGATGCCTGGAGAAACTGTCTTACAGGTACACACTGTCGCAGACTACTTGTCAATAACACACATCTCAAAATGTGTAGCGTTAACGCGCTTTTTATGCACATGATGTGAAATACATTTGAAATTCATTTTCCAGTTTTGTGTTTAAATGTGTTTCGACACGTGATCCTTTTGTGCGCGTGTGTCTCCTCCCAGCTGTCAGCAGTGGATTCTGATGCAGGTCCAAATGGTAGAGTCACATACCGGATCTTGGCTGGTGACCAGAACAACTTTCTTATTGGAAACAGGTAATCATATCACTCGCACTGTGATATTGTGTATGTATGTATATATTTATTTTTAGAATTAAATGAATGGTTTAACATTTTGGGGGGATTATTTGCTTTCTTGATAATAATGCTAAAAAAAACAATATAGCCGACGTACACTCAACACTGTGCCTGAACGCATCCTGTGTTGGCACTGACAACGGGCAGTATGCTTTGCTCACATGCTGCGCTCACTACGCAGGCTGTGTATGACATTGCGCCAAGCCTGCATATTCTCAGGCCCAATCTTGTCTTTTAATTGTTATCCCTCTCCGGTTGCAGGAAACCAGTAGAAACCCCCCGCACCCCCGCTTAAACTAATCCAGGTTCTAAAGAAAGCTCACTGCCACTATTCCACTTGCAAAATGAGATTACCATTACTTGGATATATAGCTTTTCTGTGGCATTTTTAGATGTCTTAGTTGATGATATTAATGACGATAACTTGTGTAAGGATTTTAAATGCCAGTTTATCTTAAACAAAAAAATAAATGAAGTCATTGTCAGAGAATAAAATAAGGGCAGTGGGGCTCAGAGATTTAGAAACGAGTCGTTGAGGAATCAATATTAAAATGCTGATGTTCTTAGTTGC
This sequence comes from Scophthalmus maximus, assembly GCF_022379125.1. Classification (NCBI taxonomy): domain Eukaryota; kingdom Metazoa; phylum Chordata; class Actinopteri; order Pleuronectiformes; family Scophthalmidae; genus Scophthalmus; species Scophthalmus maximus. The sequence continues at coordinate 12,686,670 of NC_061530.1, forward strand.
TAAGTTACATACTCCCCCTTTATCTTTATGTGTCTAATCATGTCATATACTGTTTTCTCAGTACTGGGGTCATTAGTGTGGCATCGGGTGTTGAGCTCACCGTGGGGCGGAGCTACGCTTTGACTGTCGAAGCCGTGGACAATGGGCCTGTACCTCATAGAAGGTAAAAGCTTCTCTCTAGCTGCTTCGTCTCGAGCCGAGATATGAAATGCCATCAGTTTTCCAGAGCTTTTCGCACTCATTGTCAGACACTCCAGTCCCTCCTTTCTTCTTGTGCCCTGCTGTTCCATTCCATCCGTCTATTCACCATTTTCAGGCAAGGCGTTTTTTTTCCTTTTTGGATGTATATCAGGAAATATAGTTGTATATTGGAAATTGGATGGATGGTGTAAGTGTGAGTAGGAAAGGAGAAAAGGGGAGAAGAGTGAAGCAGAGTCAAAGGTAATGACAAGGTGCCACACTACGAGCTACTCTCTTCTTGAGGAACCTGAAGAAAATGATACCATATGTGTGTGTCAGCGAAGGGACAATTTCATCAAATGCAGATGCATAGAAAGCAAGAATAAATGCCACAGACGGTATGAGAAAAAGCAATAAATAAAATGCACTCGGCTTGCTGCATGAAAGGATAAGAACTGACTTGATGAGGTGATATTTTGATATTTCTTTTGTTTGTCCGGCCTCCTGCCCTTCATCCCTCATGGATTGCAGCCATAACTTTTTACCAACTCCCCACCTCAGGTTATTTCATGGAAAAAGGCTGCCGCTCCTCATATTGTGTAAAACTCTATTGTGTATCGATTTGGTAGCTAAAGTCTGGCAGAGAGCACTTAAATTGTGAAATTTTAATTTTAGACATTGGCCTGCAGTATCTGAGAACTCAAGTGAATCCAGCCATCGAGCTGTTCACTGACTGGAACGCAGTCAAACTAACCTGCTCCACAGATTGATGTAGCAGCTGCACTGGCAGAGAGTTTGATTCCTCAACTTCCCTTCCCGCCCAAAAGAAACATCATAGAACAGGGACTCAGTGGGAACATGAGGGCCAACGTGCTTCAAAAGTCGTTAGGTCCCTCTGATACATGGTTTCCTTCTTTTCATTTTCCTCCAGGTTTCCAGTTGTTGTTTTTCTCTCGTTGCATACCCACCAAATCCGTACACACCAAGGGAAACTTGTGAGAAATCAACCTCCTTTTAGAGAACAAGTACAGAACAAAAGCCGCATTTGAAACACAGGAATCGTAAAGATTCTTTAAGGAAAACATTAGGAAAAGACATTGTGCAACACCGATGTGATGCCTGCTCTGTAGGTGGGCTTGTAAGAAAAGAAATCAGTTTTATAGGGTGATATCAACTGAGCTGGTCAATCAGGAATATTCCTTCTCTCCGATGTTAATTTTTTCATAGCAGACCTGAGGAAGTCCCCGTCAGGTGTTTCATTTGACCGGTGAGCAGCCAACAGATAGGGGTTTTGTGCATCAGCTCACCTGGCAGCATGTTAAGTGTTAGAATACAGGGAAGCTGTGTGAACATTTTGTATGTGACAGTTTGTCCATCAGACGTTACCAACACTGTGAGCAGGTCTAAACTCCGCACTAAACCCCCTCGCCGCTCTTAGAAGTCAGTCGCTCCAGGCGGATGTCTGTGCTTGAATGTAGATTTAAAAGTCCTCGAGACCTGACACACCAAGCCAAGCTGAAAGAAAATATCTTACCACTTCCTCCTGTTCCTACTGACCATTTAAAGATCCTTTCCGTATGCAGTTTCATTAGAGGTGACAGGGGGGGGGGGGGACACACACACACAATCCACAGTTCTCCGTCTGTGAGAGAAAATGTATCCGTAGTTAATATGAAGCTCCCATCTATATTCAGCTGTGGTGCAGGGGAACAGAGAGGTAATTTAATGCCTGCAATTCCTGTGATCGTGGTTAAATTGTCTGATTATAGACGTCCAATATGATCAATCCACAAACGACCACCTGCAATTGGCCCACAAGTACCCAAGGCGTTGGACACACCAGAGAAAAACTGTGGGGGTTGGTCAACCACTGATGCTCAGTGATAGCTGTGAGGTGTCCACAATGCCAACTTCAGACCACTATGACTTTTGAAGTCATCGGATCACCTTGCAGTTCACACTACATGACTTGAATCTCCCCCCATCCTGTAGTTGTAGCCAATTCATCTAGAAACTTAGCCTGCCAGTCGGAGGGCGGCGAGCCTCTAGAATCACGTCCTTGAAGAGTTCCCTGAGCGATTTGACTCCGGTCTGGGGCATTTGTCGGCAAGTACAATCATTTGGTGGCGGGTGTAGTGTGAACTAGGCTTAAGATGACTGTTGGCTCAGAAGTCAAAGCTTCATGAAGTGACACAAATTCTATTTTGTTCCAACAGTTGACTGGTGGGTTATCCTCTGAACCAGCCTACTCTGTTGTATCCAGCACAGTGTAACCAAGCGGCTCATTGTCATTTTTTATTAATAATCAAATGTATGAAATCATTTACCAAATGTTTTTTATTCGTTTTCCCCTTTTGCAGTAAGTTGTTATTTTCAGCAATATTTGTCAGACATCATAAAAGCAAGAATTCTCTCTCCTCTCCCACTCGGTTCCAGCCATAGCTGCCAAATCAATAGAGAATGTGAGTCACTGCAGATTGAGGTGGTTCCAGTGATTGTCTCACAGATTGTCCCGAAATTTCCCCAGACCCCCGGTTTATCTCAGCTGAAAACATAACTTGTGAAACCAATCAATATCTATCCCTGCTACCTGATTTGTTCAAACTTTGGGTCGGGACCCGAAATGAGCCATGTGTCCTCCTCCAGCTTGAGTGTATTACACATCCATGTTGGGGGGGCACACCTGCTGAATAGCCCCAAAGATTCCTGTTCCATTCGGATTGTAAGTGCTTTTCAATGGCCTCAATAGTTGCACTCCAGAATACTGAAAAATAGCTCCGTCTCAAGGGTCTCATTTACTTTCATCAAATGCTAAGAGAGAAAAGAAGAGACATCATCAGAGAGAAGAGACGAGCGAGGGAAAGATGTTGGACAAATGGCGAGATGGAGAGAGATACTGTGCTGTACCTCATGAGGTGTGCAGTAAATTAAGGGAGGTGGTGCAAAGCCGGTGTTTCTGAGCGGGCAGTGTTGGCCAAGTACATTTTTTTTTTTTTAATCTATTTTTTATTGAAACATACTAAATAATACTGCTTTCTTGATCAGCTGTTCTTTCAGGCAACTGCGATAGGGTGAACAGATCTTGAGTTACGCCGCAAACAGACAAACAGAAAGGCGGAGGTTTCCCACGTTACAGTGTGATACTATAATATTGTGCTGTGACCGTGACACGGTGACCATGAACAGCAGTAACATGAAGCTGCTGTTTACCAACCGGTCAGGTACAGTTTCCCGTTATGTTTTAGATGTGTCGTAGAGACTTGTGACTCATCCCTTGAACATCTGGCCGCAGTGCAGAAATATTCCCTCTTAATGTTTTTAATCACATGCATCAAAGGTCGATGCATGTGATTATGTAATATTATATGGTGATTATTAATTAATAAACAAAAACAAAAAAGTAGTTTGAAAGTAAATTACATCTTTTCAGAATGACAAAGAGAGGGAGAAAACCATTTATCAATAATTCCATCTGAATGGTTTTAATAAAACACTGGCTTTCACTCTCTCTGGCAGCTCACATTTTTCCAACCCTTTATTGCTTTATTTATTGTTGTGAGCGTAAAACAGGTTGTGTTGTTTAGACCCCAGGTTCTTTGGCTTTTTTCGATCGATGATCCGGTTTGGATGGAGTTTATCTTTGCCTCCAGTCGCTGTTGGAACTCGGCAATCTCGCCAAGTGGGGACACGAATTAACTCAACACTGCCACTGTTTGAGTTTTTCCGCGGCATCACCGCTGCTACGTTCACGCCTGCCGTCCACACTTATTCCGATTTTTCATACACCTAAAACAGACGTTTGGAGACGCTGCTCGCCATGTTTTAAGTTTAAATACTTTGTGGAAATGATGTTGCAGTCACCCGCATTCGCTTCCTGATTGGTTCCTATGAGTCGCAACTACGATGCGAAACACTATAAAATGCTAAGTACTAGTTCCACCTCATAGTTCCGTCTAAGAAAATAAATCCCTTGCCTTGCCTTTGACCATTGTTATTTCTCATTCATAGTATTTTCTGTAACCTGGCAACCATCTGCGGAGCAGACAACCTGCTACCTGTTTTCAATGGTACACACATGCGCATTTGTACTGTACGCGAATGGTCACATGATATGCATTTTCATATGTGTTAGTGTGGACGGGGATGAATACTGATACGGAGCTAAAATGTCTGGAGATTGTTTGAATTTTAAAATACCAGCATCTGACTACCAAGTGACCGGACTAGAGTGGTGCAACACTTTATTTTTCAAGCAGCATGTGAGCCACTGTTGTCTTGGTGTGAGCCAGCATCGGGCCTCACCACTTTCTCTCCTTGAAGAGGCAGAAAAAATAATTCAATACATGTAAACTCATCCACCTCACTGACTCACTGGTGGGCCAGTCGATGCAAAGTCAGTGCTGTGCAGCCAAACACTGTCCAAACGGTCATTTTAGATTCAAGGGGTGATCCAAACATTTTCAAAGATAAAAAAATAAAAAGCGAGCGGAACGCACTAACTTTGCGATTCCTGCACATCTTTTTTTCTTTTTGGGGATGAATTGTTCATGATCAGAGCTCCAGGCTGAATCATCTCTAAATGATGGCAGATAATACAGCGGACGTCCGTTAGTCTTTTCAGTTGGGTCTTCCTTTAATTTGCAGTGAGCACTTTGCCATCTCCCAATTACACGAGGCAGTCAACTTGCCAGAGGGCTTAAACCGTGCCAACTGTGACCCAGGTAATTAAAATATTTTCAGAAAGATAAACTGACAGAAGAACACGGGCTGTTAACGGCGCCAGAAGAAAACAGCTCTGTCGGTTGTAGGTCATCACAGTGACGTGCTGTTTTGGGAATATGTGCTACGTTGATTGAAAAATGTCCGTGAATGCAGTTTATTGAGCAGCCGGAGCTGTAAATGAAAGGGGACGTAAACACTGGCAATTACTGTGTTTACAAAGTGGAACAATCTCTGATCAGATATTGCACCTACTGTATTTTCTCTTTATTGCCATCGTCTTGCAAATGAATTCACCTTTTCTTATTCGGTTTGCTTTGAAGCCTATTTTCTTCTATAAAGCCCTTACTTATGTAATTCTATCTTGAAAAACATGGACTTACCGTTAAGACATTTCCAGATCCATTCATTATCCACAGTTGGTTTAGCTAGACTTGCTACCTTTATTTAAGAGTAATCGGTGGGTAATCTCTTTGCAATTCATCCCTAAATGCCTTTCAGGACATTTATATAAAGCCCTTAACAGTATTAATTCTAATGTGATATTAAAGGTTTATGTGCTCTGGTCCAGGGTTCAATTTTAAGTGATAGTTTAGATTTCGAAGGTCTTCAAATGTGCCACGCTGCATAATAAGGTTCCTAACACTGCATAATAAAGGGCACATTGAAGGATGATATTATAATAATAATAATAATACTGCCTTGTGACTCTCTATTCAGACAGACTTTTTATTCAGTTGAATTAATAGGAAATAGATGTGTTTTTTTCCCCTCAGTGAAATGGCAGCAGCCTCTACAGGAATGAATCATTGAACGGCAGGATACGTTTGCCAGAATGTGCAACAGAAACGTCAGGGCCTGCGCAGAGATGCAGAAAACTGTGCGGTGTCTCTGCCGCTCACGTCAAGCTCTTATCGATTACTTAAACACAGCACGGAGTGCAAAAAACAAAAACAAACACCAGCCGACCACTCTTAACCTAGATAATAGACCCTTCGACATCTTAGACACTTCTTTTTTTTCTATCCTCTTGAGCTGAACCTCCAGTTCTTCTCTTGTCCCCCTCTGCTGCTGTTCCTCCATCATCCGCTTCTCGTCTCTGCTTCTGTCTTTGTCCAATTTGCCTCGGCCCAGCTCTCTCCCGTCTCTTCACCTTCTCTCTCTCCCTCTTCCTCCCTCTCCCTCCAGGTCATCCATCACTACCGTCTACATCGAAGTGTTGCCCCCCAACAACCAGAGCCCTCCCCGTTTCCCCCTGCAACAATACAACCTGGAGATCAGCGAAGCCATGAGGACTGGAGCAACGCTACTTAATCTGCAGGTACACTCGTGCTCTCTTTGCCATTTTAATCAAACTTTCAACCATTAATCTTACTTTTGATTATTGCAACATTTACTCATTACTTTCAGCCCACAAGTTTGTCCATTTATTTATTACTTCAAGTCACTACATCACCTGTTTACCCATTAATTATAGCTAACTATTTGAACCATTAATCTTACTTTGACTATTACAGCCATTTATACACGGCTTTAATGTTAATCTCTATTTATCGATATTCTATTTACAGAATATTTATTTTTCATTAACATTCTATTCTATACTAAGGTACTTCCTGGGATAGAAGAATCCCTAAGGAGTTAGTCAAGTAACACAGTAATAGAATTGGTTGACGTTAATGTGTGTGTGTCTCTGTTTACTTGTTAAGGCAGTGGATCGGGAGAGGGACAATATCACTTACAAAATCTATAGTGGAGACGCCCATGGACATTTTGCACTACAGGAAAAGTAAGTGCGTGCGCGACATACACACACACACACACACACACACACACACACACACATAATTCTTATTTTATCATATTTGATAAAAAAAAACTTGGAAAACTGAAACTTGAACAACACCTATCAGGCTCTTTGTTTGCTGAGAGTAAGTATGCTTTTTAATGTGCATGCTGTGGCCATATCATTCTTGCTCAGGCTCCGCCGAGGGCTTCACATAAACACACCCACACTCTCTCCTACACGCACACACATGCACACACACACACACACAGAGAGAGAGAGACTCTAAGGGCTTTTGTTTTCTTTATTAATTTATTGCTCATTAAAAGGGGAGCGATCCTATCTGCGTCTCCACAGGGAGAAGGAGACAGTGTCATGGAAAGTGTGGCGAAAGCCTGAAAGAGAAGGGAAGGATGGGGAAGAAAAGAGAGGCAGAAGGAAGGTGAAGGACAGGGAAAAAAAAGAGCCGGGCAGAGTAAAAGATGATGGACAAAATGTTGAGAGAGCTGGGAGGGAAACGAGGATTAAGAGTGACAGACAAATGAGGATTTAAAGACAAGTACGTTAAAGGAGCCCGCCAGACAGAGATTCATATTGGGAAAAAAATTAAAATCAATTGAAGACCTTTAATTTCTACGCCAAAGCATTTCCGTGTCTCAGCTGTGTTTTTCTACATATTGGCACCTGAAGTTTTTTTCTTCTTGCACTGCACAAATGGAACATGCTGTGCAGCACACAGTGGCACAGAATGGAGATATTTGTCACTGCTTTCTGCAGAATTTGCCTCCGTTGAAAACTCTAGATGTGCATTGGGAGATGGGCTAAAGGTTCGGATCATTTTTAAAACAGAAGTGTAAGGGCCAGTACGGTATGTATTGAGCTTTGAGGAGGTTCATCAGCATCAGTTTTTGAAGGATTTAATTTTTTCTTGGTATAACTCTGCACAATGGGGTTTACTGTAGGCCGTCCTCAAATGTTGTAGCAGATGTTTGGGTTGATGGCAGTCTGTGTGAAGGAAATTAGTAAAAAATGTCTGGTGTAGATGAGAAAAAAAGACTTTGTGTGGATGTGAATGCATGTGTGTTTATTCCTACTTTGCTTTTCATGAATTATCCATAAATATACATGAACCAGTTTTTTAGTTTGTTTAAAAATCAGCTTCACATCTTTCCCTCTGTAGACCACTTAACATATGCATGTGCACACAGTCTTTGTGCATCCATACGCACGCACACACACATCTATCTAACAATATTTGGATTAAAATGTCCATTTCGGATGGGTTTTAATTCAGGAAAGGAGCGTGCATTAATAACACTTTAAATCATTATGTTAATCTTCACTTGAAAAAAGAAATCATAATCAAGACCAACATCAAAGATTTCTGCTGATTGTGATTGGTCAGACCTCTCAGACAGGCTGCACTGACACTGTTGAGCTTCTAGAAAACATTTTTACTTATGCTGGATCAGGCTTTCATCTTTTTTTTTCTGCCCTTTTTGTTTGGCTATTTTTTTCATTATTGAATTTTACTCAGTGAGTAACTTGAGCGGGAGCTTTTACGGCCACATATTGAACCAAACAAATAATTCACAGGCTATCTTTATGAAAAATTGATTTCAGGAGCTGGATACTGTTTTTGTATCATTCAGAATGTTACACCCCAGATTTTCGAGTGCATGTTGGTGTTATATACTATCTTCGAGTAAACCCAGAGGTTAATGTTTTGAGACTTTGTAAATTAATCTCTATTACCCACTGTCTGTATTTATTGAAATCGGATTCAGATAAAAGATATTTCTGTAGTTTTGAAGCAATTTGGACTTATTTTTGCACTTATATCTTGATGCCACATGACTAAGTCATTGTAGCGAGAGCATTTATTTATATCAGTATGTTTCATTGAAGGCCATGGGGAAAATTTGTCCTTCAGTGTTATTTCAGGATCTAGGGCCATATCAGTAACCTGCTCTGTCAGTCTACTCTTTTATGCTATTGTCCTTTTTTGTGTTTCTTAGTTGCTTCTTTGTATTTATGAATTGTCTCACAAGCCATGAATGGCCTGGAGGGTCCAAACCTCTGATCTACATGGTTAGCAATCAACCTCTTATGTATTTTGTAATAACCGCTATGTATCACTGAAATGTCTCACTCGATTTTGGAGTATGAAAACCAAAGCAATCTGCTTTGCGGTGTTTGGTTTCCTCGTGTTTTTTATTTTCATATATTTTTTTATTTTGCCAAGAGGTATAAAAGGACTCTGTGTTCTCTCTCTCTCTCTCTCTCTCTCTCTCTCTCTCTCTCCAGTTCAGGGTATTTGGTTCTGGACAAGCCTCTGGACCGGGAGTCTCTGGATTATTATACCCTGGTGGTCACAGCCTCAGACGGACAGCCAGATGGAGTAAGAAACTCTGATGCACCACACAGATATTAACTGGTTGTCTCTACTTGAGTGGTTTCACATCCCCGTGGAATTTAACAGCGTCGGTGCAGGGAGGGAGTCTAAATCCTTCACAGTGAAATGCCACAGCTGTGGTATTCTTTGAAAAGAGGGAATTTTTGGAAATACTTGTCATCCAGTAATAGTCACAATCATAATAACCATTATCATCAAATAAACAGCTAAAATCAATATATAAGAATGAACTACGTGAATAGTCAAATGGATATGGAAAATAATGGGAAACCAAGAATCTGTGCCCGGAAACTGTGAACAGAATAACATGTTTAGAAAATGGATGTGTGTGAAAAGAACATAAGAAATTATTCCCTGGAAAAATTGAGATCTGCATGATCATCAGTTTTATTCTTGCCAGGTATCACAGAGCCAAAAATCCCACATCTGATCACCTTTTTTATCAGGAATAAGTATTTCAGCAAACTCATGATCTTACTTGCGAATACAAAACTTTTAGTGTTATTTGCCAACTGAAAGAAGACAACAAAATTTTTCCCAATTGTTTCGGCATTTCAGTGCGAATGAAAGACTCGAATGACCTGAAAATGCTGTAGGTCACTGGCTCAGTGTGGACGCAACTAATGTGGATGTGTTTACTCTGCAGCAAGAGCTATTTTTGTAAGAATGAAGGAGCGTGTGCCCTTCCTCACCGACCCTTACTGATCACAGGTCGTTCTCTCTTCGTCTCTCTGTTTGTGTTCTCCTCTCCGTCAAATCTTTAGACGCTCTCACATGAAAGTCTAATGAAGACATTGGATGAAGTCCCCTTGCGCTCCTCTCTCCCGTCTTTCCTTCTCCTCTACTCCACTGGCTTTCATCACTTTGCCTTTCTTGCTGCTGATCTTCCAACCCCACCCAGTCATCCATCTGTTCGACGAGCATTAAAAGAGTTTGTCTCCCCTCCCCCACCTCCTCTTCACTGACCCCCCTTCTCCCCCCATGTCAATTAAAACAAAAGGTTAGGTTTAAGGTCCCTCGTAGCATGGAAAATGCCGATTTGAATAGTCTGACCTTCTCTCACAAACACACACTCACACAGAATATGGAGGGAGAGAACAATTGGGACGAGGTTAGAGAGAAGGGGAAGGGAGAGAGACATGTAAGGTATTCAAGGGAGCTTATTACCTTCACAAGTGTCCTGTGTATTCATACATGGTTCTAAAAGGCAGTCTTGAAACACACACACACACACACACACACACACATATTCACACACATGCTGACTATGTCAATTGCTGTGTTGACCATGACAATTAGTGTATTATCTTTTTGCCCCAAAGGTCTTTTAATGGCCGACATAGTTTGCGACTTCTTGAGTCTCGATTATATTTTGAATGGAGTGTAGGATTGTGGAGAGAGAGAAAGAGAGAGGGAGGGAGGGAGGGAGGGAGGGAGGACTGATATGAGCTACACAGAGAGACAGAAGAGAAGAAAAGAAAATAGAATAAGGAGAAGGAGAGAGTGGGGGTGTAGTTTCCTCATATGGGTCCATTAATCAGCATCAGTCTAAAGGCCTTGGGTTGTCTTCATATGCGTGTGCGCACACACACACATACACGCCCGTCTGTGTCCCCCATTATTGAATGTCCCGTTGTGAGAGTGTCAGACTACAAAGTGCCTAATTGGCTATTTGGCCAGTGAATCCATCATACTGCCACAGATTGTGGACCCTACAAGCTGGTGCAATAAACCAGCCCCATTGTAAGGACACTGTGCATCATGTGATGCAACTCAAACTTCAGCACAGGAGCCCCCACCAACACCACCACTGCCACTTTGGTAGAAATTAATCTAGGTCTCATCAGTCCATAAAACTTTGTCTCTGTACTTCTTTGCAAAGTCAAATCTGGCCTCCTGATTCTTCCTGCTAATGAGAGCTTTGCGTCTTGTGGTCTGACCTCTATCTTTCTGCGCTCACTTTTCTTCATAGGGTGGATTGTGATACCTTCAAATTTGCCCTGTGGAGGTTGGTGGTGACGTCACCGACATCAACTGCTGACGATGTCCTTCGCCAACCCGTTCAATATCTGTTGTTCAGCACATCAGTAATTTATTTCCTTTTCAGGACGTTCCAAATTGTTGTATTGGCTCAGCCCAATGTCTCTGCAATGGCTCCGATTGATTTCCCCACTTTTCTCAATAACAAAATGGTTTCAGACAGCTGTCTTGTCTTTCATATTGGTTAATCATTTTTAACAACCAATGCGGTCTCCACCGGTGAAACCCAAGGCAAAAACCAAGAGTAGATATTCAGAGCTGTTTATGGTTTTATCAATTGTTCTCAAATGCAACAACAAACGCCCTGATGGATGAGAAGGTGTTCATGTGTGAATGAAACGACTGATGTCAGTCAGCTGAAGACCTATTTCAGTGCACTGGTCACTATGTCCATCCATCCATCCATCCATCCATCCATCCATCCATCCATCCAATTTCTTTGGTTTATCCGAGATTGGGTCTCAGAGGCGGCCGGCTATACAGTGTGTTCCAGAAATCCCTCTCCCCAGCCACGCTTTCTAGCTCCTCTGGGATCCCAAGGCATACCCAAGCCAGATGGGATATGTCGTTCCTCCAGCGAGTTCTGGGCCTACCCCTGGGTATCCTTACAGGATGCCCGAACCACTTCAACAGGCCCCTGTCGACGTGAAAGAGCAGCGGCTCTACTCCGAACCTCCTGCAGATGTCCACACTCCTCATCCTCATTTCAGCTACTTGTATTTGCGATCACATTATTTCGTTCACTACCTAGTGCTCATGATCAGACGTGAGGAGGGTCAGAGCGCAGATTGACCGTTAAATCGGGAAGCCACAGAGACCTGGCCACGGACTTTGAGGTGTTGATCCTCAACATTGTTGAGTTGGTGAGAATTTACAACAGCTGGATAATGTTTGTGGGACTGACTCAAAATCAACTAAACTGCCCATGTCAATGACAGTGTGGTTCACTGATGTGTTCGCAATCATCTCGACGATGGAGGTCTGTGGCGCAATAACTTATATCAGGCTGCAGCTCGACAAGCAATTCACAGGATTTATGTAGAGTGTAGAGAATATAAAATATTGGCAGCTGTATCTTTTAATTGCAACAACATAGAGCGAGTGAGTTTGTGATGCTGGCAGTTTTTGAACAGGCAGTGGTTCCCATCTATCACAGGTGGTTGCTAAATATGCTAAATATTGTCAAGACAGATCTCCGTTATAGATGGATTACCTTGCAGGAAGAGATTCAAGTTAATAAAGTGAAGAGAAAATCACATTTGAATCTAGAGGGAATAAATTTCCAATGCCGACATTTGAACCATCACCATGGGACCACTATCATAGACTGCTAGGGCTACGAAAATAAGATTCAGCATGTGATTGGTGTATCAGCTGAATAGATCTCTCAACTGCTCACTCATATTGATCATTTTCAAGAAACTGGTATGAAAATAATCCAGGTACAACGCAATGCTTGCATCTGAAAGCTCAAAAATATAGTGTCTCCAAGAGGATGGGTGTAAATGTTGGGAGGTGGCTATAACATTGGAAAGATATTAAACTCATAAGTAAGAAATGTGCTTATAGCCCCATGATGCAAAATGAAGCTGGGTGCATGTCTCTGGCGTTGCGTCTGTCTGAGTGTGTTTGCCAGCTTTGCTCAGAGCCTGCTGTACCAGACCTCGTTCTGCTTTACATATATTGGCATTCAGATAAAACGGTTTTGTCAACTGTGAGCTCTTGACCTCAAATGACTGCATCACCGTGTGCCCTGCCAACCTCAATGGCCCTTTGTCACCTTTGTGAGTGTAAATCTCCCCCACCCACCTCCACACGCAGCTTTCCCTCTTTTCATCCCACTGTTGTGAATCGTTAGCTCTCTCCCATTTTCCTCCTCCACCACCCACTTCCCTTCTTTAAAAGTCAAATCTCCGATCACTCATTTTCTCTTCCACTCTCATGAAAGTCTAATTAAATTGGTGACCTCCCACCAGCTTCTCTCTGCCCTTAGTTGGTTTCATTCTTTCCTGCTTCTGCTGTTGGTTGTTAAACACTGCGAATTAGGGTCATTGGCCATTGTAAAGATGTCAAATGAATCCCTCCAAAACAAACATGCATTCACCTTTTTTGGCACAATTTTTTGAGTTCACAATAAACATCCCTAATCCCTTTTTTATGGGAGTCAGTGGCCAATACACCAATCCATTGGAAGTTCTTAAAATGCAGTAGTTTTCATTTAAGATTGTCAAGCTGTCGACTATTTTATCCGTCTGACTTTTAGTTACAAAACAGTCACATGTGGTGCGTTTCCCAGAACCTGTTTACCGGGACCCCCATAGTAGATGTATATAACAAACATACATCTACTGTATGTTTGTTACATACAGTAGATGTTAGCCAGAGGGATGAAATTAAACCTCTGAAATTTAAAGATGATTCATGACCAGTTTCTTTGTGGCAACAACCAAACATTTAAATGTTAAATGAAAATACATATAATACAATTTTTTCTTTAAAAGTTATGTGTTGTTTGTTTGTGTGCGTGTAGACCTCCACTGCGATGGTGAACATTGTGGTGACGGACGTCAATGACAATGATCCGCTGTTCGATTCTTCACTGCCGGTGAACCTCACCGTCACCGAAGAGCAGGATAATGCCTATGTTGGACAAGTCAAGGTAGGAAGAGCACGCACGCACGCACGCACGCACGCGCACACACACACACACACACACACACACCATATACAATCTAAGTGTTGTGTTCAGATGAGGGCATTTGTGTTTGATTGCTAATGTGTTCATTGTGCACACATTCATGATGGTGCATTTGTTCCTGAGCTTTCTCTGAGCTGTTCCCTGCACTAGTCTTTTGTTATAACGACGTCTCACTGTATCAATAATTCCTGACCACACATCTGCAATTAAAAAGCCCAACACCACAGGAGTCCCATGTAGAAATACAGATTACTCTCTCGTCTCCCATCCTGACATTGGGTCCCTACCTTCAAGGAAATATACATATTTACCCTCCAGCTCTCTGTCCCCCCTGTACCAGACTAATACCACACATACAAACTCATCTTTGAGGCACAATATATTCAGACACTCTGAATAAATCCAGTTTTTATACTGTTTTGCAATGGACACCAGATTTGTTATATGCAGGTTTAGTGCATCTACGGTAGTTAGACAAGATTTGTAATTTAAATTTATCTTTGTAGGAATATAGGCATATGTGAGCACAGTGTCTATTAGGTTTAAATGTTTGATTTTAGATATATTACTCGCCAGGAAAGTCAAAATCGTAGGAATTGAGTAAAAGAGAAATTAAGCGTGTGTACTGTGTAAGGTACATGATCTCTTCACAGCACCATGGGATCCGTTTTCCACCTGCGTCAGCAGCCTCGTCTCCACTTACCGCAAAGAGAGCTGGACTTGTTCCAGACCTCATAACTGACTCATGTATTCCCCAGACACGGGTCATGGGTATATCTGATACGGTGATAGGCTCTGATCTTTAAAGATGCTCCCCCAGTTGCAGGCTTTTACTTGGATTTTCTCCGAGCTTAATTCATAGCCTTTATACACCAGTGTCAGGGGGTCTTTGATCAGTCTGACACTTTGCCAGCTTCTAAATGTTAATAATGCCTCTCTGGTTGAACACTACGGTTACTCCTGAGATAAATATATAAATATTTTGTCTAAAATTTTGAAAATGTCTTAAATTGAACAGGTTCCAAGGGTTCAATACTTATTTTTCATTTGGACAATTGGGCACGATTCCAAAACCTATGAATCCAAACTTGTCCATAAAATGGGACATTTCATCCCATGCATTCAATTTTCTGAGACATTTGGAAATCTTCCACATTCAATATTCAAAAACCGACCTTAATCTTTGGAAAGGGCACTTCAAAGTATTCCAGTCCTGAACTTCCCTTCCTTTCAAGGACCCGTGGATTTTTTCCAAGCTAAAATGGACAGTGCGATCCCTCAGCGGTTTTTGCAAGGCTTGACTCTGGGCCCCGGTCCAAACCAGGGTCCATATTTGTAGGTATTAAACTGATTTCTGGAAGAATTAATGGACCTGACCTTGGTTTGCTGATGCTGGTAAGGTGGAGAGAGATGGAAAGTGGCGAGGAAGTGAGACGGGAAGAGGGATGGCAGAGAGAAAGGAGAGAGAGACACCGGGGGAGAGGTGGAGGGAGATTCTGAAGTCAATTCTTCATTTGCATTTCTCTATGTAGTCGCAGTAATGGAGTGTTGATGCCTGACATTATGAGGCTCAATGTTTCATTGCGAAACTCAATCAAATGGCCTTTATACTCTAGATGTGTTTTCTGTTGGTGACAGGTCAAATATGTCACTTTAAAAGATTGGTTTTACATTTTGGGGGGAAATGGGCTGGTTCATTCTTTTGCCGCGAGATGAGGAGATTGTCACCAATCTGCTTGCCTGGCTCTTTCAAAAGGTAACGAAATGAACTCATCAGCACAAGATCACATGTCCGTCACATCTTGTGTAACAAAGACACCTGGCCGTTTTACAGAGTGAAGGTGACAGACTGTTTCTTGGTCTCCCCGCAGTCTGTTGGCTCCTTGCTGATATGATGTGTTAATTATTTAGCTTCATGAAAAATTCATATCATATTTCAATTATCAGAATTATGAAAATCAGAGTTGTAAATAGCATCCACGTCAACATTCAAGTCTGCATGTCAACATTTTTTTCCAAAAGAACCAATATAAACCTAACCCTATTAATATTTTACCATACATTGGCGAAAGACAATTCAATTGCTACAGTGTTGTCATTGTTTAAAACTGTAAAAGACCAGCTGTGTCATTGCACGACCTTCAGGTAAACGTAGGCTTCATGCTAAGCTAAGCTAACTGGCTTCTGGCTGTAGTTTCATATTTCGTGAACGGATAGTATCGATCTTCTCTACCAACTCTCCACCAGGAAGAGGTGTCAAACATAACTGCTTTAAGACAAATGTCTCACACCATTCATTTGCAACACTGCTTTGCATTAGTGATAAAGTAGAAATACAAAATACTATTTTTTTTTTTTACATTTACAAAACTTGCACATTTGCACATTCGTAAAATGTCTTTTCTCCTATCCGATTTTTCCCCACCTGTTCTTTCTCCTCCTTTTCGTTCCTGCTCTCTTTTTTTCTTTGTACAGGTTCCATTCTGTCTCTCTGCCTTCTCCAAACAACCCGAGATAATAAGTAAAAACCTAAAAGCTGGATGCTCCATTAAATTTATAGCACCCAGATAGTGATGAATCACTGAACACAAATGGCATCAAGAGGACTTCATTCTTCTCTCTTACACTACATAACACCGGCAAGACGGAGACCAATTTCTATTTATCCTAATAGTCACTGTGCGAGGGAGGATGAAATATTAATGATGCAAAATTGGGGGAACAGGGGGAAAAGTGGGTCACTGCAGCAACAAAAATTGGCACAGTAAAGTAACTAAAATGAAATATAAATATTAACATATATCATAGACATATTAAACTGCCAATTGTGACACAAATATGCTTCATATTTGATTAATATGTAGAAAAATTGTGAAAATTGGTCTACATACATAATGATACACAAAATATTGTGCTTCATATTGCATTAGCACGACAAAAGATTCTTCTTCCTGTGCTGCTTTATCTGAAATGTTGGCACAATGATTTGATGCAATGCTGAATATGTTTGACTTGACTTAAATGAACCCCGTTGTTCCCTGACCTGTCCTAAACTGTGGGGGCTCGTGGATCAGATGGAAAACAAACAGCGTCACTCATACAAATCATCCAGTGAGAACTGGGTCCTGCATGAGTCAGCCCTTTGCTCTAGAGTGAAATACCTTGACAAATATTGGATGGATTGCTATGAAATTCTGATCCATAGGGCCTACAGGACGAATCCTAATAGCCTCGGTGATCCTTTAACTTTTTAAATGATGCTGTCATCAATACAGTCAGGTTTTTTTTGTTATTTAATGATACGATACCTGCTAAACAAATCCCCATTGGCATTATTTACACTTATTGATTAGTGCTAATCACATGAATTGGTAAGTCAACGACTTTTCAAAAAAACATAGAACCAAAAAGAGACAAAAGGGCTACAAAAGGGAATATTTTTAGCAAGGTGGAAAGTTGAAGGTAATTTCACAAAAACACACGAGAATAGAGCCGGATCTGTAGACAGCTATGGTTAATGACAAGCTCTCGCTCCTGGGGACAGTTCAGCTGGAAGAATGTGTCTTGATTCGTTTGTACTCTTGCGCAAAAGACTAATTATTCTAATCAGACAGTCGCATCTTCTCGAATTGCCCCTCTGTTTACACAGTTTTTACAATGAGTATTTATTTATTTACTTATTCACTATATATACACAATCGAGGGAATGACATTCAAACCGAGAACCCAAATTGATACCTTTGATGAAAATTGGTCAAAATGGCCTTGACCATGTTTCCGATTCAAGACTATTGTCAGATAGCAGTATCACTCGCCCCCCATTATCTTTAAAACGTGTGTTTTGTGCATGATAGGCACCTAATATTGTTTCTATGTTGTGTGGTTTAAAAAGGACAAGTAACGAGAGGTAAAGAAGCACAAAACTACCGAAGAATCAGAACCACTATAAGGAGATGCATAGGGATCACAAAGAGATGCGAAACCCCCACAAATGGCCCTAAAATGACCACAAAAACACATGAAAACGACCACAGAAACACACAACGCGACCACAAAGCGAAGCAAATCCACCACAGAGAATAATCTTGTCTCTCAGTGCGCGGCGCCTCTGTACAATGGGTAAGGGACCTTTTATTTACCCTTGCCTAGGGGCACATTGGCCCTATTATCTGTTCATAGCTAACTGGCAAATGTACGAATGTCCACATGGCGCATACCACACCTGTTGTCATTGGGAACATGTCAGCAGTGCTCCTGTAAGCATCTATCACAAATCCCTGAAATACTGTCAGACAGAGCGAGTAGCATGAAGTCTTCTTCCACAGCGCTTTTGACTGTTTTTGTTGTTGTCCTCAATCGCTTCATCTATTGAAGTCTTTGTAGTGTCCTTTGGTTTGTTTCGAGTTTCCCTTTCTGTGTGACTGTACAGGACCATCTGTGTGCATATTAAGATGAGCCTCATAACTTTTGCTGACAAAATTAGCAATGAAACATTACGTATGCAAATGCCATAAAGATAATCCTCCTTAGGAAGTCCATGATTTTAATCAATCTCAAAATAATCCTCTTCCTGACTACTCCAGCACTGACTGATGACATTAAACCCGCACACACACTTTTTCTTCTGTGTGGAAATAGTTATTAATAGTATATCCCACATATTGTCTTCTTAAAAAGGCATCCACAAACAGTAGACGAGCAACAGACAAAATCCTTTCCAAAGACGTCGATAGCGAGTTCCCCATCAGCAGACACATTCACATCAGCGGGAACATTTGCCGAACGTTCATGTGAGGGCTGGTGCCTGGGTTGAGCGCCCACTCGATGGTCATGAATCTTCCAGACTTTTTCCTCCTGTGTTCTCATATGGTCTCGCTCAGACAGTTTCCAGACATTTTCCAAGAGGGCTGGTTGGAAAATGTTCCGGAGGGACATTTGTGGATATTTGCACATACAGCCCCTCCGGAAAAGTTTGGGAAAATGTCAGCGCATGTCTGAAAGCAGCTCAATTTTTCTGGTGAATTCCTCCGTCAAAGACATTGGACCTGTTACTGCAGTACATGGGGAAGGTGCCAGAGAAATACTGCAGTTTTGCAATCTGGCTACGATGTGCCATCTTTACTGCGAACTTTCAACGACACCATCCTGCGTGAAAATATTGTGAGGTGACGCCAACCGCCGACCTGTGGCTCATCTTCCACCGTGGAGCCGTACATCACTTTAACTGCTGACACGTGGAGGCTGAAGACACGAGTGCCGTGTACATCTTTCATGTCAGAGAGACATGCTGCTGCTAAGACGGCTCATCGTCATATTGTTTCCATGTAAAAGATGTCCATAAGAAGCCCGTTGTCAGAATATGCATTAAAGGTTTTAGCAAATGCACACTGTCGCTCATTGCAAAGCCTTTCCTTCTCCCATGATGTCGTCAGTGATTAGTCATGGTCGATTTGACTTTCACACATAACTGTTGACTGAAGTCATGGAAACCCATAGAGCATGTGCACTCAACACACACGCACACATACACGCACGCACGCACTCTTCACAATGTTAATATTTCCTCTGTTCCTCTCTCCTCTGGTCTCATCTGTTTTAATGTCATCAGAATGCTGATTGGACAGGATGAACATCCAGACAGGGTGAAAGGATCGGCGTCTAGCAATTCATCACCTGCTCTCTCACCACCCTATTTTATTAGTTAGAAGAGACGGCATTGAGGAGGAGTCAGAATTAGACTGGAGTCCACAGATACAGAAAGGAAGAAGTGCTACAAAGACAAGAGGAGACCGAGCAATTCTCCCATTGGCTCTTAATTATTTTAATTTTAATTCCTCTGGACAACTAGCAATGACGCGGGGAAAAAAGGGGGTGAGAAAGAGAGAGTCACAACCAGGGGAAATGTGAGACGGATGGAGAGGTCACCACTGGGCTTTTTTCCCCCCTCACCTTGTCAAAGTTAAAACAAGGGGACAAAGTCAAAGGAGTTTTTATGAAGCCTACAGACGGGAACGATGACATGAAGAACGAAGCGAGACGGGATAGAGTGGAGAGTTAAACAGAGAAAGTGGTTATCTACGCTGTCACTGCACTTCATGCAAAAATGTCTACTGTTTTGTATGTAATAGTAAAAGGCCAAAAGGTTAGAGCCAACACAAATTAATCTTCGTATGAAAGCCAAGTTGACAACGGCTCCCAGAGTGAAAGTGTTCAAGCGAGAAATGTTGCTATTTATTCTCTTCGCTGAATCTCTCTCTCAAGCACGACACCCACCCACACACACACACACACACACACACAAACACACACACACACACACACACACACAAACACACACACACACACAAACACCCACACACACACACACACACACACACACACACACACACACACACACACACACACACACACACACAAACACCCACACACACACACACACACACACACACACACACACACACCACACTCAATCACGTGCAAATATTTTCCTTTATTCCAGAAGAAGAGCTTTGTAAATGTTGAAAAAGATTGATCGAGGTCGAGTGAATCCACCAACCACAATCACAGACATACACACACTTCCATCACACACACTTTTAGCTTGATTTTGAAAGGAAGTTCAATTTGAATTAAATTCATGATTTGCTTCAAAAGGAAAAAATTACATGAATACCAATGAATGAGTCTCCTTTCTTATTCTTTGTGTGCATGTTCTTTTTTTTTCTTTTGCTGTCTGTGTTTAGGCTACAGACCCAGATCTGGGGGCAAGTGGTCAGGTCCATTATCGGCTCGTCAACCACCAGAAGCTCTTTTCCATCAACGCCACCGGAGCGATCAGAACCACTTCGCCGCTGGACCGAGAGGTCAGAGGAAATTATAGATGTGCTCACGTTTTTCTCATGAATGTCATCTTTTGGGAATGTGATAGCAAAAAAAAAAAAATGGATTAACAGTGCCAAAGATGACAGTATCAACGTGTTTTATAGCTTCGGTGTTTGACTGCGAATCTCTGTCGTCTCAAAGGAGCAAGGTCACTACTCTCTGATCGTTGAAGCCTGCGATGGTGCAGTGGACCCCCGGCGATCCCGACTAACACTGTCTGTCACTGTTCTGGACGTGGACGACAATAGCCCCGTATTCACACAACAAACCTACAATGTCAACCTGCCAGAGAACAGCCCCAAAGATTCAGTCATTTTACATTTAAAGGTGAGTGCATCGATGGATGGATCGGTCTGTTTGCAACCGATGCAGTAGATCATTCTGTAATCACTTGACTAATGTAAACTTTCTGGAAAAAATGCCTGATTCAGTGTTTTATAAATTTGCAACCAAGAACTTACTGAACAAGACGGCCAGGCTGATGTATGGTAATTATGGTTTTGCGCTGGATCCAGTCAGTCCTGCATTGTGTCTCTCCTTCTCTGCAGGCGATCGATGCCGACATCGACTCGAACATCACATACCAAATCAGAGGCCAAGGCCTGGACCGGGGGATCGCTCAGCTATTCCACCTCGACCCGGAGACCGGGGAGCTTTCGGTTCTGAAGGTCCTGGACTACGAGGCGCTGACTGACCCGGAGCCCACTTACATGTTCACCGTGGAGGCCTTGGATAGGGAGGGGACCATGCCTCCTGGACTGGCCTCCGTTACTGTCAGAATAATGGTAAGTATGTGGGTTTTTTGTGTGTTCCAAATTTTTTTTTTCAGTTCAAAGGGGAGCACAGCAAATTAGTAGTGTGGCGTAGAAATGTGGGGCCGTGCAAAAAACTTTGAAAGCCGAATATCTCTTATATATCCTTTTCTCCATGTGCATCCCCTCCAAGATTGGTGGCGCGAGCAAAAACAAAAGCCCCTCAATATTTCAATCTTGCTATGTATTTTTTACGTCTGCCAGCAAGCTTCTTGTCTTTTCTCAAAATATGACTGACAGCAGACTTCTACAGAGAACCATTTGAAGTCCAAAAAAGACATCAGCTTAGCAGAAGCAAATATAGTACTTTTATAGTAGTGTGCTGCAGCTCCACGCTGTCCTCCTGCTTTGTTTTCTCCGCCTCGCTTCGGCGCTGGCAGAGAGGGAACGTTCACTGTGTCTGATCCTGATGTAACCGCACCAGTTTTCTTTGCATGCATTAGCGCAATCGCTATATCTGTGGCAAAGCTACAGTGCATTTATCTCTTGTCGGGGAGCTTATAGAGCAATGAGCTGACAAATACTGTCCTCTTCACACCATCTTTATTTACGTTTCTTTTTTTCCCTTCTGTGACTCAAAGTGACAAATGTGAAATCCATCATTCAAGCGAGCCTGCGGGGGAAATTTGAAAACAATTTTTATTCTGCCGCATCCTCCCTTTTAAAATTTCTGCAGTTTTCTAGTAGTGCTGACACCTGCTGTGATGAGAGAAAAAGGAAGTAACTAACTGAATAAATAAATAAAAACCAGTTTTTCCCTGACCGAAAAAGTTCTTATTTCCCTGCTGCAGTTACTCTGCGCTCAGAAAAATTGGTGTTTTTCCAAATCCAAGCCAAAATGAAACATAACTGTGGAAGAACATTTCAATCCGTTTTCATTACCCTGAGGTCGTGGGCTCACGGGTTATGTTACTTGGATCAAGGTACGTCACAGTAAACAGCCGTTGTGTTTTCTCCTCCGCCAGATGTTCCAAGACCCATGAATCCACATTAGTGAGTCATTTCTGGGGACTGAATAGAGCAAGCGAATGGAATTATGAGAGTGAAGTCATCTACGCTTACAGTGCTTATAAATACTGGGTATGTTTCTTTCTCTCTCCAGGACATGAATGACTTTGCTCCGGTATTCAGACGGCCAGTGTACCGAGGCATGGTCGCCCCGAACGCCGTCAAGGGAACCATTGTGACAACAGTGATGGCCAATGACTCTGACCCCGCGGTGAGCATTTCCAGCTGCTGCTGTTCCATCAAGCCGTCTTTTTTTCACCGTCTGGTCTTCAAATTGTGTTTAGGAATGATGCAAGACAATGATGCTTATCTCCAGTGCATCTGTGCGTCATCTGTTTTTGGTTCCCCCCCCCCAGCATGTGATGCCTCAATTGGGCATTTTACTCTAAACATCTTTGCAATGTGAGCCGGCTTATTCTGCCTGCTGTTAAAAGGTTAGCTCACTTCAAAGTCTCCCGTTGTGAGCCATCAGAGCGCCAGGTGAGGTTTAACCCAGGTTTAAAAGGATAGGGGGTCTCGATGAGGGCAGTTGCGTGAGGATGTCTTGTGAGGATTTGCTGAGTCACAAAGCCTTTTATTTAGATGCAGATCTGAAATGCAGTGGCTGTGTGAATTATAGCTCACATTCCCTTTTTTAATGGAAACAACGCGGCTAGCGTATTCGTATCATCATTTGAACTACTGCTCAAGAATTTGTCGCTCCCCCACTTCCTCTTTAAAAGCCCCACGTTCTTTTGACCCAGGGGCTGGCTGTCTTCCTACATCAGCTGAACTGGTTCACACATGAGATTTAAGCATAAAGCTAGACTCTCATGGGTCAATATATCTATAAATATATATATAGATATAAATATTGTAATGTCCTATACACTACGAATGCTCCCCCAGTGCTCAAACAAGACATTAAAGGTCACCCCAACAGGACCCATGTACTGTGTATATATGTAACATATCTCCAGACCCAAACATTTCTGCTCCGAGGGTTATAAATGATGTTTGCATCCATATGTCATTTTTATTTTTACCCCTTCAGATCCAAAACCTCTGAAGTAAAAATCATTGAGAATTTGTCAGTGTGGAGCTTTGCTGACTCACTGCAAGTTGTTATTTAATGAAAGCTGACAGCTGCAGCGCTTACAGATAAAGAGCAAATGAATTACTTTTTTTTTTTTAAAGTTTGCTTTGAATACAGTTTCTGGAGAAATATCTTCAAACTTGTAAAATGATGCTGACTCTGCAGCCCACTTAGCAGTGATGCAGTAAGTTAAGATTATTGATGGAAATATGACCTTAGGGACCTTTCTGTTTATCTTGGATACCTTTCTGTTTTCTGCCTTGTTACACCTGTCTTGTGAACACGACAATCTGGTTCCTGCAATTTTCATTCAACCAAGACAATGTAATCAAAGTATTTGTGCCTAGATGTTTGGAGAGATCCTCGCACTCCACGTGGGGAGGAAAAAAAAAACATATTGATTCAACTTTAAGCAAAATGTCCCGTTGTGATAGCAGAAAATGATCTGTACAGGTTGTCCCTCAGTCCAGGGATCTGTGAGCGGCTGATCAGGCCTGCTACAACGCCAGGAAGTGACCCAACCTTTTGGATTTTCTTTTTCTTTTAATTCTGTTTATGGGAAATAATGAACTCTCTACTTCCTGCTGTACTACACTGCACTCTGTCATGGAAAAGTGCTACATAAGTATAGTTTGCATGACGCTATACATATTTGCAATTGTTGCCATGGCTGCAAAGTGCAGAGCCATAATGCTGCCTTGTGTTGATCTGAACATGCACAGTGCCACAGATTAATTTCTCCGTCTAGAGAGTTTCAGCTTTGGCACAAATATAGAACAAAGAACCAAAGCTGTCATTTAACATGTGTCCTCAAAGAAACTGTCGCTCAGAGGAAGGGACACGTCCTGTTTCTTAAAAACAAGTGCTATAAACCATTGCCTGAGAGAAGTGAAGAAATTCAATTCAGTTCAGTTTTAATTGTATTGCGCCAAAACACATTTCACATGCACTCATTAATGCAAACTTTGGGATTTACTTACAAAAAGTGTTTCCCTCTCTCGCCAGGTTGTGTGAGTTTTTGTTTTTGTTATTTCCTGACATTTTCAGTCAAATTATTCTTACTAACTGATGGCTGCTCATTATCAGTAACACTGGCGAGGTTAATTCATGATCATTAGTGTCCCTAAACTTAGACCTGATTTATTCCTGGTGGGACGTGTGTGTGTGTGTGTGTGTGTGTGTGTGTGTGTGTGTGTGTTTGTGTGTCTCAACTACCTGTGGACAAGGAGACGCTGTCTGACATTTGGGTCCGAACTAATTGCTTTGGATATTTAATGCTGTAACAGCCGGCTTTAATTTGATGCTGCTCTGCGAGAAAAGGGGGGGAAAAAATCCATGAGATTGGCAGTTTTCCAGAAACCACACGAGAGAGAGACTTGATCCTATAATGCCACAGTCATCTATGTCTGTCGTTCTAGCGTCATCAAAGCATATGGTGTTTTTGTTCTCTTCACAGGGAACCCCAGCAGGTCTGGTGCGCTATAAAGTGGACCAGGAAGCGCATCCATACTCAGCCAGTATATTTGATGTAGAGGAACAGACAGGACATGTGGTTACAAGAGTAAACCTTAATGAGGAGCCCAACCTCAAGTTCAGTGTGAGTATGCGCGCTCGCGCACACACACACACACACACACACACACACACACACACACACTTTTAACTTTCAAGTAATCCATGGTGTGCACTGTATGCAACAGCTGAATACAGGGAAAAGGACCCGAATGCAGACGTTGAGACAAAGCTTAAGCAGCTCAGTGATTTCAAAATTCAAACGCAGGGAAACAAGTAAAAAGAAAGGAGGAAAGGGGATAAGAGGCACCGGTTCCAGAGCGGACACCAACTCTTTGCTGGTCTTGAGTGAACTGTCGACAACTCGTCACACACCATGCAACCTTTGTGGTCCCTTGTCTTGGTTACATGCACACGCGGCTGATCGGAGCTGGAGACCTATTGCTATCTTCGCCCTGTTTTGTAAAATTTTTGCGCCAGCAATGCAGCAATCTTTTTTTATTTTTGCTTTTGCATTATGGGATGTTATAAAACAGCAGTGAAACAGCAGTAAAATCGCCTCCCACTGGAAAGATATTAACTTCCCAACTGACCGCAGTATATTTGATTTATTTAATATAACCACATGGCAGTGAGTCTACTGTATGTTACAATGCAAATACAGTATGCAGTTGATGTAATTCCCAATCAATCAAACTGTTAACACTGGCAGAGACATCATTACGGCAGAAGATTTATCTGATGCGTCCCTGTTCCGCTTTAGGTTTTTTGGGGGATTCTACTATTTATTGGGTGGAGGTTTGGGACGACATCACATGAATTGAGTCATTAAAAATGTATTTGATCGTTAATCTCACACTTTTTCTTGCTCACCAGTAGCGTTTGTGTACATAAAGGTGTCTTTGTGCGGAGCCGCCGTAGAAATCCCCATCAAGGGTACAAAATGTACCGCAGTAGCTTATTAGTTACAAAACTGCCTTTTTCCGGGCCCGCACTCCTCGAATGGAGCTCTGGGCCATGCTAATTTTGTCTTTTCATTGGGCTTTAATTAACACAACAAGGATTCAGCGTCCCCTGAAGATGTCACTTGGGGGGACTCATTCTACCTCATTTGCTCCCGACAACTCAAACAAAACGAATCGGTCCAACACTGCGTAGAGTATTTTGGATTGCGACTGAGATAAACACCGTCCGACGTATCATTTTTACAAAGACTCACAGTTAGACCATGTCATTGACATGCAGCGAATAACTGCCCGACTGCAATCGCACCTTAAAGGCACTTTGAAGTATTTCAGAAAAAACATGTTTCCTGCAGGTCAGAATGTGCAAGCCAGTGAGTGTGCGAGGCTAGAAAGAGCCATTGAGCTGTTGAGCAAGTCAATTAGCACACGTTACGACAAAGTTTCCGGCAGTTAAGGAGTTTATTTATGCTTTTAGTGGCTCAAGTGTGAGTTGGAGTATGAATATAAAGAAGGACAAAGCAGTGTCTGTGACAATTTCCTGGCTGAATAAGAGGGAGAAAAAAACGCAATATGTCGCTGTCTTGATATTTAAGTTTGGCCTTCAGTGGGACTCCTCTGGGTCCAGTTAACAGTGGTTACCCCCCAATTAAGTGAAGAAGAGTGGCTGAGCGGGAACAAATAAGCACACCAGTGGGATACGCACTTTTCCTGCTCTCCAATTCCCATGCAAATGATGTGCTTTTAGATAGGGGGGAAACGAAAATCGAGACATTTGTTGTTTGGTTTATTATTATTGGCCTGGCATGTATTAGCCGAATCAATTTCTGTGGCTATTCCCACCGTCAGGGAAGTGTTATTTGTTTCGAGCGGAACTCTGCAATGTTAAAGGACATAAACATGTTGCAGGCTTTTTTTGACTGTGTGTGTGTATATATGTGTGTGTGTGTGTGTGTGATCGACAGCTGGTGGTGGTGGCCTATGATGACGGTGAGCCTGTAAAGGAGAACACAACTCTGGTAGAGATCACGGTCCTTCAGCCCTCTGTCATTCCTGTGTTCACCCAGGAAGAATACAGGTAAACACGCACACAAACAGACACATTGTACATGTTATTAGTTTTTTATTTTTTTTGTTCAAAGTTATGATCAAAATCGGCGAGACATGAAAACACCTGTGGTTACTGTTTGTTACATTTTAGAAATACAGGGTGATGCAAGTCATTGTCATCTGAATTCTTTCCAGTACGTGCATTTTACATTTTCCTGTGATGTACATTCTATTTTTAATGCAGCAGAAAATGTGTGCTCTTGACTTTTTCCGCCACTCACTATACAAACTCCTATAGAGAGCTGATGTAACTAATTATGAAAATGCAGCTAAAGGCTGTGAGAAAGAAAGTCGTATAATTTGATCTGATGAAAATCTAGTCAGGGAAAACATACATAATTAAAGTTTAATTGCCGCATTTAGATTCTCGTTCAGATGCAAAACATCTACTTACATATTATTGTGTTTTGCAGGCCCCCATGTTAGTGCTGACATATATCTAACTAATGTTGTCTGTGTTTAACACACTGGGAGATTTCAGCAACACAAAGCCTATTCCTGCTATTCCTTTTTTTTTATTGGAAATTTAACGTGCACTATACCTAAAATACATACTGCACTATAGAAGCAATCTCTTAAGTAACAAACGCAGTGAGAGAGCACAGACCTCTGTTAACTCTGAGCAATCCCCCAAACTATATGCTGTTTCACCCAAAACTTGCATTTCCGTCTCCATCAGACTTACATATTCTTTTTTAAATGTTATGTATTTGTGAAGATATGACTCAAAATGTCAAGTTCTTAAGATATAACTCAAAATGTCATGTTTTGCCTTATCGCACAATGGAGAGGAATCCATCCCAAAAATCCCAGGTCCTGATCTGTATCCATCCTTAACCTCAATCACCTGTTACTATGGCAGAGAACTATCTTTGATAATATGACCATAACTTTTTTTTCGTTATCCTTAACGAACACAATTAAACAGACAAACCAATCACATAACATCGTCGGCCGAAGTAGAAAGGTTTTGAATTGGCTATTTTGACCAGAAAGAGAGAGAGAGAGAGAGAGAGAAAGATAAAAAGAAATGTGTGGCTACTTGAACATTTTTGTGTAGAAGCTGTAAATTAGCAATAAAACACCAATAAACACAGGGGGCTGATATCCCACGCTCCATCAGACACACCCAGACGCAGAGTTTATCGTCACTGTTGCATGAGAGGCAATCAAATCCAGAGAGAGAGAAACATCCATCTATATTTCACACAACCAAAAGATCAATTAAAGCATCTTAAATTCTGGGTGGGACCCAGTTGCGCATGCAAACTGAGTCAGAAGATTTGCTTTTCATCTGCTAAATTAATGATTGGAATTAATAGAGGCTTAATTAAATATGTAGACAGTTTATCGCTCAAAGAACAGGATTTATTCAAGCAAAGAGCACTTAATGGTTCTGCCACATTTCCATACAAACCATTATAAATATAGGGACACAGCCTTGCAAAATCAGAGCAGTGGATGACTTTTTGATAATTGTGTTCCAGGCTCTGACTCTCTACACACACACACACACACACACACACACACACACACACACACACTAGCACAGAAGGTGCTAAGTCGCAACAGCATGATTTATTTTTGCTTCTAAAATTCAGTTTTGATTACCACTTAAACAATGTGCTTCAGTGTAATGAGATTCCAGAAAAGACATAAAATAAAATTTAGGGACTTCGACAAGTTTTGTTTTCACAATGTGAATCCCCAAATGCCATTCAAAACAAATAAGTGGCGTCAGCTTTTAGGGGCAGCGGCACGCTTTTCACCTCGGGCTGGAAATTCATTAAGAGAAGCAAACACTCAGGAAAGGCGACCTCTGTGTATTATTCTTTGCAAAAACTTGTTTCCTGGCAACTAACAACGGTACATTAGCTGTGAGAAAACGCTTTTTTGTTTTACTGATTGACAACACTGAATGAGTGTAAATGAAATTAGGAATTTAATTAATGTAACAAGACCAACGCTAAACAACACTCTGTTAATTGACCTGAACTAATGCAAAACACATGAACGGGTACTTTGGGACGTTCCTTTCTCTGTGCTCGCTATCTGTGTTTCTCTGACCCGCGGTCAGTGATTGGTGGACTCGTCAGTGCATGTAATATCCTCGGACTTCCTGTGCACGCACTAGTGCATTTGAATTCTGAACCATGACCAAATGAATGGGGGGGGCGGCGCTATAGAGAATCATTGCATTGAATGTGTGTTGAAGTGTCATAAGGAAATGGCCTCCAATATTTCTTTTCAACCCAATACAAAAAGTATTTCCTTCATTCTCTCGCTGCATTAATGTCTGTCTACAGAAACTTACAAACAACAATAGGTATGGAGCATTGATATCATATTTTTGTACGAACACCTCACACACACACACACACACACACACACACGCACACACACACTATGTAAACCACTCTGCTCTGAAATGCCCATAAACCCAGCGGTCACACACTACAAACTCGACCAACAGCGATAAATCACAGTCTTCCCTCATTTGCAGACAGCGAGACACACCTTTACTCCGGAGTCATCGCTGTAACTCTTCCAGCCGGTGTGTGTGTTTTATGAGGTCGTGGGGTCACCTCAGGTTTTCCTCCTCTGCGATTGGCTGGGTGGACAGAGGGTTTGAGTGAGGTCAAATGTGAAATTGACCAATCTCTAGCTATTATCTGCTATTTCTTTTCTGTCTTGATGTGGCTTTTCTACTATGATATAACCTGTTATCTAATTCCCTGTCTGTCAGTGTTTTTAACCCTCCCTCCTGTATTTATAATTTTTCCCCCCAAGGTGACTTTGGAAGTATTTAATTTTCCTTCCATTTACTTGTATTTTTACGGTTGTTTTCGGCTTTGGACAGTAGAAAACGCTGCCGCTAGTTAACGCTAATCTGTCTTACATCATGCAAGAATCAGCTTTCGCTGTGACAACAAAACAAGTCGACGTTCAATTCAACAAAAATCTTTACAGGTGTCTTTACATCCAGGTGCTTGAGCTCTTTAACATCTGAGGACCATCTGCTGTGGGCTAATTGCCTTTATATATGATACAGTGTTGGTACAGACATATTATACTAGACAAAATTTCAAGATGTCAAGGTTCTTCTTTCACACTCAGTAGAATAAAGCTCATGTCTATTTTTAAGAAAGGGTTAGAAAGAAGAGAGAGAGAGAGATGTCAGCTAGCCATATATTACTGCATTTATGAATATGTAACATAGCTTCCAGCTACAAGTGTATGTGTGTGTGCGTGCCTCCGTCTGTGTGAGAGTGCACAATTTAGATTTTTTTGTATTTGTCTTTGTTATATTTG
Organism: Scophthalmus maximus; assembly: GCF_022379125.1. Taxonomy (NCBI): domain Eukaryota; kingdom Metazoa; phylum Chordata; class Actinopteri; order Pleuronectiformes; family Scophthalmidae; genus Scophthalmus; species Scophthalmus maximus. The sequence goes on from NC_061530.1 coordinate 12,717,182, forward strand.
TTAATGAACACACAGTTCACATTTATATATGCATGCACACATGTTTCTGCCTGTGCTCAGGAATGTCCCTTTCTGCGCGTATTTGTCTTTTGTCTCTTTGGTTGCATGTTTTTGTCGCGTTTTCAATTTTTGTAGTTGAGATTTTGTTTCTCTATTTCCAAGTTGTATTCACACAGAGCACTGAGCCCCTTCTTTAAATTAATTATCCAGCTTCATTTCATAAAATCTAATCATGTGTGGTTTTAAGAGCTCACTAATGCAGCCCCACGATTTTAACAGACTGTCTTGTAGCCACGGGCGAGGCGGAATTAGTTTAGTTGATTCCTAGGACAGAGTGGCAGTGAAACAATAGTAAGTCATTTTTCTTTTCTTTTTTTGCAAAGTTTACATTAGCTGTTCCACTATATTCACTTATACAAATTTCTCATATTTTTTCAAATCCAACATTTGTTTGGTAATCTGCACGTGTAATCTTATTTCTTGACCTAGATGGGTAAAGAGTGACTCTTGGATGAAATGGATGGATGAATTTTGTAGTTCAACCCAGCCACGGTATATGACAAATAAAAAATGATTTATCTCATCTCAGTAAATCAGAGATAGAAAGAAAAGAACAAAAACAAAACATGGCTCCATGAGATTTGAACTTCTTGCACAGTTCAGGCCTCAGGAGAGGAGGAGGGCCAGTCAACCATGAAACTTGAAAACGACTTGGACTTTCAATAATGTGTGTTGTTGGCACCTCGCTGCCCCACCAGGGAACACTCCGCTTACCCCCGATCCCCTCTGTGTACCGAATGCCTACGATGGAAAGCTTAGTCTTGTGACTCTTCTTTTTGGTTCAGTAATACTACTACTACTAATAATAATAATAATAACAACGTTATAACGCATTTCAACAGCCGTTACAATTGAATTTCAAATAAAACAGCTGACGTTAAAGTGCTATATTTCAGCCTTGAGTGTGTAATATAAAAAGCCATATCAAATACTAAGCAGATAATTTTATGCACAGTGGATTGCATGAATATTAGAGTACTGAATAATCTTTATTTTTTTGACATTTTCTTCACATTTTTCAGGATCAAACAAAGTTTGTGTGTTCAGGATGCATCAAAGTTGTGCACGCGCACGCACACTGCAGATCAGTGAAGCGTAGCTTTGGCACTGTAGCCTGCCGCTCCACTCTCCTCCTATAGTGAAACGGTTAACTAGTCGAGGAGGACGCTTGTTAAATCCTTGTAGCGACAGTGTGCGATCTGAGCAGCATCTCTCCCTCCGCTTCTCTCGCTGTTGGCCCAGCCTTGCACCTGCACAATTAGTATGCAGTCAGTATCACATACACATGAATAGTTATCAGCACCCAGTGGCAATTATCAGCATGAGGCTAAGTGAGCAGAAAGAAAAATATTGCCTTTTTTAAGATAATTGAAATCTACATACCCCTCCCGCTACTTTCCTTGCCTTTGCAGTCAACATGCGTGCACGCTTGTCTTACTTGTGACCCGTGCCCGTGTGTGGTTGTGTATCTGCCCCACAACCCCCACCCCGCCCAGCCCCCCATGCATGTTGCCTTACAGCGTGTTACTTTGTCAATGAATCTAACTTAAAAGGCGGTGGGAGAGTTAAAAGCCAAACACATGTAAACATCAAAGCTTCATTTTCTAATCAAGAAATTGTGTGGTGAAAGAGGCCAATGTGTTGCTTTGTCTTGCGTCATTACTAAGATGGAGACAACACGCTACACCGAGGCAAGTGCTTCGGCTATATTGGGTTGTATCTGCACTGGTGTACGTTATGCACTCGAGCATTTTATCCAAGAATCCCAGGCAGCCTCACCTTGCCCCTCCTTGTCTCTCTGTTTTGTCATTGTTAAGCTAAAGAAAAATATACATACTCATCAGTCATCAGAAATGTTTTAGTGTAATCGCAGTTGTCGTAGGACAACAATTATAATAATACTAATAAATTTCAACCGTCACAACGACACTGCTGACTCAGTACATCGTATGACCGTAGAGGGAACAGCTGAGACCGCGGCAGAAACCAGGGTAGAACCTCGAGGTGCTCCAAAGCTTAAGATGGGCTATGATGACAGGAATGTTCGGTGCAGATTCAACCCTGATTCACCCCGTCTTGTCCTGTGTGCATGTTTAAGAATAGGGAGAAGAACATCTGCGAACATTCTCCTCTGGTGCGCGATTTCAAAACTGTACAACTCTCTAACCTCTGTTACAGTTGCCTCCTGCCCATGTGAGGTGGGAAATACTGTAAGTCTTTGAAATCCCTCTTCCGAGGATTGTTACATGTCTTTCAATAGATCATAAAATATTTTTAGGGAATTTTAGAGAGAGCATTTACTAATTCAGGAACTGTTTTTCTTGCGAGCCTGAACAGTCCATTGCGCCATTGTATGAAAAACTTGAATCTATTAAAACTAAAACTATAGAAACGAGGTGTGTTGGAGAGAAAGAGTGACAGAGGTCGGGGGAGGACACGTGAGATGCTGCAGTTGAAAAGTTTTAAGGAAAAAAAAAAAAAACAATGATGCTGTTGCCGTTACACGCCTTTTCAAAATCCCACTGAAGTTGCTACACGGGCAGACATGCACGCAGGCAGATCGACACACAGACATAAAACAAGTGGCAGATGAGCTGACAGGCTTGACAGCCTGAAGGAGATTGAGGCAAACAGACAAAGAGGTTAAGACCCGAATGGAGAAGCAGATGGACAAGCACACATTCAGTCCAAGTGATAAGCAGGCGGACTGGCACCATGAGCCCTCGACATGTTCAGAGTCAGCAGTCAGTCAGGTGGACGGACGTCTCTGCTCGCCTGCTGCATGTCCAACCTCTCTGGTCTCGTATTGTTGCTGCTGCGTGGCTGAGGCCTTGCTTTTGTTGCCCCCCACTTGACTCTTTTTGGTCACCCGGCTCCTTTTATGCGACGCAGCAAATCCTCCGAGCGTTGGAAACACCTCCAAACACAATTGAAAATCTAATTCCGGCAACAAGGATACGATTGAAAGGCAGTAACAACACGTCGGCGGGACATTGACGCGGATGATGGCTGACAGGTGGCTCACAGAGCTCTTAAGGCTATAATCCAGCAGGGTTTCGGTGACAGGGCAACAGTACAAAACTATTTTAACCTCTTAAATACCACATCACCATAGGTGCTGAAGCTGCAGCGAGCGAACAGCTCTGTCAAAGCAAACAACAATGCGCTGTGTCGGCTCGTCTCTGAAAAACAATACTCCTTATATTGGAGTTTTTAGGGAATACATGCAACTGCTCCTGTAGGCACAGTCGTTGAGACAGCCCTCCTCCCCTCCTCCCTTTTGGACAGGTAGATGTTGTTCCACTGGTCATCTCTGTGACAGCCGCAGCGACAGTTGACTTGGCCTCGACGATCCGATCGCCGACAGTAAAAGATCAGAAATAAAGAGGAGAAAACACAGTGAAAAGCCCCAGTTCAACCACTTTCTTTCAGCTGGAAATCCATTTGCTCACGGTGGAACACGGCGCACATACTGTATGTTGCTCGGAAAGGTCAGCGACTGTCAAGTCCAGTGCTGGATCTTGAGATTGCCTTGATCTCTCGTTAGTGAACTGCCGCCGCAGTGCGGCGCGAGCGTGAACACGGGGGAGAAAAAAAATGATGATTCCAAAATGTATTTTTAAACCGGCACATTGCAGAGATTAAATTTAGCCATCATTCCCCAGATCTTCCTCCGCGGTGTGATGTTTGGTCCCGTTTGAGTGCACATGCTATTGTACTACTGCTGTCTACTGGGGCCGTGTTGCCACAGTTACTCGTTCGTTGTTTGTTTTTTTCTCATGTCTCCGAGGACTTGTGCTTTATTTTTGTAAAAGTGACCTTTTTATAATGTACTTTTAAATCAAAGGGTCAACATGCGATGACACTTTCTGGAAAACGCACGCAGCCTAAATGAGCAAACTCCCGCGGACAAAATAAGATGTAATCAGTCAATCTAATGGACGCTGAAAAAGACAAAATCCGGACAGGAAATGTAATTAATGTATTGTGTACAATTCTGAATTTCTGCGTATAGTTGTGTAAACGTGGGGAGTTGAAATACACTGAACCCACTACGTGACAGTCAAGAGCTCGACAGAGATAGTCAGAACGGCCAAAAGCACAAAGCAGGCAGCTTGTGGGAAAGAAGAAACATTGGCAGCATTTAAAACAACAATTCCCTGGTCCCATAGTTTTTTTTAATGTTGTTGTTAAAGCAAAGCTAACAAAGTATATTGTAGAAATTACCACGTCAAGTCTCTGTTCAGAAGAAAATTTCAAATTTCCGTCTCAGTCAGTTTCGTTTGACTCATGACTCGATACAGTGCACCACCTTCTTTTTAGCAATATTGAAACAATAGTTCAATACTTCAGGCACTACTCTGTCACTCCTCACTGGAAATGTTTTTTTAATAGTTCATTCACAAATGTGTTTGCAGGTGTTAAATGCTGAATAAGACCAAAAGATAATGAATGGGGTAGTTTCGAGAGACAGAGACGGGGTAATCACAACAGATTCGTTTTGATTAATGACAATAACAAGCAAAATCATTACTACCTCCCTCTCTTCATGCTATTTCTCTCTCTGTCTCTCTCACACACACACACACACACACACACACACGTTGACTATCTATCACGAGCTTCAGAGGTGCAGAGGAGAGGAATAACATTCCAGGATATTTACAATATAAAAACAACTTCCCCTGTATATTCTAAATTCACAATGCCAGCAAGAGCAATAATAGTTTTATAGTGTTACTGAAACGCAGTGATGGCATTTCATTGTAAAGGAGATGGACAAAGAAAGGAACAAAAAATGTGGGACTATGATGTTGTTGCGTTGTTGGTGTGCTGCATAGCGATAAATTTAAGTGTTGGACATGCACCTGAAGTACTCGCTTCTTCTTGTAGCTAAGGAACTGAGCCAACACATGCGGTCAGAGCGACAGCTCCCGGTTGCCACGAGCCTTATTTACCCGATTCAAGTAATACTCTTTCATCTTCAGTGGGATAAATGCGCCAAGCTCAATACCCAGAGTCCATTATTTAATCCAATATGAAAAATCTGATAAAAAATCCCTCCCTTCTCTGTCTTGCATATATTTGATGCATTGTATCCACTCTTTGACTGTTTGAAAGATACAAAGCCATTTGACTTTCTGTGGACAATTACAACAAAACTAATAAGCAGGTGGTGAGAAAGGGGGACATGGAAATGTGGCGAAGATGAAAGACGCTGTCACACTCGCTGGCCGAACACAGGAAAGACAGAATCCATTTGAGAGATTACAGAGGTAGCTGTGAAGACCGGAGAGAGCGATTGACAGAAAGGAGTGACAGAAGTGGAGAGGTGGTGTGTGAACCAATATGGCAGAAGGGAGAGAGAGCCGGAGGGTACAGAAAATGAATTTTGATTATTCAGACTGCCCCGAACAGAAATATGAAACAGAGGAAAGAATAGATTAGTTGCACACCCTGACAACTGTAATAAAATCAGCGATATTGGCTCACCACCACACTATTTTGACTATAAAGCATCTGCTCCAATGTTAAATAAAAACTAATGTACAGTTAAACCGCCTTTTTATAGAGGCCGACGCTGTAAAACACCTGGCTTACCAGCAAGCTGTTTGGATTTGAACCCAGCTCGGCTCCGGGCGCTCTTCAAACTGTAGGGAAGTGGCAACTGAAAAATGGAACTTGCAGAACTCCGGCCAGGCTGTGCAGGTGCTTACTCCAGGCAGTTAAGGCGCCTCGCTCAACTCTCTCCTAATGGAAATCCTACGGTCAATTAGCAACCCGCTGGAAAGAGTGAGGAGGCAGGAGCAGGGAGGCACAATGAAATATGTGAAAGAAGAGCATTTTGTCACATCGGGCCGGTGTTCATGCAGCGGCAAGCGCCGAGCAATTCTTGACACTGGGGGGAAAAAAAAAACGCTTCATGGATGACACTATTTCATTATTCCAGGACAGGCCTGTCTGACAATGTGCACCAACATCTTTGAGAGATTACCGCATCTCGTCCCTCGGTGTGGCAGCCAGCTCTCCCCGCGCGCGGCTGCTCGGAGCGGCGACAAGTGGTTTTCCACTGGGACATGGTCGTGCCACCTCTGGTTTGAAGCACTTATTTCTGATCGCCCATAACACTGGGCAAACACTGTTGAGATTAAGCCCAATTACAGCCCGTGAGTTAGGCGCCAACGTAATCCCACTAATGTAGGAATTCACACATTCCCGCCAGATCCCGGTTCATTCGAATGGGTTCAGTTTGCGGACGGTCACAGGACTGAGGATCGCTAACAGCCCGTTGGACAAACAGATGGATGCGTGTTTGTGAGGCTGTTGTCAGACATGAACTGAAGTCCAGACCTTTTCCTGAACTTTTCCAGAATGGCAGTGTGCGAGAAGGCAAATGTCCGCAAATGTTTTTCTTTACTCGGCACAGTTTCACATTCTCCAGAGTTCACGTCTTAAAATTTGCTTATGGCTATTTCACATTTTTATTCAGTTTCAATCTGAGTTCCGGCATGGCAGCTCTGAAGAGAAATATTTTATGTTTTACTGTTACAGTCATATATCTGTTTTGGATAACCACAGTCTTGACTGGGACTGTGCTGTGATGCGATTAAACCTGAATTTTGCAGGTAAACCCCATTGTGCTCATTCTCCCAGAAACAGTGCGTGGATCTCTTCTTTTCATCTTGCTTTCCATTCCAAGTAAAATTGTGCAAAGCAACTTAAGTAATCTGTCATTTGTCAATGGATAAAATCAGGGGTTAATGCAACATACAGGGTTAGTTGCACAGTGTATGCGGAGCTTGGATAAGAATAAAAAGGGAGTCTGCTATTGTTGGCTATTAGGATCCGACCTATTTGAGTGCTGTCTTCCAGGCACAGCCTCACACACATGAGTGTGATATCACATGTCATGTGAAAAGAATAACGTCTTCATGAGGAGGAACTGCCCAGGAAGATCCAAAGCACCGCTCGGCACGGAGGGAGGATGTTGTCGTTTTGGTGCAGACAAGGAGACGCAGAGAGAGAGCAAGAGATTAAAAGAAGTGGCCGAGACCAGAATCTTAGTGGAGAAAGGGAGGAGTGAAGAAAGAGCGGCGGGAGAGGGGACAGACAGGATACTGACAAAAGGGGGAAAGATGATGTATCACAAAGAAACGGGAGCTGAATGAAACAGGTTATAACACAAATGAGTGAGACAAATGAATGGCAGTGGCTGCAAGACAAAGACCCACGGAGAGGAGGATATCAGTGCCAACATCCATCACCATCGTCATTATTCTGTCTCTCCCTTCGCACTGCTCAAACTCTGAGAGCCTGCTCACAGCTCCGTTAGGGTTTAGCACACATTGTGTGTGCGCGCGCGCGCGCCAGTCATTACTTTTGTGTGTACAAAAATGTGTCCGCGCCGTCAGACATTCAATAGCCTCAAGGTTAATCTTTCATTGGCTTTCGGGTTAATATTTTAAGGCTAATGGTACAATCATGATGGCGTTTCAGTCACAATGAGTCTCTGGGGGAACGAACGAGAGGCAACGCGACGTCTTCACAGCCACAGCGGTGGGAGTTTGTGTGTAATTTGTGTGCGTTCCCGTTGTTATCAGTATCGGCCCAGCCTGCTGTAGTTAGGACAGCGATGATTAGGTACAGCTTCGGAGGGGGGGGGGGGGGGGGGGGGGGCTTGATAATGAGCTCTCTATCTCCGCGCGCGTGTGTGTGGGGGGGGATTTATCTGTACGACATGTCCTATACACACGCAGTCTCATGTGTGTGTATGTGTGTTTGACCTATCTATAAGCAATTTTGTGCATTGCTACGATTGCATTGTATGTGTGCGTATTGTGCTGGATCAGCTTGTGCGTGTGCATGCGTGTGGCCATCCTCTCCCCTGTGCGTGCTCCTTCCCTCCCCTGTCAAGGAGCCGTTGTGGAGAGCGAGGGATGGAGAAATGGATAACAATTGCAGCTGAAGGGGGGGTAATGATGGAGAGGGGATATAGATGCAGGAGGAGGAGCAATGTAGATGGACATGAATGGCGTGAGTGTGAATGAGAAATTTAGGTTTTATCGGGGAGGGAGAAGAAATCATGGAGAGAAAGAGGGAAGATGGATGTTGAATAGAGACAAAGAGCAAAATGCTACAACGAGAGCAGGACAATGTACTTTTGTTTCCAAAACAAGTGGAGATTTATTGATGGACCATGTGTGTGCCGCTGCGGCTGCACGACACAAGTGCAGACTTATTATCTCAGACTACACAAAACACGAATGCCTGAAGAAACATGGTGACTTGTATTGAGTCTCTACTGATTACAAAAGGAAAAAACAAAAACACCGGGGCCAATCTGGAGGCCTCGGGGGTTCGACATACTAACCATGAAACCTACTTCAGCCCAGGCTCGCCGTGATCCCTTCCTTCGCTTCCCTCATATTCTGTCAACTCTTCACTGTGCACCTCACAACGTATGAAGGCAGAATGCACACGATGGGACTGTAAAAGAAAAAAAAAGGCTTTTTTTCCCCCGCTGCAGACACTTTGACATTTCACCGCGAGAAAAGAATAAAGGTAAAATAATTAAATCTGTTTGGCTACTTCAGGCTCAGTGTGCTGGTACTGCACTGTACACGCCGGCTCACTGTCCCAGTGCCATGTGTTCGTGGGACACTTGAATAGATCAGAGCCACATTGTTGATGTCATGAGCAGCTCCTAGTGCTCTTCAAGTCCAAACGTCTGCTGGGACAAAAGGAGGAGTATTTAGCTTCAAAACCGATGCAGTTTAAACTGCACAGCCTGACGAGTTTTTTCAAAAATTCCAAATCTATATTCATTCAGTAAACCTCAGCTTTATTACATATTTGCGTGAAGCGAGTGTTTTGATAGAGCCTGTGGTTAGAGACGCAAGTGCCGGGGCTGGAAGTTAACATTCACACACACAAACACATACACACACACACACACACACACACACACCCCGCTCCCATTTATCACCTCGTGATTACTGGATAACTTAGCCATTTGGTCTAATGTCTAGCCAGCTGTGACAGTTCTGCCTAATGACTGGACTGGGTTTACCTAATGGAGCAAACGCTGCTGGGAATTTGAGAGATTACAGATTTTTTTTAGAATATCGGGGAAATCCGTCCTCACACGTGCGACGAGAGGCAGGTGGACACAGCCAAGCCCCTGTCTGGACGCTCAGTTTGACAGCTATCGACGTGCTCCCGGCGCCATGAGGAGGCAAGAGGGATTATCGTCCTACAATTAACAGTTGGAGATCAGCAGCGCATTGATGATAATATATACAGTATGTGGTCAAAGGACAAAAGGACAAAGTGAATTTGTTCCTCACCAACTTTAAAGAAGGTTGTTTTTCAGCAGCCAACACATTTTTATCTTTGGGTTTTCCAAAAACACTTTTCAGGTTCCTATCTGCAACTGCAATAGCCTCTAAGTGATACACTCATACAGTGTGAACGCTGCTTATATATAATTGAAGTTTGGGATAAAGTCGAGGTTGCAAAGCTGTGGGCTTGTGAAAAAAAAATTGGACGTGCTTGATAGATTTAACCCACAGTTGTATTTAACTTGCCAAATTGCATTCGGCCCTCCAGAGAAGGAGGGCCCACAGTCTGCATATTCATATTACTTTTGCTTATCGGTTGATATTGATTGACTGATCCGTTCCCAGGCTTCCACCAGTGAGCGAGGAAGCTGATGTTGGAACCCCGGTGGGAGTCATTGTGGCAGCTGCTGTCAATCAAACTATCGTGTACTCCATCATCGAAGGCAACGAGGGAGGTGAGTAAACTCAGAGGTGTTTATATGCAGAGCTTCACTGTTTGTGGACTTGGCTGGCTGCACTACCTGGCTGTGACTGCTGATAAACTAGCTGGTGGTTTTAATACAGTAGAATTATGAACAGCCAAAATATCTACAGTCCGCTCTGCTCTCTGGACTGAACGTTTAACTTCCCCGTGGGTGTGGGCCATTTGTGCCCACGACGTGTCTGCCTGGCAACCTGTCCAGGGTGAACCCTGCTTTTTGTCCAATGTCAGCTGGGATGTGCTTTAAGCCAATTGGTTTGTGAGCTGCCATTTTGAAGCCTCGAGTTTGGCATTTTACCAAGCGCCATCTTGGTATTTTGCAACCAGAAGTAACCGTATTCGGAAGAGCAGGGGGGCGGGGCCTGACTCAGAGCTCGTCCACTGCACGTCCGACTACACGTGACCCTCACCCATTGGACGGTACTAGCTGTCAATCACACATCATCCACGCCCCAATGCATACCATGCTTTGTCTATTTGACTCTAAATGAGACCATCATTTACTAAATTTACCATAACATAGCCAATATGAGGATCACTGAGGGTGAGAGATGACCATCGTTTCCACCCACTACTGTTCTGGCACCTCTATTACACTGCATGTCGGTTAACTTGTCAGTGTGAACGCACTCATTCTCTCAAAATAGCAAATTTGATTATGGAAGTACACGCCTTGAGAAGCAGCGTTGGTTTACCCTCGTAGAAATGTCCACTATCGGTGTCTGCACTGCACTCCCTCTCTGATTTAAGCGAGTGTCTCCTGCTATTTTAATGTGCCAGTAATAGTTTTTTTTTCTTTTTCTCGGGTTATTTTGCCTTTTGCCTTTGTCATTTGCTTCTTATTTTAATAATGCTCAAAATACCTCAAACTCAGTCTGTCTACAGCTCAAGGCTCGTCTTTCTTTCTGTAAAAATTGATACACTATAAAACTACCCTTTTACTATTCGACTGGCATATACAAGAAAGAAAAATAAATCATTCTATATCCCTCTTTGACCTTACCCTCTCATGTTTTTCTCTCTGTGTCTTTCAATCCCCCCCCCCCCCCCACACACACACACACTCTCGTCGCCGTCTTTCTATATCTCTCCGTCTCTCGCTGTCCGCAGGGGCGTTCGCGTTAAATGAAACAACCGGAGTCATTTCCACCGCCAGGCCGCTGGACTACGAGGCCAACTCCAGCTACGTTCTGAAGGTAGAAGCCGACTCCATGAGGCTGGTGTCCTCAAACCTCCGAGCTCCGTCAAAGAGTAAGTGTGCGTGGTGGTGTTTATGAACACGTCAACACCTCATCTAAGATCCCAGGACTGGCATTGGATTGCATCACCGCATATACCACAGATCTGTCTTCTCTCTAATTGCACACAAACAAACACACACACACACACACACACACACACACACACACACTTGAGGATTAGAACAACTACAGTGCATTACCCACTACGTGATCAGACTTTAGCTTTCTCGGCACACTTGCGTGCTCTGGAGCTCTACCTCCGTTCACCTTGCACAAGTTATCTCCAACCTTTTCTTGTCTATACAGGTGTATGTCACAGGGGAAACGGCATATTGGGCCTTTGCTGCTGTTGTTATCTTACAAATGACCTTTTCCTCTCAGCTGTCAGTTTTCACAGTTTTAATTGTGTGAAGTGAACATGACTTTAATTAGACCTCTTTTTCCTCTTCTTTCTTCCTCCCTCTTCCTTTTCGCTGCTGCTCTTTCTCTCTGTTTTTTCTTTTCTTCCTTTCAAAACACAACTGCCTTCTTCTTTATTGATGCTCAGCTTCACAGGGTTTCTCCTTTCTTCTTCAATTATATTGTTTTACCCCATGCTGTTCTCATTTCATCCAGCCATTTGAATTTAAGCGTTCCGCAGGGATTAAGACTGCAAATCATTGTAGTCATTAGCAGATCTCCTTCAATTCTCTCTGCCGTGCATTTTAATCAGGCAGCAAATCAATTGGATTCTAACAATGTGTTAATCTAGTTTTGTAACTCAAGTGAAGGTTGGAATTGTAAATATTCATTTAGGTACAGCGTCGCGAGGATGGCTGTTGGAGATAAGCAGATTAGCGTTTGCATCTGCTTGTCTGTTTGGATTTTTCTCTTTACGTGCCAAAAGTTGTTTTTTTTTGTTAGTTTGTTTGTTCCCATTTGTCTTCCTTGAAGTTAAACTTGAGCAGTTCACAATCCAGGGATTTGTTCTTTCTTTCAGACATGTGATCCTTTCACAGAGTTCCGTAACTGTGTGTTGTGTTACCGAATTGTGAAAGTGAGCCAGAACTCTGTTATTGGCCAGATAAAGACTGATTGTGAGTCATTCCAAGTTGAAGTCACTGGATGTGAATGACAGAGGCCCAGTGGTGCAGTGTTACAATGAATAAGACGTGTGGTTTAATTACATAAGTGTCTGTTTCATTTTAAATTTGTCCATTTGAATTTGTTACTCCAAAAAATACCTCCTACAGTAAAACACATTTTAGACATAGACATTATTGTTCAAGGACTGAACATGGAAAGGCCATAATGTTGACAGCGATATTGTCAATATTCATGACCAGTAAAGTTTCTTTGTGCAGCTTCCCTGAACATTCAGCAGTTCCTCATGTTCACATGGGTCATTTTCACTCAAACGAGCCTCCAGTCATTATTCACCCTGCCATCCCACTTTTTGATCACCTTGTAAAACTTTTATAGTTTTGCTTATCACCATCCCCACTTTTGGAGTCCTACATGAACACAATATTTTATTCGAGCGTGATAAAGTCAGAACAGATATGTTTATTTCGCGTACTAAATTTCCGAACTTGTGATTTTTATCTGTGCCCTCTTCACTGGCTTGAAGTGGGTGTGGCCTCGCTGGGAATATGTGATGTGACATAACTTCAGTGCACCAATCAGGATTTTGAATTATTGAATTTTGAATTAAAATATCACATTAGATGTGGTGCCATCTGCATATGTTACCAAAACTATTGATCAAAACTAATTTATTGTAAGTCACTTTGGACGAAAGCGTCAGCTGAATGAGTGTAATGTAAAAACGATAAAGCAGATCCAATGAGCATTGATGAGTATTTCCTAGAGAAATGCTCATCTTTCTTTTCTGGAAGTGCCGCGGATCACCTCTTGGAGATTGGTTTTGGCTTTGGCTGCAGATTTTTCAGAAGCAGAAGCGGTTCGATCATTGTCAGACCAGTTCTACACTCGCCAACCTGACCAACGTCTAGAAAGGAAAACCAACAGCGGCTCCAATTTTGCTCAAGCGAAGACAGCGATCGCTACTGCACTTGGAATAGTTGCGACAAAGCCAGAAGCTCCGGCTTCACCTGCCCACGGACAACATATCTACATCTGCTGTTGCTTACCTTGCCAACGTGTGGCGCAGGTTCTGAGCTCCCGCTCTGTCGTTGGAGGATACAGGCTTTTTTATTTGATATCTGTGCTTTTCACCAGTAACTGTGGTTGTCCTTTCTAATTCATTTCTTTGCATTTTCTTGTTTGCTTTCTTTTCTCTGTTGCTTGTTCCTACTGTATCACGAGGCGCACTCTTTAGACAAGTGCAATAGAAAGTCTGTGCAGTTTATCAGGCAGCGCTACACTGTGTTTACTCACGGATACTGAATGCTCTTCACAGAAGCTCCTCTTTTCTTTTTTTTGTATTATCGTGTGTGTGTGTGTGTGTGTGTGTGTGTGTGTGTGTGCGCGCGCGCATGTGCGTCATAGCTAACACAGCAAGGGTGGTGATTGACATCCAGGATGAGAACGACCACCCACCGGTTTTCACCACGTCTCTTTACATTGGAGGAGTCGCAGAAGATGCCAAAACCTTCACGTCAGTCTTGCAAGTACAGGTACGAATACAATACAGACACACACACACACACACACACACACACACACACACACACACACACACACACAATAGAAAATAATAGAAAAATCTGACAATGTAAAGCAACTATATCAATTCAACTATACTCCAACAGTTTTAGACTGCAGTTTGTAATATTTGCTGTATTGATTGTGTCTGTATTTCAAGGTATTCATTTTATTTGTCACCTTTTCTCACCAGCTCTGGCTTTAAGATAATAACTGATAGTGTGAGACTCCATGTCCATTTGTGTGCTTCATTTTGTTTAATCTTAAATCCTGTAAGTAACTGGATTATATGGTAATATGTTTCTGTTATTCCCTCGACGTCTGCGTTAATTAATACACCTCGTTGTTTTCCTTTCCCCTTTACCTTGACTTGGAAGAATTCCATTTCACTGTAAACAACTTGAGCAACGCTCGTATTATTCAAATGCTTTTCAGGACCCAAAATGGGTCACAGAGCGTATCTCTTTCAGCCTCTCTCTGAGAAGCGGCGATATGTTTTAATGAGCCTGATGCCACAAGAGACTCAGGCATGGTCACGGGTAGAATAGCTTGTGCTTTAATATTTTATTGCACCTCTTAAGAACATTCCTGCTTCATTAGATCGTGCGCAGTCAGAGTGACAAAGATGAGAGAATAAGGGAGAGCACACGACAAGGGCAGTCATATTTAAAATCACACTTTTACAAGCATAGAAAAGTCTGAAATGATTCTTCCTCTGCCGCAAGCAAACCGAGGTTGTGGTTTTGCATGTGGACTTTGTGTGTTCACAGTAACCTGCTCCAGTCATCGGACCCCTTTGAATACTTTAACAGACTGACACGAAGAACTAATGGCCTGCAAGTCGGCTCAATGACCACAGTGAGAAGCAATAGATCTGCAGACTGGACGGAAGAGGGAGGATTTATGGTCCGATAACGATAACTGGCATCCTGCTGCGAGACAAACTGAGTGGGCATAAGAAGGCAGGGAAGACATACATGATTCATGTGTGGATGAATAGATATGGGTGGTGGGGGGTGGCTAGACGGATGGACCGGGACACTGACAGCGCACTCACTAACATCCAGATGAAAGGGCGAGAGAGACACAACAAGGAGAGAGAGTTTGAGAAATGTGCAATTTCAATCTCAGTGATTTCACACGAGTCTAACTAATTCCATCTCATCTGAGCAAGTGCATTGTCTCAGTGTGTGTGCGTGCGTGCGTGCGTGCGTGCGTGCGTGCGTGCGTGCGTGCGTGCGTGCGTGCGTGCGTGCTTCATATTCTTTTATATGTGTATTGCTTTGTAGTGGGCCGGGCTGTCTCGCCTTTGGAGTGACCGTGTTCAAGTGCAAATGCAGAACTTCATCAGTCTTTTTTTTTTCCCTTATTGGAAGCCAGAATACAGATAATCTTTAGACTGCAGATGAGTCTCGCATTAGCGAACCTACTCATTACCTCCAATGATTCTCTTTATTTTTCTGAATCAATTTGTGTCACAGTTTGTCTCGAGCCTTTTCTGTCACTTTTTCCCACCACAACTGACACAAATGCAGAGGTATCGAATTTCCTCTTCATCCTTTCTCCAGCCTTTCCCTCCTCCTTTGTAATTACTAATCCCAGCCTTCCTTCTTTCAGTGGGTGTTCGAACCAAAAACAGCATAATAATTGCACAAAAACATGGGAAAGAAAATTCAAAGGGCTGGATTGGTGTGGGTGTGTTGCTAGAGGTAATGGTGAAGAGATGATCTACTATCCAGGAAGTCAAGTTTAAATAATACACTCGTGAGTTTGAATATTTATCAGGCTGCAAGTCAGGAGGGATCGTGCATCATCAGACAGTCAGACAGTCATTTCACTCTTCGTCATCCCAAGGTTAAAATGGTAGAACTGCGGAAATTAAGTTATGACGTTATACATCTGGAGTGTTAGTATGTAAGGATTATTTGGTCTTATACGTTTACTTGGCCTATTTAGAATCTGGGCTGGCACCATTTGCTTGTCAAACACGCTGCTTTGCCATCGCAACAAAAGTTGAGCCTTGTTCAACTTTTCTGCCTTTTTTTCTCTAAGCATTTGCACCCCACACATCCTCATCAACATTAATTAGGCAGCTACATTATTTTCCCAGTGTTGTTGGGCATTATACACTATATACTGTACATATTCATAATTGTTTGTATCAACATACTTTATTCTTTTTTTGCTTATTGTTATTCAATACTTCCACAGTGCAAAGATTATCAAATTGTGAGTCCTGGCAACTAAAGCAGTTTCCCAACAGCAAAGTTATTTAATTTTCCTGGATATGTTTCACCGCAGTGCAAAGTTATTTTTTTCTTATTTAAATTTTCTTAACAGCCGTGAGCTCAGCTCAAAAATCAAAGGTTTTTCGGGGTTTCAGGTTTGCGTTCACAAGTGTGTGTATGTCCACACGCACTGGGATTTTAAACACCATTATACCCTCGGTGCAGTAGAAAATATCCAGGTCTGTTTTCCACACCTGTGCTGTAGCAGCTGAAACAGGTGGTTGATATTACTGCAGATATTGATGTATTGCTGCGACGCTATCCTAACTGTGCCATGTACCCCTGCAAGTAAGACAACAAAAAATAGATCTGTACATCTATTCTTCCCTCAGTCCCCCTTTCCTCGATTATTCCCGCACCTTTCTGTATGCATGCCTCCGTGTTTCCTTTGTTTCTTCCTTTCTTGCTCGCTTCTATTTCCCCACTTCCTGGCCTGGTTTCGTCTGTGTCTTTATATTGTTTGTTCCCTCTGATGTGGTTGTTGTCTCCGAGGAGACTCAGCAGTAAATTGTCCGAGCGTGTGTCTGGATGTGAACACGAGGTTTGCACCACTTTACCCCCTACTGCTGATTCAGATAACAACATAAAATATCACATGCACAGAAAGTCTCAGTCCCAGCAAGTCCTCCGACTCATACGACGAAGTATGTCGTATGTGTCAAATAAGACCAAGTCAACCGTTTCCTAAATTAGCTCCTCTCCCGGTGACGGGAGCTACGCCAGGAATATGTTTCGCCTCAGAGCATTGTGCTGTTTTATTTGATTTACCATCGCATTGTTGATGAGCTTGTAGAGTAAGGGTTATGGTTGGGGTTCGGGTGACACGGCAGAGAATCAACACGATTGCTTTACGGAATATGAGCAAATCCATTGAAATACAAAAACTTGACGGACTCACCGGGTTTACAGCTGACCTCTGTCGGCCGAGTACATAACGACTGCTAGAGGTCTGCGATCTTTAAAGCGACCGCAGAAGTCGTAATAAGCTGCTTAAAGCAACGAACTATGTGGCCGATGGCAGATTTCCCCTAAAACAAAAGAGAAAAAACCTTTGGTTGGTGAGAAATACAAGACATATCAGATATTGGTCTAAAATGAATCAATCTACAGTACGTGGCATTGCCCTGTATCAATCAGCTGCTCCAAACACCTGGATTTAAAACTATGATGATGATGATGATCAGGAGGCGAGGAGGTTATTATCATCAGAAGTCATAGAATTGGTCATTATGGTAATGACAACAAAGACTGGATCACAGCATGCGTGATGATAACATTTCTCATAATTGTTCAGAATTGTATGATAATGATATGATGATGATGATGATGTCGTGGCGGTGTTGTGATGATGATTACGATAATGAAACACTGCAGTGAGTCTTATTTTGTTCCTCATTTTCTAGGCTCTGGACAAAGACACTGGTAACTACAGTTCAATGATGTACCGGCTCATCATCCCTCCTCAGGCCGGTAAAGACACGAAAGACAGCAAAGACGGCTTTGTGATCGAGCCGTACAGCGGCGTAGTGAAGACGGCGATCATGTACCGCAACATGAGGAGGTCGTATTTTAAGTTTGTGGTGGTCGCCACGGACAACTATGGTCAAGGACACAGCAGCAAGGCAGAGATAGTGGTGTGTATATATATATTTTATTTTATTTTTGATAATTTTGGCAGATTTATAGTATAGAAAATTTGTTCAATCTTACATTATATGTTTTCCTAAAACCAAATTAGGTTGAGATGATTAGACTTGAGTCCAGTGGGATTTATGTTGATCTCAGATTGTCCTTGAAGCAGATTAATATGTGTCTGAGAGAACAAATTCAGATCGGCACAAGCTCGAAGCATGGTTG
Source organism: Scophthalmus maximus (assembly GCF_022379125.1). Classification (NCBI taxonomy): domain Eukaryota; kingdom Metazoa; phylum Chordata; class Actinopteri; order Pleuronectiformes; family Scophthalmidae; genus Scophthalmus; species Scophthalmus maximus. Next base: position 12,735,096 of record NC_061530.1, read on the forward strand.
GATTGGACATTATTATATATATTTTCCAATGTATAAATATATTTTATTTCTGTTGTGTAGGTGTCAGTCGTGAACCAGCTGGACATGCAGGTGGTCGTATCAAATGTCCCCCCAACGTATGTGGAGAAAAACAAAGACAAGCTGCTCAGGTAAGGCACATGATATTGTATATGATTTACCTATCATTGTAAAAATAAATCATCACGACTTGTGTCTACAGAGGTGTACTTTTTACAAATGTCTACATGCACACGTGTGTGTGAGGGTGATAAAAGTGTCATCCCGTCAGTCAAAATCCTTTATTATTTAATCCTCAGCATTTTGGAACGCTACGTCCAGGATCAGATACCTGGAGCAAAGGTTGTCGTGGAAACCAACGGGCCCCATCGCCACGGTGATGGAATGGAGCAGGAAGACTACACCAAGTCGGACCTCATGATTTACGCCATTGACCCTCTGACAAACAGAGCCGTATCTAGACAGGAGCTCTACAAGTAAGAACTTTGCCAACAAATCCATGAATAGTAAAACAAAATGGCTGCTCTCCAAAAGCTTTATATCAAAAAATTGGACATGATCCAAACCTAAATTACATCGCGGTTAAGCAATTCTTAATTTATTGGTTTCGATGAGTTTTCTGGAGTTGTGCCACTCACACAATTATTTCAGGTATTTGGTTGAAGTCCATCTTGAACTTTCTGGCGGCTCATTCAAACAAGAAAGGTTCTCACTTCTAACCTGAAACAATGACCAGGGGTCAAGAATCAGAAGTTTTGAAATACAGACAGTTAGAAACATTCAAAATAGATCTGTAAATATCGCACACATCACAAGTCGTGTGTTTGTGTGATCTTCGTGTGTAAATTGGCTGAAAACTTGCTGAATGTTTAACTGTTGTGACACCTCCTTACATCAACACTTGCTAGACGTTGCAGTTTAGTAATAGAGGTTAAGGTGCAGTGTTTATTGCCACACATGCATGGTCACAGTCACGTCGGTGTCGCTCTCTCTCTTCCCAAGGTTTCTCGATGGTAAACTCTTGGACATCAACAAAGAGTTCCAGCCCTTCCTCCCTCCTGGTGGACGGATTCTGGAGATCCGAACCCCGGAAGTGGTGACCAGCGTGAAGAAAGCTGCACAGACTGTGGGCTACACAGAGGGGGCGCTGTTGGCTCTGGCAGTTATTATCATCATCTGCTGTGTCCCTGCCATACTGATCGTTATCATCACCTACAGACAGTGAGTAGGAATTATGAGTCGTGGGTTGTTGTTATTTGTTTTTTCAAGTAACACTTGAGTCTGGGACAGTTTAGACTGAATAAGGCTGTATAATCACTATGTCCTCTGAAGGCTGCTGATATTCTATCCTCTTCAATTAATCAACAAATCCTGCATGAAAATACCAAAATGAACAGTGAACTGATCCTAATAACAGACAATATCTGTGTAGCAAAAGCCTGACATTGCTTCCTCTTCCTCTTCTGTGACCTGTGTTTCCTCATTATGATGAGCCTTGGAACTGTAGTTGAATTCAAGTCAGTCCTCCATTCAGTGCATTGTCCTCCTGGTGCCATAAACTCTCAGGAGTATTCTATACGTGCATTGATCCACCTCTGAAAATACAAATGTATGTGTCAGTCCTGAACAAATCTCAGCAGCCCATCAATGAAGCTGAGTAAACCCTATAGGCAGCTTTTCATTAATCTGCTGCTTCCCAACGCAGCGGCACTGCAATAGATTTCATATTCTTAAGCCTATGATGTCCATTGAATTATGCCTTTGGTGTATTTTTAGGGTGTTTGCCATTCCACCCGCCAATGTAAATATGCTTGAAGTGAATCTATTATACTTCAACATCAAGCTGGACGTTGCTACTGGAATCCAATGTATAGCTGCTTACAGACGTGCAGTCTGTCCGGACATTTTCCTGAAATCTTCCGGAGGGGCTGTATGTGAGAACGCAGATATATTCGCAAATGCTGCTTTGGACATTTTCCAGAACTTCTCCTCATGGCCTCCCCGTAAACTTTGCTGGAAAATATCCCACCCTTCGCCTGAATGATCTGGAAATGTCCCTGCTGTGGTGAATGCATCTGACCGGGACAATCTCCTGCTGCGTTGTTAATGTGCTGAGGGCTAACTCCGTAACAGCTTAAGAATTCAGGTTCTGACAACGTGTAGGCCTTCACACAAAGTTGGATTTCACATATGAAGAGCAAAAAAGAAAAGATGCCATCTTGAAATCTTCTGGATGCAGACAAATAGACAAAGCTAACAGTCTCTCCCACATGACGTCCTTCAGCACCATTTATCACCATGTCACCCAGGCCAGTCACTTCCTGAGATGATTCATCGTGGCAGCTTGTTGAACAATCTAATAGTTTGTTAAGCTAACCACTGTGACTTTTAGTTTCATGTCTGTCAGAAAGACATATAAACAACTGCACAGGCACATTTTCCATTGGATCAGAATATTCTGCCAAGACCGACAAATAACAATAATAATAATAGTAATCGTTCCCATAACAATTAATATACTCACTGTTTTTAAATGACTGTAATAAAGACCAGTTGTTTGACTCGGTCAATTGTGATGAGTAAACCGGTCTAACGAGGTACTGTGTGATTCATGGTTCAAATAATTAAGTATTTAAGTAATTTTTCTCTCTTCTCTCTCTCTCTCGCTCATCTGCTACATCTATCGTGTTCCGCCAGATTCAAAGAGTGAGTACCGCTTTCATATCGCCACGCTGAAATATTGATATCATGACTGTTTTAAACACCTTTCATTGTGATTAATCTGTTGACCTTCATTGTACAATAAAATGGATGAGTTAAGGAAGGACGGAAAGACAGAAAGGACAGCAGACAATCACAGAAATGATTCCTGAAGAACATGGGATCAGAAAATGTCCTAGGCCAATTTTTTTGAGCTTTCGGTGCGTGTGCGAGCGTACATGAGCATGCGTGTAGAGCCGGGTCACCAATTAAAGGGAAACCTGATTGAATTAGTGGATCAACACAACAAATGCAGATGCTTCCAAACAGATGCAGTGCTTGGCACAATAGAGCAGTCGCCATCCAGTCATGCGCCGTGGCAGGATTTTCTCAGAAGATGGCAAAAGGAGAGGAGATCTAAGTGACTCAGAATGTGGGTTCATTCTTGGGGAACGGATGGCAGGAGCTTCAGTCACAAAGACTTCTCAGCTGGCTGGCGCTTCAATCGGAACTGTGACTGAAGTGACATCTGCGTTTAGATCTGAGGGTGAGACGTCAGTAAACGTGGCCAGAAACTGTGGTTGACGGAGCAAACTTGATGAGACTTGTGCATTGGTGTGATATGTAAAGGAAAGAGAGAAGAGCAACTCCTCCTCGGGGTGACTGACAATGTCGACGTCGGACATGATCAGACTGTGTCGGCAGGAAGAGTATGTCAACTGTTACATAGAGAGGGTTATTATGGTTGGTCCGCAGTGCACAGACCCCTCATTACAAACAGAACTGGTCTGCGGAGATCCTGCATCATGTTCTCAACAAACATGGAAGTGTATGTGTGTCGAACATGCCACAGTGAGGGCACTTTGATGGCTCTGGCAAAATTGAGGTCAACTTGTCCCCGTAGAATGCAAATCAATACAAAGTTGTCCTGTGTGAATACCTTTCTCCTGCGACGAAACAATTCAATTTGACCAACGTTAGAAGGCAAGTGTATGTACAAAATGCCATGGGAGCCTATCCCACGGTTGTGAGAAGAGATTTCGCCCTGGACCAAAGTGTTGAGCCAACAAACATTGCCTTCCATAGAGGCTAAATAATTTGGGAGTCTAGCAAAATGTGTATTTCCTGGCGGTGCCCTTGAAACCTGACACCTGAGAACTTTTTTCACAACAAAAGTTAAACTTTTAATTCCTCCTGCCCTTACTCTGACTGTTTCACTACTTTATATGTCTACTTTATAGTCTTATCTAAATATCCAACTGCGTTTTCTCTCTGCTGTGTCCAGGCGCCAGGCAGAGTGTGCCAAAACTGCCCGCATCCAGATGGCACTGCCAACAGGCAAACCTGGGGGAGGCACTGCCAACAACCTGTATGAAGAGCTGGGTGACAACGCCATGTAAGTGAAGTGTGAAAGTGGCCTTTTCACTCATGTGCCAAAACACAGGCTTTTCCTGCTCTGCAGGCTTTGTGGTGTCCAAACACAACATTACATCTCCCTACGTTTCCACAGTTTGATGAAATATGTAAATTTATACCTGCATCCTTGAGTAACTGCAGGAGTTCTGTTGTTTTTTAACATCCACATCATCAATGGGTTTGTTCAACAACCACATGTAAAGAGTTGCATACAATTAGCTTGGCAATTGTACTAACTTATCAAAGTCTTCGGGCAAATTGAGTCAAGGGGATGAATGATGAGATTTATTTAATCGGTAGTCCTTGTTGATTCATCAATAGTTTCCTCTAAACGTATCCTCTAAGATTTACCTTTCTCTTGAGCAACCTGCCCAAGAAATTTCAACAATATTTGTTGTGAATTCTTTTGGAAATTCTAGCATTGCTAATCACAAGGCCATGGACCAGAGCCAGTAGATTGAGGCAATATAAATGAGCTTTTTGGTGATTATGGAGAAATTACTAATTATAATTCTGTCCTCCATCCCCTCCTATCAGTGCTGAAGGACATTATTGCTCATCTTCTCTATGCTGCCTTAAAAAGTTGCATATTATTATGCAATTTTGTGATATTCTCTTCACCAATTGACTGGGGCTCCCCTGTTTCTGTGTATCTTCTTGCAAACTGTGTTTAAATTACCCTCTTGCCAATTTCTTCTGGTTTTGTCGAACAAAAGTCCAGTGACTTTATGCAGAGGCACCATATCTGCACGTTTTCACAACCACACACATACAAACTCACTCAAGGCAATGCAGATAGTGTATTTATAATTCCTCACTGGAGTGTTAAGGGGAAGTTGAGGGGAAGTCTTATCAGCATTACATGCATCACCGGTTTCCTGTCTGTCCTCGATATGCCTCCCCAGAACCATTAACACGAGAGCAATTCATATGCAAGATGGTGAAAACTATCTCCAAATGACAACATACGATTTCCCTACTGTGTAAGAGTCTGTGTGCGTGCATGCGTGTACGTGAGTGTGAGACTAAGGGGCCTAAATGATTCCCTGAAAAAAAAGGTCTGCGGAAGTGAACTTGGATATGAGTTAATTGATATTTATAAAGACCACCCTGGGCGATAGTTAATGCTATTGATAAGCTGCAGAGCATGTTTAATTGTGGTAAGGAAGGTCTATTGTGTGTGTGTGTGTGTGTGTGTGTGCGTGTGTGTGTGTGTGTGTGCGTGTGTGTGTGTGTGTGTGTGTGTGTGTGCGTGTGTGTGCGTGTGTGTGCGTGTGTGTGTGTGTGTGTGTGTGTGTGTGTGTGTGTGTGTGTGTGTGTGTATATGCTGTGTGTGTGCTGGTATTTCTTGTGTAATACGGTTGTGTGTGTTCTGTATCACTGCAGTGTTGTGGGGAATGTGTAATCCCTAAAGAGAATAAAACCTGGTAAAGTGCAAAAGTTTGCACATTCATAATTAAGGTCCATTATCAAACTGCTCAGTAGACTGATTTTCAAGGCATCTGTTCTCCTTTTAATTACCTTTGGCTATTCTCTTGACAGACTCTGTTTTTAATGTCTTTTTTCAATTACCTGTGGAAAATTAAATGTTTTTAACTTATTATTGGCGGCACATTAAATTAAGTCATGTTATTAGGTTAGAGCTATCACTTGTGTTTCAATGAAATAATGTAGTTCTTCGTGCTATGTACTTTTGCACAAGGATGTGATTCACAACTTTAAAATAGAATATTGTTTAAAGTATTTAACGAAAACATTGTATGTGAAACTAAGTACAAAGTGAGACTGATATTCAATCATAATAACAGCCATAGGGCTATACAATTAATTTGTGATGGTAAAGGTGCCAGTTGTAATCCCAGACTATTGCAAAAAAAACAATATGGAAAGTGATTTAGAAATGTTCTCCATTCCCGCAACAAATGCTAAAATGACCCCCTTTGGACGTGAGTAGATGGCTGTGATGGGATAGAGTATCAGCCAGGTCAGAATGTGCATCATAAAAGTGAAACAGAGCAATAAGGAAAAACTGCACTAGTGCACAACCAACCATCCCAGGATCAATGAGTGTGTGAAATGCTTTGTCAAATGGTGGAGACTTGAACAAATTTCATCCCAGTCTTCCCCTGCTTTTTTAGCTCTGATTTATCACCATGTTCTGTAGACATTTTTTCCACAACTTTTAACATTTTTATGACTTTACCTTGTAGCCATTTCATCACTCAGCCTTTCCTGTTCTCATGTTGACTGATGTCCCAACTTCTGTTGTTCTCATCCATCCACCTTTATGCATGACTGACAGACAAAAGTGAGTAGGATGCTGAAAGTTGTTCCATGACATGTGACTGTTTTGACGGTATTTTGTGACAGTTTTCTTGCTCTAGTTTTGTGTTTGTGACGTGTGCTTGTTAGTGGTTACTATTGTTATATGTGCGTAGTAAGTCATACCGTTGTAGATCATAGAGCAAAGTTGTGTTGCAAAGGGCTGGTTGAATGTTGGCTTTTGGAAGATGGCTGATGAGTGATGATGCCGGTAAAGATGCATTGGGTACCTTTGCATAGAATTAGCCATGGAGTACCAAGAGTCTGCGAGAGTCTCAGCAGAAATCACAAACTACGCCAGAGGTTTCTATAATTCTTAGTATTAAAACATAAGAAATTCTGTCATTCCTTTGGAACGTCACACTATTACTAGATTTGTACTGTTTGCTCTCAGAACTCCATGGCATCCAGTCTTCTGATCCGCCATTGTTTATAGTCGTGATACAGTAGCGTCTTTGTAGCACTCCACTTTTAGCATTCATACTGTAAAATTAGCATTATTTTCCTTTGTCTTTCAACAGTATTTTTAGCTCTCCATCTCTCGCCCTTCTTGTAAAAACAGCACAGACATAAAATACTTAAACCTCGTTTAAGATCCGTCATCCAATTTTCTCTCTTCCCTCCCTCGTTCCTCTGTTAATGTGGAGTCTTCCTTCATTTCATTTATCAGCTCGGGCAGACGTTCCATTGCTTAATAATTTTTTTCTACCTCGTTGAATGTACACTGCTGTTTTCACTACCCTTTATGAAAAAAAATGATTTTACCATTCTGTGCATTACTGCTCTATCATTTAAATTACCTTATCTTTTTCATGTCGCTTACATCTTTCTGATTCACTACAGCTTCTATTCCTCTGTTCTATCTGTAAGTCTTTCATTATTTCTCCCTTTTCTCATTTTTTTTTTCTTTAATCCATGTACCAGCCGGTCAAACCACAGTGTTGGGGGGAGTGGCGGCAGTTTGGATGAAAGTGATCGCCAACGTCTGATCTCAGATTTTGCGACCCGTGCAATTGCTGCCCATCGGCAGTGTGTTGCTAATGGAGGGGTGCTTAACAACCTGCCCAAGTCTGAGTCCAACATCACTTTTCTCTCTGATGAAAACCCCCTGACCATCAAAAACCCCATCTACCACGAGGATGGGACTTTGAGTAGTCCAGAGACTCTTGGAAGAAGCCAGAGAAGAAGGGACCTTCTTGGGAATTTCTCCCCTTCCAGGAAAGGCCTCCGAGAAGCCTGGCTGAGGCTCAGCTCTTCTGGGGGTGATGTGGGCTTTGGTGGTTACAGTGGCAGTGACAGTGTATGGGGATCTGGGGGTGGACACAGCTGGACTCTCCCATCAAGATTACATCGAAGAGAGATGTATGAGGCCTTGAGGCGCCAAGTGGTCATGGACCCGGTGCAGTGGGAGTTGGAGCTTCTCAAGGCTGAATTCAAGGAGAGTAAAGATGCCGGCCTTGATTCAGGTTTTGACCGTGGGTTGGACTCAGACCTGATGGGGAGTCCGAGTCTGGAACCGAAGCTGACGGTCAAAGAACAAGCCAGACAGTTTGAGCAACAGGCACTCCAGGAAATGAGACAAAGGCAAAACAGAGATTCACGAGGGTCTTTGTCACCTGATTTTCTGCTCTCCGTTTTCCCAGAGTCTCCTCAGCATCACACGCAAACCCCCACGCACAATGTCCAAATCATTCAGACCAAAGATGGTCCCCCGAGTATCATCGTCACCCAAAGTGACGGAGGAACTCCTCCACCAAGTCACAAGCCAACTCCTCCTGTGCTGCGGCGCTTTGGGGGAAACTTAACAGCAAATCAGAGTGTGGAAGAGCGACTTCAGGTCCATTTAGAGGTGATCCCTGATCCTCCTTCAACTCCTCCACCACCTCCACCACCACCATCCCCACCGCCTCCACCACCACCATCCCCGCCGCCTCCACCACCTCCCACATCTGCTCCTCTCCCTCCGACATCTCCTCCTCCGCACCACCCTGCCTCCCCTCCTCCTCCGCCTCCTGCTTCATCCCACTCCAACCAGACGGAAAACCAGGCACCTCCTCCTCCCCCACCTCTCCCTCCCCCGCCCCCACCCCCACCTCTCCCTCCCCCTTTGTCACCCTCGCGCCTGCGTCCATCCACCTTTGTCCTCCCGTCCCTTTCTGAGGCTCCAGCTCTGCGGCCCGTGTCCCTTCGACCGCCACCGAAGCCTCTTCCTGTGGAGCCCGAACCTCCAACAAAAGAGCGGAAAGGAATCTTGAAGAATATCCAAAACCTTGCGGAGATCGAGAAGTCTGTGGCCAACATGTTCAGCCAGATAGATCAGAAGCAAATCCCGCTCAAGAAGGTCATGAAGAGCCGGGCCTCCATGGATTCTCTTGATTCTCTCGACTGCTTAGATGCGTTAGCAGCCGCAGGTGGTGGAGGGGAGGGAGGAGAGGGAGGAAGAGAAGAAACTGGAGGAGGTGGAGGCTCCTCCCCTCCTCCAACTCCCCAGATTCAGCCCAACCCAAACATGAACTCCATCGTGGTAGAACTTGAGAAACGATTCCCCTCGCAGTCGACGATGCTCTAGCCTTTGTCTGAATGCTATGGAAAGCACAAAGTGGGGCATTTCTTAACTCTGTTGCATAGTTCCCGCCGAGCTGTCGAGGGACTGATGCTCGGAATAGCTCAGTGGGATGTTTTGATGATTTCTTCGAACATGACTTCATGTTTTTTACATAAAGAAAGAAGAACTAGGCCTAATACAAACTCTATGGGTAGAACAAAAATGTTTCTCATCTCAAATGATGGTACATGTCGCAAACAGAGAAGGGGAGAAGGTGAAACAGCCGAGAAGGTCACATCCTACTTACAGTAAATCTAATAAAGCACAGTCATTTGGTAGCTAGAAGGGGCTACTTGATTGTTACCAGAAGATGGAAGGACTAAAGGAGTGGTTAAAACACAAGGGAGAAATGATGATCAGGTTAATTGGCCCTCGTTTCAGTGAACCTGAACCACTATGAGGAATTCAAAAGCCTGGCTCCAACTATATCGTCACAGCAATAGTTTGGGAGGCTTACTCATTATCTGCCTTGGCCATTATTTCGGTTTCCCCCCCCCAAAAAACATTTGTACGGCTTGTTCTTTAATTACCATGGAGGGCAATTGACTTAAACAACTGTAGATGGGAGCTGTGCATTTAAGAGTTTAGAAGAGGTTAAATCTTCCCCGGTAGACTTTCACTTTGATACAGTCATTAGCATTTCACGTCCTGGCCAAGTAATTGAGGTTCTCGTCAACAACCAATTATGATCAATCAGTCAGCGTCTATCAGGATGGGATGTGGCACGACTCAGTTGATGGGCCCCACTCGCCGGCTGATTACACGTTTAGGAGGTGGCTTAAACTTTATCTTCTGGACCTCCAAAGTCGTTAATTGAAGACGCAGCGGGTGTGAAGAGGAAAATCAATCACGAGGAGTGAAGAACATTGTTAAACCTGCCAACTTGGAATGAACTGTGTTCAACAGGGATTCCATGTATTTGCTTTGCATGGATACGTTTTGCCACAGGACGTGATCCATGTCACATTGACCTCCACCTCCATTTCATTCATTAATATCCCCTGTTACTGTACATAGTTATCAAGTGCTGTAACAAATACTCTAAGTTCACATATTCTTTTCTCTGTACAATTACATATGTTTCTATCAGTAGTCGTCTATCTGCAAACTTGTTTCCATATTTGTTATCAACTAATTCATCAATTTGAGTCAAAGCAAAACGTGTCAATACCTATAGACAACAGTGTTTTCAGTTTTTCTCATACGTTTGTCTTTCTGTTGTTCTCATTCTGTCGTCCGTTAACGCTCATTTTCTATAATTTCTTTAGTTCATTTTTTTCTTTTCCCCTTGGACCCACATTGTCTTTGCATTCATAATGGTCCTCCATTGTCTTTTAATATTCCACAAAGCATGTGAGTGTGATGTTGTTTTTTTTAAGATAACAAAATAATGTTAAATATACTGTAGGTGGCTGCAGAGTTGCAGCGAAATTATTTCTAAGACCAGATTTAGGTAGAGTCATATTTTTATTCACAAGATGTGCTAAATTTTTATTATATCCTTTTTTCTATAGGGTTCTGTTGTCATTGTGCAGGTACTTATTGGGAAATGATTAATATTTAAAAAAAAAAGCCACAAACCAGATTTTCAATAAAAGGTCAAATGTGTGGTGCTATCTAAGTGTACAGGATTAATTGATGCTCTCTGCCTCGGGGCTGTAATATGAATCAGTAGAGGTTTGCCCCTTTAGATACCCTAAATGTCCCCTATCCTATGTTAGCACATGCCTCAGAGAGATCCGAAGTCGCACCATGCGCATGTGCAAAGTCGCACATCTACAGGCTGACAATGACGACATCTGTGCAGTTGCTCGCTCCGGATGCAACTGTGCCAGGGGAGTATGCAGAGGTAGCCACGTACAGTACACAGTCCCCTACATCTGCAGCATATTAATGAGAAAATATAATGCTTCGCTCACCTCACATATAAGATACTGTCTTTTATGAAGGTCGCACAGCCACATCAGGTCAAGAGGAATTTATTCACCCACAGTTTTATATTGGCTGGTTCGCTATGCGTCCAAGGTGCTTCATTTTAGACCAAATGTCTTACTAACATAAAATACGCTGAAGTTACTTTATTATTTAAAGGCTTGCCACCTCCAAGTCCGTCACTGGAGCTCAGTGGCTCTCCGAGGTGAGCACTTTGTTTTTATGTAGACGGATTCATTTCAAGTACTTGAGCCTCATGTGCAAATCTTTGCAAAAATATAAATGCTAATAATAATCAAAACGTTTACGACACAGAATCATCTGAAAATGTCAAGTGACGAGTAATGTTATTACAGATCAAGTAGCAGTGCACTTAATATATGGTATAATGTCATCAGTAACTCCTTGAAAGAAACTGTATAAATCTGATGTGCAAAGAAGTACCTGCCTTTGAAGCGCTGACATTAAAAATGTGTTTTTTAAAAAAAGAAAGGTCTTTCACAGATTTCACTGTCAGCCGTTAACCAGCGCGTCAACACGAAGTCCCCGCGCGCATACTGTCATTACGAAGTGACATAATCACGTCTGTCCCGCAAGACTGTCGCTGATGATGATGTCTGGGCAATTAGATCAAATCATGATACACGTCCTAAAAAATAAACCATGATAGTCATATCTCTGGTGACCAAGTGATGACATTGTGAGAGTGTTTACACTGACACACACACACACACACACTCACACTCACACACACACTCACACTCACACACACACACACACACACTCACTCACCTCGATGTCTCTTTTCTGATCTGTTATGTTAGAGGACAGTATGAACTGTTATAGAGACTCGCTCGACAGCCTTTGCAATTGTTTGGCCTTTGTTTGTTTGTCGTGTGTCACATACTGTGCATCAAACAATGCTCAAGCTTTAAATAGATTTTTTTTATTTTTTAAAAGGCACGATTCATACACCCAGAGTGAAAACACAATGCAATTGGGCATAAACAGGAGTGTGAACATGTGCGCTTGCACAAAAACACAGCGGCAGGCAGTGCTTTATACGGTTTTCAGCCGACCGGGCTGGAAATGTTGCATATTAAGATCAGCTCTCGGCCTCAGTGTGTGCTACATGTCGTTACACACGCACACTCGTACCCACATACAAAGGCAGGTATTTTCATTGTCCCAAAGACAGCTTTTCGGCTTTCGCATCCTTCACTTCTCATTGTGCGTTTTTGCAAGACAACAGACGTCTCTTGACGTCTGCTGCGATATGTATTGTTCCCAAGCCGGCCGCACGCCATTGAAACTGAATTGAGGAAAAGAGATACAAGACACACTGTAGGGAGAGGGAGCGCACCTGGACAAGAAATGTACCAACATGGGCACAGTGTCGGAGGAATTTATTGAAAGGCAATTCACCGATTATCAATTAATCAGTAAAGATATCGTGAAACCTTTATGAAATGCAAATTAAGTGTCGGCGATGTCATACGTGCTGTGTGATCATGATTTGAAGAGGACAATAGTTGGCCTTGGATTCTGTTGAAAGCAGAAACATGGCTATTTGCCAGCAGTGGTCTTTGACTTTCACCACACACTTTTACAATACAAACTCGCATCTTCCTTCCGTCTCTCCTTCCTCACTTCCTCCCTCCCTTCTCTCAGAAATGTGAATAGACCTTAAAGTTCTTTTCTGTGTAAAATGCAGCTGCAATGGAAGGAATTTATGCCCCCCAAAAATGAGGAGGAATAGTGGGAAGGGGAAAGCGACAGTCAGAGACAGATGAGGGAGCGAGCAACAGTCGCTCTGTGAGAGAGGAAAGAGAGAGACAAAATGTAGAGGGGAAAAAAAAACAGCGGAAGAAAAGGAGTGTGACTTGGTGTCATAGTAACGTGGGGGTGTGTGTGTGTGTGTGTGTGTGTGTGTGTGTGTGTGTGTGTGTGTGTGTGTGTGTGTGTGTGTGTGTGTGTGTGTGTGTGTGTGTGTGTGTGTGTGTGTGTGTGTGTGACGGAGATCAGATAGCTGTCTGTGTGTTTTTGTCTGGCGAGGGACCTAATTATGTGTCTGTCAGATCAACGGGAGGAACACAGAGGAAGACTTATCTTCACACACTGACACACACACACACAAACACACACACTTTGTGATGTTGATGAGGGCTGTGCTACTCTAACCTGAAGTTCACCCGGATGAGCCAACCTCTTCTTCTACAGTACGTCTCCATCCACTTATCCCTCCGTTCGTTTACCCATTCAATCACATCTATTCATCCGCTCATCCGAATCATTCCCTCAACCCCTCAACATTATTCCACCAGATAATCTTGTCTCGTTCATGCATTCATTCATTCAAAACTGCATTTCGGTGGAGAACGAACGTGTGTGTCTGTGTGTTTAGGATGCACGATGACAGTATATATATATATATATATATATATATATATATATTTACATCTGAAATGATTTAATGAAAAGCTCAAGTGTCTGTGTGTGTGTGTGTGTGTGTGTGTGTGCGTGCGTGCGCGTGCGTGCGTGCGTGCGTGCGTGTGTGTGTGTGTGTGTGTGTGTGTGTGCATGCAGTCTAATAACGCAGAGGCGAATGCGATGTGTCCTCCAAAAGTCACCATTTGTTCCGTGATGCATCTTCATTTTTCAGCTCATTACCTTGGCTTCACACGAAAATAGAACCTGCTGGAAACGTAGTGAAGATGCATGGACGAGGGGATTTCTGGCGATTTCTCCTGTTTGTTCATTTTTCCTTATTCCTTTGTATTTTTTACCTTCTTTTTCAAATCCAGGCATCGTGCTTTAGTCTCATTTTTTTCTAACTCCGTCTCATTGTCTCGCTTGGCTGTACTGTCTTCATTTGAAGTTTGTTTTCTAAGAGCAGTCAAGTCTCAACGTGACAGTGCTGTAACCAATATCAGCTCATTTGCTCATTCTGTCGTCATCTTGGCTGCTGCATTGACCCAGTCTGATGTGTGGCAAAATGGGTCCCCTCTAGGTTTATCAGTGTCAAGCCAGAGTAAATGATCTTTTGCAAATGTGAGACTATAGCTGTCTTCAGACATGAATTCTATCTTAATCTTATTCACAATCACACACATGGTCATAGGGTTTATGTATCTAGGCCAACACCTCTTGTAGAAAACCTACATAATTCTGACCTTTTAATAGTGACAGTACATGGGAGCATGTTCTTTGGACTTTGATTTTCAGTCTTCCCTTGATGTCAAACCAATCCAAGAGTAATTAACTTTATAGCCCTCAACCGGCTTCATGCTTATGGAAAGTCAGTGGCTTTCAGGAAATGGTCAAATATTTCAATTTAGCTTGGGATTGTTGTCGTGCAAAATGTTGCTCTTTATTCAAATCATACTGGAATATGTAGCAGCAGGCAGACTGAGAACATTTGTTACATCTGCCCATCAGAAAGGACATTGCTCACATTTTGACTTACTCCCCCTACTAAGGCTTGAAAATGAAAGTGGGGATATTGGCTATTGGCTAAACCTCACACCATAATGTCCGTTTGTATAATAATAATACCAATTGAAAACAAAAGTTTCACCAGGGGACCAAGAATGTTTCCAGGCAGGTGGACAGTTATTGCTATTTCGAGACCCCACAAATAAGACGGCACAAAAGTTTGATTGGAGTCCATGAGGAGTTATTTTTACAGACGTGAAGGCTTGATCATTTTTCACCATGCTGCTCAACTTTCACCACATTTGTCCGGCTGCCTTTTGAAAAGTGCGGCTAAACTCGAACCAACATCTGCTGACCGCCTGTTGAGTGCGGTTCTCAATTTATGCTAAGCAGCGTGTCTGCGTGCACAGACTGTACCTCATGCGTGCATTCGGTGCTGGGTGCACTTTTCCTGATGCTGATAATTAATATCCTTGTTAGTCATGAATTAAACATCCCACCGATTAGCCATGATTTACAATAGAAATATGTTTGTATTGTGATTGTGGCCAACATCGACACACCCCCTCTATGGTTTTTCCAGACAATAGGATGAGCTCATTTGGGTTGTAAATGATGGTGAATGAGATATTTTATACTTAAAAAGCGATTATCAGAATACTAACAAAACAACAACATAAATAGAAAATGAACAGTAAGCGACAGAGAAAAAAAGCTGGGGCTTCTTTGCTTCTATCTACCCCCCCCCCCCCCCCCCCCCCCCCCCCCTTTGCTCTTATGTAACCCCGCCTCCTCACTTTCAATCCCTCTCTAAATACACACAGTCCCATACATACACTTACACACAACTCGTCTCCTTCCTGTCTTCAGGGAACCTATGTTAAATCCACAAAATGTGAAATGCCGCCCACTTCTATTTGGATTATGATTTTAACGCCCCGATTCCTCTGCAGTAAAGGAAACTGCACAGCACAAGTGTGTGAAATCTCTGAAACACAAGTTTATACGTCAAGTGTGTTATGTTTAGTGTCAAAGTTTTCTTGGCGATGTCGGTTTATGGGTTTTTTTCTGTTTCGTTCTTTCAGGCGCGGGTATGGACAACAAGAGGTGCGTGTCCTTCTCTGCTCATCGTTGCACGTCTTATTTTTCATTTTCTTCTCGTCCTCTGGCCTCTGTTTCTTCCTCTTCTGTCCGTCGTTCTGTTTGGAGCAGCATGTAATCAGTGCCTTGCGATCACAATATATGTGAAAACATCATTTTTTTTTTATCAAAAATGCTGGCTATGAGAGATGCTGGTAAAGTTTAATAATTTTTTTAATCCACAAAAACGTCTGTGGACATGATGGAAAACACATTTTGCCAGATGTTGTTTGATAAATATGTAACACTACTGATAACACAATGGGTATCTTACCTGCAGTTTTATTCAGTTGCCAGAAATCACTCACATTTGTGAATGAGGAGCATCAGACTTCCTGTTTCCAGCTCCTAACCTCTTCCTTCTGTCTCGCCATTGGCTGCTTTTTCTCTCCCTCCAGCAGACACAGCAGCTTCTGCGACCTTCTCTGCTCAGACCAGAGGTACTCTGTCTCTCTCTATTTCTGTCTCTCCCTTCCAAATAGCTTCTCTCCGTCACGGCAAAACAACTGAACCCAAGCACGGGACACACACTCAGACCTCGAATGAGTAAGAGAAGGTTTATTGTTCAGTTTCAAAGGGTGGAGGAGGATGGGAATTGGAATTTCTGTGTGCGCTGAGAGGGGGCTTGATGACAGATGAGCAGGCAGGCGAGGTGGAGTCGGGAGGGAGGCAGGGGCCCGGCGAAGCAGAGCTGCTTTCGGTGGCAGGTAATGTTGCGAGCGTGGCAGGCCGGAGAGACGGGCAGGCAGACACGCCGCGATCCTGGAGCACAGGGAGACGAGGATTAGTTCAGAGGAACGTGTTGAGAATACATATTTTTTCTAAGCGGGCCTTCACGTTAGATCCCAAACTGGCCGCAACGAAAGGATCTGACGAAGAGTGGATGGAGAAGCGGGGGGTTAAGATGTACTGCCGGGCTGATGAGAGGATGGATGGCAGGAGTGCGGGGCTGATCAGCACCAATCAGGGAGCACGCGCGCACACACACACACACACACAAATACACACACACACACACACACACACACACACACACACAGAGAGAGACACAGAGAGAAAGAGAGAGAGACACACACACACACAGGAGACAGGAAGGAGAGGGTAAACACCAGACCTAGACATCTTTACTGTCAGTGTGTGTTTTCCTGCACAAGTGTGTGGGTCGTCGTCGGGCAGTTGGGGGGAACATCTACGTGTGGGGGAACCTGATCCACGAGTGCAGCCATTGTAAACAGAGTGAAATAAGTACAACTGCACGCGACTTTCTTAAATTTGCATGGAGAGTATTTGCATAATGTCCATGTGTCTCGTTGTGTGTTCTAATGAAGGTTGTATCAATCTCACAGGAGTTATCGATGGAATCTGGCATCGACCCCGGCCAGGACTACTACACACAGGACTACTACAACTACGATCACGGGTCAGTACTGTGGCGTTATTGATCGGACGTCACAAAATGAAATAATGAGGCGTTTCTTTTGCACATGGTTGTTGTCATCTATTGACAAATAATGGAACACTGCCCTGAACATTAGTTCATTTCATGGCAGATATTTTTTGCATGTACTGTACATATTTGTCATTTCGTGATACAGGCTCATATTGGTTTCAGAATGTAGCCTGGTTAATATCCTGACACTGATTCGAAGCACATTTCTCAGCTGTGATACAAAGTAAACCAACAAAATTATTTTGAAGAGAATAAGTCCGTCACAGCTGCATAAACATCACCTGCAGTAGTGGGTGAAAGGGACGTTAGGCCCCTTTTTAGATTAAAAAAAAAAAATGTTTTCTTTGTAGTGAGCTTTGAGTATTATAAAATGTAGTATTGCACATGTGCGACGTAGTGACTCACAATACACTGAGGACAGCGAATACATGTTCCATCTGACACCTTTGACCTCTTGCGGTGACTGACAGCTCACTATAACACTGATGTGTAATATTCCCTCTGACACGATCCCGGGGTTTGGTGTGTGTGCACTTCGTCAGCTGAGCCTCACGTCAGCACCAGTGGCGTCTGCGTTGATATGGAGCTGAGCGCGTCACTCACACGGTTATTGGCTACTGTGAAACGCTGACACCAGTGACCTGCCACGTAACAGAACTTCCCACTCTTGAAGGGGTTGTAGGAGGGAAAGGATTCTGAAACAGAGACCGAAACCCCTGATTAAAAAAGTTCACAATCTTGTGTCGTGATACAGGATGACAGAACCGTTATACCCCCAACCCACTGTCGTGTGTGTGTGTGTGTGTGTGTGTGTGTGTGCGTGTGTGTGCGTGCGTGCGTGCGTCTAATTCAGTGGAAGTTTAATGTTGAAAAAGTGATAAATACTCCATAGAAATGTTAATGTATTTAACACACACACATGCAGATACACTAAATCAGAGTATGCGTGAAAAAGACCTCCATTGAATCATTGCATCCCGTGTGTGTGTGTGTGTGTGTGTGTGTGTGTGTGTGTGTGTGTGTGTGTGTGTGTGTGTGTGTGTGTGTGTGTGTGTGTGTGTGTCGGCAGCCAGCCATCCACCTGTGATGTATTGTGTAATTTTTATAATTTTAGCTGCAGACTCCTAGGGAACTTGATTTTATACACCCGCCCACACTCACAAATAAATACACAGTGGTGTGTGCACGCACACACACACACACACACACGTTCACTCTCACGGTTTTGTGCATAAATTCTCTCATGGCAAACATTCATCACTCACTCGCTCATACACTCACTGAGAAATGCTCGTTCTTTTAGACACACACACACACACACACACACACACACACACACACACACACACACACAGAGTTAATACTGTAGCAGCTAATCAGGCAGCCAGCCATGAATCAGACAATGGGCCAGATGCTGTTGGCTTAGAGCAACATTCACAAACTCCTGTCTGACTCTGTACACACACAGCAGCAGGAAATTCAGACGTTGTGACTCTGTGGGACTCAGATCTAATCATTCCATTGGATTCAGTTATAAATGAAAGGTGAGGGTGCAGACTTGTTATGCAAATAAAAACTAAACCGCCTCAGGACATAGTCAAAGTTTTGTCCTTGAGAAACAGACAAAGGTTAAAAACCTTTTGACCGTTTCTTTCACTTGACATACCAAAAAAATTTAGATTTTCTGTTACTGTGGGAATGAAGCCATTTGCCACTGGCACGATGGTGATGGGATTTTTTTTTACAGTCGCCGAAAATAACATGAACCATTTGTTGCATTGGTCTGATGTGTTGATGCCTGTCGTGGGGGGAAAAAACTAAACAACAACAACCAAACAAGCCAAATTCATATTGCCCTCCAGTCAAGAGTAAAACACTCAACTCGCACACTCCGCAGAGCAGTAAGGGATTAAATCGTGCTTTTCGAGAATTGTTATTGGCGTGGGTGATGAGCGGTGTGACTGCTGCGGGGATGATGGGTCCCGAGTTAGGGCATCCATGTAAGAAATGATAAAGGATGAGGAGACGAGAAATCTGGCCTGATCGGCCATGTTTTACTAACAGGATGAGAAGTGTAATCTCCAATGAAGTGTGGATTATGTGTTGCCATATTTTGTCGACTGTTCCTGTGACGGTCTCCTTGCTCCAGAATCATATGTTGATAGTGTCTTCATACACCTTGCACATAAGTTAAATCAAGCTAGACAGGCAGACTCTTACTCAACAGAACCGACGGTCCAGCTGTAAATCGTGTTGTTTTTCCAAAGCAGAACTAGAAATTTTAATTTTTTTTACCCTATTATGTAAATCAGGTAGTGAAATGGGGTCTTTTAATATTTTGTGCCAGATGTGCCGCAGGGGGACCTGTCATCTCCTGATTTTAAAGCCCTCTTGTCTAGAATATGGCCACAATTTTAATTCTCTGTACCGTGAAATTTTTCATTTTTAAAAGAAAAAAGCAGAGATTATTGGTGTGATGTCACTAGTCACTTTCTCAGACTTTTACAAAGGTGTGTGTGTGTGTGTGTGTGTGTGTGTGTGTGTGTGTGTGTGTGTGTGTGTGTTCAAAGACACAACTGTTGTCACAGGCCATGCCTAGTAAATTCACTTTCACATAGGTGGAAAGTCAAATAACGAATCATTCAAACAAACTCATATTTCAAAATATCTTCAGTTTCTCAAAGTCAGTTTGGTGAAAATAATATTTTGAAGTTTCATTTTGAAATCTCTAGTCTTCACATGTCGACAGTGAGTCAAGCTGCCAATAAGGACATGTATGAAACATGTTTTGGTCACATTGCCGTGGGAATGTGATCACACGTCCAGGGACTGGACTATAAACAATCATTTAATGCTTCTGAGAATCACCAGAAACGGACCAGAGGCCCAGTTTGGTCCAATTCGGTCCCTCTCACACACAGATCCACTGACTCCCCCACTGTGGAGTCAGTGTTGGCTCTGAAGCCAGTGAGTCTGGCAACTGTGAACCGCACGAGCCATTACTGCCCCCTGGTGGTGACATGGAGCGGAGGCTGAGTGAGAAGGAACAGGAGAGAAGAGGGATGGAGGAGATGTAAGCAATGAGTGAGGGTCGCCTTTGACTTGTTTGATTGTGTCGTGTGTGCGTGTGTGTGTGTGTGTGTGTGTGTGTGTGCGTAGTTGTTGGGTTAATGACTGAATCCCATAAGCAGTTTTTAGTGTGAGGTTGAGACTCATTACATTAGCTTGTAGAGGCCATGCTATAAGGATTACGACTGTGTAACATTTATGACCGCTCCTTCTCTTCTGACCCTTCCACTGTTCCTGTCCTTCCTCCTCCCCCCATCTCCCTCTTTCTCCATCTTTCTCACCCGAGCACGTGTCACCCACGTGACCTCGTCCATTACTTGGCTGCCCAACGTAAATGGGAGAGCCACTTCTATCGCCGGGGGTCGACTGTCAGCAGAGTGACTACACAACTTCCCTCTGCAACTCTGTAGTGGGAAGGGGGCCGAGGCACTCGGAGCACATGTGTTACTTTAATCACGCGCGGGACATATTGTTTTCCGGGATAGCATTTTTTGGAAAAATGTATGTTCCTCCACTCGCCGAGCCCAAGTGGTGATGCACAACACAGTCCGCTTGGCCGGTCGAGGCGGGCAGAGCTCCCGGGAACGGGCAACAAAGGGAGACAAAGGGGAGGGACAATCGATTCCAGTGTTTTCCTGCAAACAGAACGTCTCCTGGCGACAAAGTGCGCCCTTTGTGATTGAGGCGGCTTTGTTCTGGAGTCGTTAGGCGCCGCGGATCACCGGAGTGAGCCGCACTGTTGCCCCGCGTCTGGTCGCTGCAAGTGGCTGTTGGGAGCCAGCGACTTTGTTTGCAAAGCAAAACTGTTCACCCGGCGTCGTTTATTATTCGAACACAAAATGACAGCCTCTCATTCTTTGTCACCGGTCTCCTTCTGCCCCCGTCCCTCTGTGCAGGTACGACCTGCCTCAGTACGGCAGTCGCCGGAAGCTGATCTCCCCCTCCGGCCTCTACGATGAACACGGGGAGGTCGTTGTCGACGACGACGGCAGCTACTACTACAGCCCGCAGGAGTCCGACGGAGAGGTAAACTGTGCGACCTGCTGCCGCCAGCTCCGAAGACGAGTTACACATCATATCTTTAACCTTTTTTTTTTGGTATTCCGGCAAAATGTGACGTGTCACACGCGACCTGCTCATCAAGAGTAGTAATAGTAAGCAAAATTATATCTGTGAAATATTCTCTTTTGGAAGAAAAAGGAGGTTTACTTTTTTATAAATGTGCCCCTGATAATACTGCTGATGTTATTAGTGATGCTTTGTGCAGTTGACATTTATTATTTGTCCCCCCCCCCCTTTTTTTTTAATATTTATTTGGTTCTGGACTAACACCATCAGGCGAGGAGACAGTTTCAAGGAGCTAGATTAGCCCCGCACACTGCTCACCTGCAGCCCCGTCCTCCGCCTGTCCCGCCCCCCAGAGCGACCCCGGGAGCCCCCAGAAGTGAGGGCGACAAGAACCAACCGTCGGAGGGAGCGGCGACCACGGACACAACGTCCAAAGGCTCGAGTGCGGCGAGAGCCGCGGCGAGAGTGAGCGCGCTGCTCTCCGCCGTGAGTAAGAAATCTGGACGGCCTCCCGCCGTCCACCCCCCGTGGAACAAAGCCAGGATTGGACCGATGGGGGCGGGGGACGTGAGCAGAGAGGGGCTGGGAGAAGGAAAGGAGCGAGGAGTGGGAGAGGCGTCTGAGATGGGAGGGGAGTCGGGGAGTAGAGAGAATAAGGGAGGCGCATCGACGGAAAGAGGGAGAGAAAGAGGAAGTAGGGCAGAAGGGGAAGCATGGGGGAGAAGCGACGGAAGCGGCGGGATGAACAACGGGTGGAGAAATGCTGGGGGAGAAGGCGTCGGGCCAGAGCACTGGGGAGAGCTCCCTGGCTTGTCGTCCTTTGGCCGCTCTTTCAGACTGGACGGTGGCGTGGTGATCGATGGGAGTCACTTCCGGACGGCCCGTGGAGCCAGAGAAGCCCCGCCGGTGAGACAAAAGCTGAGCGAGGCCCTCAGTCTTATCTCCCTCGCCAGAAGGCTCCAGGGAGCCGCCAGGGTGGGAAACGAGCAGTGGAGTGACGGAATAAGCTGGGACGGGGGAGAGGAGGACCACCACCGGAAGACGTACGGCTCCATAGGCGATATGAGTGTCTCTGCGTCAGTGTCTGAGAGAGCGAGAGAGGAGGGGAGGAGGAGGGGGAGGTGGGAGTCAGGAGAGGAGGATAGCTCCTCTGAGGGACGCTGGAGGAGAGGAAAAAGATATCGTGAGAGTGATTCTGAAACGAGCAAAGAGTCTGCGTCAGAATTTAGTGTCTCTGGCACGAGTAGCCCCGCGTCATCTACCACAGCCGAGCACGACAAGGCCGAGTCTGACGCGGGGACGGAGGAGAACGTGTCCGACCCGGGAACAGGGAGGGAGGAGAGAACTCCCGACACGGACAGAGAGGGCGCGAGTGGAGGCCAAGGTGAGGGCAAAGGGTCGAGCAGGAAACCCTCAAAGGGGAGCGTCAGTAATAGTTCTGCGGGGAGCCGCGGCGTTCGTAGTAACAGTGCCAAAGCAAAGGCCGTGAGCAGGAGCAGACGGCGAAAGAGGAGCAGAGAGGTGGATAGGAGCCGCAGCGGCAGATCCAAAGGTCCGAGACATTCGCGTCCTCCAGTTTCGAGCACGAGGCCCAGACGTTCTAGACCTCCCACACCCGAAACAATCGAGGAAGGCAGCGAGGAGGCGGGTGAGGACGGCGAGGACTCGGGGGGGGAGGAGGAGGGGAAACGCGCGGGGTCACAGAAGTCTGCGCCGAGTGGCCGAGCGTCCGGCCACAACCAGTCGGACATCGGATCGGGCGTGATGGACGCCTGCGACGACCTGTCGCCCATCATTGAGGACGCAGAGGAGGAGGAGGAGGAGGAGGAGAGCAGCGGCCACGATGAAGAAGACGGGGGTGTGGGAACCGAGTCGGCCGATTGAAATGCAGATGAGGCCCTGTAACCCCCCCCCCCCCTTCTCCTTCCTCCCGCCCTCCCGGATCAGATTCCTTGACTCTGAGTAAGCTCTCGGTGACAATGCCTGGATTGGGTGTGAAATCATTACCTGAGTGAGATTTATTACTATAATCTTTCTCTCTCTTCCGCTTTTTTGCTGTGAATCTACATCCACCGGAGTTAATCTCGTCAGCTCGTCCTCTGCTGTGTTTTTAGCATCCCCCCCCCCATCAGCCTATTCCCTCTCGCTCTTTTGCGTCTGACTCGTCCTCGTGGTCGACTGGTTTTCCTCTGTTCGCTGTCTCCTGAGCGGACTGGTCTCATTTTCCCTTCTGAGAAAACTCCACTTCCGGCTTCTTATGGCAGCAGCTCAGAGGTTGTTTTTCACTGACCTCTCGTTGGTGCACCAATAAGATTTTCTTAAGCCCCCCCCCCCCCCCCCATGCTATTTCAATCATTCTCCTTGTATCAGTCCCTTCTTCCAGCACCTGTCGTCACTGTATCTGCTGGGGGGAATCTGAAAAATGTTTTCTTTGACATCTAATGTTCTTTCTTACCTTCTTCCAAAGTGCGTGTGCTTGCACACAGCGGTGTTTTCTCTGACATATGTTGAGTTGCAACCCACGTGGTAATTAATACAGAGTCAATTTTGATTTATTTTCCGTCATGCACCACCGATGAGAAAGGTTTCTTTGAATTGCTTCCGAATGGAAAATCTGGAGTGAACACTGTCTTTGCTGTGCCCTGTGTTTTGCAGTGTGATTGACAGTGTTACTATCATTGGGCCGTTTAGATTTTTAAAGCACAGAAAGGTAAAAGAATAATGGTCGCATTGAGTTGACAGAACCTTTACTTTAGTTGAAAAGGTTGGTTCTCCCCACCTCCAGGGGTTCAAGTTCATGCCCCTGCCATGTAAAGGAAGCTGGGGGGGGGGAGTTCAGCGTCCGAAGACCGAAGTAGATTAATCAAATTTTTCTCCATTGCGTTTTTTCAGCATGGCTGCAGAAAACATCGGATCAAGTTGGTCTTGGACAGAGAGTACGAGACCAGCTCCACTGGCGAGGACAGCGTGCCGGACACCCAACGCAGCCGCTTGTCCTCCACCGCCAACAGCCACGCCAACGTCAACGGCAGCGTCTACATGGCCCAGAATGGCTCCATCATCCGCACCCGGCGTTCAGTTAATGCACCGGGCCCCGCGCACACGCACCCCACCACCAACAACAACCTCAAGGTCGCCTCCCCCCTCTTCAGCTCGCGGCTGGCCAAGCACTTTAAAAAACTGGACAAAATGGCTGCCACGTTGGAGGAGAGGGTGCCCCTGAACAACCCCAGGACAGCAGCAGACGGCGGGTGCACCACGCTGCGCGCCTTCCAAAGCTCGGGGACGGCCGCGCCCGCGGCGGCCACCTCCTCTCTGTCTAACGCTGACAACAATAAAGCGCCGAGCGCGTTCAACACCCGACAATCCAGCGTCTCTTCGGGGTCGGCCAGCACCGGCAACACGGGCCCTGAGAGTGTCACGTCCAAATCCAACCTGCTCAAAGCGGCACAGGGCGGCACAGGGCAGCCGGCCCAGAGCCCAGCAGGGGGGGGCGGTGAGTTGAAAGAGGGCGAGAGAGAGTCGAAAGTCGACGGCAGCAATGAGGAGGACGACGACGACGACGACGGACTCGTCGCGAGGGAGCCGCTGGAGTGCCCGAGCGACAGAACGCAGTCGGACGAGGAGGAGCTATGGATGGGCCCGTGGAACAGCCATCACATACCCATGACCAAACTCTGACTGATACGAACAGCCGCCGTGCTCGCTCCTTGTCGCTAAGATCATTTCAGTGTTCACATGTAACTCCTGTCCAGCGGTTGAAGAACTAACGGGGGCTGCTCCAATCCAATTAAAAGAAATCCAACAGAGGTGAGGTTCCGTGCGAAACGACTCAAATAATTTGATCTCTTCTGGTCGAAGTAAGTTCAGAGGCAGATGATTCAAAAGGTAACTCCAATTGGTGTTTTCACTCATTAAAATGTCTGTTTATTGAATTCTCAGTCGTCCAATCGGAGCCTCCCTTGCGCCCACCTGATCTCAGAGCTGCAAAAACACCTTCAGAAAACGTGACCTAAAATGAGAAGACCTGCTATATTTCTACTAATAGAGATAACGACGCGGATTCAAGGACAAAAGTCTGTGAACTTTCACGGCCCTTTAGGCGACCGGTGTCCCCGTACGGACCTGCACTGGTCTCGTGCAGTTTTCTTCCGGCTGCTGGTGCGACTCATCTCGAATTTGCCTGACAATTTTCATTGGCACATGATGTCTTGTGTTGTTCAAACTTGCCTTTTTATCCTTGTCAAGTTGCTTGACAAACGAAATCTAAATAAAAAGATTTCAAAAAAGAAAACAATGTCATCCATCGAAATGTGGAGTTATTGTCTCCTCTCCAGAGCGAACAGACAGATGATGATGTGTGTGGACTGTGAGCTTGTCACTTGTCAGTTGATCTCATGTCAGTAATGAGAGTGAGATTGATCCTCACATCAAACTCTCCCCAGAAAATTTTGAACTACTCCTTTAATATATTAAAAGAGTATTTCAAAACATCAAGTCATCCGATTGTTTCCACCGGGCCCACACATATTGTTGTGTATCTTGCTCAAAGCAAACCATCATCACAGCTTCATCAGTTAATATTAGATTTAGTTTTATTAGAGAAACTTGAAAATGTCATTAATGCGTGTCTCCTCGTCCCTTATCGAAGTTCGTTACGATGAAGGCGGGGGAACTTTTGGGGAAATTGCCG
This sequence comes from Scophthalmus maximus, assembly GCF_022379125.1. Taxonomy (NCBI): domain Eukaryota; kingdom Metazoa; phylum Chordata; class Actinopteri; order Pleuronectiformes; family Scophthalmidae; genus Scophthalmus; species Scophthalmus maximus. The sequence goes on from NC_061530.1 coordinate 12,760,944, forward strand.
GCCACATTACCATGAATTGGTCTTAGTCGGGAAAAGTCTGATAGACGCCCCCAGACCATTAAGCTGCGGGATTACCGGGTTTTTAAAAGTCTCACATTTAATTTGATGACTGCATAATTCTGCATTAAGGAACTCGACAGAGGGTGGCCGGCCGCTCCTTATCACCTGAAATTAGCCGACTGTGCCGGAGAGCAATATTTTAAAGAGTTTCTGGAAGAGGGGGCACGTCTGAGCCGCTGGTATTGATTCAAATTGCGTCACCGATTCCTGAGTTCCACCGTGCTTTATCTGAGGAGAGGACAAGACTGAACTCACAAAGGGTTTGATTGGACAACTAACAAACAAAAAAAAAAAGAAGAAGAATACAAAGAATACATCAAGTGTGCTTCATGCAAAATGCACAATTTAGCAGGAAACTCGGGGCACGGGACGCTCGACTTTCCGCCTAAATCGGAATGTGATGGAAGTCGGTAAAGAGTAGAGGACGCCGCGGAAGAAAGGTTTCGTGACGCATCGACTTGAAATGAATCACAGTTAAATCACAAAAATTGAATACATACTCACATGCGGCGCAGGATAAATAAGTCCTTGCAACAGTTTTGTCCTCTGGGCGGCGCACAGATCAACCGGAAGGAAAACCCTTTGCTTCGTCTGCATCGGACGCCGCCGACACTTCACGGACACGTGTTTCGGTCTGTGCTCGCAGGAAGTTTCAAGATGCCATTTTGGATCAGGAATTCACTTTGAATGTTACATTTTACCATGTTATGTATGAACATTCACATTACACACACACAGGCAACACAGTTACATATTTGTAGTTTAATTATGATCCTGGTATATAACGAATGCACCAATTATCATCCATTTAAAATTTCAAGTAAATAGACAAACGTTCGCTTGACAGCCACAGCACGGCGCAGAGGGTGGATATTAAAGGGTTTTTACTGCACATCTTATGGAAAAAGGCCGAGTGCCCACAGTCAGCAAACACGCATGTCATATTCAGTGGATATAATGGACACACCAAAATCATCAATAAATGATTTAACAAGGTTTCAAATTGCCACAAAAAACAAGATGCTGCTGTGTGCTGCAGTATAACATGACATAAAATACATACTGAATATTTTACCCAGTAAAGTAAAAATGATTTCTTTACATTTCTAAATACGTTTGAGTGAAGTTAGGGCAGAAGAGAGAATCCTCCTCTCTCGGATTGAAATAAATAAAAAAACTAAACTTCAACGTACTCACGGGAAAATGACACATAAGCAACGACAGATAGATGCCAACCAGGGCTTCACATTCAAATAAATAACATCTACACACACGTTCGTCTCAGGTTCAACACGGTAAGAACAGGTTACATTCAGAAATGAGGTCTACAGGTTAGAAAGGGGGGGGGGGGGGATAAGGCGGATGGATCCTAAATGTACAACTGAACGGAAACCGTCCCTTCCTGTTTGAAGTCAGTATGGATATCACACGATGTGTAGCTCTGCAGTTGCAGGTAATCACCGGTTTTCTAATATGTGATCGTTTTGTTTCTACATAATGACATTTCTACATGACATGTTAGCCTGACAGGATAACAGTGACTACTGCTCCTGCCAGTTACAGAGAGTTGTGGATTCTGGGATCGGGATCTAATCTCACAGTCTTCCTCAGGGGTCGTCCTGCTGCCCAGTGACTAACAAAAGATAATCTGTGTGTGTGAGTAATTTAAAAAGTACAAGTCAAGATCAGGAATAAGGGGAGAGAAAAAAATATCAGGAGGAAAAAAAAAACACCATCAGTAATTTGTCGAGTGACAGAACTTCACTATTGCACTAAGATTCAAACACCGTTACTTGCTACTGAGCAAAGTTTTACTTAAAAGACAAAACGAAATCTCTTCTGTGGACTGTGGCCACGTTTGCCCAAAATGCCTATGAAAAAATAAAATAAAAGTCCAGCATGTCAAATGAAAGTTATACTTAGTTCCCTGCATTTTAAAACCGCTGATTTTAGTTTTTACGGATGCATGGCGTCGCTTCAGTCAGTCAGTGTTGGAATGTGGGTTGGAAAGGAGGCGAATTGACTAAAGCATCATTGATTCTTAGCAAGGCATTCATTTAGAGGTGGGCTCACGACACTTTGAGTCAAACATCGCACAAAGTTAATATGAGAAACATGATTTCATTTGGACTGTATGATGTCAGGTGAGTGTTCTCCGCGGTTGACTCCAAACATCTTGATGTGGATTTTAAAATGTGATTGGGATCATTAGATTAACTACCATTGGGGGATCTGAGCCTAAAAAGCCAGAAAAACGAAGAAGAGGGAAAAACGTCTTCAAAAACTCAATCAATGGAAATGTTACAAATCACGACAGAAGAAAAAGGGGAAAACTGGCCCCGAATAAATCAAGTTTTACAGCTGTTCTTTTTAAATAAAACTGAAATGAACTCTACAATCATTATCAGTGACAAATCAATCAATACTAGTAACCTATGAAGAGTCTGCAATCATAATCAACAACAGTAAATGTGGGCGTTCAATTCAATGCGAACCGTTTTGTGGGGAAAATCAAAGGTTGGGCCTCGGACAACGTACTTTGACAGAAAGTTATAACAACAACCCAAAGATATTTGTCTTGTGCCCCCCTCAGAACCGAATTCGCAACTGGGCCAAAACTAATCGTTATAAATATGACGATCATAAAAAATGAATTCATAACAACCACGCTTCTGTCATTAGTCGAAACGTAACAGAGAAGACAACAGCAAAAAGGAGAAGAAAAATGTGCAAAATGCTGTTTGCAGAAGACTCGGCTGTTTTCTCAATGGCAAAATAGGTCAGACACGAAAATGAAAGGAAAAATTAAATTGTAACAAATACTTTCAACAGGGGATTTTTTTTTCCCTCAAAGTCCTCGTCGCGAGGTTCAGTAACGAGAGCTGAAATCAAATGTCTGATTTATACTATTAGTTACACATTCTGGCCATATGTTGTGTTGAGGCTGCGTTTAATGTACCAACACTCAAGTGACGCGTCAGTGCCACTGTCCAAGTCACGGGTTCAACTTCTCAATGAAAATATGTACACGTATATAATTAAATGTAAGACTCAATTAACTTAAAAGGTTGTTGCTGCGTCCAGATGCCTGTTGAAACAACGCGGACAGTGACGTTGGCAAGAACGAATCCCGCGGGGGAAGCGGCTGAAGATCACTGAAAGATTTACAGCCACGAAATTTAAACGCAAAGGTCAAAGGGCAGCGTTGTGACATAGATGGAAAAACTGACTGTATCCGCGGCACGAGCTAATATTGCACATCTGCGCTGCCTTAAAAATGCCGCAATGCATTGTGGGGGCGGAGACAGTAGTGTCTGAGAAATCGCCAGAAGCGTCGATGCGTCTGTTTCAGCCTATCAGTGTACGTCTCACTCTGTCAGCAGTGTGAGTTTGCACCGCCCCGTCGTCGGGCCCCTTACAGTACTGTGAAACTGGAACAGAAAGAAGAGAGTCGTGCAAGCCAGCTTGTCGGACTCCTTCACAGTGACCTCAGGCCAAAAAGAGTCCGCACGCGAGAGGGCGAGAAGAAGACCCCTCCGCCCTCGGACTCCTTAGCATCTCTCCTTCCGTTGTTTTTCTTTTAGCAGATCTCCCTCCATCTGCTGTGTGCTTTCTCGAACTGTTGCCAGAATTTAAATGGGGAAAAAAAAGTTAATTTAGAAACTCACTTTACACCAAACGCAGGCTCTAAACCTCCAATTCCAAACTGCAGCCTGCGCGAGCAAAAACAGGCCTTTGAATCTCTTGTGGAGCCACGTTTGGATTTTCCCTGAATCAGCTCTTTGACGACTGAACCCTTTTCAATCCTCGCAGCGCTCCTCCGTTTAAAAAGAAAAGAAGAAGAGAAAACTGGCCCCTCTGAAAGCAAAACCCATGCCTCTTTTAATGTGAATCCGGGATGCGCTTTTTTTAATCTTCTGACACATTCCTCCCATTCATTGGTAAGGGCAGGACAACGTCCACACACAATCGCGCACCTGATGACTTCAATAACGGCATCTGCTGCTGCTGCGGCACGGGAAAAAGGCCGTCCGCACAAATAACGCCTGGGAGATTTTTTCGTGTTTCGTCGACAATAACAGATTTTTGATTTTGTCTCACTTTGGCGTGTTATCATGTCAATACCTGTCTCTGCTCTATTCGTGTCTCCCAAGCGCAGCGTTTTTTTTTGGGGGGGGGGGGGGGGGGTTTCAGCTGTGCCAAGCAGAAAAGTTTAGTTGGAGCTCTCCAGAGGAAAAGAAACGTAGATCTTTTTCTTCTCCTTTTAAACGGTTTCCTCCATCCCCCATTTCCCGGGGGCCGTTGCTGTTCGACGTCATTGACGCAACAACGCTCCTCATTAAAATGCACGAGTGCCTCCTTGATTCAAGGTCCCTCAATGGCCACAACCAGAAGGGCCACACTTAACCCACCGAGATTCGCTGTGGCGACCCCGTAAAAGAGTATCGCGTCTCAACGCGACCAAACCCAAACTCTAAACATGAAATCTCCAAGGGGTCATTTTGCGGGGAACGCCGCTCCAGCTTCTGGACTCCAGTACGGAGCCGCCGCGCAACAAGCAATAAATCCAAGACGAGCGGAGCTGGCCACGCGGTCAGTGACGCCGGGTGGGATTTTCTCATTGGAAACTCCTTCCCATCATTCAAAACCAAGCAAAAGCACCAGAAACACCTGCCACCAGGGGCGTGGACCGGACCCTGTCCTCCACCTGCTCAGCTAACACGAGGCGGGGTCAGGCTCCTCCGGGACGTAGAGAGGAGCGTATTCCGTCCAGAGTGAGTGCGTCTGACCCTCGCTGAAAAATCCTGCCTCTCTTGCAAAGGGGGTGGGGTGGGGGGTGGGGGGGATCTCATCTTCAAGTTTAGAAGTAGTAATCGCAAAGTCTCTCTCCGGCTCTGGAATTCATTTGTGGATCTTCCAGTTCCTGAGGAGGTGAAGCTTCCAGGCCAGCGGGGTCAGAGACGAGACAGGCAGGTGGACGGGCTGGAAGCCCCCCCTAAAGGAGGAGGAGGAGGAGGAGGAGGAGGAGGAAGGGGAGTTGGACTGTAGAAACCTTGCTGCCCCCACCCTGCCCTCCGCGACCCACACCTTCAGACCTGCAGCTGCAGACAGATACCCTGCAGAGAAAAATATTGATTTACTGTCACATTTCCTTCCCATATTGTTCCTATTTGGAGTTTAAAGACAGAAAATCGCAGGCTGATGCATCAAAAGCACAACACAGCACTTAGAGTATAAAGTCCCAGCCACGATGAGCTGCCAAGTGAAACCATCTGTTATAAAAGGGATCAAAATGTTGCTGCAGATTAAATATTGGGAAATGTGGGAGTGGACAGTTCTTTGAATTGTTAAAAAAACAACAACACACAAATCATAACAGACTTTGGACTAAATTGCAAAAATAGCTCATTCTGCTTTCCAAGACACATTCCTCTTGTCCCGAGTGTTCTCCTTGACATTTTTTTTAAATTAATGAATTATTGAAACTCTCATATCAAGGTGCTGCTCGTAGACTTCGCTTATAGCTGAGAAATGCTGCTAATAACCATTACATTTTTTTTTTACCCTAGTCTGTATTTTGGATGAATTTACTTAAAAGTCAATTTACATGATGTGATAAAAAAGGGGTGTTTTCTTACTAATGATGGGACAGACACCAAACAATCTTTAGTGACAAAACTAGGTGTTTGGTTTCCAGTGATCTCTATTGAAGCAATCTGTTTGTGCTTAATTATAATCAAAATATACAGATTATAGGTATACATTCAAAATCTATTTCCGTGAGAAATAATCGTTTCTTGCTTTACCAGTGATCCAAGAACATGTATACATCAAAGTATACTCAGATATTAAAGCAAAAAACAACAACAAAAAAACAAAACCATCATCATCATCATCATCACAAAGGGTGTGTGACTGTTCTGGAGCTTTTTTTGTGATGTCCCATAAAAACGTCATTTTGCCAACATGGAGGAGATTTGGAGTGTTAAAGTGCTCAGGGAAATGGAAATATGAACATCTCCAATTTGATGATAACTGGGAAATGATGCGAGCCGATGGGAGAGCTCCAGAACAGTTACGAAATCAAATTTGTGATGTGAACAAAATCTGACTCAATTCTACCCATTCGAAAATGAGCATTAATACTGAGGAATTCAAAACGCAGCTATTCTTGTTTCTTGTGTCGTTTCCCTTCATGTGAAGCTGTGAGATGTTAGATGTTAGAGACAACCTACTGTGTGTACCTCTGTTGCCTTCCCATGCACAGACAGCAGGCAGAGTGTGAGCCTCACTCCTGGAGCTCTGTCAGAGCCACACAGCATGCAGCTCTATCATCCTTACTCTGGGCGGGGCCTTCCGACGCCACGCCGGTCGTCATGCTGCGGCCGCGACTCGTCAGCTTCTTGAGCTCGCTGGCGAAGGACATCACTTTCTTTTTGTCCTCCCGCGCCACCTAGAGGCGGAAACAGATTCATGTCACCGACGAGGGTAAAGATCACACAGGAATGTCCCGGGACGTTTCTTAATAATAATGGAAAAGGCAGAGGTCTGGGAGCAACCCTCCCCCCCACCAATTTTTGTTAAAAAACAATAAAGAGAATATCTTAATCTTTATTCCATGAGGCAGGTTCTTAACAACACGTTCATATTTACAACGGTGTCAAAAAAAGCCTTAGGCATGAAAGGATAATAAATAAATTAAAATAAATACAATAAATCCCAGAGAAATACAGATCAGCAGTGCAAACGACAAAAAGTTACAGGCAAGGGAAGCAGCGACAGGTTAAGAGCACAAACAAGTGTTAGTAATACAATGACCATCACACAACATGGGTTAATGGAGACGTGATTAGACAGCATGTTAGAGAAACATTCAGTAAGATTTTGCAAGCACATACAAAGATGAAGTTAGTTATTAAGTATTCGGAACACATACATACACACATATACGTACGTACAAACAAGCTGTCAGTGGCACAGTTTTCAAAGGAGAACTACAATATATGTCCAAATGAAAAGACTAAGAAGTCTTTGGCTTTTTCAGTCTCTAGCACTGGAAACCGGTGGCTGTGTTCAGAGCTACCTGCTCTTTGAGCTTGAGAATGAACTTTCCCGCGCCGCGCCAGCGACCCTGAGCCTGGTAGACGCACTCGTGGTCCAGCAGCACCCGCTGCAGAGGCTTGGCGGCGGAGGACTTCTTGGAGCCCACGTCCTTGGTCACCTCCTCCATCAGGACGTAGTCGCACGGGTTGGGGTTTGACAGGATCGTGTAGGAATACTTGGCCTTTGACAGAGTCTGGCCAGGAGAGAGGGGGAAAAAAAGTTAAGAGAGTTAGGAGACAGTTTATGATGTATTTCATGTATTTTTTTCTTCTTCTTCTTCTTCTTCCGCATAAGCAAGCTTACTTGATTTTTGTCTCCGCAGGCCAGATTTAATAACTTTGATTTGGGCAAAATCCTCACCTGCTGTATGATGTCCTGAGCTGTGCTGTAACGCGGGGCCTTGATCACAGTGTGGGGCTGCTCCGGTGAAACTTCATGAACCTGGACAAAGAACATATCTTCCTCTCCTCCTCCTCCTCCTCCTCCTCCTTCTCTACTCCCCACAGTCACCTCCTCCTCTCCGTCCTGCACCGAGTTCTTCTCGTTCAAGTTCTGCAAGGATAAATCAAGAGGTTGCCGAGCGACGGATGTTAAAACAGCACCAGTGCGTCATTCATTTTACAGAAACGCCACAAGGGGGAGCCACAGTCTGCATAATGGACCACAGAAAATATACAGTCTATCACACAAATTGTTCTTAATCATTCAACAGATAAATTCAGCTAAAAACAATTAAACCCATTAATATCTTTCCACTTTTTTTGAAAGATACAGGCCAGTTTTGCTGAATATGCTCTAATTCTAAAAAAAGACTCCAGATACAGACCTCCTCTCTGGTCTTGAGGTAAATCCTCCCCACGTGTCCCTCCTCGGAGTTCCAGCTGTCGACCAGTCGGACCACCTCCTCCTCCGGAGCCAGGGGTCGATGCTGAGCACAGCGCTTGACCTCGCTGCGCTCCTTCAGCAGAGGAACCCTCTCCTCACACAGGAAGTAATCGGACGGGTTCCCCGCAGGCGCCACAACCTGAGGGAAAGTGAGGGGACACGCATCACGTGACGAAGCCTCCAACGAGGCCGCGTGTCTGGGAGTTTCTTCATCGCGGGCTGCGATGGCATCATCCAAGTTACTAACCGTGTCCAGCAGCTGCTTGGCCGTGGTCTGCTCGGTAACACAGAACACGGTGAAGGGCTCGGGACCCGGGGCTCCGTGCACCGTCACCCAGTGCTGCTGGGACGCATGTTTCTCCTCTGAACTGAACAGCTGTGCATAGGGGCAAGACAGTCGCAAGGGAGCAGGTTACTATGAAAGATACTGTCACGACAGCTCTGTTTTTAATTAAATCAGTCACATCTGTTTTCTGCTTAGAGAGCACGGTAAAGAAACACCTACAGCGCCAGCATGATTTGAGCCCACAGTGTTAGTCGACCATGTCACGTTTGGAGATTTGAAAGACGTGAAAGTGTCCCGAAACAGATCAAACCTGGTCGGAACCCCCTGAAAATCTCAACAAGACTCACCAAGGATGAGGATGTAGCGCCCCCTGTGGGACCTTCCTCGGTTCTGCGGCTGTAGATGAACAAGCTGGAGACTTCGAGTGGCTCGTTGTGCTGCGTCCTCACCTGGACGTGTCTGTAACCTGCAACACACAACAACAAACAAACACGTGTGTTTGTACCGTGTTCACATTCACCGACAAACACCTGCAATGAAAACAATTCATTTCCTCCTACTTTAAGAACACATACTGCCGTTTACTTTAACACAGTAATTGATTTGCCAGACCCTGACCTGGTTTGAGGGCCTTCAGGGGCAGCGTCCTCTGCGCAGTGGTCTGGGAACTGTTGTTCTCCACCACGGCGAAGCGCACAAAGCACATGTCCTCAAAGTGCACGGTGAACTGGAAGTGCTCGCTCCACATGGGGTTGAGCGTGTTGCGGTGGATGGGCTTGGTGCGGAAGTGGCAGCTGTCGACGGGCATGCCCAGGACATCCACCTCGACGCAGGGGCTGCCCGCGCTGTTCCCCGGACACACGTTCTGACCAGAGACGATCTGAAAGGGAACAAAAACAGAAGAGCGTGCCATGAAGATAAGAAAAATAATACTTATGATGATGATGATAACGCCCCTGTATGAACAACACTTGCAGTTCAGATTCTTTTGACATTATCCTGGTTTCTAAATCAGGCTTATTTTCAGTTCGTCTTACAAAGTAGGATTAAAGCCAAACAACAGTCAGTAAAGTCACGCTGACCTGCCAACAAACACTCTATTTCACCCTCACCCTCACCCTCTCTCTCTCTCTCTCTCTGTCACACACACACACACACACACACACACACACACACACACACACACACACACACACACACACACACACACACACACACACACACACACACACACACACACACACACACACACACACACACACACACACAGTTTAATGAGTGTCAGATTATCCCTCTAGTTGTACAGCTGGTTTTTGCAGATGACGGTGAATGTCAGTAGGTAAACAGAGCGACCTGCTAAGATTGTTTACAGCAATTTAAAGGCATCAGAGCGAAGATCTACAACATAATTCTGTTGGGTCTTTCCTGACAATGATTCAGAGCTTTCATTAGCGCAGGGTTATTACGTAACTTGCAATTTGCTTTTCAATGTTGTGCCCAAAAATAATGTTGTAATGACAGGTTTTTTGTCCGCCCCCCCCAATTTCACTTTTACAGTTAAATGTCTGATACTGAAACTTCTCATGTTTTCAGTGAGGGAGCCAAAAGAAAATCAACACCCCTCTCTCTCTTTTTCTCTCTCTTTCTCTCACACACACATGCCCGCACACACACGGCGTACAGACTTCCATAACCAGATTTAGTGCAATAATGTTCAGACTTTCATTGTTCATATTTTCAAACAATGTGCAATGAACGAGGCGAAGTGACGAAAACCACAAACTGAAAATAAATGGAGCCGAGGGTTTGTGTGGGTGGGTGTGTGTGTGTGTGTGTGTGTGTGTGTGTGTGTGTGTGTGTGTGTGTGTGTGTGAGAGAGAGAGAGCGAGGGTGTTGGGAGATCCAGACACTCTTTTTATAAGGTCCTGTTCTCATTTACTGGTAGATAGAATTGCAATAAATCTGTCCAAACACACAATAATGGACGTGATATGAGTCATAATGTCTGTGCAGACGCTACAAGTCCGGGGTGAAAGAGTCAAAACAGGCCGAAGAAAGATTTCAGAGCTTCACAAACCTGGATCGTGTATATGGACGTAAAAATAAAGTCTATATGAAACTAAAATGTAGTAAAAGTTTCATGAAATAAGCATCTAACCGTTATTTGCAACAAAATGATTTGCAAATACGACACTGCAAATGCACATAGCCATTTTATGATTCAAGATTCTACTGAGAAAATGAACATGCAGCACTCCTGCTCCTGCAATTCAAACTGACAGTATGAAAGAGGCAAGTGGGAAAATATTCAAATAGGCAGGAAACGGAAGGAGTGAGGGTGAGAGTGCAGAGAGAAAAACCATCGAGCGGTTCTCTCCGACTGGTCCTCCGTTCGGCACCGATCACCATTCTTTCAACTCACGGTGAGGGAAAAGACAGCTGGGCTCATTTTCTCCACATCTCTGTCCATCGGACAGAACTGCTGATAGAGCGAACAACTGCGGTCCCACAGCACCGCCGGCTTCAGCACGTAGCCACAGCCACCGTTGGCCTCGAACAACGCCGTGTTCAACTGCATGGGCAGGTCTGGGGAGGGGAGACAGTGCAGATATTATCATTATATTATTGAGCAGCTACAACTAAAGACCTCAAATCCACTTTATCGGCATGAACAAAGAAGGTAACTAAATATGAAGCTCATCATTTTATATATATGGAGTGGTTTTTCCCGTTTGTTTTGAGTTTCGCTCTGAAATACATCAGCCAGACTAAAGGATCGGGCCTGTAAGTAAAAAACCTGCACGTCTCCGTGCACACAACTGGGCGATCGAGCTTTGTAAACTTTCATTCTAATTGGGGGGGGAAAGGATTGAGAGGATTTGAGAAGCGAAGACAGACAGATAAAAAACAAAGGGATAGCTAAAGAGAGAAAAAAACAACCCCCGAAAGAAAGACATGGGACTTGGATCAAAAGAGAACAAGAGAGATTTTTTTAAAGAAAATAACAATCTGTCTGAGTTCAGACAGCGAGCACAGATCGCAGGATGGAGAGGTACAGACAGATGAGTAAAGAGAACAAAACCAAAGGGAGGTAAGACGGAAAGAAGGAGAAACTGGCATGGAGAAGAGAGAGGATTAAGAAGTAAAGTGAAAAGGTAAAAAGTAGTGGAGCACTTTGGAATAAACAATTTCTTCAAGAGCATATGATATACAATCCTTTCATCTGTCACCTTTCGAAGACATAACATGGGCTCTACATATATAACACCACCAAATTCAATCTGAAATTTCCTTTTTATTAATTCTTATGGAAAATTGGCCGCATTAACTCACGTAGATTTAAAGCCTTCCATCTAATATCGAGGCTCTGCAAAGTTGTAAACAGATACAGTAACATTCACTCTTCATTTAATTTCTCCTTCATACCCCGCCGGTTAATACGTGGGACTATGTATGAATACAACAATAATGATTATGCAATGTTCGCTTGTGAGAGACACACAATTCCCAGAAAGTGTTGCTCAAGTCACAAGTGGCGATTCCCTCGCGCCGGTCCGCTCCCGTCCTCACCGTCGGTCTGATAGTTGAGCGCCACCAGCTGGATGCCGTGCAGCCAGAAGAGCAGGGGGTTGGGGTTGGTCGAGTCGATCCTGGTGGCGGCCGGGTACGTTCTGAGCAGCTGGCACGCCGTGTGCTGGATCAGCTTCTGGGAGTAGCGCCGGCACAGGCGCTTGGCGGCGTTCTCGTTGACGGAGGAGATGTGGTAGCACTTGGGTGTGCGGATGATGGCGCTGAGGGAGGTGTTGGGGTTGAGCACGGGTGACGTCTGCTGCTCCTCCCAGCTCAGCCGCTCAGCACCACCTGGGGGAAGGACAGGAGACATTGACAACCTGCACACACACACACACACACACACACACACACACACACACACACACACACACACACACACACACACACACACACACACACACACACACACACACACACACACACACACACACACACACACACACACACACACACACACACACACACACACACACACACACACACACACACACACACACACACACACACACACACACGCACACACGCACACACATATATATACTACTAGAAAAACAGCACTGCTCGGCCCTGTGTACCTTTCCCAGGGGTGCGGCTCTGGGTTGTGACCTCCCCCGTCGTGCTGCAGCGAGCTGGAGCCGTGCCAAATATGGACTTCCTGCTCTTCCCCCGGTCCTTCCCTCTGCCGGAGCCGGTCGGAGACAGTGTGGACAGGCCTGGTTTCCCACACATGACAGGCAAACAGAGGACAGGGTGGTCAGTAATGAAGGGCAGACACAATGGAGGCCCACAATGATGATGATGATGAGTATCTTCAAAATGTTAAAATCCTTTTTCTATAAAACCAAATGACGCTATATTTTTGTCCTTTGTCCTAAAGGCATCACTCTACATACGATTTTTAAAGAGCAAAAAAGACACAGTAGTCTCGTTGTCTACAACGATGTCTACAACATCAATGGCAATAAAATGATGCAATTAAATTGCATGATCTGTTATTGCAGAAGTGTTTTATGTAACACATTCAATGTCGTTCACGGTGTCGAACCTGTTTCCTTTCCCCGGCATATCGGAGATGAAAAATGTTCCATGAATATTTTTAATGGCAAGTATTTCATTGATGATTTAAATGTTTTTTAGAAGTGGAATGTCCATCTGAAACCAGTCCAGACAACACACAGCGGTGACTAGAGTTTCTGAACTGGGCCAGTTGCCCGAGTTTCTCTCCCTCTCTCTCTCTCTCTCTCTCTCTCTCTCTCTCCAGTGGTGTTTCAACACGGCTGTGTGTTCAGTGAAGGAGGGAGAGCTCATCTTTCACTCTGTTTTTATGACCTGATTTATTCTGTTTTTTCAGTTATTTTTTTTTGTGGTGTTGTTGTTGTGTGTTTTTCTTTTTCTTTTCATTTGTAGAGGACCGTGATGTTCTCTTGTAAATCTTAATAAACATTGTTTTTTAAAAATCAAAAAAAAAAAAAATCTCTCTCTCTCTCTCAGATCTCAGATCCCTGGAAACAGTAAACAAATAAATTACTAGTGGAAACAAGGGCGGGTTTATGAGGGCAGATGTCAGGAAAAAGAGGAGACAAGCAGAGAAGAGGACACTCGAGGGAGGAGGGAGGAGGAGATAAGAGGTGGATACTTAACGGAGCAAAAGAAATATTAATGATTAAGATAAATGGTAGCAAGGAATGAAGATAGATCCCAATGAAGAGGAAATAATAGGCATGTTATGAGGATGCAGAAAGCAAAGTCAAACATCTTCAAATGTCCCCTTTAAACAAGATGCTCAAATTTGAACCCGGGCTGCTGCTGTGCTCATTTGGGGCTGACTACACCAAAAAGTAACTTTATCCTTCCCATGGGGGCAAAGAGATGCATCATCTTAGTGGGTGTCCTGTGTGGGAGAGGAATTGCGTGTAACACAGGGATATTAAATGTTGTGGAATGAAAATAAAATCAAAAACATGGGGAAAGGTTTGCCCTATTAAATACAAAAAGATAGTGGACTGGAGCGGGACCGGGGCAGAAAAGAGGAGATAATGTAAATGGTAGCGAGTGTCCAAAGCAAAAGGAGGATAAATCCATGTAGAACACACTGCTGAAATGAGAAGTGAAAAGAGAGAAAGCACTGTGTGATGTTCGACAACGAGACAGAATGATAATATTTTCTCTACCAGGGAATTTCACGGCCTGGCAGTAGATGACGAGGTCGGACAGCTCCTGGGCAATCTGTCGACTCTCCTTCTTGTTCTGAGGAAGGTAGAACTCCTCGCCCAGCTCCATGTCGAACACCTATGAGTGCAGGTGGGGGAAAACACACCGTTGACATTTCACTCGGAGAGACGGTCCCTTGCAGGGACACAGGCAGAAGAGAGTGGGAACTAACCAGCGGGGCTACATACTTAACCTCAGTGCCAGATTCCCATACAAACATCATACTTTTTACATCATCTGCAAACTCAATCTTAAATCAAAACATTGACTTATTTCTTATTTTAACCTCATCGATGTTGACTTCGGCATATTTGTAGGTCTTTGATGTGATCTGTCAGCAAAATGGTCGAGCAAATGAAACCAAAATAAATTATTTATAAGCAAATGAACAGCAAAAAATTAATTAAATTATCTATTTTTTTAAAACACGGGCATCTGTAAAACAGGCTCCTTCTCGGACACAACGCATCAATTCGATAAAAGTCATACTGCAGGTCCCGACCTTTCCTTTGCTCTGCGTGGTGCTGTCAGCCTTCTTCATCCTCTTCGGTATTTCATCAACAGGTTGCTCTTCTTTGTCTGCGGAGCTCTTCCCCTCTGGCTTGTCATCCAGTAAGTTATCTACAAAAAATGAAAAACGACAAATGATTCATTATGGTTTTTCATTCACACCACGCAAACCGTTTGTCAGCTTGTTCAGGGGGCGCGCACGGTGTCGAAAAAAACAAACAGCTGAAGATGCAGCGCGAACGAATTGAACTGATAAAGTATGCATATCTGTATTTATGTTGACAAACTTTCATGTAGTGTCTGTGTGCAATCACCATGGTTTACTGTGAAATACATCTGTCAATCAAGCTAGAAAACTTTCCTTAGGGACACTTCTATTTAATATCTCCTTTAATATCCACACTAAAACATTTACAAGATATATGGATGTAATTACATTAAAACTAATTTATATCTATTATAAACCCTGCACACAATTCCCATGATCTTTATTTATAGAAGCATTTAAAAAAAAAAACATCTTCAGTTTAGGGAAAAAACTGACCTGAGAAAATGTCTATAAATGAAAACTTTTCAAGTTGCTCTTGATATAATGTTAAGTCACCAGTGAGACACATATCAGCATCTGGGAATCTGATTCCTTTTTTTGAAATAAATGCTGAATTTATTTTGAAAGTGGGATCATGTTTTTATGGTTACTTTAATAAAGACGGAGCATCGAGGGGCCACTAGAGTGCAGCCTAAAGGCAGTTGGTAGTTAAGCTTTACATCAAAGACCACAAACACGGTTCTGATAACTTATATTAAAGAGTGAAAAGGCAATTTAGTGAGTTTGTGGGCATCTGATTTTCACTGAAGGATAATCCCCCGACCCCACGGTGGTTCTGCATTTCGGTCGGCGATTGACTTTGATTTTGTAATTCTAGCTCCTCTCTATCTCTAACATCCATCAAAAAATGTAAGGAAACCTTTGAGCATGTGGGAGCAGTTAGAGTATAATTATGAAAGGGACAAGCATCAGCAGTTATCCCTGACTGCTTGCAGAGCTCATGAGCATGTTCCTGTAGGCAAAAATCCCACAAGGACTTACTGCTGCTCAAGGAAATGTCTATCAACTGTAAACGGGAGCCACGGGAGGGAGTTCGTCCCCTTCGCTTCGGTCCCTCCTACACATTCGTTGCGGCCAAAACCACAAAAAGAAACAAATCATGGTTGTTGTTTTTTTTTTATATCAACTTGTTTAAATTCTGACATTTGGGATTGTTGCCTTAGAAAAAGGGATTAGCGACAGAGACGACCCTGGGTGTCCTGGTGTAGACGGGAGCCGGAGAAGTGAGTTGGAGCAGCCTGGGACTGGAGGGATCCACTGTCAAGACAAGTGATGGTGGCAACTCGGCAGTTTGGAACTGAGGCGCTCGTGTTTTCCCGGCCAGCTGATGTTTAGTGCTAAGCATGGATGGTGAATTGGAGACAGTCGCGGTGGAGGGCGGTTTATTTAGACAGGGTGTCTCGATAGTTGACTGGCAGGTTAATATTTGACCAAAAGGAGGGGTTTGCTATATGCAGCACCAAGAAAGCATGCTATGAGTTTGAGATTGGAGAAACGTTTTTTTGGGGGGGGGGGGGGGGGTTTTAAAGGTCCATGACCGGGTAAGGTCTTCTGACAGGGACAAGCAGAGGGCAGGGACTAGGAGGGAGCAGAGCTGGGACCAGGACCGGGTAGTTTCCCCTGATGTGTTTTTTAGTGTGGGGGCAGCGTAGGGCCTGAGAAACCAGATGGCTTTGTTTTGTTTCCCTGATGAGCCTGCCCAGCCACTGGCGAGGTCACAGACAAATACAGTGGAGAGGGCCGGAGGGTGGGAGGTGATGTGTTTGTGGGAGAAAGAGAAAGTATGCAGACATTGTAAAAGTTTTTCATTGTCAAAAGACTCCCCAATTTTGATGTCATTCATGGTTACAAGTATTTTATGGACAATCAATATAGTGTAGGAGTAGACACAGTGGTCCCGTCCCGCCCCGACTGAGCACTGACAAATACGGGGCAATGCCAGATTTCTGATCGCATGACAGCTCCAATGTTCAGTGTCACTACGCAAGAGACAAACGAAAAGCTCACAGCACAAAAACAACACTCAGCTGTTTCTCTAAATGATGAGGTGATAGTGAAGCAGTTAGTCATTTTGATTGACGGCTAAACAGGCTGCATATCAACGAAGTCACTTCCATTGACACGGCACGAGACAAACTGCTGTAGCAATAAGCCAGGAGGTTGGGCTGCCTGTCGTATTATTGCAGTTACGTAACAGTGATAAAACATCAGAACAAAGACTCCCGGTGTCTCTGACTATAAATTGCGAGTGATCCAGGAGTGATAAATATGTTTGATGGCACCCTAAAGAGATTCTACAACATTATGAATTGTATCAAATTACAGAGGAGAACTTAACTTCCCTGCGGATGTCTGAAGAACACACATGGTCGTCTGAATCAACACAGGTCATCGGTTCAATCCCTTAGTGTCAGCACATTTTATTTTTAGTATCAAATGGATTCAATTGAATAATATCACATTCTTATAAGCTTCTGGGTATCATAAAGTATGTGATGGTTCAATTTTCGAGCTGCCGGCTCCACTTCCACAAGCACATCTTACTTTGTCTACTGACTTTGCCGGATCAAAAAGCAGGAAGCCAGCAGCTCATATAGTCTGCAGCTGCAGGCAAGAACCAGTTTACAGTGCAGATCACTAGTGTTTCCCCTGTCGTTATTCTGCAGTCGACAAAATCTACGTGCAAGGTCAAGGTTTAAAAGCAGCACCTTTAAGTTACAATATCAGGATACTAAGATTAATAATGTTACATTTTTAATGTTCTAGCTTTGCACAAACACGATGGATGAGTGAGGGACCACCAGCGACCACTGCAAAACCAAAAGTAGAGCGAAACACTGGTACTGAGAGAAGTGCGTCACAGCCGTGCATTTACCTTCCAGGCCATATGAGGCAGTAGAGGCTGTGAGGACATCAGCTAAGTGGGTTAGGGTTTAGGGGAAAGATAAAATAGGAAAGGAAGCGAGTGAACATAGAAAGTTTTTCACATGGACAAAGAAAAAAAGGAGAAACACAATAAAAAGCTATCAGAAGCTAAGATAAGAATTTGTGTGGTATTTTACCCCACGAATCCATGGAATCCTTGTGCGTCCTTAAATTCTGTTTCGTGTTGAAATAAAGTATGTATCTCCTTTGCCAAGTAGTACAAACCCAAATTACATGAGTCCTTACCATCTGATAGAGACTCGTAGTCATAGTCGTACTCGTCTTCTTCCTCTTCCTCTTCCTCATTGGCGTGGTTGCCAGGTGAAGTGACCCCCGGCGACCCGTTGCTAGCCTGAGCCTGCATGTGGGCCAACTGGTGAGCCTGAGGGAAGTTCAAAAAATATTGTGAAAGAAAAAGAAGATGAAAATATTGCAAATTGAGAGTGATCACAGTGAATATGAATATTTATAAATACATATCTCAAGTTCGATCTATTGATCACCTGTCTGTATGCAAAGGTCTTATCTGCAGACAGTCTACAGTGTGTACACACCATGTGTTTGCAAAGTAAGCAGAGTGCAAACGTTGTGAGCTGTACATTTGAGCATGTTTGCATCTATTATTTATGCGACAGCACTCTGATGAACTGTGCTAAGTATCCAATGTACTCATGCTACCTGAAAGCACCATTAAACACTAGCTTATATACATATATAGGCATACAAAATGTACATGCCTATACAGTGTATATGTGTGAGTGTGCAAGGAGAGTACGGATTTCTCTCTTCTCAACCTTCTGTTTGAGTATGTCCACCGGTGCCTGGTGGGCTTTCAGCTTCTTGTTCTTGAGGAGGATCCTCCCCCGCAGCTGCAGCGGCGACGGCAGGTGAGGGTCATCGCTGAAGTCACTCTCAAAGAGGAAGCGCGTCACAAGGCGTTCGCCGAACACCGTCTAGTGGACACAAAGTTAAAACAGGACAGGCTGCGGTGTCAGGTGAGAGGAGGAGAGGGAACTTTGTGACGCTGCCGAAGGAATCCACAACTGCTAAAAAGTCGAGAGTGCTTCTACCAACACAAAACAACATCACAAATAAACACGAAAGATGCCCGCAAGGCACAGAGCTGTCTGAACAGGATGAAAGCCTTTACTTTATCAAGCCACTCAGAAGTCGGTCTCCGGGGAGGGTGAAATGCTGGGAAGTTTTATAGATGAAAGCACAAAGACATTCTATGATGTATCTGCCGTGCCCAGATATGTGTGGCCTTGAATATTCAACAAAGAGGAAAGTGACAGTTGGTGCCTGAAGTCAGCTTCTGACTGAAAGTCTACCAGTGTAAATACCCCGGGCCGGTCACATCTAATTGGAGACTCTCCAGTATATTGTCCATAAGTGTGAATGCGAGCGTGGATGGCTTGTTTGTTTCTGTATGTCAGCTCTGGGACAGATCGGTGACCTGTACAAGGTGTTCCCAGCCTCTGCGACCCTCAAAGGATGTGTTGTGTGGATGATGGACGGGTGAGGGGAATGGAAACATACCTTGAAGATCTCCGCCATCTTGCGTTGCTGTGGAAGGGAGCAGTGGTTCTCGATGGACAGGATGACGGGCATGTCAGTATTGACAAACGCGGCCCGGTTAATTGCCTCCACCACATCCTGGAGCATCATGGGAGAGAGTTAGTTCTAGAAGCAGCACTCTAAAGTAAAATATGTGACAACAACACTCTTTTTGTGGAAACCGAGGCTAATGAGGTTTACTATTAGATACAGCTTCAAATGTAATGCAGGCGTCGGCCTTTCTTCAAAATGAATGCATCACACAGCAGTAAAATTGAGTTTGAACAAATGGCTCATGTCCATGCAATGACGTGCCTCAAGCCCCAGTGATGGATTGCTATTGTCTCTTTTCTGAATTAAATTATCCATACGCATTTTCTAACCTTGAAGGGGATCTTAGTGGTGAGTGTGTGTCCATGGTAAATAACTGGCATGCCATCGTCTCCGTCCCAACAGTCCAACTCAACGCTCCTGCAGCCTTGCAGCAGCACCTGCACAATTTAGTATTGAAAAATATTGGAGTTATGGATTTAAAAAAAAATATATATATGTATACATATCTTAAAATATTGTCCGACTACTAACCTGACTGTAAAGCTCAACAGAGGACTCTCCTTTGAGCTGGTGTCCAGTCAGATACGTGTTATGAGAGGACTCGATGTAGTAGTAGGACAGAGGATAGTGCAGCTCCTCCTGGTTCATTTGGGATTCCTCGTTACGAGACACAAAGTTCTCCTTGTCCATCAGGTATCTGTTATGGGCCGAGGGATGCTTAGATTAAAATACATGATCCTACTGCACTGATTACAACTAATAAGCCATCGCTAAGATCTTTTTTGAGTATGTTGTACTGAATAAAGATGCCTTGCAGGGGTCTTTATGATTGAGCATTATGTTACCGCACTGTTTTGTAATTCAATAGCTCTTTTCTTTCTAATTGAGCTCTTAACTTTTATTGCAGTTAATATGCAATATATTTGGGAAATTTTGAAATATTTACTTTACCTTGCAAAACCTTCAAATGACATCCAGCCCATTTGTTTCATGCTTGATGAGGGCTCAAATTTCTGCAAGAGAAAAAGCAAATAATATTTTTTTTAAAACAATTCAGGTTGATAAAATGGTGAGTCGTGTCATCCTTGCATTCATCTGTCAATCCCTGCAGGCCTCAGTCCTCTCTACCTGTATGATGCTGAGAATGTCATCGTAGTTCAGGTGCTCCCTCTGACAGTTGACCAAGAAGTCATTGAGCTGGGGGATAGCCAACCCCAGGACACCTAGTGATGCGTTCTCCACTCCGGTCCCGTTGGTCACGATGCTGGCTGCCGCAATGGCGTCCGAGATCTGCCTCTGATTGTCCGACATCTGCTGCCTCGTCCGGATGAACAGGCCCAGATCAGAACCGTTGCGGGTTAGTAAGTCTGGAGAGGTGAGGACGACATTTGGTGAGAGGGGGAGAGTCTTATTAGTCTCCTAACAATAAATAAATGAAGATAACTAGAATATGAAATACCAAGGTCAGGCTGTAGCCCCGTGTCTTTGTCATCTATTCTGAGGTTGGTGTAGAGAGGGGCCGACTCTGGACTTGATCGACTGCAGGGCACAGCGAAGGTGTCAAACAGCTCCTTCAGGTCCTTCCTGCTTCGGATACTGTGGAGGAAAAGATTCACCGGCCACACGGATGAGTTTGAAATACATGTACTCATTTTGTGTGGAAAAAAGTGAAAACATAAAATCTTTCAACATTAGATTTTTAACATTCCATAACATTATTATATATATATATATATATATATATATATATATATATATACACATTATAGACACTGTTCTGCCAAAGTAGTTACATTTTCTCTGCGTGGCTGTAACTGAGCTGGTGTTGAATTTGATAGGAAACTGCTAGGCAGTAGACGAGCGACTACAATCTACTACTAGAAATGTACTGTAGGAGGACTGGTATGAGAATAATCCATTTCTTATCACGGCAAAACAGTGCTTCCTTTGATTTGACAGGGGGAAATATTAGAGAAGCAAAATAATATACAGAGAAGAATCTTTGGAAAATGTCCTGGGCATGATAACCTTGAGAAGCATTTGCTCAATTTGTTTGATGTAACTGTCTTTAGCTGCTTTTGCTGAAAATACAACAATTACACAAAGAGAGGGAGTGAAATGGAAAGAATGGGGGGTTATATATAACCAGAAAAATGTGTTTTCTGTAGTTTGGCTACATACAACGGAAAGTTCCAAATATCGAACATTCAAGACTTTGAATTCAGGCTGTCAAGATAATATGGGAATCTCACTCAGCAGGACCTAGTAGAATATTCTTATAATGTACCTAAAAGACTTGAAGAGCTCAACAAACTCGATGAAGCTCATCGTGCTGTCAGAAATCATCAGGTTCTGGAAGCCTCTGAAACAGCCTTTGCCTCGACCGTGCCACGACCTGCTGCTCCATGCCCTGAAACCCACAGAAACAAGAGAAAAAAAAGAAATGTCATCGAATGAAATGAAAAAGGAGGGCTACAGATGCAATCTCCGTACACGGCACATACCCTGGTTGTGACTTGGCGGTTCCTGATAGGATCGGAGAGGATTGTGGGCGGGACTGGTTGGACCCTGCCATGCTGGAGGATGAAGAGGAGGAGGAAGAAGAGGCTAGCAATCCGGGGCTCTTGTTGGACGAGAGGGAGAACGGTCCAGGGAAGTTGTCCTCTGTGGAGGCGAGAAGGATTTTTTGTTTGATTATTAGAATACAATACTTTTACTTGCTCTTGTGTAACACCTGAAATCAAGCTACATCGTCATCCTGGGAATATTGATTCTTTCTGTGAATGTGAGAGGTTCCTGAATGTGTCACCTGGATCTTCTTGGTCGATGCTGTCAGACTCCGGTCCGTTCCGATACAGTCCCTCCTTACAGCTCCGCGTTTTCCTGGAACCCATCTCGTCGTCCGTGGCGTCCCCACTGTCTCCCTGTGTTCAGAGTGTGTGACACCTCGTTTAAATCAAACCAACAACTGAACTGCTCAACAATAAAAAAAAAACTAAATCTGTATGAGTCGGTTGACTTAACAGGAAACATAGATCGAGACGGGCCAACCTGTTTGTCTCCTTTAGTCTTTACTTGGTTGCACATTTAATTTTCTTAAGAGATACAGTCAGAGTAAATGTGCTGTGACTTAAAAAACAACCTTTGTATAACTTGTATAACTCTATGAACTGACCCTGACAAGGACCTTCTTCTTCTTCTTGGCCTTGTCATTGCTGCTCAGAGGGCTGTTTTTCTGGGCACCAGCTTTCTCCACTCCGCCTGAACCCATGTTCCACCTGCGGCCACCAAACAGCTCAATGGCCTGGGCTAGTGTGGGGCCTTCGTACCTGCCGTCCTCCTGACAGACACAAACACACAGCCACACAGATATAAATACAGCAAACACACAGATTGACACAGGATGTGTTTAACTGAAGACCAATTCACACAAAATAATTTCATTAAAAAAAAAAAGGGAAATGAAACTAATTCAAAAGGACGTGCACAACTGGTATAGTCATAAATTGCATGATTCTTCCCTCAGGCCCTTGTATTTGAGGGAAAAACAATAAACAAGGAATTTGAAAACAAAATGAATTGGCAGAATATGCCCAACAAGCTGATCATGAAATCATGATTTAAAGTTTCAGCTTTAAAGCACAATGATGAAATAAAAAAAATCCAAGACACATTTTACAAACAAGAACTAAGGAAGAGTGTATCTACCTGATACAGACTGACATACTGCCTCCGCAGCCACTGCAACCGTTGGTCGGGAAACTTCTTCAATTTTCTGGTTGCATTCACCAACTCCGACAGGCCGTTGTGAAGCACCCGCGCCGTGTGATTGGGGGCCACAAAGTGCAGGAGCCTGTTTCCAGTGGTCAAGAGATCATTCAAGTAAAACTGGAAAGCAATTCCTCAATCTTCTTACCAATTACTGTAGCAATGCACTGGTGCTCAACATGTGGGATGCTTTACGCAACAAGGCACCGACCTGTTGTCTGTGGTGCTGAGACCGTAGAGGAGGCTGAGGCCATTCTCCTCCACCGTCATCTGGCTCAGCTTGTTCTGCAAACACACAGCATGGACGTCCACTCCCTGGTGGCCCAGAAACACCGCCTGCACATTCAAATAAACACATTATGTGCAATCCAAGCCATGACTATAAAATACTTTTCCCAACACAAAAATAATTACTAACCCTGCAAGATGAATAAGTATATTCCAGATTTAATCTTATTCTCCAGTCCTGCAAGATACTAATGCAGTGTCTGCACTACATTCGAGGACTAAAAGTGGAGATGGAGGTGAAGATGGAAATGGAGACAGTCTAGATACTCGGCAATATCACTGTATTCAACAAACCTTCACCACCCCCAGGTCCAGCAGGCCTTCCGCTAGTCCTGCCACTACAGTCTGTCCTAATCCCAGCGGCTGTTCCGGAGGGGAAGCTCCTCCGCTCTGAGGCTTACCTGCCGCAAATCAACACATTTATGATGTTTGAAATGTAGTAAAGGCACAAATGCACACATTTGCAACCAGTTCAAATTGTGTGTGTCACACGTGAAATGGGCCTTGTCTACTTTGGATAAACACATCTAAAACAGGTTTACAGCGTAGTAATTTCACAGGAAATGATTTTTTCACAGAGGCCTGTTTCCCATTTGTTTAAAGAATCACAATGAGAGAGGAGATGGGGCCCGTCTGTCTGGAATATAAACATGGTAATTACGTTTCAAATATCTCGGTGACAAGGCAAATATTGACTTCATAACTCCGCGGCAAAGTAAATTAAACATGGTTTAAAGACGTGTAGAGGAGAGGAGATAAGTACGTCTTTTAAATCACACAGAGACACAGCTTTAATGAGTCTTGTCATAATTCACCCCAGGTAAGTGTTGTGTTGTCGGGTTGCAGACGCAGCAGACAGCGAGCTGTGAGGTGGCTGTCCTGGTCGTAGTGGATGACTGTGGCCCCCTGCAGCAGGAACTGGTGAATGTCTGGTTGCAGTGACAACACGTACCTAAGAAAAACAAAACAGAATACTAAGAGTGTGAAGTGTCTGTTTTCATCCAAACTTGATAAGAACTGGGTGCTGGACAAAGAGCAATGAAAACCAGGAGACAAAAGGAATGTCCGCACGCCTCCCAGATCATGCTTTGGGCGCAGGCCCCTTCTTCAGACAAAGTCAAAACGTTGTGAGTCAATTAAAAAAAAGGTTTCTGGGAGCATCAACTGGATGTGCGGACATTTCTTGCCTCATACGTTTTTGTTCCGTACCAGGGGATGAGCTCAGTGCCGTGGCAGAAAGCTCTGTGCGTCTCCTCGGTCCCCTGAAACTCTGCCTCCTTCACCGCCGGCTCAGACGACAAGTCCCCATCTGAATCCGACAAGTCCCCGACCATAAATCTGAATATAAATAGAGGAGGAAACAAACAAACAACAAACAAAAAAAGGAAAATTAAGTGTCTGAAGTTTTTGATTACTGATTTCGGCGGCAATCTGCAATAACATCGGTTTATACGTTAGATTTTAATGCATTGATAGATTGAAAATGCATTGAGGTCTATTCAAACGCAAAAAATGACCTGCATCTACAGTAAACAGTTCAAAGATGCACTCTGTACTGTAGTGCATCGGTTGAACAAGCAAAGGAAGCATCATGCATTTTTCATTGCACATTATTTGGTTACCAGACAGAAGTTTCTACTCAAACTGCAACTGAACCCATGTCTAGGTGAGGTTAGCCAACAATGCTCAAACTCCTTAAAGTCTTAGAATCACTTACAAGACACGGTTTGATTCGGGCAGCATCCTAAATGAATGGGAACTATAGAACGAGAGAGTGGAACAGAGAAGGAGGAGAGGAAGAGTGAGGAGGGAGAAAAAAAAGGCGACAGGTTTTTTGACACAAGTCTTCAGAGGTGAAAAGAAAAACAGAAAAAGGAAGATGCTGATGGGAAAAGATATCAGGAACACTTGGAAAAAGAACGGCAGTAAGAAAGATGATATTTATCTGCATCCGAGTACCGGCGGACCCCTCGCCAAACTCAAGTAGAGTTGTCCTGTGCTCGGACACGGAATAATAACTCAAGGTGTCTCGAAACAAAGAGAAGACAGTCCAGGTTTCCTCCGTACAAACACCACGGCACAAACTTGAAATTTAATCAGTTTTCTCTCCTGTCACCGATGTGCTGAAAAGTAACAGAGCTCTGCTCCTTCCTGCCCCGACAGGAAACTGACCTCTTATCTCTTTTCTCTGCGACACAGGGGTTTAGGTGACGATCACCTCACCTCAATAACAAGGTGTAAATACAGTCAAGGCTTTGGACCGTTTTTTTTTTTTTACACAATGTAGTAACAATATTTAATTTTCAAATTGAATGTGCTGAAGTTCAGAGCTTGGTGAGATGAATGGTCAGCATCCAGTCAATCAGGCTACAGGATATTTTGCAGTTAATGCAAAATATCTATTTATATTTTTGATGTGCTGTACAGAGAAAGTCTCTTTATTATACTGTATTGTTTAATGAATCCCATGACATACTATATTTGTTTCTATTTCTGTAATTAAATTTCATAAAAT
Source organism: Scophthalmus maximus (assembly GCF_022379125.1). Lineage (NCBI taxonomy): Eukaryota > Metazoa > Chordata > Actinopteri > Pleuronectiformes > Scophthalmidae > Scophthalmus > Scophthalmus maximus. The sequence continues at coordinate 12,786,789 of NC_061530.1, forward strand.
CCAAACTCTCTCTCAAATCTTTTGAATATCTTTACAGTATATGGCAGTTGTCCATTTGTTACAAGAGAGTCCAAAAAACTGCCTTTCCGGAAAAAAAAGAAAAAAATAATAATTTAAAAAGTGAGTGACCAGCCTTGCCAATCATACACAGCAAGGCAGTTTTCATTCAAAAAAATAATCATAAATCTGTATTTAATAGACCATATTTTCTTACTTGGACTATGAGTCATTGCCTTTGACCAAACAGGAAAATACAGAACTTAATTTTGGATTTTTAGCAGGAAGAGCCTCAGTGCGAAACAATAGAACATTTCCAGTCTGCACTAAAAATCAAAAATAGAACTAGGCTGCCTTGAGATTTTTTTGAAATGTTTGAAATGTATTTTCTTTAATACATCATATTAAAGAAAATTAAGTATACGACTCCAAAAAAAATACATTTGGGGGGAAATCAAAGCCACAATATAAGTGAAAAAAAACAAAACAAAGATCCAATCAACTGATACATAATGTCCTCGTGCCTTGATGGACTGTGTCACATGCTATTTGCCGCTTGATACTCTGCTGCATGTCTTCAAAGCTTAGTCACAACTTCCGCAATGTCCCCCACAAACAGAGACTCATTTGGTCCGGTTCAAGATCCTGTGACAGAAAACAGTCACCCTTCTAAGGTATCCGCTTACAGGACACAGCTTTCCTAAGAGCTCCAGAGTCACAGTTTATTACCTGACGTTGCACATTGAAAGGACAAAAAGTAAAATCAGAAAAAAGCCACTGACTGATTATGGCAACGGTCCCTGAACGAGTTGCTCCTGGATGCAGGGGACGGGCCAGTGGAGGAGGGACTGGTGGATGCCTCATCGGGATCCTCTGCTTCCAAACTACGATTACAAGATCTGAGGAGCGCAGAGACGCGAGTCAGAGGTCAGAGTCAAGAATAAGTTTGAGGCAATCTCAACATGACATGTTGATTTGAAGGACGCAGTTGTACCTGATAATCTGGAGGATGTTGCTGACGGTGGCTTCCTTCTCTGGGACGTGTAGGCCGTTTGGACCGGAGCGCGACATGAAGTTGTGCTGGCCGCTGTAGTCGGACACAAACTGGGCAAAAGAGGACACGTCTGATTCTCACTTCTTTGATCAGACACGCCGAACGTGTGTAAGCGTGTCGATGCCTGCAGGTGTTTGTCTGTACCTCTATAGAGCCCTCTGTGTTGTCTGGAGGTGGTTTAAGGCTAATGATGCTTGCCGTCCCATCTAACGCGTCACTCAGCTCCTTCAGAAAAACCCCACAGAATGGCACAACCTACGATGGAGGGACAGGACAGAGAAACGCTGATATGTGAGGACTGTGCTGTCGCTTTTTTTCTCTCCTTCCATTGGTCAGAGGAGAATATGCGAAATATCATGACACAAACGCATAACCCACCTTGCATCCCGGGATATTGAGAGCTCTGGTCACGACCTTCTTGTACTCAGATGAAGACTCGTGCTGAGCCATGGCGTCCTTCAGGCTTCTCATGGTGTCGATGTCTGACTGGTCCATGAACTGCCACATCTTCAGCACCTTGCGGGACCTGGTAGACAGAGGGATAATCAGCCAGTTGCATATTTTTGAGCACAGAATGATAATGTGAGCGTGCCTGACAAATCCTGTCTCTGTGTGTGTTCATTTAAAAACCTGAGTCCTGCCAGGAATTCCATGACTCCGTTGTAGTTTCCCATGTTCCAGCAGCATTTCGCGACGTGGACCAGGTAGGAGAAGACCTCCCTCTTTTCCTCCATGGACCCTGCTGTCAGGACCAGCCACGTCACCCACGAACTCACCTGGTGATACAGAGTTTAACGTATAATATTAAAAACGGCTCATATAATGAACAAATGGTAATATTCATGAATCGCATCTTCGCCCACTTTATCACCCAAGAGAAAAACATGACCCTAGTAAAAAGTCTTTTTTTTCTGAAATGTTAATTTTTATAATATTTATACCAATTTTTAATATTCAAAATAAACACATTTGAATGAAAACGTTAAAATGAGCCCCCATTGCAAGGAAAAATATCCCATAAGCCTTAGCAGTGACATGAAAATGTATCGACGTGGGTATTGCTGTTTGAACCAGCTGCATGTATATCAATATCAATCGACAGCAATTTAAGATTATTTTCCTTATCTACTAATCCGTCAAATGTTTGTTTGATTAATCGATTCGTTGTTTGGTCCATAAAATGGTGGAAAGTGTTGATCGTGTTTCCCAAATCCAAGGTGATGTTTTTGATTTGTCGACAAACCGAAGATATTCAGTTAACTGTCATAGAGGAGCAAAGAAACTATTGTCATGTAAGAAGATGAAATCAGTTTTATTGAGTTTTAACTCAATTTTTCCTTAAAAAAAACAAAACTACTTAAACTGATTAATCCATCATCAAAATAGTTGGCAATTGATTTAGTAGTCGAATACTACTTGACAGGATGAATTGTAACTGTGTTGGCGTGTTATTTTAACACTGTTACTATGTGCGTGAAAACCCGGTGGACAGGAGACGAGGCCCACAGCCCAGTGAAACTCTGTTGTGTGTGGTCTTGAGCTCATGTCCTCCCTTTTTAAATTCTGGTATGTCAACCAGTGTCCAAAGAGGTAATGTATGCACAGGAGCATGCCAGCTGGCCACATGCTAACACACACACACACACACACACACACACACACACACACACACACACACACACACACACACAAGAAAGAATGAGATCAGATATCATTTGCACACTGTCTCTGCTCCGACTGCCCTCGGGCACATGCAAAAGACAAAAAGCTGATAGTTATCACGGACAACTTCCTTTTACATTCTTTGTGATTTGCACACACACACGCGCGCACACACACACACACACACACACACACACACACACACACACACACACACACACACACACACACACACACACACACACACACACACACACACACACACACACACGTGCACACACACACTCTCTGAAACTCCTCAACCCCCTACAGGCGGTGAAACATCTCCCTGGCCCAGAGATCTATTACTGGGTTATGTAAGGACCTGTAAAGCCCACCACAGTCTGACTTCACAGGGACTAAATAAAGACTCAAACACGCACGCACGCACACACGCACACACGCACACACACACAATATAGAAACGTAACGTTTTTATTGGAAGATGTTTTCATTTTGACAAGACCCAATGAAACACTGTTTAAAATATGTTTGTTTTGGTTTTGGTTTTTAGATATAGCACCTCTGACCTTTAAGTGGGTTATGACATAAGCAAGTACAGAAATCATACATAACACATGCAACCAAACCCCCTGCCCATGTACAGTACAGAACACCGACCTTTTAACATACAATAGGTATGAGAGCATCGAGACTCGCATATCAACGTCAGGCACTTATACAAATTCAACACGCAGTATACACAGACATTTTAGATACGAGTGTGTATAGCAGGCACACAAGAGCGTTCTCCGTAAACATAGAATCCGCAGCGTTTGATAATGTTTTATTGCTCAGACTCGGAAAAAAATGTCGGTTGTCATAATTTCAAACTCACTTAAGTTAATAGTGTCACGGTTTGTTAAGTCTCATATTTCCTCCCCATCCAATATGAGCGAGAGCATGCCAGGTTATGCATTCCTGTGCGATAGGAGCATTCAGAGGGCTGGGAGGGTCACCGTGGAAATGCAATCCATCTCGGACACTTAAACTGTCTCCTCTGCACTGTTCTCGCTAATGTTAGGTCTCCATTTACCCAGACTGAGAAACGTGAAAACGTAACCACTCATCCTCCAAAATCCTGTAAAAAAACGATCATAAAGTTGAGTCGGACTAGAACGTGACCGGGGGTTCGAGGTTTATTCTTGATCTCAAAAAACAGGAGCTGAGAGAACAACCTCATCACAAAGTCCATTTCTGTAAACCTTTTCTGGAGATTTTCAATCCTATCAAATTAGCTGCATTTCACATGAAGGTTCTTGTTCAAATTTCCAATTTTTTTCCTAAAGGTTCCCCTTTAAGTTGAACAAACCAAAAGCACCTTGAATATCATCACCTATAGCTGACTAGCAGCTCTTGATACACAACCACATGACGATATATACATTGTCCATCATCATGCTCTGTTTTTCGAACGTGTCCACTGACCATCTGGTGAAAACACCAGTTCATCAGAACAACCTAAAGCACACAGCTCTAGATAGCTTTTCAAATTGGTAAATTGCAGTCGGCAAAAAATTCTCTTCAACTTGTCGCTATGTTGGGACTGATCAGATGCAGAGCGTCGGGCACATTAAACACGCCCCCGGAAACAGAGGGGATGCAGCGTTTCATTCGACTGTATATGGCTTTCTGACAAACACTGCCCGCTGCCCTACAGTCTCTTATCTGTTTCCTCCCCAGCTCTCTGCGTGCCAGGATGTGAGTGCCGCGCGTGAAAAATCTGCAAATCGCTCACTTCTAGCAATACGACACAACGCGAAGCCGTGTCAGCAGCCGAGCTGAATCACAAATCGCCATCTAAACCGTCCGGACCATCTGCAAAGTGGCTTTTTGAGCGGCCACAGACAAGACTGTACGCGGTATCTCTCCTGATATTCCAGATAGCGAAAAGTGTGTACTCGGTGTCGTGTGTGTGAGAGAAAATTTACAGGAAATGTAGATAAGAAGAAGAAGAAGAAGAAGAAGAAGAAGAAGAAGAAGAAGAAGAAGAAGAAGAGAGCGAGTATAGAAGAACAGGGGAACAAAAGCAGATAAGAAAAGATTAGAATTCAGTAGTAAGTTTATTCAAACAACAGCCTCCCTTAAATACACAGCATAGGTGTTATCAGTATCAACTTCTCACACGCACACACGCACACAATCACACACGCACACACACACACACACACACACACACACACACACACACACACACACACACACACACACACACACACACACACACACACACACACACACACACACACACACACACACACACACACACACACACACACACACACACACACACACACACACACACACGGAGAACCGGAGCTGGGTACAAGCTGATCCCCCTTTGATGTTTGTCTATGCATCCATCTGTCTGTCCGTCCATCTGTCTGTCCATCCGTCCGTCTGTCTGTCTGTCTCCGTCTGTCTGTCTCCGTCTGCGCGCGTGTTATTAGTTGAACTACGAGGGTCAGTTTCTCCTTGATACAGGAATTGCATAACCGCGGTTGACAGAGAACCACTACATACTCAACACATGAGCACATACTGGTCCTGTCAAAGCTAAACACTCCAGACAGACACAATGGGGTCCAACTTGCTCACCCTTCCTTTGCCTCCAAGTGTTCTCTCTCGCGCTATCCTCTCTACTGCGTAATCCCTCGCTCCCATACATGGCTTGAAAAAACGAACGGGATCAAAACCGTTAGATAATTTTCGACTCGCATTTACATAACCTTGTCCCTCGAGTGTGAGGAAAAGAAACAAGACACTTAAACAGATACGCTCACATCTGAAAACAGTGGAGCGCGTCCAGGAAAGCAGTTGTTACCCAGAGCGACTTCATCCAGAAATTAACTAAATATATCTCATGTAAGAACATGCAATCCTTGAAAAAAAAAAATGCACACTGTGTGGAAAAAAGGAAGTTCCCAGAACCCGTGGGTTAAATGTCTTGTTTTGTTAAACCAGCAGTTCAAAACAAGAAAGAAAATGCATTTCAGGGAATTGGACGATTCCTTTCCAACGTAAACATTATAACCGTCCACCTTCGCTAAGGAAAACCATAGCGCCCGGTCAGGGCTAAGACGGGACACTGCTCGAGCATCTCGTCTGCCTCGCAGTGTCATGATTTGAAGGCTCCATCAGTGTCCTCACAGGGAGAATCCCCGCTGTCACCACCTTTGTTCCATCGTGCCCATATATGGCTAAGATGCACATTTGGGGAACTATTCGCTTCGTGCGTCTCTCCTCTTGCCGACATAAATGAAAACCAGCTGATGTGAAAGGCGTGCGACTTAAAGATGACATCACCATTCCCGATCTCTCGCTCTCCGTCTCTCTCCCTTCGCTTTTTCACCAGGGCAGATTGTTTATTCTCAAGGCCACTCACCATAAAGACACGAGGCCCGCGAGAGCAACCTCAGCCAACTCTCGCCACTGCGAGTGCGCGCATCGTCGCGCTTCAGTCATGAGCTGATAAGTTGGTACGACTCGCGCGGCGACTACAACGGCGTCAAGAAAAGGGCTCTGCTCTGCTTTTCAACCCCTTCACGTTCATGTCAAATCGCAATACACACAATTGTTTTTATGTGTTTGATGATGTCACGCTACAGATTTATTGAAACAGGAGAGGCATCAGTTGTTTTCTTTTTTTAAAGCAATATTTTACCAAAAGCTGTACAAGTATTTACCTTCGTCCTTTTTCTTCTTTCACATTAACACATATTATTCCTCCAGGAAAAGAGACTTTCTCCGTGATAATCCTAAACACACACACACACACACACACACACACACACACACACAAACACTCATTTCCTCACCTCGTTGAATCGTGTCACCAGGTCCTCCACGGCGTTACTTCGCTGAGCACTCTGGGTAGGCATGGCGGGCGCCGACAGCGAGGCCTTGAGGCTCGGGTGGCGTTTAGTCGGACACTCGGGGCTGCCCAGGTCTCGAGTGAGGAAACAGAGGTAGTCCAAGGGAAAGACCTGCAGTTGGACACACGGTAGTGGGATGAGTAATTGGATTAAAAACAAATGCTCCATCTCGCCTTATACTTTCCAATTGCAAGAAACATGTTCATCTGAACTTTTATTCTAGATCAGAATGTGTCTGTTTCCTGTCCACAATTTCCAAGGGGGCCCTATAACACAGACACAGAATTTATACAACGCAACATACAAATGCAATGCGGTGTATGGCATGAAATTCCCCCCTACCCGTTGGTAGAGCTGCTGCTCCTGCTCGGTGAGGATGCAGGCGATCTCCTCGGGGAACTGCACAAGGTGCCGCAGCTCTGCCAGCTCCGTACCGATCCCGCTGACACTGGGAGGGAGAGAGCTGCTGCTGGTCATACTGTTGGCCAGCTGACGCTCTGGACGCACAAATAAAGGAGGCAGGGGAGATGAGAGGAGCGCTCATGAATTTTACATCAGCATTAGCAATAACTAGCAGACACACACACACACACACACACACACACACACACACACACACACACACACACACACACACACAAAGACACCAGGGAACACTGCTCCTTATACAAGTGTAAAAGGAGGAGAGGTGAGCAGGAACGAGAAAGGGAAGAGATTAAAAGTGAGACATTGTCTCCTCTGATGTTTTACTTTCACCATGAAAGCTTTATAAGCCTCTATGAAATGTGGATCAGTTTTGCGGGATTAGCCTGAACCCGATCTTCTGATCCATCAATCCCCTGCATACCATACTCGCTCTACCCCCCTCGACCGGCCAAAGGAGGCCAGCACACCTCCTTCTCTGGAAGTAAACAGCATTGATCACCTGCCAGTTCCAGTGTTTGGAGTTCAGTCAGGTCCATTAAATCCATCTGTTTGCACACGCACGCACACGCACGCACGCGCGCACACACGCACGCGCACACACACACACACACACACACACACACACACACACACACACACACACACACACACACACACACACACACACACACACACACACACACACACACACACACACACACACACACACACACACACACACACACACACACACACACACACACACACACACACACTTGCGTAAAACCCGTCCTCATCCCTGCTTGCAAAGGACTAATGGACGGTCCCTAGACCGGTGCTCGAGCTGCCAGGTAGACATACAGAACATTGTCAGGATGGATGCCACGCAAACTAACAGCTGTTTTCCAACACGGGAGCTTTTTCCAGGAAACCTTTGAGGGACTCTTTGAGGAACTTCGCCTACAGTCAACTGCAGTAACTCACACATCCCTTATTTTAGTCACCAAGATACAGTTTCTGGCCTGAAAAAAGCCCCTGCTCCTTGAGCGGACACTGTCGGACTGGGGGAAGCTGCTATTCGAACCGCCAGCCTTCGGGTTAGAGGACGACTGACTCTACCTCCTGAGCCACAACCGCCAAAGTGAATCAAGTGTTAGTCATAGAGCAGAGAGATATACTGTACAGTGTTTATAGTAAAATATTGTTGTGAGTCCACTAATGTATCATGAAGGCAAGGAGACCAAAAAAAAATATATACAAACTCTCTGTGGTCATTGTCAACTTTCATAATCACAGAAATCTCCCACAACACACACACACACACACACACACACACACACACACACACACACACACACACACACACACACACACACACACACACACACACACACACACACACACACACACACACACACACACACACACACACACACACACACACACACACACACCGAGTTCATTACAGAAGCTGTGAGGCCGGATCCACAAATCAAACTGTGTAAATAAGCAAGTGTTGTTCCTGCGGAGCAGTCTCTGCTGTTGCCATGGCTACCTGTTGCACATCTCAAGGATTACCACGGGCAACCTTTCATTGTGTGCGTGCGTGTGTGTGCGTGTGTGTGTGCGTGTGTGTGTGTGTGTGAGTGTTTTGCGAGGGGGGGGGCAGGGGAGACGGGAACAGAAAGAGAAGAAAGGAAGTCAGAATATAATAAATAAACCTGAGAAACATGAATTTAAGGACAACGCAGAAAAAGCTTGTTCAATCAGAAAGAAGGTGATTTCTTTTTTCCTACAGTACAAGCAAAAAAAGAAAAAGATACAATAAACAGAGAGAGAGAAAAGTGAGAGATGGGAGGAAAGGACAGAGATAAGAGAGAGAGGAAGGACGGAATGAGTGGAACAAATGGAAATCTTGTAGTTTACACTATGCAGCAGGTGAGCTATCAGTCACATTTAGAGAGACAACATAATCCACTTTTCTTCTTCTTAAGTGTCCCGGAAAGAGACGGACTGCAGGCTGTGGAGCATGAAAACATCTTCTCCACATGCCATATCACACAAGCACTTTGAAAGAAATTATAAAGAACCAGTTGAAAAAGAAAAAAGAAAGAAAGTGTGCCTCATCTTCAGCTCATACCACATAGTTTATCTGCTTCAATGTATTCATCATCTGTCAGCTCATCTCTTCCATTTGCACGGTGTGGGTATGTCAAAGTTGCAGGAAAAGAAAAACCTTGAGGATTGACTTGCTTTCCATAAAACATCACTAACTGCGATGTAAAATGGTGTTTGATTATCATTTTGTATTTGAAAAATAATAGAAGGAAATGAAACGTTTTTTTTACGTTAAACCGTAAGTTTAAAACTATACAATCTTCCATATTTCAAGCATACGAGCAATATGTCTTCACCTCCACCCCTAAACTGCTTTTACAAGCCTTTTGAAGTGGAAATGGAGACGCCCTCAAGTTAATCATATGAATTTCCTGACCACACAGAGGGATCAATCATTCATGTATTCCTCTTTCAAACTGGGAGACACAAGGGGAGACAAAGCTGTTCAGCCAAGGCAGTGACCAAAGGGTTTTAAGAAATACTGAGGAATTGATTAAAGGCAAATGTGAATTAGCAGAGAAGGCTGAAAACTGTTGCTCTACAAAGCAGAACGATTGCATTTTGTAAAGTGAATTCCTTAAACGAGCAAATAAAACAATTTCCTTATATTAAATCAAGACAATTCCCATTGCTCAATGTGAATTGGTTAAATTAATTAACAAAACAAATTCAACAAATTCAATAACATTTACAATGTGTAATCCAGGATATCCTGCATATCCTGCAAAGCTTCATGCACACTAAACAATATCAACAGTGACAACAGAAAGCTCTGATAAATAAACAGTGAGATTGATTACTGGATGGAATGAGATCTTGGATTGCAGCGATAAGTGCGCTTAATATAATCATCTGTAGACCCACGAGAAGAAGGAAAAAAAAGGCCCCTTATCCTTTTCAGATCACAAACACCGGTTTGAGAAACACAAATGAGCCACATTGAACATGCAGCACTCCCGCTGTGACACTGACAGAACATGAACCTGGACTAATTCACCCTATGATGTCTCTGTCAGGTTTTTTGTTTTTTTTTATGCATGGGTTTACTCATCTGTAATGCATGATGCTGAATACAGATATCCTGTGGGTGTGCGTGTGTGTGTGTGGGGAGCGCATTTTAAACGCAGTGGTGGATAGAGTAGATTGGCTGAACATCCTTTTAAACCGGAGCCAGGAAATGCGTGAGCGTTTGTTTGTGTGTGTGTGTGTGTGTGTGTGTGTGTGTGTGTGTGTGTGTGTGTGTGTGTGTGTGTGTGTGTGTGTGTGTGTGTGTGTGCGCGCGTGTGTGTGTAAATCAGTATTTCATGTGTGATGGGTCGAGGTTTAAAGTGCTGCATGTTGACATTTGACAAGTCTGATATTTCACACTTTATGGACACGGTGCTTTAGATAATCAATGATAATGATCCAGAAAATAATGTCATGATCTGATTTTTCCTTCATCCTCTGCCCAATCTCTGATTGTAGTAACTTTGCTTCGGCCACTCAGACAAACTTCATCCATCTATGAATCATCTTGCATCATTTATATATTAAAAAAACAACTTGTTCCGTCAGAATATCTGCCTGGTTCGAATCATTCCAAGTCAACAGACAACAGCTGACTCATGGTGAAGCACTGCTTATGCGGGGAGGTTTTGCTCCGTTTACCGACCGAAGCACAGTTAAAGGAGAGCAACCTTGAACACAGACCCGTTGTCTTCCTTTGCCAGACACGTACGTACACTGTTCTGACGTGCACGTTTCGAGCCGATGACAACTTCCCCCCGCAGGAGTATGTAGGGCACTCCAACAGGTGCAGCACAAACAGTATAAGTCGAAGGACTGTCAATAAATTTGCCTTTTGAAGCCTATGAATATCATTCAAATAGGTAATGTACATTTGCTTTTAAATATCAACAATCTTATGTGTCTTTCTGACTCTGGGAGGAAGAGTCGCCTGTGTACACAAATGTTTATTAAACTTCCCTATGCCTCAATATTAATATCTGTATACTGCATGTATAACACTGGAACACAGTATGTTTTGATCGTTTTTTGTTTTTTTTTAACTGTGAAAACTGTTCTGGAATCATGCATCAGAAATTAGCTTTAAGAAAATATAATCAAAAATCCAAGCTGCACTACCAGACAGTTTCCCTTGTAGACAACAGTTGAGCAATAATTCCTTGGTTGTATTCTGAGGCATTAATAACTAAATAATAAGTAATAATAAATAGTAGTGAACAAACTAAGAGTAGCAACCGTAAACAGATAAGAATAAATATAAGGACTCATGGTATAGACACAGCCACAACACACAGACACACAGCAGCAGCAGAGGCAATAGACATCGCTCTGTGTGACAACACTAAGCTATCGCAGGGAGAACTATGATAAAAATTACGGTAAAGATAAATTCGGACTGATTAGGCATAAGCCTCCTTGTTGTCAAACAAAAGATCAAACTACAGCATCAAATATGTCTCAGAGTTAAATCGAGTGAAAGTGCATTAGGAGAGTTTGAGACTAGTAGGTAAGCATAGTTGTGCTTTACACTATTCACATGAGAGACACCGGGTCAAAGTACACTGTGAATGAGGCCCACTCACTTAAAACCGAATAACCCAGGTAATCTCAAGCGGTCTGTTTTAACTCTGAAATTAAGCGTCACGGTATCCTCCGACGCAAAACAATAAACACGTGGGGTCAATTCAATGTGAGGTCACCCAGAGAAGCTGGAATTCTTCACTGTCATGCCATCATGTTTGTGGTACGAAGGGGTCACGGTGCACGCCACTTCATCACACGTGGTTGGTTGTTGTTTTTTTTAAACTGTTGTGTCACTCATCACATATTCCCCATAAACATCAACTTTTTTTTTTTGTCACAGTATTTGCTACTGCCCCCTGCAGTTCATTTTGGTCAGAGACAGTTGCAGCGTGTTGATTTTCTAAACAAGAAACTGAGCCCCAGATTTGCCAGTGAGCAAATGAGGGAACCTCCACACTACAACACACTGAACAGGAGGTAACAGTGGTATTTCTTCTTTTACAGTGAAAACTACATATATATATATAAAATCAAATGTCCTGTTAAGGCACAAGCCAAACACAGAAGACCACAAGTCCTCAGGAGAGTTTGGAAGCACAAAACTGTGAGCCTGCATTTGGCAACAATTACACAGTAATGAGAATTAAAGGTAATGAGAACAGACCACATATTTGACAGGAGAGGACTGTGCAGTATTTAAAAAATTATAATAATATTAAAATATCGGATCGAGAGATATAGGATTCAAACTCTATAGCAAACATACTGTATATAGTCAAATTAAAACAAATCTCATTTTAATATCACTTGCCGAGTAGCAATTCCTAAACACACGGTTTAGGTCCTCTTCTTAATGAATGATGGTCCGCTTGATTTCTGATATGCATCACAATACAGTGTTGATCACATAACACAAAGTGGTTCCCATTAGCATATACATTAAGAGACTGCATGTAAGTACACACATGTACACACACACACGCAGACACTTACTTCTCATGTGCACTACCAGAAGCCAGCTTACAGTTACAATATCACTCCAGCCACAGTTACACAGCGTGACCAACTCATATCCGCTCTACTCACTGATCAGCTTGAAGTCCATTCGGTGAGAGTGCTTCATGGTTGCTGGATACAGCTGGCCACTCCGCCTCCCACACTGACAGTACAGTGCCGGGGTGACCGAGGCACACTTGAGCCGCCAGTCTCCTCTCTCCTGCAGCTGCTGCCCCTCTCTCTCTCTCTCTCTCTCTCTCTCTCCCTCTCTCTCTCTCTCTCTCTCCCTCTCGCTCTCCCTCTCTTTCCCTCCCGCTCTCTCAGGCTGTCTGCTCTATGTCTCTCTCCGTTACTCCATTTTTGTCTAACTTGAACTCTCTCCAAATTGCACTTTGTGTTCTACTCTCTCTCTCTCCCTCACCTGGCTACTCTCCCTTTGGCTCATCAGCAAAAAGTCTTTACATGCTCTCTCTCTCTTGACTGAATTCAATGTCCCCCCCCCCCCTCTGTCTCCCGCCCACCCTTCACTGACACCATACATAGTTCACAGCCATGCACTACAGTTGGACCAGTCAGACCATCCCTCAACACAAACACACACTGTAATGATTCACACACTCATAGATATTAAGGAAAAGAAACAAATCTCGCATCTTGTCTTAATCTGCACAGACTCAGTTAATCAAAAAAAAAAAATGATTTGTACTGTATTTTGAAAGCAAATTTTTTTAAATATACATTTATTTGTATTCATTTTTCTTTGGGGGGTATATATAATTTCCAATTATATCAAATGTGACTGGATGTGTCTTTCAGGACATCATTCTTAGTTAATATAATTTATTGCTGAAACAATGAATCAATTAATGGACGAGTCCATTGACAGCAAAAATCAACTCAAATTAACTTAAATTTTATTTGTCAAATTTGTACAAAAAAAGGATAATAAAAAAAAAGACAAAAAAAAAAACATGCCACAATCCAGTCTGAGTATTTTTAACAGTAACAGTCCATGTAAACAATATGTGTTCTAGAAATCCTTGAGACTTCCGTTCACTCTGATTCCCCACCATGTCTGCTGTCAATGGGTCTTTAAATGCTGGCGGGCGAACACAATGTACAATGACGACCGAGAGGAAGAATTAAAAAGAAAGAGGGAAGAGAAGAAAAAAAAGAAAGAAACACCAGTTCCCGGCTGGAAGGATGACAACCTATAACCGAGCTGCCTGCTTCCCTTTCAGCAGTACAGTAAATTGTGTCATTAAGGAAATGGGCTCAAGCAAAGCACTTTAACCACTCGCGTTAACAGTTCACATGAACATGGTTAAACCACAGTGGTCCCCAGTGGAGAAAGGGGAAGACGAATATTGAATACCAGAATTACATATCCACTATTTGAAGAGTGACACCTCCTCCACACACCTATAGGATTTATATCACTTAATTAACATTATTGTGTCATGGACTATGCATTATTGCTTTAACTAGATTTGGACTTTTCAGATCAATGCGGTGAACCAAAAAAAGGTTTGATAATTAATAATTGTAATAATATATATTTTTGGTGCTTTAGTGAAATGCACTCCTTAACGCATCCATAAAGCCTCAACAGTGTTTGAGCTGACCTCGACTGGGCAGGCACTGGTCTTCACACAGAGACGAACTCCATGAAAAAAAAACAACTGCCTTTAATAACCGCCATATTCAGCAATGATTTATGGTCTCATTATTCCTCAGTACCTCCACACATGCTTGAAGCAGCAGCTATGCACACACGCCACCTTGACCTTTGTCTTAGCCACTTGACATTTTGTTCCACCAGTATTTGCATTCAAAGATGTCAGTAGGTTACTCTCACAACAAGAGCCTGTCATACTGAGCCAGACACGTGGCAGCTGTACCTGTAAAATATCAATTTTCAAAAACATTTCTCCTCACCTCCTACTACTAAAGCAAAAAGACTGCTGACGAAGTGACAGAAGGACATTAGTCATTCCCATACATCAGAGAAACCAGTGAAATGCTTTCAGATCATTACGGTGAAGGTGGAATGTAGAGACGGTCTCGATAATCATTCCACTTCTCACCACTCACACTAAAACTCTAAGAATACACCAGGGGCTGGACAGGCGAGTATCCTGGTAATCCTTGAAAGCATTTGGGCCAAAGCCACCGATCAAGTTTGCTAAGTTACCTCCAGCCCCAGTTTTGCTGCCACTATATTGCATCTGAGATCAATATCTAATTAGGGCAACAGTAGCAATAGGAAATATATTCACGAGCACATGGCACTGACGAGAACATTTATGTTTTACATTTCACATTAATGGGAAAAACGGGAAAACAAACAACATCATTGTAAGATCCTTTCTAGCATTTTCTTCTCTAACATCTTCTGTCACTCCAGGTTACCCTACTTCTCAACGGCTCAGCTGACATGTGGTGGGGGCTTTATTCAAATGAGTTCATTTGAATAAACATAAGAGAAGCCCCAAGAGTAAGAATTAGACGAGGATTGTGCGACTTGATTTGCAATAGAATTGCACAGCTTAGATTCACTTATTTTTCTAAAGCTTGAAAGATTACGAGCAGGTTGTTACTCTGAAAGAATGAGGAGGGGAACGATACCATAAATGGCAAGAAGGCAATAACCACACAAACCCTCTCTAAATTTGAAACATAACTCAGCAACCTTTCTAAAGCATCAGGATAAGTTAATATCTCTCATGACAACTGATCTGAATCTTAACCTTACAAACAATGTCTTTTGAAAACCTTTGAAAACTTATTCAGCTGTCAGTTGTCAGTGTCTTGGTGCACTGCACTCCTTTTTCTTTCTTTTTTTTAGTTTAGCAAATGAATCACAACTTTCAGAGAGTGGTAACAGGGGCATCATCATCAACTCTGGAGACAGATTTTGCTTTTAGGTACAGTAAACGTCAAATAATTCAAATGGCAGTCACAAATGGCAGTCACAAAGCTGGTGTGTGTGTGTAAGGCTTTAAAATATGGCTATGCGTGTAAGTCTAGGAAGGTAATGCTCCTGCGCAACTGGGGAGCATTGATACTACTGTAGGTTAGAGAGACAGAGAAAGTCTTGCATGCTGTCTGTATGTGTGTGTGTGTGTGTGTGTGTGTGTGTGTGTGTGTGTATGAAACCCTATTCCTGCCAAGACTTCTAAGCTGCTATGCGCTGTGTGCGCGTGTCTGGCTCTATTTTGTTTCCTGTCACACCCATTAAAACAGAGCAAGTTGTCATGATGAAGATATGCAGTGTGTGTGTGTGTGTGTGTGTGTGTGTGTGTGTGTGTGTGTGTGTGTGTGTGTGTGTGTGTGTATATGTATGTGCATGTGCGTGTGCGTGTGCGTGTGTGTGTGTGTGTCTGTGTGCGTGTGTATTGTTTGCTTCTAAGAAATTGTTGTTACAATGAATAATAATGCAACAAGTCACAGAAAAACTAAAAATATATATATATATATATATTTTTGTGTGTCCTTGTGAATTTTGGTGCGTGTGCACGAGTGCACGTGTGCATGCGTCTCTCGATGCGGCTGGAGACAGTCTGTCCCCTGGCCCAGTGCCAGTGAAAATTAATGTCAGGATCATCTTACATTTAAGTCATATGTAACACCATTCATCATCGGAGAAGGTGGACAGACAGTTACCAGCGCAGCAACTGACCGACAACCCGACTGGTTGGACTATGAAGTCATGTGGAGAGAAAGTGAGAGAGAGAGAGAGAGAGGGGGAGATTACATACTATATGCTATATATGATAAAAATTTGTTTGTTTTCTAATCCCATCAAGGAACGTTATACTGTTGATATTTTAATGTCAGGGCTTTATATCAAATAAAATTTAAAAATCTGTGTGCGTGTGTGTGTGTGTGTGTGAGAACTGGAGAGAGAGAGAGAGAGAGAGAGAGAGAGAGAGAGAGAGAGAGAGAGAATGGAGAGAGAGGGGATGGTACGAGGAAGAATAAAGGACAGCAAAAAATAAAATGAAGGGAAAAAACAGCAGAAAGTAAAGGGCAACCACTGGGATCAACAACAAACGTGCTCCCACCGACCCAAACCCACTGTGGCTAAAGAACCATGTGGGAAAAGAGCCGAGAGGAAGAGAACGAGTGGAGCAGTGGATCACACGGGAATAGTGAGAACCTTTTCTTCTCAGAATCAAACAGATCTGCGGTCTCTCCCCAAGCTGTGCCATTTCATTTAATGCTCCTCTGGTTAGTGGCATTTGAACAGATCTAATACAGATTCGGTTGATTTTCATTACTCTGGCTAACATTTCCAGCCCTGTGATTTTGTCGCTGACTCATGACACACAGTACCTAAATACACAAAGTATTTACTGCAGGTAGAACAGACCGCATAATGTGGTGGCAATTCACACAGGTTTTACACACACACACACACACACACACACACACACACACACACACACACACACACACACACACACACACACACACACACACACACACACACACACACACACACACACACACACACACACACACACACACACACACACACACACACACACACACACACACCTTTCAGCACGCCGTGGCCGTTGGGACCCGGGGGCAAAGGGTAGGGCAGGGCAGAGCGGGCCCCGAGGGAAGCTATAGCCTCCAGTAGGGCTCCCGTCAGCAGGGAACACACCGATGTCCTCTGGCCACAAGAAAGATAGAACCTAGAAATAAACAAAAAACACAGTTCTGAGAATCTACTGCCGTACACAGTGTTTATATACTGTAAATATTAGCCTGCCTTTGCTTTTGTTAATAGGCAAAACAGCCAGTATCAAGCCAACTTAGCCCGCTGTCCGTTCACTTGAAGCATTTACGAATATCGTCTACAACGCACATAAAAACCTTACGTGGACCTTAGGGGGATTCGAAAATTTGTTGCCATCGTGTTGTTTCATGCACCTAACAGAGAGAAAAAAGAGCCACAATGGCTACAAACCGATGAGGCTGGAAAGAACGACCACACCGAGGACTGAGGCAGGGGTTCAGAGCAGGTCCGTCTGGGCTGCGAACCGGCCAATGAGACGCCCCGAGACACACACATCCGGGGAAGGACAACAGGAGCCTGTTGGCGGGGTGTATCAGGGTGAGTTCCTCTCCGTCCGGCACACAGCTGGCAACCTGTTGAGACAGTCATCGAAAAGTGACCTACAGGGAAGAGGAAATTGGAAACACTCGAGTTTGAAGCGTGTTGGCAAGCTTACAACTGACTGTCACTGAAAAAATATCTCATCCATGCTCATCACATCCAGTAAAATGAGAGCGAATAAGCTAAAAGCAAAAAGATCACACATTGAAAATCTACTCAAACTGAAGCTACATTTATATAGATAAAGGTTTTTTTCCCCATAAAGTAATCAGTACAAAGAGCATAAAGTGTTAAATCCAACCATTCTGTATCAACCTTCAACTATGCAAGAAACAGAATCACCAAGATGAAAGAGTGGCTCAAAAGCTTTCTGGCAAATTTCACTTCCTCCTGTGCCTTTTTTTTTTTTTTTTTTTGTCTTTTCAGGCTGTTATATAACATGCGAATGATGAGGTCATTGTCATCAGCTCCTCCGCTGTGCTCATTCTCGGAAGCAATTTCATTTTGACAGAGAGGAAATCAAAGTGTGAAAAAGAAAGAATTAATAGAGAGAGAGAGAGAGAGAGAGAGAGAGAGAGAGAGAGGAACACAAAAGATAGGAAGAAAGGTGGCAAACAAATAGAGAGAGAAATCGTCAGAGCGAGACAGACTGATGCGTAGGTACATAAAGAGGAGGGGGGGGAGTAAGGTTTTGAAAAGATGAGACGCCACTGAAAAGTTTTTCGACTGCGCGAACATTTTGACCCCCTCTTTCAGTTCACACTCTTCTTGGAACAACATCCATTTGACACAAAAGGAAACACTTCACTCAGTCCTTGAGTGAACCTGCAGACGAGCTCTTCGGGCACAAATTTCGGAGAAAAGCCATTAAGGCCACATTTTGCGGCAATGTAAGTGGGCGGTAATGCCTTCAGCAGGGGACGGATATAATCGTGTCAGACAAAATCAATACTGGTGACACACAATGGGGCAATGAATATGATACAAGGTTATGGGAAAATACAGCTTAGGTGCGTTGTTATTGCCAGCGTTGATCTGCAATGGCTCGGGGAGGGGGGGAGGGAGGTAAAGGATCCCACTATCATGGCCTCATTTTCTTTTCTCTTATCCTATTGTTGTGTTTTGCGTCCATAGGGTTTCCCAAAACGCAGGATGAAAAGAAAGAGAAAATATTCACATTTTTAGAAACTCAAATCAGAGAAATTTTGACCTACTAAACTACTTAAACCGATTATCAAAATCGTTGGCATTTAGTGGAAGATTATTACGCAATTAATTGTTCTGACTCTAAATTTGTCCAGCGTTGTGTTATTCCCATGTATTGTGTAAAGCAAAACGACCTTGTTTAGGTATGTGCTATAGAAAAAAAGTTTATTCATTATTATTATTATTATTATTATTATTATTATTATTATTTTTAGTAGTAGTAGTAGTAGTAGTAGTATGAATGATTATGGTTCTAATTCTCATGTAATGTCCTGTGTGTATTACGTGCAGGCTGGCAGAGCAAAAGCATTGGCCTAATATGCACACATATGCACACATATGCGCGCGCACACGCGCACACACACACTCACACTCTCTCACACACACACACACACACACACACACACACACACACACACACACACACACACACACACACACACACACACACACACACACACACACACACACACACACACACACACACACACACACACACACACACACACACACACACACACACACACACACACACACACACACACAAAACTAGTTCTCTTCATGGGATGGGTTTCCTGCACGGGGTGTAGGCTTAGCTCTTGTCAGATCTGGAAGATCTCCTGGGAAAAGGAGACATACCAGCCTGAGCCTTTACGGATGGAGCGAGTCGGAGTGGGGGATACAGAGAGAGAACGGGTGAGACGGGCGATTAGACCCATTCGGCTGAAATGGTTTCTCAATTTTTCTTTTGTTTTTCTTTCCTCGTCCAAAACCTTCACTTACTCACATTTTCTGGTAAAAGACCTGCCCTTCCCTATCAGTATCTAGAAGCCTGTGCATGTCCACTGCACAGACACGATGTCTACTACGCTAAAAGAAAACACTTGGCCTCGTGAATACATCGCACTCATGCCTTTATTATCTACTCTACATTTAAGGGGTTTTAGTTGGATTGTAGGTTCTCCCATAACTAATAGACAAACAAGGAATCGTGGTAGAGTAGTTTATTTGGTGTATAATTCCTGGCTATATAAAAATAAAATTGATATTGAAGTTAGAAAGTTGCTTGTTAAAAGTGGCCAGGTTATCCAATCTCCCACGTCAAGGCAGTTGCTTCTGCTGTGGTAGCTCTCCTTTCTCGATATGAAAACATCGGAAAGGGATACTCTCCCCTCAGACGGCGAAGGTTAAACAATGTTAGCTCTGCTGTGACACACAGACCTGTAGTTTGAAGGAGGTGATTAATGAAGGGAGAGAAGCCTTTGTTCCAGAGTGTGTGTGTGCCTGAAAGTCTGAAAGAAGGGAATGTGGTGCTGCTTTTGATGGACACAGAGCAGCTGTCTTCACACACACACACACACACACACACACACACACACACACACACACACACACACACACACACACACACACACACACACACACACACACACACACACACACACACACACACACACACACACACACACACACACACACACACACACACACACACACACACACACACACACACAAACAAACTCATCTTCAGATCCAAAACACATGGACACGCAGATCGACTTTCATTCGAGATCACAAAAAACAAATAATACAATATATACAGTAGTGGTGTACATACATTCACACTTTCTCACACACACACACACACACACACACACACACACACACAAGAAATGATGGTTAAAGAAATCTATGTGGCCCAAAGATCGGAGATGTTTCAGGAGTCCGTCTTTGAGCTCATTCTCAGGTTTCACAGACGTCCCGCAACAAGTGAATCCATAAATAACTAAGACGGAATTACCTCTCGAAGGCAAAAGGCGAACGAGGGGAGTGAGTGGAGCTGTGAGTTGTATCAATCATTAAAGAAGAGTTACAATTAAAATAAATCATCAAGTACTTCTTTCAATCAGGGTGAATGACAATCATTATAATGAAGGGGGCGGTCGGACAGACAGGCGGCCCGTACGGTTTTGTAGCCACAGTCCCACCAGGCATGGATAATTACGTTTCGGCCTAATTGCATAAGTACAAGTCTCTGTCTGTCTTTATGGTGTCCTTCTTCCTAGTACGGTTACAATACTACTGCTCCTGCCGTTCAGCCAGTTGGCAGAACTGCAGTTCAGATACATGAGTCAACTGCCAATAGTACGGCCCCCGTGTCTCACGTTACACTGCGTGTGTACAGGAAATGCTAACAGCCTAAGCCAAATGAAGGTAAATCGCAACTGCGCCGGGCAGCTGCACTGATTGTGCTCCACTTACAGCAGATTGCAGAAATTTCAAATAATTGATTCCTCTATCTAAATTCTACGCCGACAAGTCATAGTCGGTTTTGCTGATCAATGTAAGAATAATAATTGTACACATATCTGTGTGTGCAGATCTGTGTCTTTGGGGGCGTCCTGTACTATACGCTGCGAAAGCACATTTGTTCACACATTTGCAGAAAAATGTCTGGACATTCAGTGCATGACTGAAAGCAGCTTAAGTGTGCAATGCCTGTCTTACGAAAATGCAGTCATGGTGATTAACCCAGCAAATCACCTACACACACACACACACACACACACACACACACACACACACACATTCGAATTTTGCCATCGACAGTTCGTGTTCTTCCATCTGAAAACTGTAAGAAAAAGTCTAAACGGCAATTCGTGTGAACAATTCTGCCTTTTATCTTTGACACTCTTCAGCCTCATCTTAGAGTTCAACCACTGCAAAAGGACATCACCAATCTGACTGTCACCGGTGTATCCCATGTGCATGTTTGCTTGAGTCTAGAGAGAAGGACAGGGTTCAAATGTATGTGACGGTTCCCGTAAGTGCTGGTTCACCTTGTACATTCATGAATTCAAAGAGAATAAACAATGATTGTGAGTCACCCGACGGCGATATCGAAGCCGTGATTTACTGACAATCGGCGCACGTCACCTACAGTTATGAGTGAGTTTGTTATGACACACATTACCGCTCCGTTGGGTAATTTCTCTGCCTGGCAACAGCCATTCTGGGAAGGGATTAACACGGGGCACTGTGGGGTAGCATACAGATCTAATGAACTTTGAGCTGGAATGTACACACACACGCACACACAAAGACACAAATGCTCAAACGCAGACACGCAAACACACACTGATTAATGCCCACGGCGTTATGTATATCATACCAGACACCGAGAGTATGTTTGGGCGTGCAGGACCCCAGAGAGGCCGAAGCCGCCTCTTTGTAATCCAGCCACCCACGTCTTGACCTCGTTACTTTGATGACTGACCCACCACACACTCACATACTCCCACACTGACACTCTCAATCACACACTCACACACATAACACACGGCCCATCTTCAATTACTCTGAAACTGGGCTGCACAATACACTGTCATTGCAGTGTCAGCGTGCGTGACAGTCACACCGAAGGACGCGCAGTGTCAAGTGAGGCAAATCAACTCAGGCGCGTCATGATGCAACTTTTTTTATTTTGCTGCTTGATACAAAATGAAAACTTTCACAGTTCTCATTTCCCATGACTAATCCACCAGAGAAGTATGTCTGGTGGTATAGCATGATTTACTTTATGATTCACAGATTGTTGCTAGTGAGTAACATGCAGGCTCATGCATGCAAAGTGATCGGTCAATCGATCGCAATCATTTTTGATTTGATCAGCTTAACAATCAAGCACAGCGGGGACCCGTTGTTATTAATAATAATAATAATACATTTCATTTATAGAGCACTTTTCATTGCTAAAAGCAATCTCAACGTGCTACAGTAGCCACAACCTGACAATGAGCGGGGAACAGGAAGAACATGCATGAAAGGAAGTCAGGTGAATGAAATTATTTCGGCTACAGGAAGGTTGTTCAGTCTGTTGTTGTTGACCAAAATTGCCATGCCCCACTCTGAATATCCCCCAGTATCTTAATGTGCCATTATATGATATGGCCCAGCTGTCTGCTTAATGTTGCAATGGAGTATGTGTGTTTGTGTGTGTATACAGTCAAATCTCTCTCCTACTATTGCCATGCTTACATTTACACACACACACACACACACACACACACACACACACACACACACACACACACACACACACACACACACACACACACACACACACACACACACACACACACACACACACACACACACACACACACACACACACACACACACTGTTCCGTGAGGACTACTGGTACCGACCACAACAGTACACCCACCCAACCCCCCAGCCTACTCTCCCCTGAAGATAGCGTTCAAGGAACAGAACTGTACCGCTTTCGGCTGAAATCTACTTTTAGACGCGTCGTGGAGGGTCGTGGTTAGCTGAGGTCAGTGTGGGGTGGGGGTGGGGGGAGTTGGGCTCTGTTATTCTGGTCCGGACTCAGAGCTGAGGTCACTGGAAGAGACGTCACACTTAAACCTTCCTCCGTCGACCGAGCGGACTGACCGCTTGAAGACATTTCCCGATCGTCATTGTATTGGTTATTTTGGTCTTAAAATGTTCTTTAAAAAAAGATACTGGTGTTCAGAACAACATGAACATTTCTCCCACGGTCAAAAGATACGCAGCTTAGTGTTACCGGACACTCTAAATTGAAGGTGTGAATGTGAGCGTGGATGGATGTTTGTCTCTGTACGTGGGCCCTGTGATGGACTCCCGACCTGGCCAGAGACTAGCCCGCCTCTCGCCCAGTGTGAGCCTGGATTGGCTCCAGCCCCGACTCTCAAAGGACAAACGGTGCAGATAATGGTTGGATGATTGGATCCTCGTGAACAAGTTGCAAATGTGGCACATTTCCCTCACATTTCCTCATCCCATCCCGTGTCTTTCCTACCTTACAGTATATCTTTGAAACAGTAAAGATAACCAGGGGAACATTAAAGGCCACTTGGAGGCGAGGCATGCTCTTTTAGAAGAAAAGGCAATTCCGTCGGCCCCTCTACAAATCACAGCAGCAGCATTCCAGCGATAATACAATCGCTTCTCCTGCGCGTCGCTCTCCAATATTTCTGCCTGACTAAAACGGTCGCTGCAGAGCGATGGGAACCCGGTGGAGCTGAGCCGAATCTCTCCAACCCCTTCATTCTCGAAGGACTGTTAAATCACCAGAAGATTTAGGTCTGTGAGGTCCTTCATACCGCTTGGACTGCGCGTTGGCTTTAATGCAGTGGAAATGGAGCCGACAAAGCTCCATTAAAATCGTTTAAATCAACTGCACCTAGTCTATTTGCAAACTTGTTGAGGAGCCAGGTATGTTCAGCAGCTCTGGTATCTCCGCGCCCGGACGCTTTAACCCCTCCCCATCTTTCACAGCGTAATCTAAATCAAAAGGCATAAACCAAGCAGACCAACCAAACATGCCAATCAAGCAGATATCCCGCCTCTGAAGTTGGAGATGTGAAAAGGTGTTTCAAATCTATATTTCAATGTGCATATGGGAGTGTGTTGTTGTGTATACTAAACACACATGGTCCACCTCTCCCCTTATCCCAGTTACTCCTGGTTTGCATCCCAGGGAGACAGACAACCTCCCTGCACCATCCTTCTTCTGCCCTGACCTTTTCCCACCGCTTCTGTCTCCACAAGGTAATGTTTGCTTCCCCGCAGCCGGAGCCTGGACTGTCTCACTGCTGGCTGAGTCATTGCTGTGCTCAGATGTGCGCGAGTATGCAATTCTATATGAATACACAAATGCTTTTCTATGTGTGTATTCGTGAAGGCTGAGTCTGCACACACGCTCTCTGTATTTGTGTACAGATGGAAGATGGAACTGGGAACAAGAGGTGTTTAAAGTGCGTCAGTGGGAACCGCACTGACAGCAACAATCGACGGCAGGAGGACACAAGAAGAAATACCAACATTGAAGAAAAGAGATATAAAAGGCCTTCGGTTGAAACACAAAAAGCAGTAGAATTTAGATTTGTTCTCTCTTTTTTCTTTTTTTCTTTTTACAGCGTAAGCCTGGAAAGGAAACCCCTTTTGTGTGACTCATGTCGTAGGTCAGGCCCTCTGCGGCTCAGTGGGTGGATTATGATGCTAACATTTCTCGGGGTTAGACTCATGTCATACTGTACTGTGAATGTAATGTGGGTGTTGAGTGTTTGGGCACTTGGGAACCCCCCCCCCCAAAATGTCTGGCAAGTTTGTTTTGTTTTTTTCTTTCCTGGGATTCCCAATAACTGGAACACTGACAATACATTAAAAAAAAAATTTGGCCTAAATGTATTTTTAAGACAAGTGCTAATACTAATACTAAAGTCTAGATAATTACAGTGGGAAGCTCTGAAAGGCTGTATGCAGTACACGTATTTAATACACATTTGTATCTTGATTTTAAAGTTTTAACATGATAACTGTGCATTATTAAATTTAGCTCATAACACCACTTATGACCTGCTCTGGGCCCTCGTTATATAATCAGGTTAAAGACGTCCATGAAGAACCCACTCTATCTGGTAGCACAGTTTTATCAATAACACGGTGGTCCCGTCCAGAACCAAACATCTTAACCAGCGCCCATCGGGTGAAATCAAAGTGGACCCTCAAATGACTGCAAAATAGAGAGGAGGAGGAAGAGGATGGATGACAGAAGTAGAAACAATTGGAACGAAAGAAAGACAATTGAAGGTTGGAAGGGGGGTTAATCAAAACAGGAAGAGAGGTTCGGGAGAGGAATGATGAAGAGAGGATGGAGTGAAAGAGAAGGTGAAAAAATGAAACCACGAGGCGGAGGAGGAGAAGGGACGAGGAAGAAGGGGCAGTGCAGCAGAAGAGAGCGAAACACAGGGGAGCACAACGGACAGAAATCGAGAAGCAGGCAACGGGTGACTAGAGTCATAATCCCCTGTTGAATTTCACAAGGAGCCGTTTCACCAGAGATCCAAGAGATGGGCCCACCTCCCGAGCACCGCCTCACACCGTTAACAAGCTTATGGGCGTTATTGTGTGTGTGTGTGTGTGTGTGTGTGTGTGTGTGTGTGTGTGTGTGTGTGTGCGGTGTGTGTGTGTGGTGTGTGTGTGTGTGTGCGGTGTGTGTGTGTGTGTGCGGTGTGTGCGGTGTGTGTGTGTGTGTGTGTGTGTGTGTGTGTGTGTGTGTGTGTCAAACTAATGTCTGGCCGAAAGCGGTGAAAAGCTCACAGCAATGGGCCGAAAAGAAAAGAAAAACGAACCACAAGCTACTTACCTTAAACTTACAGATGTTAACCACGTACGTACATACAACACAACGGCAGCTTGATCTCTCTTGTAGATGAGATAAGCAGCATTATTAAGATATAAAAACAAGGAAGTGCATTCACACGTTATCATCCCGCGGCTGCTTTTGCTGGTTATCGTCGTCCCCTCCAAGAGCCAGAAACAAAAAGGACGACGAGAGAGCAATGAGAAAGGGCAACGGAAAGAACAGATTTACGGGCAAGGGACTAAAGAGTAAACGGAGAGAAGCAATTACCAGTACAGGATCAAAATAGTAGTTATTATCAATATAATTACTATCCACTACTGTTGTAACTACAGAAAGAATCCCAGCAGGTGGATCTTAAGGCGATCACAATACAGAGAAGATTAAAGTGAGGTTAAGGGAAACTTCAATTTTTTATTGAGCGTCGATCTCATGCTCATCGTTAAGTTAATCACTTAGGACAGCATGATGCTCACCAGCTGCACCGCAGCAATTTTAGCAGATGAGGATAACAAACAAAGCTTGATTGTGTAAAGCAACTTGAGATCCACATTGTACCCATATTGGTTTCTCTGGCCTTAACTTACGGTAAACGCCACGTAAGGAATTCTGTTACAACTAGGGACTGGTAACGAAGCTCAGTATTGTACAGTATGAATGAAAAACAACATGAAAGAGCGTAATAAATTGATAAACTCTTTACGTTATCAGTTCCGCCCTCGGTACTGTAGAAATTGAGAGAATAGATTGCCTATTTATTATTGTTACATTAAAGATATCGTGCACATTTTTATCTCTCGACTCTATGAGGCCTTTTCACTGTTCCCTCTCTAAAAACGATTTCTCCCTCTCTCTGTCCAAAAGTGAGCTTACACCGCAGTCGATGCTGACAATGCTCGTTGCAACAACTTCAACAGGTCTATTGCTGTAAGATCAGAGATACAAGCAATCTGTCTGAACACCTCGCATCAAATACAGGCGGAGAAATGCACAATATTCATTCCATTCATTCCTCAAGTACTGCATCTAAGAGAAACACTGCAGTAAGAGTGGCAGTGCCATAAAAACCCTAATGGTACCATAGTTGCAATCATCCAGAAACAATAAAACATAAGGGGAGTAGCAGAAAAGTAAAATGTAGTCTCCCACAAGACATTTAGGATTTAGGAGGGACGGTTGGTATATCCCTCCAGCTACTGCGCACACTTCCTATGAAGCGAGGCAGACAGAAATGAGAACATGGAGACCGGGTTGAAAAATGTTTGCAGTGTTTGTTGGAATCCTTGTCTCTGTAATCCCTGCACTGTGAATAAGATTAAAATAATATTCAGCTTTAGGAAAGCTTCACACAGAGAAAGGGCGAGAACAAGATACAAAAAAAAAAAAAATATATATATATATATATATATATATATATATATATATATATATATATATATATATATATATATATATATATATATATATATATATATATATAGGAAATAGAGAGGAGTTGGAGAGAGAGAGAGCCAGAGAAGCGGGGTCATTGTGAGGGCCAAAACAACCTGGAACCCATTACCCACATCACCCAGTGGGACCCCCTCCACGCCGCCGCACCCCCGCTTACAGTTCTCATGATGTCATACTACAACGAGCCGCTGCACTCCCCTGCATAACAGCACACAGCCCTGATCAGACGGCAGGAGATAAGTCTGGTGAATGATTTTCTTATTTCTTTTTTTTGCATGCAGACAAATCCAGTCCAAAAGAGAAAAGTAATTTTTTTTGCATCAATGGTGAATGTGTCCGAGATTCACAATACAGAAAATGCTTTAAAAGTCCTTATGCCTTATTCTATATCGTTAGATTATATATTACTGCAACTTCACTTCACATTCAACAAATTATTTTTTTTAACATTTTGATCTTAATAACTCTTATTAACCTTTTTTTTCCTTGACCTACCTTCTTCCTGTTACGTCACATTACATCAAAGTATGTAAACGTCAAATTTGATTTCCTCCGGGTTAGATCGCAACCGAACGGAGACGTGATAGGCGCTGAGAAATCTTTTCTGCACAACTGAAGTTTTGGTACTTTGTGCTGTACCAATACTGATCATCCCACTGACAGGAAACTACGGTAAACTGTAGTTCATGACAGCCACAAAAACACAATGAATGGAAAGACGCTTGAAGCTGAAGGATCGCCACGAAACTCGTAGTAAGCGGTAGTAAACAGTTCACTTACTGCAGCGCGGAAAAGACGGCTATATTGAGGAGAGCGGAAGAAAAACACACACCGAGGTTCTAATCCCACTCGGTCTGTGTACAGAAGTGAGAGAGGAGGCTCGCGCCAAAGAAAGCAGCGAGAGACGGAGATAGAGAGAGAGAGAGAGAGAGAGAGAGAGAGAAGAGGGGAGTGGGAGACAGATCTCTACATCAGTGAAGTGAGCGAAAAAGGAAGAGAGAGAGAGAGAGAGAGAGAGAGAGATAAAGATGGGAGGGGAAGATACAGACGTGAGAGAGACGAGGGGTGGGGGGGGGGGCTGGACAGACACTCGGAGATCCCTGCCTAGTGTGGAGGGAACCCCCATATTAGGTTATGAGGCAACCGGCCCACCGCAAGCCAGCAGCAAGACGGGAGATGTTATCAGAGAGCAGCGCACTCTACACGCACACACAGAGACGGAGCAGACGCGAGGTTCCGATCGATCCCCCCCCGTGGGAGCCTGTGCCATGTGCACACAACGTCTGACAGAACTCAAACGGGGTCTCCCTGCGCCTCCATGAGGGGAGATTACGCAGAACCTGCGAAATCGGCCATCGAGAGCCCAACACCAACATTGGGTCACGCTGGCCTTCGCAGGCAGACGATCAGCTCCGACCGTGCTCAGTCCGCCACAGTTAAGGAGAGGTATTCTTTTGCAAAAGAAGAGAACATGATGTTTACGTCGTTTTATTCATACACAGAGATAACTTCCTGGCCGACGTCAGGAAACAGTGCAGAACTTTCCCACCTTGGCCTCGTGAAACTGTGCAGTAGCTTAAAATGAAGTATTGAAGGAGATTAAGTCAATAAAACAAAGTGAACTATGTAAACTATGAACAAAATAGCACAAATAAAAAATCTAAAAAAAAAAACCGCACCTACGATAAATGCCAAGTGTCATATTCAACATTTTTTATTGAACTGTGATGTTAACAAGATGCATGAACTCCAACATATGACGTGAATGTGTTCCGTTATTTGCCAACATACAGGAACTGGATCAGGTCTTTTCCATACGTAGGTAATTCTGAGTTCAAAATTATGAAAATAAACACAAGACAGACTGCAAACAACCGATGAAGATGAAGAGTTGAAAGCTCCAGAGGGAGCCAGTAAGTTTGGTTTCCTCAAACTATTTTGTACGGTGGCCCAGATGGAGTCTCGAATGGAACGCGAACGTCGCAACACGTATGCGAAAGCCTCAAAATCCATGTTGTGCCATGTCATTTGTTCGTGTTGTGGCTCGTTTTCATCCTCTTCCAGACCTCTGGGCCACCGTAACTTTGCAAGGCCAATAATTAATTCATGCTTTGCGTTAAATGTTTAAACCAACACGGCGGAGAGGTCCTGAAAAAATAAATAAAAAAGACAAAATCATAAAATCATGGCAGCAAATGTGTTGCAATAAGTCTGTTAAGTACTTTTGTGACATTTTTATATTCTGATATTGCTCCACCCTCCATGAAACACTGAAATATGGCGCCTGTGAAGTAGAACGAGACCCTGCATGTTGGGTAAAACCTAATTAGTCCAACTGAGCCTTAATCACCTGCGAGGAGTCGTAGTGACTAAACAATATCCACGTTCCCGCAGCTTGGTTTTTATAGGGACAGTGTCGATGTGGAGACCAATAAACCGACAGACAGAAATACGACCACTTGATCCTTGTTATTACTGTTTCGATGCCAACCTCTAATTAATGACCAGTGCTGTTAAGTCGGATCACTTTATGGCAACCCCATCAGCTCTATTATTATTATTACTGTAAGAATCTGCACGCTCGCTCCATGTTGATACATTAGACACTGGACACTATTAACATGTAAATAGAAGAGCAGAGTTACAATGACAGAGAACTATAAAACATAAACAGTAACATGGGTCATCAAAAATAAGGGCGAACTATCAGGACAACAGGAATTGGCTTTGTTGATAAAATATTTGTCATTCTAATGCTGTGACTTCTTGCATTTGATTTTTTTTGATGAAAGCATACCCTGACCCATGACCTCTGCGTTCGAGTTGAGGCAAGTGTGCCAACGATTTACAAACATTTATAAATCGCCTCACCAGATCCTATTAACACTGTTAATGAAAGCTAAGCAAAAATATTAATATATTAGTCATTTAAAACCCCAAGAAGAAAAACGATTTTTTTGGAGAATATTGATTTTGTTCAAAACCAAGGGCCGGGGTTATTACTTTTCTCATCAGCGATTATCCATGCAGACACACACACATAATCACAACAGTCACGGGTCTGAGTGAATACAGAATGTGCCATTGAATCTGCCTAATCAAGTGGAAAAATTAATCTGCTTCATGCCCAGTTGACATCAAAGTGGTCCTCAGAACAAGGCCGACAGCTGGCCTGCCCTCTTTTGCATGTCTGTGGCCGACGCTCAGCTAAAGCGGCCGGCCCCCATAGCCCCGTAATCAGGGGTCATATTCATGTATTATACTGCATTTATTGGATTAACTGCCCAAATCAATACGGGTGAATAATAATACATGCATGATGTGGATTTGTCATGCGCACACTTTACAACCACCGGACATGAACTCCAGCCTTAATTTATCATCTTCATCTTTACATAAGGCTTGCTAAAAAGTGGAACTTGTATTACAGCAACAATATTTACAAGGATAATTGAACAGCATATACCCTATTCATTTCAAAAAGTGTGCTGCCCTCTGGTGGATATGCATATAGCCACTGAAGTTGAAAACTTAAAAAAAAAAAAACACTGCAGGCAAGTGAAGCATCACTTCCATCAATAGGAAGACAAGCAGATGTTTTCATTAGAAATTTAATAAAAAAAGAAAAAGAAGTTCCAAAGAACAAGCTGATAACTCAGTCTGCAGATAATGATTATTTGAATATCAACTATTTCCATAATTAGTTGTTGAAGTATTATTTTAAGCAAGAGTGTAAAACGCTCTTTGGTTCTAGCGTCTATTGTGAGGATCTGCTTATCTGTTATGTCTTATCTGTCAGAAAAAACGAATTATCTTTGGGTTTTAATCAGAACTTTGAGACAAATGTTTAGGTTTGGGGAAAGTGTGACAAACAACATTCAGAATTTTTGACAATTTACATACCAGATGATTAAACTGGAGGCAGATTGACTGATAATAGAAGTAATTGTTATTTGCAGCAATCAAGCAATCTCTAGGGTATCTTGTCACTTATTTCCATATTCTTTTTTTCTATATGATGGGAAATAGTCAGGGTTAATCGCAATTTCCAGTTTCGTAATATTTACATGTCTTGATAGTAGACTAGTTGATTACTTCGATAACAGTTCCAGCACTTTGCTGCAAGAACACAAGAATCACATGGACGATTACTCAGAAACACAGTATGACAAGAGTGTGATGATGATACACTAGCATGCGGATCAAAGAGGGAACAGGGAGCACATCTTGTGCGCCAAGTATTTTTAATCTCCTACTAAACCACGATGACTCGATCTTCAGACGTCATTTGTGTTCACGTACCAAAGAATATTAAGAAATCCAGCAGCATTAAATCAACTCTTCTCCACTAGGTGGCACCAAAGGCTCACTTTTTCATAAGTCACTGCTCATACCAATTTCAAATCAGCTCTCTCATTGCCATGTCTATTACATTTTTTTTATATTAAACAAGGAGATGGTATCTTTAAAGTCAGGCATATCAACTTTGGAGGAGTTGGAACTTTTTTTTTTTTTTTTAATGCTGCTACACAATTTACAATCAAAACTCTTACTGTATAAAAACCCTGCAAGCTCCAGCGGTTATTTTTGACTAAATTCCCTCTGGTTGAGTCCAAGCCTTGGGGACGGGGAGGTGGCTCGCTATTTTTACATCAATTGTGTTCATCTTGGAGTGCAACACACAACTGCAGTGGCCCCGCACATCCTTCACTCTGACTTAATCCGGTCAATTTTCCGTGCAAAATGCTCTCTTCTGAAGCAAACCAGGAGGTGTTTAGCGGTGTTTTCGTCCGTGCCCAGATGCGATTACATCACTGGAGGAGTGCAAAAACGGTATGGCCCAAGATGTGATGAAACTGGGAGAGTTCCAAAGAACAAGAAGGGTTCACATTTTTTCACTCTAACAGGAAGTTCAAGTATGACTATGCTTGTTCATATTTCTCCTAATGTATCATTGAGTCCCTGGTGGGTGTTTGGATGAAATGACCTTAATGCCACATAATAATGTATTTCCAAGGCTATCACCCTGAACAAAATGACTCATACAGGCTCTCTAATATCAGGAGTCAGTGTTTATCATGTTAATCCGTACTGCATTCACCTCAGGGAGTTAAGAAATCCCCACTGTTTGTGTTTGTGTTTGTGTGCCGGGTCCCGGCCCGTAGCTCACAGCACTGGATCCCTTTGGGGACGCTCTTCCAGTTTCTGGCGCCGTGCAGGTTTTCCCACACTGTCACGGAGATGCGAGAGGCCTGAGGCAAAAAAAAAACCACACTCACATGCAGTTTTGACACCTTTCTGTCGCCCCACAACGGCAAACACGTGGAATTTTGTCTCGACAAAAGCAAGTGCAGCAGCCACATGGGCTCGCTCCTGTGCAGCACATTCAATCAAACCAATCAAAACCGAGAAAGGAGCCGAGAAGGAAGTCTTGTTTGAAGAGCGGGGAGGTCACACTAGTGACATACTATCATTGTGAATAACAGAACTCCTGACAAAGGCATCCAAGATATTTACTGTCCTACCCTTTTTTCCTGTGTAACCAGCCATCTGACTAAACAAGTGTGTCTCAACACACACACACACACACACACACACACACACACACACACACACACACACACACACACACACACACACACACACACACACACACACACACACACACACACACACACACACACACACACACACACACACACACTAATCTCTGCCTAAGCCCCAACACCCAGCTGAGTGAGAAAGTGGCCTGTTCGGCACATTCCTTTATAGTGGCACAACACACACAGAGAGAGAACATAAGAGTAATAGACACAAGGTCAAATGGGTTTGACATACATGGTGGGTAAGCGTGTATGTGTGTTTGGTGTGTGTGTGTGTGTGTGTGTGAGCGAAATCAAACTGCTCATCAAATCCATATACTTTTAGTTCCTTTACTGAATATTTTCTATTCTTTATTGTGTTTATTACACTCTGACATTATGGTTCATATTTGTTTACTTGCTGAATGAAAACCTGGATGTTTGCAAAATTGTTTGTTTTTTTTGGTAATAAAAACTGAGAGACAGAGAAGATGTGATGGATTCAGAATTCAACAGATCCGGGTGTCTGGTGAACTTTATTTGAATAAGGTCACCGACGGAAGCTGTTGAACATGTGTGAACATGCCACTTTATAAACTTTATAGACCTACTGCCCATGTGACAACCACAGGCGGGAGGATAACTATACCCCGCCACCTCCAACTTGTCTCGCACCGTGTGGCTTGCAATGGGTCAATCTCTGACCCGATCAAGCCGGAGCCTCTCATAAAAAAACAACAGCAGGTATCCTGCCGTCGACTGGCGGGACACAGTGCTGGTCCAGCCCCAGGTCACCTTGCAAAAGTGTACGCGCCATGCTCCGCCAATTTTCACAACCTGAGCCTTTTTTCATTTGTGTCTGTCTGTCATCCAAACTGTGTTTCTTTTTTTGAGTGCAATTGAAGTGTAAACACAGCAAGTTGCTGAGTAATAGCCCTTCAGTCTAGCCCTTCAGATTAGGGGGCACTTCAACGACTAAAAGAGGCGAGAAAAAAATTGCGTGGGGTCGCCCATAATAATACATTTGAAAAGTGTCTCTTTTCCCCAGGTAAACACTGAATTTTAGCACCAGTATCACTGTTGTATAAAGCCATTTATCAATTTCCAGCAACTGTGATTGTAGTTGCACACATACAGTATGTTTTAGATGGACATAATATCAAACAATATGTCGATATCAAAAAAATGTACTCCCTAATAATCCATAATAGTCAAGCTCTAGTATTCTCTCTATTTTTTAAGCCCACATGGTTTTGGCTGATGGTCCGTATCACTACACAAACCGTGTAAAGCCATTACCCACGAAAGATAATCGATTTCGACTTCAGCTCATGACAACGCCTGCCGTGTAAAGGATGACACAACCTGGATATTTGCTGGACCTTTAATCTCACACACTTCCTCCAAAGACAAACGCTACACGGTAACCAAGACGTGGATGATGTTTGCAAAAGTTATTACCTGAGTGCACAAATAACCGCTTTTGGACCATTTTACAGGCTTTGGTATTTAACCAGCAAAGGGCTACGGGGAACACAAGGGAACACAGAGCAAACACAAAGGAGTTTAACAAGTTTGCGGAGATCCCAGGCTGTATTTTAAGGCCCAGCTACAGGGATGGTTATGAAATTCATTCCAGAGAATGTTGAAACGTGTCAGTTCATTCGGAAGCAATCGTCACAGACTCGGTCCGGGGACAAAAATGTTATTCTGTGTACAGCTACGGAGGAAAGGTGAAAGATGTGCTACTTTGATTCTTAGATATTTCATTGTTCCCCTTTAATCTGCTGCCACCACTTTCTGAAGAGACACCGAGGTTGAACTTTTAACCATGAACAAAGTTTAACGCGCGACGGCGACGTCTTCAACAGACGGCGCTGAGCACCGTCTTTATCACTTTAAAATGAAAAGGCAATGGGAGACTGAATTAAAAAAAAAAGTGTCTGTGGAAGAGAGGGAAAAGAGGGAGTCATACTGTGACAAGAGCTGATAACCTCCCTCCTAATCCACCCAGGCAGGAAATGATGTACACAGTAAGGACTGTTGTTATTGAGAAGCAAACCTGACAGAGACTACTCATTTGTGGTGACCTGTGCTCCAACCTCCGTTGAAAAAAGAGAACAGAAAAGAAAGCGCACCAAGAGTCATTCAAGAAGATGGAATCATAAAAAGTGTTGACACAGTGTAGCAGATAGATGACAGCCCATATGATTAACGGCTCATCTGGAAGTCATATATCAATAGAAAAAAAAAATATATATATATATATTATCAGTGTGTTATTAGTGAGAGGTTCGGGGGAAAAAAGGCGCCCAAGCGTGCTTCACTGCTTCACTGCTCGATGGAAACTCGGTTCCTCTCAGCATCCGAAAAGAAACAGGATAAAGTGATAATGAACTTGTGGTTCACGAAAGCTTGAAACTGAAAGCTGGGAAATGTATCCTGGTGTCTGACTCATTCAGATGTCAGTCCTCACTGCACCTTCTGGCTTTATTCTCCACAGTGGCAGTGGCTGAGGCTCCTGTGTTTGTTTGTCGAGTGGTACTGAGGAGCACGAAGAACATTCAAATTTGATTTTGATTTTTCTACTGGAGAGCTCATAGCAGGGTAAGAATTTGACATGAATTGACTTCGCCGATCAATCGCAGTCAGTTTCACTAAAACCAGCAGGGTGTCGCTCAGACTCAGACTCATCTGAGGTTGATCTTCGTAATCATTTCTTCGCTTTTTGTTTCACCTTCCCGGGCTCGCTTATTCCCGGATTTGAACATTCGGCACTCAAAGTCTTCCCTCTACGACACACTAGGGGGGAGCACAGAGCATCCCAAGAGGGAAGAAACTATTCCGGTCCCTGAAGGCTAACATTGGAAATAGGAAGATGATGTGTTTCCGAGCATCCATCTCTCAGCCGCGCTCCCACCCTTGCTCAAACTGCTGTTTGTGCCAGTGTGTGTGTGTGTGTGTGTGTGTGTGTGTGTGTGTGTGTGTGTGTGTGTGTGTGTGTGTGCTTGGTCACTTAACACTTAGCCTGACACCACTTTGAGCTAAATGAAAGGGCTCAGCAGGGCTCTAATTGGTATTCTCCACAAAGGCACGCAATAAAATGCCTCTGGTTACAGAGACTGTTGGATCCCCGAGCCAGGTGTGTGTGAGAGCGCACAGTGAGCAGTTCGACGCTCAGACCTGCTCAGAGTAATGAAACACTTCCCTGCTCCGTGTCAGACTTCCCTCACACTGCAACAATGTGAAAACTTGTGGTTGTGCTGATCCCCCGCAATCAGCGGAATTATTTCTGCTCAACCCGGATCAGGACTTCGATCTCGAAGAGGGCACTTCGATTTTATCACAAGGAATAATGGGAACAGTATGATATCATGTCCTCACTATTTCATTTTTTTTTCCATTACAGAGCCCCATAAAGGACAAGGAGGGAAAAGATGACACACACACACACACAAAAAAGGAAAAAAGTCTTACTGTGAAACTTCGGGGCTGTCTTGAAAAACATTTCTAAAAACATTTAAAGCTTTTTAAAACATTTGTGGATCTTTTACGCAGAGGGGTTTGGGCCACATGGAGTAAAAAATTTTCTCAGCCTGACGCAGAGGATTTCTGTCTGGATAATGCAAAACTTGTTACATGTAGAACATAACCAGGCTTTGCTCTACATCTTTCTTTTTGTGTCCTCTATCTATTCTCTCTCAAATATTCCACCCCCCCCCCCCCCACACACACACACACACCACCACCACCAACCATGTTTTCACATCTCTCGCTCGGTAGATTTTCTTCTCTTTTTCCACAGTTAAAAATCGCATTTTCTCTTCCATGTTAACCCTGCCTTGCTCACTGTTGCCCTGCTCCAGTCCCTCCTTCATACGGTCCTGTGTTCTTTGGCCCACTTCATTAGTTGTAGCAATAAACACATGGGGCCACGGGATACCTCCAGAAAACTCCTCCACATGATTACTGCAGAGTCAGGCTCACATGCCGCACATATAGGGGGCCTGTGTGTACCATAAAGTGTGATTTTGTGTGTGTGTGTGTGTTAGTGTCTAATATTTCAGTTCACCCAACCAGGCCATAAAGAAACTGCAGCCATAACACAGTATGTAGAAATGCAATCATTAAGACGTACATTCACGTTTACATTTAGAAATGTGTGTGCATTGTGTGTACAGTTGTGCAAAAACAAAAATGTAAAAGGTCTACTTGGAACTGCACACATGCATGCATGCATCACTACAATGTCCAACCTATCTACATTAGCCTGACCTGATGATTCAGCATGAAAAAAAGCAAACATGTTGTTTATTCATGCTTCAACTTAAACGTCATATGCGATCAGATCTTTCATTGTTACCTGTGTAACCTGATAGAAGTGAAAAGCGTTAGAAAGCAGAAGGGGATTCCTTTCTACGTGACAGCTCGTTTTTGACTGCTTGACTCCCGTTTCTTTGTGGCCCTAACGTATTCCCCCTTTTCAGGGTTTTTACGATGACATCTCCGCTACAATGCTGCCGTTTCACTGCAGCTCAGTGTTTTCAGAGTTTCTCTGCTCGGTTTGGTGTTTTGACAGGGGAAGTGCTGGCTTCTCCCCCGGCTTTCAATAGGCCCATTATTAAAGCTTGCTCCAACTCAGACCCGTAATTTTTTTTTCTACGACCACAAAGGACTCATAAAAACATTTTGGGCAAAATTCCGAAACCACACTGCAGCATGCACACGAGTATGAGTATATGTGTGTTATGTATGAGAAACCTTAGAGAGTGCTTGGCTCTGTTGTGGCTACGCATGAACCCATGAGGAAAAAAGAAAACACACACACAAATGCATGTGCATGCATATTATGAAAACAACTGTGCACATGCTGGAAAACCACCGTAACATGTAATACAGTTTACACAGGCAACCTTCCTCTTTTAATACTGTTGGGGACCTGACTGGAAATAAAAGTACTAATGAATTGTGATTCTGGAGAACTTACTTTTAAGGAAAAAGAAAATAAACTCTCTCTCTTGCTTGGAAACGGGATAATAACACAGTAAAGTACTGGGTCTCTGTCTCTTCTGGTCTCTTTTCATCCATCCTCCATGTCTCTCGAACTTTCTCACTCTGTCTTGCTCATTCACTCTCTCTCTCCAATTTCCATGGCTGTAACTTGAATGCAGATGCCAACTCTGCTTAGTCCATTTCCAAACACACACACACACACACACACACACACACGCACACAAACACACACACACACACACACACACATTCACACACACACACAGAGAAGGCTCAGTCACGCAGTCTGTCAGTAATAACGAGAGCAGAACTAACAGAGAATAAATCATTTTTCCGCAGCAGGGGCCTAACCTGAACAAAAGAGCCTGTGTGTATGCGCTCTAGGATGAGTGTGCGCGCGTGTGCATGTGTGCGCGCGTGCGTGTGCCTTGATCTATTAACATATTCCTTCGACAAATTATTCATCTGTCACGCATAACATCCAAATGCAAAGAGGAGGGCAACATCCAAGAACCATTTTTCTCCGCCGAACCGAGAATCAGTCAAGTCATAAAGTACTCTGGTGCCACTGCTTCCAATGAGTAATACTCTCTCTTGTGGCACGGGCGTTTGAAAAGGAAACCACATGTAAACCCCATCTGCCTTATCATGTGTAAAAACTGCAAATCATTTTAAAGCGCTACAAGCGCAAGCACATTATAGCTTGAGGCAATATGTTAGCGATGTAAGGCCAAGAACACCGCGAAGAGAGCAACATATTTCTTAAACTCGTAAAAAAAAAAAAAAAAGGCAACGTTAACATCTCTTAGCTTAGGAGGAATATGGAAAACGTGGTTGATTGTGCAGATGAATGCTTTTTGAGATGCGCCGGTACAGCTCTCCCTTAACAGGAGTGTGCAAACTATAGCCTGGGTGTGAAAGACAAACCATCCACGTCCTGAGACCTGAGAAGTTCACTAATATGTTTTCAGCGGCTTTTGCAGCACAGTTGAGTTCTTGAAGTCCGTAATGCTCCTATAATCTGTTTGCATTTAAATCTACACACTGAGTTTGTTTGTTTGTGTGTGTGTGTGTGTGTGTGTGTGTGTGTGTGTGTTCGTTCGTTCTCTTACCTGCTGTAGCTTGGCCCCAACAAAGCGCAGCATCCCCCTGCAGACGCCGAATTCCTCGACCACACGGCGCATTAGGATTGGCCACGTATCCGTCTTGCTGGGTCGCTGTATCCTGTGGTGGACGACCACCTCCCACACCTCTTCTGAGATGTGTCCCGACGGCAGAGTCCTGACGATTGCTCTGGTTCCGGTACACACCGACTTGGTCACCTTGTGGAAAGAAGGTATTTCAGCATTTAGTCCAGTTGTCAAGGTTACAGTTAATAAAACAATACAAACGAAAAAGAACATGGATACAGATTAATTACCTTCTGATTATTCTTGAAGAAGCGCCTCACCAGGACAGTGGAACGCTCTTTGCGGTTCCTAACAAAGTCCATGTTGTCTAAGGAGCCCTCTCCATCCACCTCATCACTGCTGTTGCCACCGCTGCAGCTCCCGGCCGCCGCCGAGGGCGACCTCTCCCCGTGCCCCAGGTTCGTCCGCATGGTTTCGAGGGATGTCCGTCGTAGGAATAGCTTCTCCAGGGAGCATTTGTTAACCCTGGGCCGCCTGTTGAGCCTCTCTAAGCTTGAGAAGCCGTCTTTGAGGTGGCGCCGGCAGACGTGTCCATTTTGCTGACGCTGGTGTTGGTTGGTGAGGGGGGAGCGAGAGGGAGAAGACACCGAGGAGCTCCGTTCACTGGACGGGCTGCACTGCGATGAGAGGCAAGGTGACGCCTGGGAGCAGAAAACACGGCAAATTAAAAGAGTCACAGTGATTTTTCTTTACAGTTAAACTGGCAGTACCTCCAAAGGACTGTTGGTGCTGAAGCACAAGCATGACAGCCTCAATATGGCTGCTAAATGTGCAGAATTTGCAGATTGTCCACCTTGATTACCTTGGAGAAAGCCAGCATGGACACGGGCAGGCTGCTGCGGCGGATGTGTCGCTGGTTGGGCCTCGAGGCCCTGGAGCCCGGATGGGGACTGTGAGCGGGGCTGGAGTTGGGGCTTGGAGTGGATCCGGGGCTGTGGCAGCAGCGGGTGCTTGGCCTCATGTGAAGGCTAGACCGGGCGCAGGAGCAGCAAGTGCTTCCAGTTCTGTCTCCACCTGAATCCACACCTCCTCCGGGGGTGTCCAGCGGACATGGAGGCTCCTCCGAGCTTTGCCCAGGAATAGGAGCAAGTGTGTTAGTTATTCTTTCAATTCCCTTGGCAGCGGACGGCTCCGGATCAGGTTTCTCCTCGTCGCTCGGGAGTTTGGAGCTGTACTCCGCACACCCGTACTCCTCGTCGACAATCACCCCATCCCCGCCGTCGCACGACAGCTTCCTGTATAAGAGCAGGGAAGGGCTGCTCCTCTGTTTTGACTGCAACAACTGGTCAGAGCATCGACGCACTTCCTGCCGGTCATTCGCGTGTCTGGCTTCTCCGCTAGGTTTGCTCCCGGCACACTGAGCCGGCACTACAGCTCCCAACTGTGTCTGATTTTCTCCTGTGGCCATTTTGTCTCTGTTGAGTGTCCCTCGTTGTCTCTCTTGTCACTTGTTTTGCTGCAGCTTTGAAAAGAGGCAACCTTTCTGATGTTGAGGACAGTGAAGCAGGGGAAATCAAACTTAATAGGGTTTAGAAGATCTTTCGAAATTTCACTTAAGCCCTCAAGCATCAGTCATATACATTTTCCTAAGAAATTCCTTATATTTGAGAAGTGACTGCTTCCATCTCAATCAGTGGCTCCGTAGAGCAGCAAGAGGAAATTAAATTTGAAGAGGAAATTCAATTTGCAGACTTCAAACACGATACATTTTGTAAGGTGATATCAATGTCATGTTTACCAACTCGGCTGGTCCAGATGGGTATGGTTAGTGAGTCCTGATGTCTCTGGATAGTGCATATGCTCACTGCTCTTCCACAACATCAGGAAAATATACTTTTCCATTTAGCCTTCCTCAAGCCAGGAACACATTTCTATGTTCAACTAATTGATTTACACAATCTAAATCCGTTTTCAATTATTTCATCGTGTTACTTACTTAGATGATCAGAAGAATGCACCTCAGGTCATGCTACGCAACAGTCCCAAGTGTCTCTTTTTTTCAATTTCAGCGCGGCATCATTGGCAAGAGTCTGCGCCGGGGCATATCAAAAAAAAAACTTTTTCAGTGACCTCTTGAGTTACTAAGACAGCACGTCCATACAGAGTGTGCTTTGTGTGTCCGTGTTGTGGAAACAGAAGCTTGTGCAGCTGTACAAACCACCAGATAGAGAACCCACGGAGGTGGCCCTGGAGGACGGAGGAATTTCCTTGATAGCACGGTCACAGTCGCAGCTTGCAGTACATGGCCACACGCGGGCCCGTGTGCACTAGCTCTGATCGGGCCTCACGTGGATCTGTGGCATAGTTATCCACTCGCAGGTCCTGGGAAGAGACAGAAAGACAGACAGAACACAGACACACCAGTCATTTTTTTATTTTTCATAGTTTTCATGAGCAATCGCCAATAATATAAAGTCGCATTTGGCATTACCAAAGAGGACTGGCTGAGGTGTAAGGCATGTTATGTGCTTGGTATATTTAAAGGGGCAGTAAGAGATTCTAAAGCGATACACGCTTTGTAAAAATCAGCAAATATTTCCTCGCGGTCCAATAGCTGTCGGTTCTGTGTGCGCCAAAAAAAATATGGGTTTTTCGCTAAATGCCCCTTTAAATAATGGTCTTTTTTTATCTCTTTGAGGAACTTTAAGGATTCTTGGAGAAATAAAATCGACTTCATGGGAAATCCTCGACGAAGGAAGGAAATAGTACCAATTATTAACTGCCATGTCATCTAAAAATTGCTAGATATCACACAATAATCTAACATGATCATAAACTGACATTTTCTGCCTTATAAAAAAACATGTTTAATTGGTGTGATGAAACTGCTGTCTCGAGATGACCGTCAAGCGAAGTGTCCTTGATTCACATTCAACCAGGGGACTTTGGTTATCGTATCATCCCCCATCTCTCTCTCTCTTTCCTCTTGTATGGTCTCATTTCACTGAAGGCATCAAATGCCCCGATAATGAATGCCAGTACGAGAGAGTAAATGTGACTCATTACAGTTATTTATCGTTAAATGTGGCATGCTTTGAGTTTTCAGTGCAAGTAAATATATACGAACTTCATGCATACAAACGCCGACACCCCCATACTTCGCGACTTGCCTTCAACACAAACACTCGTTAATGTTATCAAGGCATTTGAGTGCAACGAACGCAGACCGCCTTTTTTTTGTTGAGATGTTGATATTGTCCAGGAGTCTTGAAATCCAAGACTCTGTTCTGAAATGAAAGCACATACTGTTTAAAAGAAGCCAGTTATGCAAACTCATCAGAATGCCAGATGGAAACAAGTAAAAGTAATGATGCATATGAAACTGAACAGTCCATTTTCAGTAACTGGCTTGCATCACAAGCAGCTCGACGATAAATAGTAAAATCACGTCTCTGATCCAATATCTCCTTCATTTTTTGAATATTCTGCCTGTACCAATCTCACACACCCGTGGGTGAAAAGACACCCGAGCCGGGCAGAGACTAGTTATGCTGCCCCCTGCTAGTATAAAATACATCCATAACGGACACACTCGCCCACAACATGCACGCAGACTAATTGTGTGGCTCTGGTATTCTGATGGTGGCCAGCGATGTATGAATCCAGAAAACTAGTGCCCAGAACCTCATAATTACAGTGACCACGGTTGTTAATTCACTGCCAGAGTACGTGGGCCACAGTCGGAATGTGGGACCAACCCAGAGAGCAAGGACCAGCTCTGTGTGCGTGTGTGTGTGTGTGTGTGTGTGTGTGTGTGTGTGTGTGTGTGTGTGTGTGTGTGTGTGTGTGTGTTTGTGTGCATGCGTGTGTGTGTGTGTCAACCAACAGGTCTAACCAGACATCATCGAAAGCTGGCAAAGGAATATGTGCAAAACCGTGACAGTCCTACTCTCACCAGTGTCTGTGTGACTGCTGTCATTCCTGCTTGCTGTTTTTTGGGTTTTTTTATATTTCTTTTACATTTTAAATAAGGATACACGAATA
This sequence comes from Scophthalmus maximus, assembly GCF_022379125.1. Taxonomy (NCBI): domain Eukaryota; kingdom Metazoa; phylum Chordata; class Actinopteri; order Pleuronectiformes; family Scophthalmidae; genus Scophthalmus; species Scophthalmus maximus. The sequence goes on from NC_061530.1 coordinate 12,830,215, forward strand.
ATACTCTGATATAAACGTACACGTCCAACTTTCCTTGAACCTGTATGTACACGCCTATATTCCCAACTGCCAGAAATTACAAATCAAGTTTGGCATGTATAGTCTTTTAAGGGCACAACGTCCTGTTGACCTCGGGTGTAGCTATGAAGGTGAGATTATCCATAGCACAGGCAAGCCACAGCGACGACTGCTAAACAAAAGTACAGTTAAAAAAAAACGTGCAGCCGACAAGATATGAGTGTAAATCACACGCATCAATGTCGTGGCTGTACAGATGTTAGCCGCTGCATGTGTCATTTGAAGACACAAACTGACACGACATAAGGCATGAATGAGTCAGGAGGGCGATACTAGCATAATATTTTGGTTAGTCGAGGCAAGAAGCTTGAAGTCCATGCGGCCAGAGGCATGATAGACAGCTGTGCTTGCCACCAAGCAAAATTTTAAAACACTGAAATGATCAACGGTAAAGCATTTCCACACTATGATTACTTAAAAATGGAAGCATGAGGACTGCTCCTTTAGTGGTTGTCCTCATGTCCGTATTTAATAATCCCAATTGACAGAAATAGCAAATTCAAGGGGCAATGATAGCGCATACGATTGTCACACAACAGACCTTATGTAAACAACCATGCGCGCGACACACCGGTCAAAGTAGCTCTTGTTATCGTCTGAACTGTGACCCTGGCCGGGAACACAAACGGCCCTTCCAGGTTAAATCTCAGCCTTGGGCCAGAAACGCAGACACACACACACGCACACACACTGACACACTCTCACAAACATACACTGACACGCTCTCACACACTCTCTCTCACACACACACACACACACACACACACACACACACACACACACACACACACACACACACACACACACACACACACACACACACACACACACACACACACACACACACACACACACACACACACACACACACACACACACACACACACACACACACACACACACACAGGAAACCAGGTCACACAGAGTGACAAGTGCACTGACCAAGAAAACACTGGATCACTTCTACTTCACTTGTTACTTTGTATACAATACTGTCCAACGTGGAACTGTTTACATACCAGACCGGATCTTTTCCTACACAATACCTCAAATTCTGTTGAGATATTATGTTTTGGACGTCACTTACGTTTGCTGTGAGCCCGTGCCTTCTACAAAAGTTTTGCAAATCCAAAAGCTCCAGGTCTTCCAAGTTCCAAGTGATCCAGGATTTCCGCTCACTATCCTGTTGTCAACTGAGTGAGACGGAGAAGGAGAGTGAAAGAACCGCGTCTGTCTGTCTCTCTGTCTCTCTCTCTCTCTCTCGCTCTGTTTCTCACACAGAAAGAATGACATCAGGGATGGGACTCCCACAGTCCGTCTAAAGGTTCAGCAGCCAATCAGAATGTGTTTTTGATCGTCTTGTTGACATACATGTTTCACCTTGACGTTCATCACACAGCTATTTGCCTAACAGCACCTCTAAAGCGCTCACATTTACATGATAGACTGAGGACAAGTTGCAGTTTGGTGGGGTAGTTAAGTTTAATCCTGCCCCTGCCCATGAGGTTGCCAGGCAACCAGAGGAGATCTGAACTGCAGCACATATGCTCTTTGTTGTATTTGAGACAGTAAAAAGTTAATCGTGTTTTCGTGTTTCCAACCAGAATCCATCCCTGCTGTAACGCGCGCTCTCTCTCTCTCTCTCTCTCTCTCTCTCTCTCTCTCTCTCTCTCTCTCTCTCTCTCTCTCTCTCTCTCTCTCTCTCTCTCTCTCTCTCTCTCTCTCTCTCTCTCTCTCTCTCTCTCTCTCTCTCTCTCTCTCTCTCTCTCTCTCTCTCTCTCTCTCTCTCTCTCTCTCTCTCTCTCTCTCTCTCTCTCTCTCTCTCTCTCTCTCTCTCTGACAACAGATCCGACTCTCATAGTCCGACCTGCCATCAGGAGCACCAGGAGAAATCCCACCACATGACCCTTTACGGTGCTGCAGAAACCTGATGTAATTTGAATCAAATGGTTAACAACAGCACAGGTTTTTGTTTTCATGAGTGTGTGAAACACACTCTAACAGTCCATAATTTACCTTTTGCCATGCAAAATTAATTTAGCTTTCCACATTACAATATTTCAGCGTGGTGCAGTGTGACATTCACTGACAGCCGCAGACTGGAGCCAGGGTCCACATCTGTGAAGCCTTGCGCATCGCACAACCATGAGGTGAAAATATCAAGGTCTGTCACACTATCAAAAAAATAAATATATATATAGATGTGTCTTATAGTCTTAGTTCGGTGATGACAGACCTGTGCACTGAAACCAAATGTGCTTCGGAAGTGAGGATATTACGAAAATGAACAGCTCCAAAGTTTTTTTGTTTTGTTTGACAAGTTTAGATATTCAAAACTCGTGCCCCTTGTGTGTAATGCATTTTTATCAAATGGGCAGTCAATCAAAGTGAGTAAAGGTTTGTTTTAATGAGTCTGGATCTCGGAACTGGAAGAGATTTCCCACGCCTGTCCTAAATCGGTGTGTATCCCACCAACGGGGGGGCCTTCACTCTCACATAAAAGCCTTTTTTCTGGTGTTCATTTATGAGGGATTATTTCACAACTCATCCAAACGATGACTCACGGTCGGGTATGTGATTAGGAGAGTAAAGCTCATCGGCGAGGTGGAAAGCAGCAAATGTGGTTACCGCTGATAACCTGTGCACCTCATGTACAATTAGTGTCCAAAGCTTATTTTGACACTGCACAGTCAGCGGACAAAGGAAAAGCAAGAGAAAGAGCAAGTGACAACGAAAACAAAGAAATGTAAACTGAGGGCTGGACTCAGACTGAACCCCACTTATCCTCCCAAGCCTCCAAAACACCCAACTAAATACTTCACACTCAGATCCAGCAGTAGATTTCTTTAGCATTCCACCAGCACAATAAGCAGACCGTGCCGGGCGGGCAGGAATCCCCTCTTCTGTTGTGCAGGGGTCACGGAGATAAAAGGCGCGCCGTGGTGAGCACAATGGAGCGATGGTCCAACTGGTGTCACCCAAACGGCAAAGAAACGGTCATGCAGAAGAGCGCAGATTGCAGGCGGATTATATCTTTAGTCCCCGAATACTTTGGTGGTGCCGAAAGGTGACTATCGGCATTGTGAACAAACCGCCCGAAAAAAAAAAAACGGACACAGCTTTGGGGGAGGAGAAAGTTGGGAGAAAGAATAATAGAAAACATAGAAGGGTATACTAATACCCTAATACTAATAATAATGCTAATACTTGGCATTTCTTTTAGTTTTAATCTAATTTAAAAACACTAACATACACATTAATATTAACTACTGACAATGTGCCCTGGAGCATTTAAAATATTGTTATATTACAGCTACAATGAGCGGACATAAAGAGGAGCGGCAGCACCTCATATGAACAACAACAGTTGAGAGGGGGTTTTTTTGGCAAATTATGTATCATTCTCTGACAGCTCTCCAAAAGCACAGTGCATATTAATGGCTTATTAAGAGCTGTGTAAATATACCCAACAGGCATGTGAACCAGATTGTATGAATTGAGTATTATTAGTATTAGAAATCAGAAAGCCATATCTGAGATCCAGTGACGGAAAACAAAATCGTGCACAGTGCCCCCCCCCTCTCTTTTAACACAGGGGGTCAGTGAAGAAAAGACGCATCATATGACTACAATAGAATCACATTCCTTAAACTGGTGGCAGCTGAAAATTAAGTAGAAAACGTTTACATGCAGTGCAAAGACCTCAACAAAACCAGAGATCAGAGCATTTTGTGAAAGGGAAAAAAAAAATCTTTGTGTTTTACAACATAAGGTCATGTGAGTCTAATAAATACAAAGTTATATTAATAATGCAATGACTGTTGGCAGGCACAGTTTTAATCAGGCTGAGAGAGAATCAGACCAAATCCCAAGTACAAACATATGACACATGGTTTCTTTTACAGCCCAACCCTCAACCACCGAGTCAAAACCCTGTTAATGCCCCATTTTTATAGAAACCCCATCTTTAACTACCTCCCATTATTGACTGAGCAATGGCAATAAGTCAAATTCCTCTTAATCGAACTTCAAAAATGTGAAAAGGCAATTAAATCGTTTACATGCAAAACGCAATTACATTGCATTTAATTTCACAACGAGAAAAAAAAATACTAAATGAGGCCTTGCTCGAAGACAATGTGACAAAGGTTCGTAGCCCAACCTAATATGAGCTTGAGCGAGAGACTGCACATCGACTGTCCCCATCAGCTTCGGGCAGAGAATCGCAGCTCAAGTGTTTAAAAAACGACTGGAAAACTGATTTCCGTCTACTAACCCTGTAAATTTCAACGAAGAAAACGTAGCTAAATGGAATCTATACTTTATCCATCCAAACAGAGTGACACCCCCAATTTAGGATTATTACTATCATTGTTTTGGGACGGACCCAATATGAGTCACATGCCAGCGTCTGGTGGGTCCCCGCATAACAAGTGCGTGTTATGTTTATATTAGTCATGGTCGCATAATGGGGCCAAACTGGCAAAGTTCCTGAGATTAATAAGTATGAGCGGCCTCATTCTGGCCTCCTGGGCCCTCATGTTTTCCTAATTAGGGAAGACAGTTGTAGTTGCTTCATCTGGGGAGGCAACGTGAGCCGAGATGCCCTGACAATGTTTAACACTTCGATCTGTCAGGAGCGATCTAAGGCCGAGGCTGAGGACTTAAAGATCTTTGATTCGTGAAGGTTATTTTTTATCGAAGCAGCCACCAGGAGAGCACGCACTGAAAACTATCGCCCTTCCCATAACTTCTTCCTTTTTTTTTTAAGATGATACCTTTACTACTAGAAAGCAGAAGGAAGAAGGAATTGGGGGGGGGGGGGGGGGGGGGGGGGGGGGTTAAAACGATGCACAACAACTTTGCAGGTTAAGTTTCATTCTTAACACTGACCCACTGTCAGTGAAACAGTGAGGAGCAGTGCTGCAAACAGAACAGACCTTTCATGCAAGGGACCTGGAGAACATATGGCTTTGATTAGAGGGCAAGGCAGAGAGAGAGAGACAAGTGGAAACTGTACAGAGAGAGAGGGGGGGCTCAATGTTTGAGTGTGTATGTCTATCTGCTGGTGTGTGCATCAGTGTAACAACAGGGGGAGAGGGCTCTGACTCAAGAAGGGGTGATTGTATTTTCACGGTGGCTGAGTGTGTGTGTGTGTGTGTGTGTGTGTGTGTGTGTGTGTGTGTGTGCGTGTGCTTGTGTACACGAACTCGTTAACAAAGGCTGAATAAAAGATGACTCAAAAGGGGGAGAAGGCGGAACATTGAGAATAGTGTGTGTGTGTGTGTGTGTGTGTGTGCGTGTGTGCGTGTCAGGCTTAACAAGGGTTGCCCACGTCATTAGAAATGAGGGAGAGGCCTTGTCCATATCAAACTTTGCGGTAGTGGTGCAAAATCTCCTCTTTTTTTCCATATAATAAAACTCCTGACACTTTTTTCTTTCAAAGCAAATTAGATTGTTGGCGATAGACTAAACATTATGTGAGAATATGGAAATCATACCCAACAACATTCCAATAAACTATTCAATCCGTTCAGCCACTTGATCAATCAACTCCCTGATGTTGCTCAGTCAGAATAAGTTCATATCAGAGAGGAGTCCAGCCCCAGACTCTCTGTTGAGTCAGATTATTTATCTGCATCATTATATACTGTACACTATAGAATTTGCTGTGTTTTTACTTTTTCTTCCTTTTCCTAAAAAATGTTCATGCTCACACACGTTGTCTGGAATACTGTATTCAAGAAAACATGACACGGATGTGAAGATATCATTGGGAGTAGCTAAACGGGGGAAGCTTCTTGAATCTGATTATCGGTAATATTATATCCAAATATTTTTGAGGAGATTACTCAGCACAAGTTTAGTCACCTACATGTAGTATCACCTAGCTCACGATCTTAAACATCTTAAACCATTTAATAATTCAGATGTAGCCTTTAGCTCGATTAATAACGCTGCCAAATGACAAAAACTGTATTTTCACTGTGATTCTGAGGAATGTAACCATGACTGAAAGTCTAAAGTGGCAAACCGAGCAGACTTAAAGGTACCCTGTGGGGTTTTTAACCACAAGTGCTTTTACAAGGCATTGTTTTTACGAGTGGGTCCCTGTTTTGTTTGTGTTGCACACACAAAATGCTTCTTGCACCAGCAGGGAAGGAGGAGGGAGCAGGCAAAACGCGGATGTAAACCATGCAGGGTTTAAAATATTCAGCAAATCAGCTTTGCAAAGGTTTTTGCTGAGAAACTCTTAAAGGTACAGACGCAATTCTACTGGGTGATGTTCACTGAATACCTCCTCACAATCTGGGAAAAAAAACATGGTCAAATCTGGTGTTCATTCACAGTGGCAACTCTTCAAATGGGAAATAAACTAAGTGGACCGAGCCACACACAACACTGCTCCGGCCAATCTGCAAGGGGGGCTGCCGGGTTTGTACTTGTGCACAGGACAAAAGGAAAGACGGAAAGAGGGGAGATGCAGGACAGGCGGCATCGGGAGCTACAGACGACAAATGTGCCACATGCTAAAGCATATCGCATATTTAAGGATTGCCAGGGGGAGGAAAAAGGAAGTTGGTTAGCAAGCAGCCCATGGACATGCAACTTACTTTTCAGTCTGCCAAAATTAAAAGTTCCGGAAAGGGAAGCCAGTGCGGAAGTGCCATGAACCTGTGTTCTCTTGAATGATCAGCAGAGGGCGACTCTACTTCTCACTTGATTCATCACACCAGTAAACATTCCACTGACTCAAGTCTTCTTCAGATGGACGATAAAGGGCAGTTCGCAATGGGGCGTGGACACAGTGTTATTGGCAGCTACTATTGTCCAATAGGAGCAGGTCGCAGGTGTAGATGGACGTGCTTCTCAGTGAGGCCCACCCCCTGCTCCTCCAAAATATCCATCATTGTGCCGTTGCCATAGCAAAGGATGGCCGTGAATTTGGGGGCGGAGCTTGGGAAGGAACACCGACAGGAGCAGTGAATTTATTTTTGCTCTTGAGTTGAAATTTCAACAATCTTTTCTCCCCCTGAATTTCCCACTCCACCTTTAACATAAACATAACTGGTGTTTTAATTTCCGAACACAAGCAATCGGTGAGTGCAGCAGCAGCAGCAGCAGCAGCTTCATCAGCGTGTGGGTGAAAAGAAATTCCCCCACGTGTTATGTATTTACATTAAAGGGTGGAAGGTCAACGGTGGCCGCAATTTACACTCTGCCAAAGCCGGGCGGCAGAGAAACTGTGACCTCATCAATACAAAGCCCCGAGCTGCTGTACAGCTGAACAAATACAAAGCACCTGATGGGGTTTCTGGATAAGAGGATGCACTAATACACAGAGAAGCAAGTTTGGGAGGGGGGAAAAAAGAAGTCCAACCTGTCTCGCATCTCTGTCATATGGACGATTTGTTTTTCATAAGTCCCCCCCCCCCCATGTGCCTCTGCCCCACAGGGTGTTATGAAAAGTTATAAGTCCCAATCCCCTGGGGATGTCTTGAGGACTCTGCCTGTGTAAACAGTGACATGACCTGTCAAACACACACACACACACACCTTTAAAGGCAATGACATTGTTAGCAGTTTTGCAAATTGGAAAAAACAGTGTAATGTAATGAAGCCTAGTTTTGGCTGAAGAACAAACTCATCCACCAACTTTGACACTGAGCCGCAGTGCACCTCACATCGAGCATGGACAGTCAGAGTAAACGAGTTCATCGTCCATTTCAGCCAAATGCTACGAGATAGACGATTAGAATTTAGATTGTCATTTCTAGTAAGCAGACGACGAATGCAGAAACACATGTTGTTGTCGTCGTCGTCGTCGTTGTTGTTGTTGTTGTTGTTGTGTCGTTTAGCAACTTCACAAACAAACTCACCCCAAACACTCGTGCGACGACAACGGCGTTTGCTGAGGCGACCGTTTCGAGGGAAACGCTGGCACAAAGTCCCCCGACCGAACCCAGTCCGGTCAACATCCTCCACGGGGAGCCCCGCGCACAGGTACAAGTCGGTCGGGCCGGCGCCTCGGTCCTCGTCCCGGCTGAGTCCTCGGCGAGCGAGCGGCGGGCGGAGACAGTTGACGCAGCTCGTGTTGTGGCGGGGAACCGCTCTGTCTTCTCCGGTGCCTTCAGGTGCTCCTCGGAAATACTGCGCTCCGTCAAGTCGGCGCTTGGGTTCAACCATGGGCCAGGGTTTTTTGTTTTTGTTTTTTGTTTTTTGTTTTTTTTGTTCGCAGTTGTTTTTTATTAAGTAGTCTGTCGATACTCTTAACGACAAACGCCACTGTATGCTCCAATGTTTTGACAGTATCTATTACGGAATTATTAATATTTGCTTGTAGACAGGAAGATACGAGGTCCAATCTATTGGCATTTAAACGAGTCTTGCATCTGCGTTCGTGTCAACTGCAGACGTATCAAAACTATATGAAAAGTTTTGTGAACTTGGCAGATTGAATAGTGCCAGCAGGTATAGCAGAATACGTCAGTCCAGTGGTTGGGATATATAAAAAAAAAGGAAAAACCTGTAATATGCAGACGCATAAAATGTGTTGTGGTGCATAGTCCCGGATGGGGGATTTGGTGGTAATTAGGTAGATGTACAATCTACTGAGGGCAGGTAATGAATACCATGTCACGTGTAAGATTTTTTTTTTATACATATAAGCTTATGCTGGCCTCGTTTTAGAACGCGATAGGTCCAGTAGTGATATTTCCAACAGCACACAAATGCAGCATCTGCGTTTCTCAGTAGCCAACTGAGCTGTGGACAGGAGGACAATAACTGTGGTCCGCCGGTGTGTGTGTGTGTGTGTGTGTGTGTGTCACCACATTGGAATGTCTGGCAACTATTTCTCACCATATAGCCACCACTCTTCCCTATACATTATTTCCGCGAGTCCAAAACTGCTCCCTACTTTACTGCGATGAAACAGGCGTGCGAATTAATGTGCGCACAAATTCATCAACTTGATTGGTCCACGTATTGGCCTTAATTTAGTGGCCATAAAAATGCGAGTAATGGTTACGGGCCTGGACCCATAACCTGCCAACCTTGAACCAGATGTGCATCGCCTCAGAAGTTGGGACCGTTTCAAACAGAGTGCAACTGTAATTCCCCTCCAGGGGGGAAGACGATGTGCCGTGCGCAGCCGATGCGCGCCATGCAAGTTGGACAGGGAGCGTAGGTTCGAGTCGCGCAGTCGGTCAGCCTCTGAACGCACCGCCGCCCCGCCCCCTCCCGGGACTGCACGAAAGCACGTGCCCGAGAGGGAGAGATGCTCCTCTCCACTCCACGGCTCGCAGCAGCGTTCGTTTCAACTTGGAAAAGTGGGGGAATCGTGTCGTCCCCCCCCCAATCCACTCTTAACCCCACTGATGGGAAATCTTATGCCATCCGACAGGAATGTGCAACTCTTCCATTCCTCCAGCTCTCCTCCGCCCAGGAGCAAGCGAACCTTCGGGAATCCCCAGCTCGCTGATAACACAGAGGTCGGGAGGCCTCTGGTAGATTATAGGGGGGTTCTTTCTTTTCTTTTCTTTTTTACATCCTCTCACAAGCAATGCACAGTTGGAGCTTTGACACCAACTGACAGATCATGCGTGGTCATGTTTGTGACATTTGATATGATGGTAGTAACACTTCTTTTAAAAGTCACTGTTGCAGTGTTCTGGGTTAGATTGAAATTAAATAGCATGCATTTGAACCACTTCATACAATCACCAAAGTATTTAGGCCTAATATTTAAGATGTATGTGTTTAAATCTAAAAATCAGAAATGTCCATCCAGTTGGGTTATGCAGCATTAACATAAACGAATGATCTTTATTCAATGCATATTCATCAAACAGAAATGTAACAACTGCGACTGAAATGTATGTAATAGTTCTGATACATCCAATGTGTATTAAACACACACTAACCAGATTTATATACTGTATTTCTAATCAATAAATCCAATTGGCTTCAAATTCCCAATAACCAGGGTCATGTATTCCACATTGATCAAGCATTTTTTGCAAGATGGCACAGTGCTAGGTGGCAGCCTGTTGCAGCAGTCTAAATTCTATTTGTTTAAAATCATATTAAGTTTATGAGTTAGTTAGTTAAATCGGTGAAATTCAAAGGGATGGAATTTGAACTCCAATAGTCTTGAATTATGAGTGTATCATCTTCATACACAGCAGGGTCACAAGTATGAAATGCAGCCAATAAAGGCAAGAGGAGCCCTCTTGTATTAATAGAAAAACAAATTGGGAGGTAGATAAGGAGGAGAGGGACTTTGACTCTGGATTTTGGGTTGCCCTGGTTGTAACTCCTTTTTTTTTTTTTTAATTTTCAGGCCCTGACAATAACACACAGTTTTGAAGCTTGGTGTGTGTGGATACACTCTGCGTTCAGATTGCATCTGTGTGGGTGTATTGACAAGCGATGCACATGTAAATAACGTACTGGGGATTTAGCGTTGACACACTAATTGTTATTGTACTCACACCTCTGACCTTATCTGATCGTATAACTTGTCTGTCTTCTCCCAGCAAGGCACTTAACGGCCAACTGGTGATTTTAACCAATTTCATTTTTAATGAATCTGTGGTTTTTTAGTTTTTCTTAGATCAATCTGTTTGGTCAATGTCGGATTAAGTTAGTGTGAAATATGAAAATCGACAACAGTCTGTGCGTTTGATTTTCCCGGTCTGTGTTGTTGGATGTTGAATCCTCTCCTTTCTCATTGATTTACGCAGGTGACCGTAGACTGTGGACTTTCGTCTGACCAGCTGACACGCACTTGATCACGTGTGCCCAGAATGAACAGGAGAAAGCAGAAGGGTATTCAAATTAGATCATATTTTATATCATCTTATAAAAAAGATAGGAAAGTCAAGTAGGCTTTTGTTGCATTCTTACATTTGGGCTGAGACTTTGAAGCTGGACCAGCTTGTTTCACTCCTATAGATAATCATCAGTGACTGTCACTGTTTAAATTGTGACTTGACACAAAAAAATGTGTTGCTTTGTATTGTTCATTCATTCGATGCCTGTGATACATTGGAAAAACCACAACTACTTGCACAACTGAAACCTTCAAGTTGATAGGCCATTCAACGCGTTTAACATATGACGTAAAAGACAAGACGAAAAAAAACCCAGGCAACACGCTCTGCGGGATTCTACACAACTATTTCGAGTTTCAAGCGAAGTTGCTGATGAGGTTAAGTTGCTTTGACCTTATTTTTTGTTGATCCTGCCCTCTGCTGTCAGATACGGTTTATTACACGAGGGGAAACTACAATTATGCTACATTTACCAAGGAACCCTGATATCATAATATTAATGGCGATAATAATTATAATACCAAAAAAGGTAATGTCATTACTACTGATGCTACCCATAATACATGAAGTTATAAATTAAGTAATTTGAGTATATTATTTGAATATGATGACACTTGTCAATACAAGTACTGTGGTGTATATAGATGATTGGACTTTCAAGAAATTCAAATAAGTCATTGAACTTCAACGATATTCAAATAGATGATTGCACTCTAAAGAAATTTAAATATATGATTCCTCTTCTAATAAATTTAAGTAGATGATTGCACTTAAAATAAATATAAATAGATGCCATCTCTTTATATACACTGGATGGTGCACGTTGAAACTAAACATAGAAGAAAAACAAATTACGAAAACTGTTAGTGGCAGCTTGAAAACCCCATCCAAATTTTTTACACAAGGCATCTTTGAACCGGAGTTATTGTACCCTGCAACAAAGAGCTGCTCTGTTCTAGTTCATCTGTTGGGTTCTTGGGGTGTTTTTTTCTTCACACTTCACTTAGCTCAGTGCTCAGCTGAGGAATTACCCCGCAACCATGCCCTGATCCAGAGGAAGGTTCATAACACCAGCTGAGTAACAGTTCACCCGCTGTATGCAAGGCACCGGCCTCTGTTTTGCAAGATATGGGCGACGCCGTTACACAATGCAATGCTGCCCTTCCTGCGTGAATGCACAATGCCTCACAACTGTGTGTTGTTGACAACTGAAAGGAAAATCAACAAAGGCACAGTAGAAATTTTGTGCAGTGCTCACAGGGACAAATAACCTGAACACAGACGTGCACACAATGACTTACCGTACACTCAGCCAGGTATTATTCCGAGCCCTCCTGTCACGCCTGACTCAGTGGTTTGTAGAAAAGTGGGCTGGTTTGTACCATTGTCTCCTGTTGAACCGTCAGCGGAGTAAGGGTCACGCCACCGGCTTTGAGACAATGATGTAGGAGCGGACACTGCACAGTTTGAATCTGGTCCACACGCTTCAGTCATGTTAAGAGAGACATGAACAATAACCACAGACAACAAGAGTTAAAATTCATATAGAATTTATTCCTGAATCATAATTAACTAAATATCATCCGTCCCTATGCAGAAATATATACATCTCAGAGAATATGTTGATGTAATACAATACAGAAATAGTAAAATAAATACTATTAAAGCGTAGTTCTAAACAATAATCCTAAAAACAGATTTGGTGAGTTTTTTTAGGCTTATATGTCCTGAAACAAAAGTTCACCAAACCATTTGATGGCAATTCAACACGTTGTGCTTACAGCTACTGGTATTCAAGTCCACTAAACTAAACTTCTGAGCAGTTAAAAGTCAAAGGAAATCAGAGGAGAAGAACATTAAATTAGCCTGTGAACATCTGTAGTGACCGTAACATCCTTCTGTACTGCGAACACTGATTAATAAATGTCCACAGTGGCTTTTAATAAAAATCATCCACACTAAAATATGACACTGGAGTCACAATTGGTATAGGCTGAGTTTGCTATTTTTCACACTTTGACTGTTCATCACTTAAAAAATGTATTATATCCGAGGACTTGACCCAAAATTAACCATTTAACTACAGTATACTCTGCCCATTAAAACCAATGGGTAGGATCATACATTTTTGAGTTAATACATATTTTATTAATAACTTCTACAGGTAATAATAGAAATACACTATCTTATCAGTGCTTATTTAATTATGTTATATTTGCATAATATTTGTGCGCAGTTGAGATGAGTTTCGAACCACAGCAAATCACATGGAAGTAAAGATTAAATCAACTCTAAGGTCAACATAAGACAACTTTTTCTCCGGTATTATTTAAGATTTCACGTATCACACTGTGTCGTGCCATACAGGACCACTGTTAATCTTTTGAAATCTATTTGACTTCTTGAAGAAGACAATTTTCTATTAGATAAAAAGAGGAAACATATTCTTGCACTGCTGACAACTTTAGGGGGGGACAGGGCGTCCACATCTTATGTGACTGACTTTAAAAATGCTCTTTTAAGACCATCTTTGATTTTGTCATACAAGCATTTAAAAATCATCGCTGAGTTTAATTTTCTTTTCAGAAGAACTGTACTACATATTCATTAATAAGTCACACCTGAGAACTGCCCAGTAGAGGCTGCTGGTTACTGGGCAGCTTCACAAAGAGAGGCTGGAGGTTAAAGCTCCCTACTTAAGGCACTTCAAAGATATTGACTGTGAAATTATTAACTGTGAACTGGATCTTAATAGATATTTTCCCACGTTGCCTTTAATTTATGAGGAAAAATCAAAATGGAATACTTTTTTTTTTAATTTATGAGATAATTTGGGTAGGATGTAGGTGAAATTTTAATTTGGGCATTATAGACAGCTCAGAAATCCCTGAGAGAATCTTACAGCATGACCAACAGCATGAAAACTTTTTGGTATTTTACTTTCAGCTTTTCTTTTTTTTGACTGCAATGTTATAATTAACATCTTCATTTCAGTGCATTATACTGCTTATTGGGTGCGCGTCTTTTCCTTGCAGAGTGATCATATTTGTAAAGATATATTAAGTATTTTTCCGCGGATGCTAGATATTTGATAGTGCCTCGCACATATCACAGTAAACTAAAATACCTAGTATATATTTATTAAATTTTTTTCTCATCTGGGAAAGTTTTTATGTGGCACTGTATGTAGGTCCCAGTGCGCTAAACAACTCTCTTTGGCTTTTTTGTTTGTTCAAGAATCATCTGCAGCTTCATTATTGGTGAAATTCAACTTATCACCACATTTTATCAAGGGAGAAAATAGGACCTTGCTCATGGATAAGGGATTAGTTAGCTACACAGGCTCCAAGGAGAGGGACACAGTCAAGTGGATGTAGTGTTTGTTTTTTGCTGTACGATAATTTCCCTCCCAGATGTGCTCAATTCAACAAAAATAAATGCATAACAATAAATTGCACAAGTTGACTCTCAGGAATCAACGAGTAAAGATGCACAGAATTCAAAATTTAAAGCTAATAACTGACCCCTACTAGATTATTTGTCTATATTTCTGGTTTTAACTCGTCAGACAGCTTACGCCTCCTCCTGTTGTTTGCATGTAAATGACAAGTAAAACAGAATAAATCAAGAAGATACTGTATGATACTGAAAAAAAGAATAAATAGTAATACTAAATTATTGCTAGCCCAGCTCAGCTTTTCCGAGAGTGAATGCACCACCTCCTGACTGCTACTCCGCTCGTGCTCACCACTACGCACAGCGCCCCTCCGAGGCTCCACAGGGTCGGTGCGCGGTTAAAGAAAAAGAACTGGAAGATGAACGCCAGCACCACGTCCACGGTCCTCATCAGGGACACGGGCCCGGCCTTCTCGATCTGCAGAGCCTTTGTCAGGAAGGTCTGACCGGCAATTCCCAGGACAGCGATCAACATCAGCATCCAGCGATCGCGGCCACAGAACGGGATTTTCCATTCCCCGAGGACGGATACAGTGATGAGGCACTCGATTAAACCGATGACAGCATAGTACCAAACAGAGAGGTAGTAATGGACGCTCTTCCCCATTTTGCGAAGGACAACAAACGTAAAAGCAGCTCCAACCGCTCCTATAGAAAAATGGCGGGGAGAGAAAAGACTGATTAGACCAATCAGAGGAACAATGACATTTTTTTTTTAAATCATTGATAAATTACAATAAGGGTTACATTCAACTCTGCTGCTTCATAACTACATATTCATGATTGCAATCATTGTGGTATTATTCCAGGTAATTAACTACAATTTAAGTGAAACTTGTTGGAGTGGGTATCTCCATGCAACCTTGAATGCGGGTAACAGCCACAGTAAAGCCAACATGAAATCCTTTCCAACTCTACTCTGTTCCTCCATCTTTCTCTACAGTCAAACTGCCACTGCCATAACCTCTGCCTCCTGTCAACAACTTCACTTTGACACACTTCAGGGAGGTCAATGTATTTCCGCGCCACCTTTGGGGACACAAGCACTTTTGAAAATGATGGCCTTCGTTTGCACAATGTCACACATTGGGTTATTCACAGATGTTATTAGCAAAGGATTTTGAGACTGAGCTAAAAAAAATCCATCCACTGATTGTATTGAAATTGTCCAGAGAGAACTAAGCCGTAAAGCAAAGTTCAAGATTTACTTTAGGAGACACTCTTGCCCACTTTGCCAGATGGGTGATCCATGAAAAGCAGAAAATGCAAGTAGGCCTTAATGGCTTGTGTCACTTTTTGAGATCGCTACCATGACTAACTGGAAACACTATCTCCCAGGTAACCTGGGACATAGCTTTAGTGAACTGGATCCCCCTGGTTGCCATGGTAATCCTGACCTGGTTTTAAAATAAAGGACTGACATACCAGGAGGTGGTAAAAAAGTTTCTAACCATCACACTTCCTCCTGAACGATTTTGTCAACTTAGGATGGCCAAATAAAACTTCAATGATGTAAAATAATCGTATCAAACTGAGTCTATTGTGTTACCTGCAAACGCCGCAATAGTCCCCTTGATGTGGCTCGTGTAGTTGCCCTCAATGCCACGTGTATGCTGGCCAAAGATAAACGGTGGCCGGGCGATGAGGATAACTCCGGCGATGGTGAAAACAGTGAAGACACAGTCCCAGATTGTACATTTCTCCTTCAGGAAGATCCAAGCCAGGAGCGAGGTAAATACTGGATTACTGAGGGGTCAACGGACAGAGTAAGATTTACAGATGAGAGCAGGTGAAAAAGTGGGTACAGTTAAATGAATAAAGAAAAGAGGGGGATTAGGAGGAAAGCGGTGAGAAACGTTATTTATTGTCTCAACAGACCTGTGACATATGAGATATATAGCACTACTTGCATCCACTAATCCAGATCAGTAATGATTTCAAAAAGAATATGAGAAAGAGAAATAAGTCAAGAGGAATAAGGAAAAAGTTGGAAAGTAAGATGGAGAGATTCGCGAACAATAAGAATGACAAGGAGATTAACAAAGACAGAATGTATTTGCAGTGTTACCATAGTATAATCTGTACTAACCCACAATCCGTTAATTTCACTACCAGCTCTCACCTGAACATGATGACAGTGGCATCTGCCAGAGGCATCTGCTGAACGGCATAGTAGAGCAGGATCATGGCATTGGAGCCAATGAAACCCCGGAGCACCAGAAATATGCGTTGATCCCGGGGACCAAGGAAACCTGTCCTGGAGGAGCAGAGACATGAGGATGGATGGATGGATAGATGGATGAAAAATAAAAATGGGATGAGTGGAGAAAAAGTGCAGCAAAGTGAGCTGACAAATGACTGGATGGTCAGATAGTTAGATGGATACATTTAGATTTAGGTTGTGAGGAGATGACAGTGACGGATGGATGAATGGATGGGGTTGAAAAGGGAGGAGGTGGAGGGGGCACTTTTGCTGATGGGTGATAAAATCAAGAGGAATGTGGCGGACGAATGGATGGAGGGATGCACAGGAAGCTGAATGAATAGGAGCACAGGTGGCAGTCTTTGGAAATTCAGATTAATTTCAATTCTTAGGGTGAGAATGTGATTTTAGAGCTTCTGATAATCTGGTAAATTCATTGTAGTTTTTGTTCTTGAGTTAAAATGGAATGACATGGGTGCTATTGTTAACTACTTAATTTAGAAATTAAAAAGCTCAAAACTAAGGCATCTGGTGGCCCTAATGTCAATCTCCTGTCTCTCTCCAGTCTGTCAATTGTCCATTAAAAGCTAAATGTCTGAATAAAAAATCTGTTGAGTTCAGCTGTGTTTGTTAAAAACAAGTACCTTCAAGTGGAAAGACATTTTTTCCAAACTTTCCCATAGCCTACTTTGTCACCAACGTGTCTCTCAGAGTATTTTGACAATTTGAATTTGCCGGAGCAGTGAGTGTATGATAAGCGAAGGGATTTACGTACAGTGAAGGCAAGGTGTAAAGACAATAGAAGAAAATCTCCAGAGTTAAAAAACTGGCAGCGATACATATTTCCTGAGTTGGTGAGTTTTATGCGCTTAATCCTAACACAATATACAGTTTAAATTGCTGGTTTGAAATAAAGAATGTTTGGGGAGTGTTCCTGGAGCTCTAATTATGTCAAATTTTGGAATTACCGTTAAACGGCCTGACTGTGGAAATGTAAATGTTTGAGTGTCTCCGCCATGCTTACTTGTGGTAGATGAGTAAGGGCGCAACAAACAGCATCTGGAAGAAGCAGCGTATGGCACTGATCTCTATGGCGTGGACTCCCTGGATGGATTTCACCAAGAGGGCAATGATAGAGAAAAAAACCGTGGACAGGAAAGCATAGAACAAACCGAGACCTGCGCAACCCTGAGGTTTCTCTGCATCTGTGAGAAAAAGGGGAGAAAAGGAGGAGAGAGTCAAAGACAACAGAGTGAGGGTGGGAGAGAAGATTAAAAAATATATATTGCTTGTGTTTCTACGTTCTTATGTTGGTACAGTAACTGCAGGATTGAAAGTAGATGTTATTGAACTCCGTGACGTCGGGGTGAACGTTGGGCCGCAAAAACCACAAAAGACACGGGTGTAGTGTTTGCAAACCCTGCCTGAGGAACAATAACAACTGATAGGCTTGGGGAGATTAAATTTCAACCTGAGGTCAGTCGGGCATCTTTCTTTGTGCTCGTCCACAACGTGTGGTGTGCTTAGCATTCTGTACACGGCGTTACTCTTTTTTCCCTTCGCACCGAGCCAAAGAGGAGGATTGACCATTCCTGCCTCACATTTAAGTCTATTTGTATAGTGCTTTCATATTTGTTTGACTAGTAGACACAGGCACATTATTACCATTTTAATTGACTGAATTTTTATTACAGTATTACACTCACTTTTGTTCGTTTTTTAACAACAAATTGCTTGGAATCGTCGGCAAGAGGACGAACATTAACGCAAGAAAATGATCATATCACCCCTTGTAAAGACTACATTATTTCATTTCGTTCAATTTATTGATGAATTACTGTCAGTTGCAAATTTTTGTGTCAATACTGAATTGAATTTTGGGACAGAATTTGAGAATACCAATGAATTACAAATGGGACCCACGCTTTTTATTAGATTGCCTTACACCAGGTGTGAAGAAAAAAAAAAAGCACACAGAGCAAAGCAGGTATTCAGTGGCAGTGACACTGCATTTTTCACTTCCTCGTATGCTTTCCAATGAAAAAGCCACGTAGCCTTTCCTCCTTATCCAGTGTAACACCGGTGGAAAAATCCCATTATAGTCTCACACGTCATTTGTTCACGGGCACTCGAGGATACTCAGATTGACACTGTAGATATACAAATGGAAAAGATAAACTGATTAATATATCTAACAGACGGTCTATTCTTTTACATAAATGTAATATTGTAAAAGGCCCACAGATACGGCGGCCCCCTGATACTGGAAAAAAGTGCACAGTCATCCATCCTCTTAAGGGATGATGCAAATGTTAAGCCGGTTTACAGCAGAACGTGGGCTATAAACTTGGCAGCCGAGCTGATCATATATCAAAACACCACAATTGGGAACAATATGTGTCACATTATGGTTATTTATTTAGGGATAAAACATTACTAATTATATATATATATACATATAATAACATTTGACCCATGGTAAGAGCATTAATAGGATCATTACAGATTTATATTGGACAGGAAATAACAAATTCCCATTAAAAAGTGTCCCCTTGAAGAGCTCACATCATTCGGCCGCTTATTTCTGTGACGTAAAGCCTATGAAATGACGTCACTCGCGCCGGTCTTACGGAAGAAACCGAAAGGCGTCCAAACTTTACGTAAATAGCTAAATTAACTTAGTCTAATTGGCTGATGACATTCACGTGACGCGAGCAGCTTTTTAAAAAAAAATTTTTTTTTTATCACTAATACATTATCGCGTCACACGGGTTGTATAACGTGAGACAAAGTTCACGAGCGGGCGGCACACCGGGGCGACGCGCCGCGTCGTTGGACGGCAGCGAGTGCGTCGCGTGTGTGCGTGTCTACCTTCCAGCGTGGTGCCTCCTCCTCGGGATGCGGGCTCGCTCCGGACGCAAAGCGTCGGCGGACACAGCGTTCTCTTCTCGCCGCCTTCCGGTGAATGCTCGCCTCCTCTCGCTTCCTCCTTCTCCTCAGCATCAGCATCCCCGTCGTCGTCGTCGTCGTCCTCGTCCTCGTCGTAGCCGCACGACACGCGACAGCTCCTCCGCAACTGAATCCGCTCCTCGTCGTCGTCGTCGTCGCGCCCGTCGCCGCCGTTTGGGCCACGGCTGCCCGCCGTGTGGAACACCACGGTTACGTCGTCACCTACGGACGAAGGCCGCTCGTGTGCCCGCTGGTTACAGTCGCCCATGGTGAGATGCGGCGGCGCGGCGGCAGCATGCCTCGGACAGAGCGCTGTCCTCCTTCCTCGGTGCCCGGAGTGACTGAGGAAAGGCAAGGTTAATGACTAACCTTGGTGGCAGGACACGAGCGCCCGTGCGGTGACTACTTTCGCCACAGGGGGGCAGAGCGGAGCCCGCTCCACGAGAACATGAGCCTATTGCGAAGGGAGGCAGTGGAGGTGGGAGCCAACCACGTCCCTGGTTTACACTCACTTGGGCAAACAGACATTTGGGCTGTATAAGATTATGATTTTTCTTTTTTTTCTTTTTTTACGTAAGATATCCGTCACGACCATGAGCTATAAATCAAAAATTATGGCTTAATATTACATGATTATGGGCTCTTATTCAGACTATTCTTGTGTTAGTACACTTGTCAAACTATGAGCCATGATTATGATGTAACAATTTCCCAATATATATATATAAATGCATAAATTGATTTGAACTATGTGTGTGTATATATATATACATATATATATACACACGTATATGTATGTATGTATCTATCTATCTATATACGTATGTATGTATATATACATATACACACAAACAGACACATACATATATATATATACTTATACATATATTGAAACTAAATCCAACAAATGATCATGAAGACTGATTTCAGTTAATTAAATCAAAAATTGATTCTAGTATATGATGCGAAAAAAAATGGAGTACGTGTTCTCAACCACACCTCTGCTTAGGCATTTTAGTATTTATTACTTATGTACTCAAAATACAGTGATTAAGAAGACAAATGAATACCTGTTATCCCCCAACCTTACCTAACTACATTAGACTGACACAAGTAAGACTGTACTGTTTTACAGAAGCTGCACGTCACACAGTGTAAGGGAGGTGTTCCTTGTTCATACGTATCTACACTAAATGTCTATAGGAAAAATAAAACACTGGAGTGTGGTCCCATCTACATACAAAAGCCGTATCATATGAAGTACTTTACACAGTGTTGTAAAAAGGTAAACATTCTAGTTGGCAAACAGTGGAGTTGTTACATTTTTTATCAACATTCTGTTTCTTTTTCTTTCTTTCTTTTTTTATTGCCAGAATAAGAGCGTGTGAAAGCACAGGTAGTAGGTGCTGCACAGTGGTTGGCCTTTCAGTTGCCGAGTAAAGATAACAATGGTTTTGTCAATGAGGGAGAAAAGGGGCAAGAGTGCAGTGAAAGCGAGAGGGCTGGGTGACACAGTGGGACGCTTCTAGCGAAGTCATTCATCAGGAATCAACACTATGAGTGTCTGTATCGTCCCAGAAGAATGAACATGAATCTCCGCAAGTAGTCAAAAAATCTTCTGCCGACATTTGCTTGGAAGCAAGTATTGTTCTGAAACTCTGGTCTTTTTGTGACAACCTACCTTCAACATGACTAATACAGTGTTGCTGCTGTTGCGTTATCGTCAAACTTGGATTAGATTAGATAACAAATTCTCTACAAGGCGTCTGACAGCCCAGATATTGTCACGAGAGCGACAAAAACTCCCTTGTCATGGTGAAGATGTGACTAATCGGTTACTGCGTTATTTATTTTATCATGAAGTTTCCTGAAATCCCTTTAATGAAAGGAAAAATGTCTTATGGTCTCAGTTGTCATTTCCCCTCCCTTTCTAAAGAAATATTTCACCATTTAGTTATTTTTACATGGTCATCAGCACAACCACATTCCTAAATCTTGGCTATCAAATTCCTACAAGAGAAATCAACAAAACACACAGAGTTGAATAACAAAAAAATAGTAGGTATAGTCCTACAAGATATAACAACAGATCCTAAAAAAATCGCACAGAAAAGTTTAAATTAAGTTTTTCAAATGGAGACTACGACATTCCCAAATAAGAAGGAATGCAGATGAAAATGCAAGGAGTTTATCAAAATGAAAATTAGTTGCAGCCAGTTGCCAAACTGCATATTGGAAATGGTGTCAGACCTCTCAAAATGAAGTGACTGATCATAACCAACGTATGAATTTCAATCATCTAATCTCAGGCCCTGAATTGTACTTGAAACATCTCTTCAGATAGTTTTAGCTTATGCTACACATTTATTTGAACTGAGGTGGGAGTTGCTAGTGGATTCAAATCGGACTAACGCGTTAAAATAAAATCGCATGAAGGAAGCTGCAGTGTACACGATTCGCCCTGAATTGATGGTGAGTTTAATGACTCAAATCAATCATGAGGTGTTCATAGATCTGAGTTTTTCCCTTGAAGCTGGATGCGAGCAGGAACACCCGGTCGTCAATAGAGACCAGGGAGAATGCTCGCGGCGCCTGGATGTTCAGCTCCTGAGTCGGGACAAACTGGCCCCTCTTGGCCTCCCACTGGTAGACCTGTGTCAGTGAATAATCGCTACCCAAGATGGCATACTGCCACTTGCCGATGGAGACGGGCTGGAACACCATGGAGCCGCGGGAGGGGAATGTCTGGACCTCCTTAAACATGGCACCATCCCAGCGCATCACCTTGGAGTCCCCGATGAATCTTGTTAAGCATATAAACAGATCACCTTGGGAAAGGGCAAAGATTCAAGAGCCTGTTTAGTTTATACATTCATGCTACTAAATCTGAATCTGGAAAAAAAACCTCAAAACAGTTTGTGTTAGTTCAAAATAATTCATAGCTTGTTACAAGCAGCTACTTAGCAAAGTGTCCCTAATAGATTAGCTGTCACTTTTCTAGTCACATGGAAAAAAATACAGAGATCATTATACAGTAATGATTTATGGGCACATGTTATGGCAGTGGACAGTGACATTACTGTACTGCCGGCAAAACAAATGCCTGTGGGACATGTCAAGCAACGAGGAACTAAAATGTAATAAATTACAGCCAAGATCGTGAGTCATAAATGTTTTTAATCAAATTGACCACCATGGTCACCATGGGTCAAAGTCCACTGTTAATCACATACCATGCCCCAGACTCTTTCGATCGTTGCATTAAAAACTGAATAATGGCTCCTAGAGTGCACATACTGTATATGCAGTATCCTGGTCCAAGACAAACTAACACACTCCAGCTGATATATGATATACAGCTGTGTGTGTGTGTTTGTGTGGTTGTGCTTTTCAAGCTGCGGCTCTCACCTTTGACCCGAAAGTGTTTGACGGAGAAGACGTCCTCCATCTCTGGTATGTCGGTCCTGCGGTCAAACTGTTTCTGGCTCCTGTTCCACTGGTACACCACAGGCCTCTGGGAGCTGCTGGACAAGATCAGGTGGGGTTTGTTGGAGATCTCCAGGTATTCTACATCCGTGTCCCGGTACCACGGGTGGAGCGACTGGTGGGAGTAGAAGCCATTGCCGTTCCATTTGTACACTGTCGTGGAGCCGGCCTGAGAGGACAAAAATCTATTAAAAAAAAGACAATGTAAAAACAAAACACAGCTTCCTACAACGACTACGAACAGATCTGTAACTAAGATCTAAATAGTAATATACAAAAAAAACACTTATGTGTATGGTGCACTTGTGCGCCGGTTAGTCCCCAAACATATGTCAGAGCATATGCGAGCATTTGGCAATAACCAGGGCATTGTCTGGTAACGGTGGGTGGAGTACAAGAGGCACTTTATGCATGTGGGGTGGACACAATAACATGAACACCTTTACACCAACTTTGTTGGCATTAAAAGTAAAAAGTAGCCGTCAGTTCTGCACTGTGCATTAGGGTGATCTGTCACTGTGATCCGTCATTCAAGTGCTTTTTTAGAAAAACGGGGGGAACCTTCGAGCTGTCGGCGATGACAAAGAAGGACTCTCCGTCGATCAGGAACGTCTCGATGTCGTTGGGCTTGCGGATCTTCAGGATGTCGATGTCCTGGATCTTGATGAACTTGTTGGCGGAGGCGTCGCGTTTGTAAATGTGCGAGCCCCCGAACAGCTGGGCCACGATGACAAAGAGGTGGCCGTCGATCACCATGGGCTTGCAGACCACGGTGGAGGTGCCTGTGGAGGAAAAACGTTCATAGGGCGATGAGGCAGAAAATGCGTTGTTAAAACAAGAGGGTTTATCGATACATGGTTCCTTATACACCTACCAGCCATTTCTGCCCCAGGAAACAATTACACATTGAACTTTGAGATGGAAAAGTTTACTGATGCTGGGTTTATTTTCTCACTTTCAATGGTGTCATATGGTCTGAAGGTCATCTCAACGTGATCCCATTCCAGGAAGCTGCACGTCCCAGCGAACGGTTGTGGGAACACAACATACTGATCTTCGGCGAAGGTGAAGGCGTCCACTGAGATGGACTCGAACTTCAGTGACTGATAGGAGGCAAACTCTGAAAAGTACAACATGACAATTAATTCTGTCCCCCACCCCCCCCCCCCCCCCCCCCCCCCCCCCCGCCCTTTTTTTTGTCTCTTCCACACGGATAAATTCTTCCAAGGAAACAGGCAGGAAGGAAGAGCAAGCCAATACATCTCAGCTTTATTCCCAGCACTAAAACAGTTGATAAGGACAGGGAGGAGACGTGAGCGAAAAAGGGTGAGGCAGTAAACTGGGGACAGGGAGCAATTGTTGATGGATTTCCTCCACGACAGGGAAGGGGGGCGGACGCAGGAAGATGATACCTGCTGTGATGCAATCAAAAGAGTGTGGCAGCAGGTCGTTGATCTTCTTCCCCTGGTGAATGGGCGGAGCGCTGCAGTAGATCTGATCCAGGGTGGCGTTAGTGTGGTGCATCCACTCCACCAGCCACTTGAGCTTGCAGTCGCATATCAGGTTGTTGCCCCGCAGGTCACTTCCCACGCAGCGAGGAATCACATGGAACATCGGTTAACGGATAAACATTTGTTTGTCGAGACATCATATCGTTGATCACTTAGCTTTTGGAGACTTGCATATAGGTTTGTATGTTCAGTTTCTGCTCACTGATCTGCCCTCTGTCTCCCCTGTATTTAACTACACTTTGGCCTCAAGCCCACAAGGCCGCAACAACAAGTGTCCTATCTCCTGAATGGCCTCCAGCTCTCAGTTGAAATTGCTGTTGACCTTGGATGTGTATATTGAAGCCACACAAACACACTGCCTGCCTGCATCATTCCCGCTGATTGTGGCACTCTGACCAAAGCCAGGATCTCTCTTTTTTTTCTCCTGTAAATGACTTGTTTACCATTTACCCTGACATTCTGGCATCTGAACCCAAGCCCTTCTCTCTCCTTGAGATCTCTATCTACTTTTTCCTCTTTTCTTTCTCCATTTTAGCAGGTAATAGGTTCTTCTACCAATAGGAAAAGTGGGGTTTGCTCCCCCTTTTCCTTGTTATGACCACAACTTCATAACATTACTGTATTTACGTAACTCCACAGTTCAAGTGAAGACGGAGGAAGGCAAAATACGACTTTGCTCAACATCCTCAATCCTTCCCCTGGGCCTCACGAGGCCCACGCCACCCCTCCCCAGTAAATCTAAAGTATTACTGTACGTTTGTGCTCCTTGTTCCATTATCTTGATTGATTGATTCAGAAAAAATACTACATCCAACAAAGAAAGATTATACACATACACACACACACACACACACACACACACACACATACACACACACACACACGCATACATACTGTGTGTATTGATAATATGACCAATATGAAATAATCTTATGGTATGTGATTCTGCCCAGCATTTTGGTGTGTATGTGTGTGTGTGTGTGTATGGATGAATTACTGTGGATTTGCTGTCTGAAATACAGACTACACTCACACTTTGGTCAAAGCGTCCATGCCCTTGAAGACATCCTTGGGCAGCGTCTCAAGATTGTTGTAAGCCAGACTCCTAATCAACAAAAAGGGGGGGGGGGGAGTACACACTGATTGAATTAGAAGTAGACTGTCTCGCTCTCCACACACTAGACACTATTATATGCTTTTTAGTGGTCCTGTTTGGACTCGAGCAAGAGTAGAATAAACAAATTATTGTACCAGCAACAAAATTACGTGACCATGTGGGTCACGCAAAAAAACAGGTGTTTGAAAGGCTGAGCATTTCTGAAGTGAAGGGGAATTAAATCATTTGTTGTTCCTTAATTGAGGGATGTAGCAATTAAATTGAGTGACGAGCAGGGAATATTATTTGTTGTTTATACAAAGTACGTATTATGTGAAGCATAGATACATTGCATATGCCAGCGAAAGAACTCCAGACCAGAAGAGAGATGTGAATGCAATGAAATGTCAGTGTAATTCATGAACGTTGCATTATTTATTTGGGAGTCTGTGAGTTTGTGCAGGAGGCCGCTCTGCAAATAGATGGAGGACAGAGCAGAGTGGACGGTATTTGAGCAGGGCCCCTGCCTGTGCCCTTTAATAATGTATTTGGAGTGTGATGCATTCAAGATGCCCCCTAGTCATACATTTATTTATCTTTTCTTTGGTATAGAAGTTTGTTTACTTTCCTCTAGAAACAAGGGAAGGTGTCCACTGCAATACACGAGGGAAACTTTATCCCTTCATGTAGTTGCATATGACATTCTGAGTCACATTTGTTGTAATTCGAAACCAATGAGGTGTGTCAGGTGTAGGGTATTCTTATGGATTTTTTTTTTTAAATAATAGCACAACAACCTGTTTTCTGTCCTGCACAGACAGTCTGATATTTATGATCAATCGGAACCACTGATACTATAACTAACACTGACATTCTCAGCCTTTATAATGACTATTCAGCTTATCACGAGATTTCTCTCACCCCAACCGTGTCTGAAGAAATCCCAATAAAGTGATAAACCTCTTGCATTTGAGTACTTCCCCCTACAGTGCTGTACATTACTTCCTAAATATGAAAAATAGGATGGGGCAGAGTTGAAAGTAGGCCACAGACCATCCATCCACACATTACTTCGTGCATGATGAGGAAACATCCGGCTGCACCACCTGCGTTAACTCAAAATGTGTTAGGTGCACAACCTGTCACAGAATCAGGGGCAGATTATGAGTCACTTGGTTTAACGTTACAATAGTTATATTGAGTCTTGACCTCAAAGGTCGAGCACATTCTCTGCTATCTTTAGTTCAGTTTTGTCTGGCTCTGCAGTTCAGGAAAGTGAGAGTGTTTACAGCAATACTGTACTGAAACAGTTTTTTTTTTGTGGGGGGTTAGTTTTATTATATATGCTCTGCCAGTATGTGTGTTTCTGCTCTGTCCCCATATTGAGTTGTGTTGCTCCTGCTCCTGTGTGTTCCTGGCTGGGCATGGTTTTTCGGTTCTCCGCATCTCCCGCCAACACTGCTTCGCGAGTGCAAACTCAAAAATCACCCTCATCTTCCCATCAAGACCAAGCAGTATTCAAAGACCACTTCAACCACCACTTCCCTTCCAGAACATGCCACTTTTCCACCCGTCAAACGATACCATGCTCAGCCAGCACCTCCTGCAGCCCGACCTGACAGCACACACCCAGGCACAGCCCCTGCCTTACCTGGACCTCTGAGCTTATCGAGGAACGGGTCCTCTGGACTCTGAACATACCAGCTTTTTGTCAGCACATTACCATTTTTTGTAATAAAATACCTATTCGTTTATCCGTGCCTCTCTGTGGGGTTTCTGCACATTTTGCATTTGATAAATCTATTCTGATAACCCACAGAATCATCCATCTTTTTTTTTTCTCCAATTATCATATGAACAACAACAACAACAACTCTGCTGGTCCACTAAGTTGGTGATCTGCTGATCTCTCAGCAACCTGACACCTTCAGCCAGTAACCTTGGACATCACCACTGGCAGCAGCAATTCTGCCTCTTTTGCACTTCACACAGTGACAGAAAGAGGCAATGTGAGGCATGGATTTGTGTTGGAACACCTTTCATACCAGCTAGCTAGGAGCTTTTACCACAGCGCTTCCATTTGAGAAATTATTTAAATGGGGAATATATAAAAGAAGCAGGCAATGAACAAAGGAAGAAAGAGTAGAATCATTGGGGAGAGTTCCCCAGGGGTGAATTTTTATTGAATCTGTAAAAATACTTACAGATGTATCAGTGCTTTCAGGCCCCGGAAAGCAAATGGAGATATCGATGCAATTTTGTTGTTTTCAATAAATCTGTGAATGGGAAGTCTTGCATTAGTATTTGGATAGATTATGATAGATTAACACTTACTACTAAATGTAATGTGAAATCCTTTAATATCCATGCCTTCTCCCGTTGTGAGGAGGTTGTGTAGAAAAACCTGAGCTCTGTTCCAATTGCATGTCACACTGTGTACTATTGTAAGTGTACACAGGTTCATTAATCCATTCATTAATAAAGTACATTTCAAAAATGAATTATATTCTTAGGGCCCGATGCAGACAAACAGTTGCTCATCTGGTCGATGTCAGACACAGTTGCATGAGGTCAGAAAACTTCCTGGATTAAAACGATTCGAACCCCATCCTCCTCAAGCCACATACAGTAGGTGAACAGAACCTGTGTGAGAGAAACCTGGGTGTGTGGGTGCTTTAAAAATGTTAGCATGCATGCCCACATATGCTAAAATGCAACGCTCTGTTGATATGGCTATACACAATAAAAGTGGATTACAGAGTGAGATGCAGTTTGCATATTTCTTGATGCCCTAACACACATCTTCCCTATAGTTTATAACTATCTACATACTCAAAAGCTTGACAATTGGAAGCTTGAAAGTCTAAGTGGATACTTACAGATATTCCAGATGTGGTAAACCCAGGAATGCATCTTCATCAATGAGGTCGAAGGAGTTTGCTGTGAACAACCTGTGAAGAACAATAAAGCAAGAGGTTACGCAGGCTTTTTTGTGGATTTGCAAAAACAGCAGACGATTGTATTAATGTAAGTCAACGAATTGGTAAACTATGGTTTTACTCTGTTTGAAAACCAAAAATAGTTTTATCCTCATGTGTTATCTTAGAGCAAAAACTGTGTTCATTATTTATCGCTGCCTCTCTGTCTCTACCCAACACACAGACACACACACACACACACACAGCTCCTCTCTACACAACCCCTGCTGTTCGCCTTGTTGTAGCCATGTGGTGTATTGCATAATCCTGACACCATTACAGAGAATCTCTCTTTGAACCAGCCTCTGTGCGAGTCCTCTGGGGAGACCCTTCCTCATTGTGTATGGCAATAAAGCACAGAGGATGCATTTACCAATGGATGGTGGATAGACAGATAGACAGATAGACAGATAGATAGATGGATAGACAGATAGATAGATAGATAGATAGATAGACAGATAGATAGATAGATAGATTGATAGACAGATAGATAGATAGATAGACAGATAGATAGATAGATAGATAGATAGATAGACAGATAGATAGACAGATAGATAGATAGATAGATAGATAGATAGATAGATAGATAGACAGATAGATAGACAGATAGATAGATAGATAGATAGATAGATAGATAGATAGATAGACAGATAGATAGATAGACAGATAGATAGATAGATAGATAGATAGATAGATAGATAGATAGATATACTCACAGCAGTTGCAGGGCAGGCGTGTGAACAAAGCTTCCCCCAGTGATTTCATTGAATCCAGACTTGACAAAAGATCTGAACGGATGAGAACATACAGTATCAATATCATTTAAAGAGACCAACCGCTCATACTGAGGGGCACTGAACTAAGTTAGGCTACACCATAAGCTTTTTCCTGACAACTATTCACATGCAGATTAAATGGCACAGAGTGTGCGCGTTCAGCTTTCGGGGCCACTTACAGTGAAACGACGTCGGAGGGGAAGGTGTGAGGCACGGACCGGACAGTCTCGCAGAGGGCATTGTCTTTGGTGCAGATGCATCCGGCGGGACATCTGGGCTGCCTCACTCTGCGGCCGTCTGCTGAGAGCCAGGTGACGGCGGCGACCCAGACCAGGAGCGTCCATCCTCTCCATCCTCTCGCCTCCCTGCCCGGGTAGCCCATTCCCCCGCTTACTATCACTCCTCCTTGGAACTTGTGCAGGCAAAAAAGAAAAAGAAGAAGAACTCGAGGAGTTGTCAGAGGGGTTATAAACTCGATTGTTTGTTCTTTTCTTGTCTTCTTTTTTTTTTTTGAAAGGATGATAAGAGGCGGGCGTCGTTGCTCTCCGAGGCAGGCTCGTGTCTGTGCCTCTCTGGCGTCTCAATAGGAAGGCACCGGTCCAGCGGGTTCGTTCCAGCAAGGCTCCGGGATTACTAATTCAGGACAGACGGGACACGAGAGCAGAAAAAACAGGGGCAGACGATTTTTTGGTGTGTGTGCGTGAAAAGGAATTACCCCAAAATGAAATAAAATCACGCTGCAAAAAAAAAAAGAAGAAAAAAAAGAAAAGAAGGGGTCTATTTCTAGTGAGTCTGCCTCTTGCAAAGAAGTTGTCTCTGCAGACACTCAATGCATGGAGCCAAGAAAGGGGAAAGAAAGAAAAAAAAAAACCCCACAACAACATAAAAGCTTAGATTCCCGCGAGGGAGAGAGAGAGAGAGAGAGAGAGACGGGGGGAGAGAGAAGAGAAGGGGACAGAGGGTGGGGGGAGGCCCCAAGGTGCGCTTTTTTTTTTTTATCAGCAGTGCCAGGCCGGCTATTATTTATGCGCGCTTCGGAGCCGTGCGTGGCTAATGGCGAGCGGCTATTCATGAGCTCTGTGCAAATGCACCTGCCCCACTCATTCAAACGCTGCCTCCTTTCTTCCCTGCTCTGGCATAATAATGACGTCAGCTGAGAAGAGGAGGATGAGTTGATCCCACGTGCTTCAAAAAAAAAATGGAAGAAAAAACAACAACAACAAACAGATTTTCAGTGATTTTGTGACCCTGTGTAGAAAAAGTCTGGTGATGTGGGGCCTCCAGAAGATGTATTTATATTTGATTTGATTTTTTTCTTCTTCTTTTTTTTCTCCCAAATATTTTCCCCATACAGTCTCAACGCTCGGAAAATGAATCTGGGCCTAATGGTGGCACCTCGTAGCCCCAATTCATGGGAAAGCACAACGGCGAGTTTCACAAATATTTTTAAATGTTGAGAGCCATTCATACTCATGTATGATTCGTCTCCGGCTCCCTTCTCTTCCTTCAGGACATTGGCTGCTTTGTTGAGTTCAGTGGGTTGTAAAGAAAAGTCCCGAAACACTGGACACGTTTGTTCCCGTGCAGGCTGTGGAGAACTTTCACCCCCTGCGACCTCCAATAGCCCAAATACTCAATTAGATAAGGGAAGGTCCACACAGCAGAATGCCCCCTTTATTTCCCATCGACAGTTCAAACGCTCACATGCGTCCTCACACTGTCCCTCGGCGGAAATGCACGATAGCTTATGATCCCAATTATCCATCATTGCCTAATTGGGCCATTTCCTCTAAAAACGAAAGTCGATGTCTGACGTCGCAGCCTACACTCTCCCTGTTTTTCCCCTCGGTGGGTTTAGATCAGTCATTGGACAATGTGTTGTGATAATAGATTGCAGCTCCAATAAATATTGAATAAACGCTGAATGGATGAATTAGGCCGTGCACAGTGAGCCACTTAATTTAGGAGCCTATAGAGATTCAAAGCTTTCACTCTTAACGTCCACAACCTCGACGTGCCGGTTTGGAATCACAGCGTGATCCTCCTATTCATATTCATGTCGAAAGGAGACGAAGAGTTTCATCTTTTCTCCGCCGATTTGTCTCGGAATAATTCATGAAGGCGCGACCGCACGTCATCGCACCGCGACGCGCCACGACGCGTCATCGCCCAGCGACGGAGTTGTCCGTGTTGTAAACACTCGGAAGGAGCTGGAGACCGACGAGCATGGATGATCTCCTGAAGGTGCGCTCATGACGAGTTGTAAACTCTCTCTCTCTCTTCTTTTCTCCTCCATGCGAACACGTTAGCTAGCGTTTTAACGTACTCGCTATCAGCCGGTTAGCATGAACACATTAGCCCAAAGACAAGTTAGCCCTCTTACTCCATGGCTCCCTTACGCGCTAGCTGAGAGCAGCAACGGCGTATCGCAGCGAAGTTCACCGACTGATGCAGAACTTAATGTCTGTGCATTGTCTCTCAGGAACACGCCTGTTCCAAGGGACTTTACAGAGGCTGAACCATGCGAAGCACGAAGTGGAATATTTTAGGTTATGACATGATTGTGACTGATAACGACACTGATGACGCGGGGTTGGTGCCGCCTTGGTTTAGCTCCTAGCTGTGTTTTTGTTTTGTTTTTGTTTTTTTGTCGTAGCTGTAATCAACTTCATCATCTAGATCAGATCTACTGTAACTGCCAGTCATAAGTGGACGTGTGTGCAGTGGAGAAAAATCTGGGAGACTGCTGTGCTGACTGTCACAGTACGACCAACATTCAGATCACTCACATTCAGGACTCGGGGCCATGTCAAGCTTCGTCCCCAATCCATCCGGCTCATTAGTGGTCCATCGATTCATTTCAACTCTATTCACTGTAACAGTATTTATTGTCTGATTATTACTTACTCTACGGTGAGAAGCTGCACTGTTGAGTGCCCTCTGGATGTGTTGTGTGTTTTGTGTGGTGTGTTTTAATGTTGTGTGTACAATTCACTGACACTTTCACACGACTGAAGTTCCTGACGGATCAATGAAGTTATTTGAATTTGATTTGAATTGAATAGTGTTTGGGCTTTTAGAAACTGTTTTCTCATTCTGCTAGCAGGTATGTTTGTGTGTGTGTGTGTGTGTGTGTGTGTGTGTGTGTGTGTGTGTGTGCACCCGTGAATGCATCACGTGTGATCAGATGTGATTCCACCAACGCGAATGAGTTCCCGTGTGTCCTCAGGTACACAGAGGTGGCGGCTATGACTCTGACTTCAGTGATGATGACGCGCAGGGAGAGTCCTCGAACAGAGGCCTCAAAAGGTAGAATTAAAGACCATCACCTCACTAATATATGTGTCAATTTATTAAAATGATTTTGTCATCGAAACTCACGGGGTTTGCGTGTCTTTGCTGAAAATGCTGAAATCGGTTTAACAGTGTAAGAAGTCATGCAAAGGTTCACATTGTGATTAAAAATAAAAAAGCCTTAATTCTTCTGTTCTTTGCTGTTTTTCTCCTGTAGCTTACATTCGGACTGTTGTGGGTTGACAGCCTCAGCATCTAACCCAAGCTTTTATATATTTATTTGCACTTTTGTCAGGAAAAGCGAGGACGAAATCTTACAGAAGCCATTCAAGAAAGGTCGGCACTCCCAGGTGGCTCACCGGAGTTTACACTCTAATGAGCTGGACAGGTATTGTACGATCAGTAATTTTTCATGTTTTCCTGATTCATTTTTAATTAATGCAGAGCTTACTTCTCACGTTGCATCATGCAGTTCACGTCCTCTTTCAAAAATGAGCGTTATCTATATTCAATCACGTGCACTTCAAACAAATTAAAATTTCATGTGCAGGTTGTGTGCACGTGATGTATAACCAAATTAAAGTGGAAAAAAGAATGTGGTTAATTTTTGTGTTTGAAAACTCATCATCATTCTTTTCGTCATTACCACCCAAAGAAGATATTTTACTTGAAGCATTCCTTTATGCTTCAGATAAGATTGGAGCAAGTAATTCCTTTGTCATGTATTAATTTCCTGTTTTTCAGAGAGGAAGCCAGGAACAGAAGAGCCCACCTGATATCATTGAATGCTGTATCCTTTAAAAAAAAGTATTATAATTTAAATACACTAAAACTAAAGCTTTGTGCAAAAGTAAACTTTGAAAGAGAGACTGGCCTTTACCAGATGTCACCAGTTTGAGCGACATAAGAAGTTTGTCGGTGACTACATACTTTATTATGGAGGAAAGATGGCCGACTTCAAACGCACTGTGTAAGTACTGTGTCTCCCGGACACAAGCTTGATGCTCAATCACATCCTGTCACTTGTGACCATATCTAATGAGAATGTGTGTAGTCATAACAGACTATTTGATACAAATGGTTTTCACCCAATTATGCAACAAATTCATTGTAATGTATCTCCTCATCTGTACATTTGGGATAAACGTTTTCTCATTTATCTTTTTGTTTCCGTCAGAGGTAAAGACAAAACAGATTTGGATGTGCTGCGTGAGAATCATCGCTTCCTGTGGAGGGATGAGGACGAGGAAGACATGACATGGTGATCATCTGTTATCAAAGTATTGAAATAGGCTGTTTAAATACGCACTTGATTATTGTAGTTTTCTCTTTTGAATACGTTTAATGTGTTGCATTATCGAAATGTTGAAATTGTGTCCTGTGTCCGATGACAAAAGCTGTTATTTCAGTTGACTTTGCTTATTTTTACCTTACACCTTGATTAACTCTGTTCCAGGGAAAAAGAACTTGCCAGGAAGTATTACGACAAACTGTTTAAAGAGTACTGCATAGCTGATCTCAGCAGGTACAAGGAAAATAAGGTAGGATTAATGGATTCATTGATTAATTGATCACCCAGTTTAAACAGAAACACTGCAGCATGAGGTTTACGTGATTTCAAACAATGTGACAGTACATAAACATCTAGCTCATTTTGCCTGATAGTAAGTGACTATTTTGAATATAGCAGCTTTGAACATTTTGAAGTTATCACATCAGTAAAATGCTGAAAAAAAGAATTATATATATTAAAACCTGTTTTAAACAAGAAAGTGTAGGATGTTGCAGCTTCTATGTGTCTGTGCTGTGTTATTATGATATAGGAATAGTGTAGCCACATTATGGCAATAGTATGGCACATTCAATATGATGAAATGTACAGTGTTGTGTAATGGGAAGAGACAGATCACAGAAAACACTGTATGCTCTTGTATCTGCTTGGGACTAGTATTAATTTCACTGTGAAAACTGAGCTGTTGGCAGCAGCAGAGGAGAAAAAAAAAAGCTAGAGCGAATTCTCTTAAGGTGAAACTAAGTTACTGCACTAACAAAATGTACTGAAAGAAAATCATATAGTGACTAAAGACACCACTGCCAGCCAGGACTTGGCAGGATGATCCATGTTGGCACTGTGCTCGAAAATGACACTAATTGCCCCAGTGGTGGTGCCATGAGTTAGGGGTTAACAATTCATAAGTCGGACGCTAATATCCACCGGCACTGTTCCTCTTTAGATACAAGTTTGGATATGATGTGGTTTGGCTCTGTGCTCTGTCTCCACCGGGCCATTCTGGTCTGAATCCAATGTTTAATCAGACAATATGTTTAACCCCAGGAAAATGTGCTTATGTCTCCATAACTGCACTGTTTGGTCTGATGATGCTAGAGTGACATCATGTTATTTCTCAGGCTGTGATGCTGATGACATTTGTTATTCGTACACGACACACGATACCCAGATGGACCAACAATTATCAGAGTCTAGTTGACTCAAGCTTTTACATAAATCCAGTTTTCTTTGTTAATCATTCAGATTTGACAAATGATTTCAGATGCATTTGTGGGCTGCATTAGTCTCAAAAGTTTACTCGCATATCGACGAGCGGTGCCGGGTAAATGAGGTGTGACAGCACACATACAGAGGAATCCACACACACAAAATGTGCTACACACAGACACAGGCTAACATGTTCCTGATGAGCCAGACGAATCAAATCACATTACATACAGTAATGTTTACGTGTGTATGCAAAATTGTGATAGACAATATTCACATGAAGATATATATGTGTTGTAACGGTGTTTGACGGTTTGATATTGTAAATTATTGTACTAATTCACATGGACCATTTTTAATTTGTGTCCAACAGTTTGGATTCCGTTGGCGGACTGAGAATGAAGTTGTCTCTGGCAAAGGTATGTGATTTAAAAATGTTGTGTTTTTGAATTTCTATATGCATTTACACTGTAAAAAACGGTATGCTATTTACATTCTATGTGATTTTGATTAGAGGGACACTGGAAACATTGTTTTTAAATCATGTTTGGAATGTTGTTTGGAATTTGGTCACCTTTACTTTCATTGAATATGAGTGTGCTGTTGATACATAATGTTCTCACAGCTGCACAAAAAAAACCTTAAAATAAATTGTAGATGATAATGAAAAAGCTTCAGAAAGATCTTGAATAACAAAAACAATGAATCAATTTTTTCTTTCTTTTTGTAAGGGGGGTTTGACGTTCCAATGTTGCAGTTTTTTTGGACGTCTGATATTACAAGTATTTTAAGCTTATTTTAGTTGTGGATTCTAGAAACATGAGGTTTCTCACACCAACATGCCCAGAAAACCGTTCACATCCTTTTCCACTAGATGGCGACAGAGATAAAGACAAATGACAGCAGTGTAACACAGGGTGCATGCGACTATTTTACAAATATGCTTGTGTCACTTTGCCTTGACTTATTGGTTTGTCAGAAAACCTTTCAAACGTTTGACC
The DNA here is from genome assembly GCF_022379125.1 of Scophthalmus maximus. Taxonomy (NCBI): domain Eukaryota; kingdom Metazoa; phylum Chordata; class Actinopteri; order Pleuronectiformes; family Scophthalmidae; genus Scophthalmus; species Scophthalmus maximus. Next base: position 12,866,378 of record NC_061530.1, read on the forward strand.
TTTCAGCTCAATTTTCTTCTTGTTTATTTGTGGCTCCCAACCCCGGCAGACCGCTCGCGCCATCCAATAATCGATTCCTCTGATGATTCAGACAAATGGACACCCGCCCAATATTCTGGTTCCCAATTCATTTGTCATAGCCAGAGAAAAAAAAACTCATTCTACCTTTGCACTTGTTGACGGAGCCGGGCTGCACAGTTTTGGCAGCGCTTTGAAGATTACTGTCTATTAATTGTTCGCGATTAGTACAGCACCACCTCCCTGTCTACTGCTCCTTCGTGAGACAGTGACAGATATATTTATAGGAGGGATATCATTAACTCACAGAGGGTAAACCTGCCGCCGGAGCTCATTGACCTGCCCTGTGTGTGTGGCTCAAGGCAGGTCAAACCTAATTGTGACCATATCACTTAAAACCAAGTTTTAACAGCCATTTTGCAGGTGAGTCAGAAAGTAAGGGCCGGCCAAAATGTCCTCACTTTTCCTAAAGTGTCCCCAATCCGTAAAGTCTGGCAGTTCCTCACAAAGATAGAAGTGCACACACAAACTTCTTAATTTTAAAATAATTTGCTTGTGTTTATATCGACGCCACTTCACAAGCAAACACAGTTTGTCTGAGAAGGCTGACTAAGCCAATATATTGTTCCAGATTAAGAGTGGTTAATCCTGATCTCTGACAGTTCATCCCCTGTAGCAATACACCACAGGAAGTGGGATTAGATCAAGTCAGAGGCATTTCACTTCCGCTGTCACATCTGTGATTTATGTACATTGATGAATCCCAGAGAAATGCCCCTTTAAGCACTATTTAAAGCGCGGGACGTTGAACACTCTTGAACGATCGATACTAATCTAATTCTGTCAGGTGGATCCTACATCCTCATCCAGAGGCGGAGAAATCGCTTATGAAAACTGAAAGTTTACAGTGTTTTTTGTTTCCAAGTTAAAGGTGGAAGGAGTTGTTGTTTTTTATCACAGACTAGATATAAATTGAGATTGATTTGACTTGAAGGCTGATAAAGAGCAATCATTCACTCAATCTGTAGACGAATAATCTCCAAGAAAGCTTGTGTGTAGTTTGGTTAGTTACACCTTCATTACATGTTTCCAGTCCAGGTTCGGGTGTAGCAGATAAATTAGACAACACAAAACTTTTCCCAATTAAACTGATCCTGCAGCTCCTTTTAAGGGCCACCGCGCTCCCAGTCTGCCACGGACACCTTTTTGGAAATCATCCTCTCAGCATCTCCTGCTCTCTGTGCGCTTTGGGTCATGTCGGTGTTAGGTAATGCTGACTACTCTTCACCCAATCAGGTGGATTACAGAGAGCACTGACCTTTCTTTCCATGGCCACAGCTTTATGTGGGACGTAGGAGTTCTCAGTTCCAAGAGGATCCCTTCTCTCTAATTGTTATTTATTCCTTTTAGAAATTTCAGGAGGAAGAGAAGGGAAAGATTGTGTACTTTATTCAAGGGGCACAAACAAGTCATCCTTCCCCAGGAGTCCCAGGTTTCCCCACAGTTTAAGGAATTCTTGTAGAATCAGATTTACTTTTACTTCGTGCTCATCCTCACCCCATTTAACATTAATACCTCTCACGGGAATTCTTCCAGCTGTTTATGGGGGAAGACGAGAAATAACTCCTGTAAACGGACTTTAAAGGTGCCTGGTGCAATATTTCTGTAAACAAACAAAATGTGTGTTTAAATTAAGCGTTTCTTTTGTATATTCTGGAGGTCTAATGAATATGCATTAGACGAATAATACTGATTAGACTAAACAAACTACTGTGTGACCAATAAAGAGAAAAATGGGCTAAAAGATAACAAAAGAAACAGAAGGGAAAAGAACCTTTTAAAAACAGCGAATACAATACAAAGCTGATTAAAAACTATGGACAGAAAAAGAGACTTGGTGCCTTATTCCACATAGAACATTTTCAAGGTGACTTCTTGAATATTGTCAGAGATCGGAGATCCACTCATAAAAACATTGTGCTACAAGTGGTCAAAAACTCCACATGGTGTTTTCAATTCATGTAACTAATGTGATTCTAATGTCATTAGACAAATTACAAACAGTGACACAAATTAACAAATACATCCATAATGAATTCATTATGTGTATGTGGTTTAAGATGAGGCGTGCGGGCACCTTAATTCCGAGTCATTTCTTTGTGTGGGTTTCCCTTCTGGTATAAATTGAGCTTCGGTCTTCCTGTCAGGAGGAGGTCGAAGGCCAAAGGTAGTTGAGGCTAGGCTTATGTTTGGTGGGCCTCCTGTCAAAGTCAATGGAGTATCAAAGGTCTTTGCTTATGCAACCTTCCTGTCTTTAAAAAAAACCAAAACGGTTTTACACGCTTGCCACCACACGCTCACTCGGTGAACATCATTGGCGTGCATCATCAATCTACCCTGCTACACTGTTCAACCACCACCATCCAACTTCAGAAGTGACAGCTATTTAGCCCACAGTCTTAGTTCAGAGTTGCCCAGTCTAACGATGGAAACGCAAATTTCTCTGTTTGAGTAGTATTTTCCCAATGTTAAGCTGAGGCCGAGACTCACTGTACGAAACCTGATCGCAGTGGCATTTAGTCTACTCAACAGGATACTTTAGGTTAAATAAAAGTTTTAAAATAAAATGAGTGTTGAACTTCAGGTCAGCAGTGTGGACTGCTCGTCAATGGGAAAGACGGACATAAAAAGGCTAACTCTGGTCCGGAGTCAGAGGTGGGGCTGTGTGGTCGGAGAAGCAGCCCTTTTTTCCCATTTACATTCCACAGTATTTGAAAAATCTGCCTGGGGGCAGTGAGTATTGATCGCTACCCACGGGCTGAGAATTCATTAAAGGTTGCCAACCTCTAGAATGGGTGGAGGGGAGTGTGAGTGAGAGTGGTGAGTTTCAAGATCTGGCGGCAAAGCAGCACTGAGTAGTCAAGCTACTCAGACCTTTCAGTCTGAACTTGATGATATAACAAAAATAGTTGTGGGCGGGGGCAAACCTATTTATTATTGCATGTCAGCACTGTGTTACAATAATCCAGACAGCATTAATCACTCTTTGAAGATTATTTAAGAAAAATAGAAGATCTAGTTCAAGGAATATTTCTCAAGTGAAAATATCACGAATGAGTTATTGGTCTGGTCTAATAGATAGATAATACCATGGTTTTTGGCAGTATGTACCACACGCTGAGCCAGAGAGCTAAGATCAGGCAGAATGTGATCATGACTGTGCTCAGGGCCTATGAAAGAATTCTGTTTTCCGAGGAGTTAAGCTGGAGAAAATTTGCTGCTATCCAATCCTTAACCACAGCAAAGCAGTTATGAAAGGAAGATAATTTAGCTGATTCAGATTGCAATAGAAATACAGCTGAATATAGTCTCCACAGCAATGGAATGAAATGTTGTGTTTTTTCATGATTTTGCCCAAAGGGAGTAAGTGGATTGAAAATAAAGACAGACTTGGTTTCATAAAAGTCGGTTTATGTGTGAACTTTTAACAGGGAAAGAGTCACACTGGTCACTGCACAGAAACCTCATCCAGTGAATGTTAATCGTGCAGCCATCTGTCCTGCGGTGTATCCCTCTTGATCTCAGGCGGCTGGCTGGGGGCATTAGTGACCATTGACGCAGGGAGACAGGAGTTCCCTCTCCTAACGGGTTTACTCAGTCAACCTGGTGCCAGGTCTTTTCATGGAGCATGTGAGGCTCACCTGATGTGTGAGGTTACTCGCTACTCTTTGTGAGAAGGAAGCAGGGATGCCCTGTGTGGTTTTTTCGTTGTCACTAAACACCAGTGTCTAAAAAAGTGCTCATTATCTTTCATGTTGAAAACTGTAGGGCTCAGGGGCAGAAAACTATCAGAATCAAGCAAAGAATTGTTTCTTGACCTTGATTATACTTAGTTTTTGACATGCATTTCATCAAAGACGTTGCCTAGGAACAGACTTCCATTGACTCCACTCTGCCAGTTTTTGTGGTTATGAGTTGCTGGAGGGTCTCACACTCTCGGCCTTTTTAACCTTCACGTATATCATATTCTTTATATTAAGAAACTGACTTGTTTCTCTGTCAGCTAGGGGGATTCAGTGCCTTGTTCAAGGGCACTCAGTTTTATGTAGGCATAGCGCAGGCTTTTACCAGCTTTCATTACAGATAAAAGCTATTGTGTGTAGGTAGAGTGGATGTACAGTATTTGATGGATTTTGTGTGTGTGCGTCATGAAGAGTATAGGACGTCATGGGAGAACTCCAGTGCAATTGTTATTGATGTAACTGATGATGGCGAAGACAGGACAGGATTCTCTCAGGTGTCTGAGCGCCGTTAACCGTACATGGCGTCATGCGGGAATGGCCCTGTCCCAAGACACATCCAAATAGTAGGTCTTAAAGGGATATGCTGGCCTTTTTCGATTGACCTTTACTGATGTTTTAATTATTTTAAAATGTGGGTAGTTGAACACATATATACACACACAATAGGCAATAGGAATTAAAACAGTAATCTTAACTCTGTAGTATCCTTTGGTCTAGAAAAATAAATTAAAAAGGCAGCTCAGTATTCCACACAAGCATACAGACTGTCGCAACTTAGTTTTTTAACTATTTCATTTATTATCTTAAATATCATATCAGGCCCTCCCAAATAAACCCAGTCAACCTCATCACGAACCATGACCGGAGCCGGAAGTGTCTCTTATAGCTGACGTCATAGGACGTTAATCTAATTCTGCACGTGAAGAGATAGTCTGCCTCATGGCCCCCAGTGGCGTAAAGCCACGTACGGCGAGCGTCACCTCACCTGAATATTTACAGAGTCTCAATCCTGGGCAGGTGAGTGTCAGCATCACTTTCCTCTTCTCACTTTGCCAAGAATGGACCGCTATGACGCACTTGCTCACATTGCTACAATCTGGAGGAACCCCGGAGACCAGATCAATTCCACAATAAGCTCCTCTGGGGATAATAGGCAGGCTGTGCAACGGCTGAAGGGAGGCCTGAGGAGATGAGGGCGAGGTGAAGAAAGGGAGATGAGAGGGAGCAGCGGGATAAGGAGGAAGGGGTAAAGAGTGAGGGGGGGGGGGGTTTGGAGGTTGGAGGTTGGAGGTTGCCTGAGAGAATCTGGTTTGGGGATTTATTGTCTGAATTTAAATTCTGAAATAAATAATTTGCCTTTTTTTCCCAGTAGCAGTCACTTTTTTTTTTTTTACAGTACATGTTCTCTCTGGTTTCGCAGGTCAATTCCAGTGTGGAAACAAACGCTGCGAGAAGCAAGAAGGCCTAAAAAGCTGGGAGGTGAATTTTGCCTATGTGGAACACAGCGAGAAAAGGAATGCGCTGGTCAAACTCAGTAAGCTAAAACAAAAGTGTTATTCCATTTTCTCTGGTCATTCCCTTGTGAAAGTTGAGTTTGTGTTTATGTGTGTAAGCTCGTGTGTGGCTTTGGCCTGATGGGATTTCCTGTCTAAGACTCGGCTCATAATAATCCCCCAGCACAGTAGTCAAGTATCATACTGCGCTAAAGAAAATCCTGTTATAATAATTACCATAATTGGAGGACCCACCAGTCATAGTCAGTCAAGCAGGAAATGACAGGCTCTTTTAACAAACTAGTACAACAGGTCACATCCAGGCGTGTTGTTTTTCCTCATTAACAAAAAAAAAAAATTCCCAGCTTGTATTAATTATTAATCCAATGTTTTGACAATAATGAAACACGACCTGGCCATTCTGGAGCATTGGGGAGTGGATGTCCTTGATGTGTTTATTTCAGGTTTCCAGGTGTATGCTGATGATGCTGTTACATGTATCAGGCTGAGGCATTCAAATTCTTTGAGCAGCACAAATAGAAACTTTTAGGAAGATTAAGCAAAGGTGCTTTTCCTTCAGGGGTCTACATCTACAGTATATCTGTCCTAATCGCATTATATTAAAGAACAATAGACAAAATACACTCTCATGCAGAGAGTTTTATGAGGAAAGGTTGCATTAAGCGTTGTAAAAATGTACTAAGAATTAATGCTACAGCTCCATGATAATGGCTGCAGTAATAATAATAATGATGATGAGGACAGTGATGAAACATTTAGCTGGTAATGATGATTCCATGTTGTTTCTGCTCTAGGACTATGCCCCGAATGCTCCTTCAAACTCAACTATCATCACAAGTGAGCCAGCCCACCTTTTACCCTTGATACATTTCTGCATGAAATATGTAGATCTTTTTTCTTTTCTTTTTGCCCTCGATGAGTGATTTTAAAGATTGTAGAAAGCGTGAGCTCATCTGCTCAAAGTAGGGCAGGTCTCAATGGTCAGTCAGCACACAGTATTTTGCAGCATGCAGGAATGTTCACTTTGGACTCAAAGTTGAACTGGGGTGGAGTTTGGTGCTAAAAGGTCAAGGTCACTGTGACCTCACGAAGCCATAAATCAAGAATTCATATGCTAATGATGACAGAATCCACTTAATGCCTTTTATGAAACTCCTCCTAAAAGTTACTTCAATCGGTAACACAAATGAATGTAGTTTTTTTCAAATTAAAGTTTTCAATTGGGTTAACTTACTCAAAGTCTAAGTTGAACAAAAAATTAATTTGCGTGTTCCCAATTAGTAACTATAAGTTGGTGAACAATTCTTTTTTTCAGCATAAATTACATTACTACTATATGTATATTTTATTATTGCAACTTGACCAAAAGGTGGTAATTATATTATAACAATATTAACCATTAAGTGAAAAGAGTGGAATCTGGACATAACTCTAAATAATGATTCACGGTGCTGATTGGAGTGATGTGAGATGACTATTTATTAAATCAAGTGATGCCATGCTTTTAACTGTTCGTATAACTTCGTATCAAAAGGCATAAAAAGTCTCAACGCTTTTTTTTTTTCATGTACCTCTGAAAGTGCATTTGACTGTGACGGGATTCACATTGTATTTCAAGAAGTGGCATATCTGGCTGCTTTATATTCTGAATACAGTTCGGTCAACCTGTGATTCTGTCTGTAGGAGGAAAGAGGTGAAAGTAAAGACAAAGACTGAAAGGCTATCGGAGGAGAACCAGGAGCCGTCGCAGAAGAAGACGAGGAAGAAGAGGAAGAGATCGTCTTCACATTCCAAGAAGCAGAAACAAAAGGACAAGAGGCACAGAGGTAAGGCCCCCTCTCGCAACTGTCCCACCACTTGTTTATATTTTTTTGTACATATTTACAACTCTCGGTTTCTCTACAGATCGCTCCACCTCTTCCAGCAGCTCAGAGGAGTTGGTGAATTCGGACAAAGGTAACACACATGCACCCACGCACATACACACTGCACAGTTTATGATCTACTCACCCAGGGCCTCCAGGTCACGACCGGACAGAAACATCCATCAGCTCTCTAAAGAGAATTAGACAAACGTCCAGTTTTTCACTGCCTTCTTTCTCATCATTCCTCCACCATTATTTTTTTTTCTTCTTCTTGATCTTTTTGACCTTCCCTGTGAGGAGCATGAAAGCACCCCCTCCCCCTCCCCACCCCAGTCCCTGTTCTGTTTATTCCAAGGTCTGGGTGGGAAGGTTAAGTGACAAAACAATGTCAGTGAGTTCAACACGCATTGGAATCCATACACAAACACTCACACAAGCATTTTTCTCTTTCGTTGTCACAGTCACACTTTAAAAAATAATAGTTTTCAAAGGCGGATTATATGTAGGAATCCTAGGATTTCATGCCGTTTGTGAGCGGTGCATTCGGGGAGGGTTAGGTTATGGAGGCACTTTTTCTCCTGGGAATTCATGGCTAGGGCTTCATCTATTGTGGCTGTCAAAGCTTGCTCATAGTTAAACTGATGGGGGGTAAAAAATATGCGGCCGGCCCCCTTTTGACCCCTCCATCACTGGCCCTCACTGCATTGTGTATGTACACTGGTGCCCTCAAGCACTACTATCCTAGGACCTAGAATTCCTCTGCTGAAATACTAGCTGTCCCCACATAATAAATAATAAAGTCTTCTAAAGAAAATTCTGACAAAGAGCCACAAGGTAACAGCTGCTACAAACCAACTCAACACAGTGAACCAAAGGTTTCTTTTTGTGGCTCCTGACTACGTGTAGGCCCCCGGGTCAGTTGTCCACTTTCATCGGTTTGCAGTTCAGATGGCGGATAAAAAAAATGGCCGTACTGAAACCGGCATTTGTGTCCTTCATCATATCTGACAAAGCTGATTCAAGTGTCGAATCTACCACCCAGACATCAAACCCTGAAGTGAAACTAAAGCTCGCTGAAACTCTCCTCCTAGACTCTGGAGGTGAGGATGAGGGCCAATCGGACGCTGTCCACTGGCGAGGACCCGCCCCTGCCGTGGAGGAAAAGTCGAGGTGAGGGTTTACAGCTAGTGTTCATATTAAGTCATACCCAGTAAGCTGCTTTAACACCATTAAAGAGGGTCTTTACCACTTAGCCCACATTGGTCAGCGACCTTCGTAGACCGCACCATATGTAGACCACTTAGGTCCCACCGCAGAAAGCCGTCCTGGACTTTGAAGGACTTTCGCTAAACCTTGAAACTGTTAACGTCACACCTCCCTACAGTCAGATGTCTGATCTGAGATATTACAGCAAGTGTTTATTTTGGCATTTCTACTATGTGAGCAACAACCATTCAGTGATATGAGGGTAAAAGCTTCTGACTCACTACACTGGATACAACTTACTCAAGCACAGGATGCGTCAATTCTACAACTCATCTAATGATAATTGTAATTTATGAGATAAGATCAGACAAGGCGATCCTTTAGCATTACAGAAGTCTAAAGACAGAATGAGACACACTGTAATTCTGTATCAACATTCTTATGGTACACCATTGCATATCATCTACCGGCTAAATAAAAGAAATACCTGTGCATGGCAGAAACTAACATTCCTGTGATTTTGTTTATCTGTTTAGGGAGGAGGAGTTCGACGAGTACTTTGAAGACATGTTTCTTTGACTCTGCTGGAGTCAGCGGCAACCCTGCTGTGACTGCACTCCGCTCCCTCCGCCGCGCTGCTCTGTTCTGTCTTGTGTGCGCGAGTAGTTTTCTTCGACTGGATGTTTCAATATTTGTACAGAAATAAACAGAATGTTTACACGGCACCTGTCAGAGTCTTTTGATCAGCATGTCTGATAAGGTGATAAGATAAGAGGATGGTGTACTTTGATCTCCCCCGTAGGGAAGTATATTGCTCTGGACTCAAGTCCCGCAAAAGATAAAATCAGACGCAGTCGACCCTAATTCCACATTAAGAAATGTATCTGCTGTTGAAGTCTAAAGCAGAGACTTTCCCAAAGACCACTGTGAAGAACCGCTGGCTGAAGGTCACCCACAGCCTTCGGGGGGTCAAATATCATCTCCTCAGGCCTCCTTCGCATTCGGCACGAGATGGTCAGCTTACCCCTCTTCATTTCCGAGCGGTAATCTGTCTCCGTGCGTGAGGCCAAGGATCAGCCGCGAGGTCAATAACACAGTTCTCATTTTGTGAAGAGGAGCGGGTGGCTGACGCAGCCCTGGAGGAGCACCGGGACTGATGGAGCCAGGGTTCTGGGAGGGTATTGTCTGACATGCGAACATGACTGTTAAATGAGAGCAATATACCATGCACCATGAGATGACGTCTGCGCCGCACACGTTGTGAGGAGACGTGGACAGAAGCCATCTGGTTCTGGGGGGGCCTCTCAGTATGGGTGAGCTTAAAAAGGGAAAAAGTTAGAGCACCTCTTTTAAAGGGTCAATCGCCAACCCTGCATCCTGGTCAGCATCAGATACTGTCTCGAAAACATCTCTTCTGAAAGAGATAAAAAATCATCGGTACATTCATTTGATTTATTTGCTTTTTGTCATCAGAGGTACTGAGACATTTTTTAGCTGGAGTCACATCCTGTAGCTTGCCTTCGGTGTCGCACAGTTTTTCGGGGGGTTCGATGGGGAAAAGCTTCCGCGCGATAATCTCCTCATGTCTTTCGCAGCTTCTCTAAGCATGCAGTTAAGCTCCACAATTGTCAGTTGCTCTCTATCCCGGTTCTTAAATGCCATTTTTGGACATTAGCTATGCGAGGGTCGTCGCATTATCCGCGCAGAATTGCATAATCACAAACATTCGCCGCATCCATCTCATGGCAAGATGCTTCGGAGAAAGCATCCGTTGGGAGACTCCGGTTGTGATTCGCTGTACGTCTCGGAGCGGTCTGTCGGCGGGGATGATGAGGTGCACCAAGTTCTGTCATCGTGTCCTGTTTCGACCCCACCACAATCTCTATGGACATTAAATGAAAATGCTGTAGTGTCACCGCATGAAACACAGAGGGGCAGAGATCCAAATCCCTTTGGGTTGAATTTGACTGAGGCCGTAACTTTTCATCTACCAAAACATCAGGTCAAAATGCCCGTTTTTCCAATACTTTGGTAGATGAATATTATTTGATTTAATTAGCTGAATTAAATAGATGCTAAAATGCCGACGGTTGACATGTAACTGCCTGACATGTTACTCAGTCTCACTATGAGCATGTCAATGTGCTTGTGTGAGCATTTAGCTCCAATGGGAACTATTACGTCTTGCATTTATGATGTTGGAATTAGCCACACCTTAAGCTTCTTCTCATTAGGTCGAATCATAAGTAACAATGAGATGTTGATCTAGCCTAATGACCCCATTACAAAGGCGTTTCAAACACTCCGCTCCACAGCTCAAAGACAACAAGAGGGATTACTGTAGCTCACGACGTCCCTGCAGCCAAGGGCGGATCGGAGAGCTGCCTTGACTTTGACTTGTCGAAAAGGGAAACTGTGAGGATGCCGGGAGATTACAGACCTATCGGCTTGAACAAAGACAATTACTGCACCTCCTAACCGCTCCGTCCGTCTCATTTAAACCTCCTTCGCCGCTTTCTCGGGAGAGGCCATGTGCTGTTATTCGAGGAAATAAACAACAAAAACGTGTGTAACAAAGTGTAACAGCTTGATATCTTTTAAGTGGAGGTGGGATATGATCTAATTGGCTCCTGGCTGTACTTCTGCCGTCTATGTGCGTTTGCAATTGATCGATTCGATTGTTTTCTTCGTTAAAAAAAAAAATATATATATATCTTGACTTCAAATCTAAGGGCCCTCGCCAACATCCTGGGATGAATTAGATCCCGCGTAACTTTCATCCCTCTTATCCGTGTTTTGAGACATTTGAGAACAAAAGCATGGTTAAAGATATGGTTCTTTTAAGCAAAAGCGTAGAACTAGTTTGTCAAAAATCACATTTTCTACATAGGCCCAACACATGTTTTCTTGAGTGAAAGGTACGAAAGGTCACGTGGGCCCAAGGGCTGACGAGCGCTACGTGTCCCACGAAATGACGGATTACAGGTCGGCAGATCCCTGTTTTTTATCCTCCATCTCGTCAGGGGAGGCCTCGGCCGCGTCCTGCACTCAGACTGCGCCTTGGAGAGACATGTGTTGCGGTGTATTGTCTTTTACATTACTGCGTTCTTGTTAAAAGGGTGACATAACACTCTGGCAAATCTGGAGTTTTTGCGCATTGCAAAATCTGCAGCCGGGCGGGACACGGGATGTTGAAGATAGCCAGACAACACACCGTATCGGGCGGGGATCAGATCCAATCCACTGATCCTCTTTCCCCGGAGGCTCATCCAGCTTTGGGGCCTCTAAGATCCCTGCACGATGCACGAGCGCTGTCGCAGCTAAGCCCAGGGTTTCATGAGTTCATTCTTTGTCCCTGTAAGTGCGCGAGGCAGGTGTGAACGAGAGACGCGGTGTCGCCTCTGTGCGTGTGCTATGCTGTTTGCGTTCTGAGGAAAGACACGTTTTTTTTTCCAAAAGTCATACACCTCTGAAAATTCCTTTATTTGCTTATATATATTACATCTCATAACACATACAGTAGAGGCCATTTCATACATCAAATGAGGGCGTTCTAATGTTTAATGACAGCTGATGGGATAAGTAGAAAGAATACGGGGCTTTATTTGGTATTCGAAGGAAAAGCAAGGGGCCATTTTTTTTGTGTGCAGCGGGTACGGCGAGGAACATTTCAGGGGGCTGATTCGGTTGATGTGTTTTTTTCCTTTTGGCCGGTTTTTCGCTCCGGTGATCACAACAGCTCCCCCGCTTCCCCTCAAGCGGCAGAGAGGAGTTTCCAGGTAGTCCCAAAGCCATTCTGATTGGATTAAGTGCCTTCAATCGATGCCCCGTTGATTAGAGGAGATGACATTGTGTAACAGGAAGTTCGAGAGCCACAGCTTGCCTTTGCCACAGGAGGGACTTTGCTCTCAAATTGCTCCAGAAAGTGCACACGGGCGGGGGGGGGGGGGGCTCACTGTCCCTCAACTTGTCCGACCAGATCAAGTTCAATTCAGGTTTTTACGCGGAGGGGAGACTCACATTGAGTTGACATCAAGCAAACAAACAATGACTCATCTCACCGTTGGTGAAGGAAAAAGAAAAGGAAGAAAAAAAAGAAAGCAGCACAGCCTGAACAAACATACAGTCACTGATGCTATGTGGACGCAGGTCGTCTGCACATTCATATGAGGCTTTGGTAGCCTGCTTTACCTCCTCTGTAAGGAGGGTATTTAAAGTCTAAAGCTGTGTGGATCCCAGCGCTGGCTGACAAATCAAATCCTATCAAATCTTCTTACAGGAGAGGTAGGTCTACTGTACCGTGTTTGACAGCAACTTTTGCCTCTGTAGAAGAAGCAAAGGTTACTTTTACATCCTTCAAAAAAGAATTTTAAGCTTCAATTGTCATTAAGTTTTACACAATTTACATTTTACATTTGCTATATCGTTTAACTATATACATATGCAATTGTGCATTTTGCGACTCGCAATAGGAGCACGGAATTTGCTCTAAACATTGGTGTAAATATTATGCACATTACCATTTTCAGTAATTTTTGTTTCCAGCTAGTTGGACACAAATAAAACAGCTCACGGGTGTTTGTCTAAGCTGGCAATAGAGTTGCACAAACATTAGCCTCGATTGCCAGGGTGTGATTTTAGTGTGCGCTCGTTCACGGATTCACAACGCCATCTCCCAAAGCTCGTTCAAGTTCAAGTACAAAATGCTCAGACAAACAGTCCAAAAAAAACAACATATATGTGTATATAGATAGATTGCATATTAAAATAAATGTTTACCTCACATAACTCACCAAGGTGCCTTTGAGGTAAGAGAACGTCAGCCCTTGTTGATGGAACGTTGACGGAACCGTCAGATTGCAGTCTCCCTCTATTTTGTGTGTCCTTGCCCTTAAATGTTACTACCCATGCTACTTCAAAATGATAAGTTTAACCCCTTTTCCTCTGATCCCTGTGAGTATCAAGTTCTGTGGCTCTTGTCCCGGCCCTCACCTCCCGCCCACGCCGCACATCCTGCCACTGCAGGAACAGCAGCAGCTAAGTGCATTATGCCACCTAAAGTATTACTTACTATACCGTGTGAAAACTGACTGCCGATATGAATCATGTGAGAACTGTTGCTTTGGCATGGATACACCCCGCATACAGTTCATGCAGTGCTACACTATTTGAGTGATGCACATTGGAAAAACTTGGAACATTTGACCACAGCTCGTGAGCGTCTCCAACCATAGTTTCAGACTATGCATGTCAGGAATGCATCTATTATTGCTACATTAAAGGGAAATATAAGTATTCCTCGTATGTATTGGTTTTCAAATGTTCATGGCCGAGGCAGAGGAAATGCATCTTCACGGAGTCAAACGGTTCCTCGTGCAGTCAGAGAGTCCCACCAGAACTTCTTGGTAATGTTTCTGACTCTCCTCGGGGGGATTAAATTTGGTTAAACTCGCCTAATCCAGACTGGACAGTAGACCAGACCTGACTACACTAGACTGAAGTAGCCCAGACTGAACCAGTCCAGACCAAACAGGGCTGGACCGGACTGCACCGGAGCAGACAGCACCTAACCAGAAAGAACTACGCCGACGTAGATCAGACCAGACCGAGCTAGCCCGAGCAAAAGATCCAACTAGGTGACTTGTCAGACCAGAATCATTGGCTAGCGGAGCCTAGATGAGTGACCAACCAGACCGCATCCGTCCAGATCCAAGCACTGGGGGAACTTAGCAGATGGTGCAGGTCTTTGACTTCCCCCCATCTCCTAGATGAACACACATAAATAAATTTAAAAAAAAGAGTTGTGTGGACACAGGTTCACTCTCAACACTGAGAATTGATCTTCCCATCTGGCCCTCAACTGGACCAGCATGCACAGATCCTTTTATTTGATTCATTTTTCTTGTCACTTTACCTTTCTTGGCCTCGTCTTCTTCCAGCTTCTTCTTCTCATCCTCGATGGCCTTCATCTTTGCGTTGTACACCTCAGCCTGCGCGTTCCACTGAGCCCTGTTGTGGTTCAGTCCGTCAAACATGGGCGTGATTTCTTTGTGGAACCGGGAGAACTCCTGAGGGGGGTAGAGGGGAAAACACAGCGTTGGCATACACGGAGCGAGATGAATGTCCGCAAGTCCACAGGCAGGTATGAGTGTGGCGTCCGTGTGTGATCTTGTCCAAATACCATCCTCACATTCCTGCTGCGGCCAACGGGGCTCAACAGGTTCACCTCTACACATCCAACAGCACCTCCGTAAATCTTACAACAAGAATTTCTGATGAATTATTCAACCCAACGGCCATTTTGTTGTCTGCAGGAATGTGTGCTTTGTACACAAAGTGTAAATTATGTTTTGTGTCCCCATGTACACAGTGAGAGCTGAATCTCTTATCGACAGGGCTGGATCTACACTTTAAACCTGTGTAGCAGTCACGGATCAGTATTCGTTGCACAGTCACCGGAGAGCTGTGAAATTAATATAATTTTCTTGAAAACACAAGTCCCACTTTAAACCAAAGCCTCGGCGTACGGTTAGTGACTCGGTTTACCTGCTCTCACATTTCTAGGGTTCTTACTTCTTGAAAGTGTCAAAATTGATTCAATTGAACTGAATCAAAAACAACTCACGGGCAGAATCAATATTTCGCGGCGCTTTTCTGCCCTTTGCTGAAAACCAAAAGTCCAATTGCGGCTGGATTACATTGCTGCGCCCCTGTTAGACTGGAGATGCTCAAAATACACAGCACCCACAGATGAACTGTTGCGCCACAGAAACAACGCAGACTCCCGATTTGGCTATACCCAGGTTCGATTTTCGATCTCGCCTCAACATCCATACTTCACCATTTATACTGTCTGTACTTTGTCTTTGCGTTCCGAGGGGAAAAAAAAGTTGTGGTGTAAAAAAAAAAAAACCTGCCGTTACCTTGTACACAAATGAGCAGACAAAGTCGATGAAGCCGCACTGCATCTTGGGTAGCTGCTCGGAACAGTTTCTGTCCATCATGGGCTGAGTGAGAGGGGAAAAGGGGTCAACAGCTGTTCTACAATCCCAAAAAAATTCAATTAAAAAAATGTAAATGCCAAAAAGAAGAGAGGGGGCTGCAACTCTTACAATTGGCTGTTGGTCCAAAACACTTCTCTCTAGATCGCCCTGTTCCCAGAATTCAGCGGCGACCATGAGAGCCACCTGGAGACAAACAGACAGACGGAGGGAGGAAGAATGACAAAGGGGGAACGAAGAAAAAAAAAAAGGATCAGATTTTTGCAAGTAATAACCTGAGAAAATACTGCGACAGGCACGAGGGACTAAACCAGTTGGTTTGTGTAGCACGATTCACATTAAAAACTAATTTTCAGCATCGTTAGTGACCTTTTTTTTGTTTGCTGTTGTTTCCTGCAAGTTTCCGTTTACACTTTTTGAATGGGGCCACGTGAGGCCAGTTCACCCACCTTGCTCTGAACCTCCCAGGGTTTGGTGATAGCTGACAAGTCGCAGCCTGTCATCATCATGGCCCTGAAGGTGCACAGTGAAACAGACAGTCAGGGAAGAGGAGACGACGACGACGGCACCCTGCCAGTGATGCCGATGATCTGCAAGGGTCTGCTCACAAACACTGTATGTTTTGAAGTTAGCCGGACTGAATTTGAATCAGCGCTGCCTGTAAATCGGACACATACATGATGATTTCCTTCCTGGTGGAGTTGTTGGAAATGTAGGCGATGGCCTCCTTTTCGTCTGGCATTGGCTCTGTGGCGTTCACAATGTTTTGGAACATGGTTCTCTTTCTGCGTGAGGACAAACAGACGAGATGAGAGCAGATCGATTCAGACCAAAGGAGCTAAACACATGCACAAACGGACTTCATTAAAAGACCTCCTGAGTCAGTCGAAAAGGAGGAGATGGTCAGATAAAACATTGACTGGCTTGCAGCAGCAGCAGCAGCAGCAGCAGCAGCAGCAGCAGCAGCAGCAGCAGCAGCAGCAGCTAGACTTTTGAGCAAACGTCACAGCGAGGGAACCCACTTGAAGTAAAGGGCCAGGTCGGTGGCGATGATGCAGACGTCAAACAAGTGCTGCACGTTCTCAAACTGGCGCTTCTGGAGGTTGCAGAAGATGTTCAGGCTCTGCGCGCGAGACAAACGGAGAGTGGTCAAAATGTGCGCCTGTGCTTCGGGGGGCACGTCTTTTTGATTCACAATTTGACCGACAGCGCGTCCAATCGTACCTCCTCGGCCATGAGCGTCTTGCTGTACTCCAAGTGGTGCCTCTCCATGATGGAGGAGCCGTGAAGTTTGGCCAGAGGATGTGCACTCCTACAGAAATGTAAAAAAAAAATGAATTACACACATAGAGCACCTGCACATCGAGAGCCCGCGCAGGGAATGCATTCATTTGACTTGCTTTGTCTGGTAGAGGTTGTTGGTTCCTCTGTGGTCGATATCGTGGCAGAAAGCAGCGGCCACCATGGCGAAGGCATCTAGATCAGAGTAGTACTTCCTAAGCTTCCCTGTCTGCAGGAGGAAAGAGACGCATCGTGGATTATTATGCACCGGTGTTTGTATATAAGTCTAAAATGAACCGTTCACTCCATGAGAACAACTTCACGCTCATTTAAACCTTTTTTTAAACCCAATAATACATTGTAAATACTACATTTCAGGAAGTGTGGATAGTATTTCACTTGGATTGGTGCAATTCCTTCTATGAGGAGATACAACATGTTACATATGTGGGTGTTTTTTCTTTCTGGCAAGACACAGCAGTCTGTTCAACTGTCACCAGACATATTGCCTCGTACACCGCACCATAAGCTGCCGTTATTAACAGTGAAGAGGATCACTGGCTCTCTCTAGGAAACAGGGTGAGACGTCTGCAGTTTGTGCCTGAGGGGATACGGGAAAAAAGGACAGGGGAAACTTATGATATACTCCTGGCGCAGGCGTTACCTGGAGCAGGCAGAACATGGTGTGGCCCACGTTGAAGCCGTGCCTCCAGTTGTGGTAGGTGATGGAACGGTAACCCTTCCTCACTGTGTACATCCACCGCGTCAGCGTCTGAGCGGGGCAGAACAGGGTCAGGGGGAAAGACGGTGAGTTATCTTTCACAGGGCTCTCAGATGAGATGCGGTTTGAAAATAATAAAAAAAAAAAGTCCTCGGGTCCAAGCAGACCCCCTCTGCCTTGACAGCTACGCCGCTGGGTCCTCACTCAGATTCGCAGCCGCAGCGAGATGTGCTCCGAGAGGCTAATTAAGGATCACGCCTATGTCTCTCTTCTCGGCAAAACAGACCCAAGCGCAGACCCCAAAAGATTCACCCATAATACTGAACACATCCTTCCCTGAGGCTCATTGTCTCTTTTCTCTGCATCTTCTAAAAAATACCCACTTTTCATGAAATAAAGAAAGAAACTCCGAACGATTTTGACACAAATTATACTGTAACAGTTTTAACAGTTCACTGGAAGTTTCCTCTTTTTAATTCATATTTTAGATGATGCTGATGAAATTAGATATTTTGGAGGGGGTGGGGGGGGGGGCAGTTTACACAGTATCCCAGCGGGACAATATAAATAAATAAAAAGACAAAGAAGAAAAAACCTCACCTCTGGGGGAACCTTAAACTTTTCAACCACTCCGAGTTCAAAGAACATGCGAATGCCGGCTTTGATGAGGTCGAACTCTGAAACGGGGAAGTCACTGAAGGAGAACTTGTACAGATCCTCTCCATTGACGTTGTTCGCCTGCGGGCAGGTTCCCCTCTGCACACAGAACGCACCATGAAAGCAGCCATGAATCCGTCAATATTACAGATGTCTACATGAATACACTCTCTGTTTTATTCTTATTATTTATGTTACACATTTTGCATCTATGTTGAACTGAGGCTCTTTACAAATCTATTCCCAACATCCTAAAATGATGCTTATAGTGAATACGTTTAAGGACTTGAAAAATGCAAAGCCATAATTTTATATTTTACTGTAATGTGCTGTAATAATCCTGGATCATTTTACACAGAGTTTGACATACCAGCAGTTTGTACATCTCTTTCGGGTCGCAGTCTTCGGGTTCGGCGTCGAACTTTTCTTTGGTGTTCTGGTTTTAAAAGAGAGGAGAGAACAATCCCTTTGAAATGACATTTACATTCTGCGCGTGGACGCGCTTGCAGCTTGAATTCTCACATCGGCAACAGAAAGTAGAAAAACAGCAAAACGTGCTGATGTCGGGTTTTCAGACACTTCCAGACAAGTGCGCCAAGCGGTGACCTTGTAAACTGTCATGTCAAATGTTAGCTGCCAAGTGGATCAATGATCCATCGGAGCCGCTGTTAGTCCTCTAATATCTGCTTCTGTAGGAGCACTGCTCCTGAAAAAACAAAGCCCTCCGTGCTGCATTAACCTTCGGCTACTTTTAATTCCTGCTCGAGTGGCCTCGCGAGCAAATGTTTAAGGAGCACGGGGGGGGGGGGGGGGGCTCCGGAGAGAACAATGTGGACGGGACGTCAGCGTGACACTGACCAGAATGGACTGGAGCTCATCCGTGGTGCATTTGGTCTGGTACATGAGCATCTCCTGGGCGATGTCTTTCCTGTACTCCATGCGGTTCAGCCTGTCGTAGGTGTCGCAGACCAGCACGGACCAGCCCAGGAACTGCGTCAGGGCCTGAAAACAAACAACGGGGGCGAGAAAAGAATGCGAGAAGACAAACGAGAGCGCTGGTCCCTTCAATCACCCTGATTTATTTCTAATGAGGATTATTATTACCTCATTACTTATGCTAATAAATGCACAGAGAGGCATTTGTGATGACTTTTCTTCACTTGAATCATGGGCGGCACCGCCGCCAACGCCACATGTCAAAGCTTAATCAAGCGCCGCTATTTCAGGACCGTTTCTCTCATTAACATGCAAATTCACGCTCCAAGAAACGATGCTGACGCGAGACGGGCGGACGGACACGCAGCGACTCGAATACGAGCGGGCGAATGCACGGCGCTCACCTCGGTGATCTGTTCATCGTGCTCATCGAATGGCTTGCCATCTTTCCTGTTGAAGAAAGTGGCAATGCCCACAATTTCTTCCTTCTTGTTGACGATGGGCAGCGACAAGACGTTCTTGATGACAAAGCCCGACTCGTCCACAGCCTCTTTCTGCAGGACATTGAGACAAAGAGTGCTTTAAATCCGGCCTGCACTCGAGCCTCCTGAAGACCAGCATTAACTAAACAGTACGATTTCAAATTCGGCATCGTGTCCTCACCTGGAATTGGAAGTAGTCATCTGCACCCACGTTCATCATGTTGCAAATCTGCAGCCACACGAAAAAACATTTCAGTCAGAGGATTTTTGACAACATCTGGATGAGCCTTTGTTTCCTTACTACCTTTGAATCATAACTGCTGTATCTAATCAGTGTTATGTGCATGACACTTTTCTTCCTTTTGCTTGCTATGGCTTATGTTACGTTCACGATCTACACAATGGAATTTCAGTTTGTTCTTTGATGTGGCGCTTGAGCTCTCCTCTGTGTTATACGTCCTTCTGGTTACTGCTTAAGTTGCTGATAAGTCTCTGCGTCCTAACTGTCATTCTTTTATAACCCAAGTGATTCTGGTAATGAACTGCCCCGCAGCAGCCGGGGGAAACACTCACAAAGCCATTCTCGGCAACGTAGGTCGGCAGTCCGCTGATTAAAGCCCAGTGGTCGGCCGGTGGACCCCTGAGAGAGTGAGACACACAAGGGTCGTGTGTGAGCGGGGATGAGCCAATTTCTCCCTGACAGGCATGTTAAACACTGGGGACAACCCACGCAGACGCAATACGTCCACAATTCACATTTCTTCTGTTAATGCTTCACACACGTCTCGGAAGAACACTCGTCACAAAACCCCTCAGGATTCATGGTGGACGAGCATGATTTCCTCACGTATTTTAAAATATATAAAAACTACGACAGGTGGACCTAAACATTTTGTCAAGCTGAATGAGTGTGTGATGACCAACTGCACTAAACAAAGTCAGGGATCAATACGGATTGATATCAAGCTACTGAAACGTTCGGTTTGGTTCTCATGCCGTATTTTGAAGTGAGCTGAATCGGTCAGCGCTGCTTACGGTATGACTTTGATTTCTTCTTTGCCCTCCAGGAGGTAGTCAATGATCTTGTAGAAGTTGACTTCCTGTTTGAAAAGGAGAAGCCTCTTAGAAATTACTGATCGTCTTCAAACCACATTTTCAAAATGCCACACGTGAAAGGACGTAGTGAGGAGGAAAATGAATGCATTACCCTGCCGTCTGGTGTTTTTGGACCTTTATATGGTTCCACGTCTCCCAGTTTCACTGGCCATTCGTCATAGAATTCCTTCAGGAAGAAAAGAAAAATCGCTTGAAGCTGTGTATGACTGCAGCCATGAATGCCGTCTATTCAGCCCTGTGACTATTCTGCAAGACCAACCTTGTCTTTGGTCATGTCCAGCAGGCCCACCGAGTAACGTTCGCACAGCAGATAGGTCCTCACAGTGTAGAGCGCTTTGTGGAACTGTCTCTCGATGTCTGTCAACTCCTCAAACACTTTACTGGCTGACCAGAGCAGCACCTATGAGAAGACAAACGGGCTGTGAGCGGAGTGTATTCACCGTCCGTGGTTACTTTTTATGAGCGCTGTTCTGTGCAGCGGAAATACCAACAGGCGATTAGACAGGAGACACATCCCATATGGCTATCAAAACAGCAGCAGCTCAGTTCACCTGACTCCTCCTGGACTCCACGTTGAACATGTAGTTCGTGTAGTGCTGCAGGGCGATGACTTGGGCAAAGTTCATGTACTTGTGGAAGAGCTAAGGACAAAGTCAGATTAGAGGTTCCATCAATATGCAATAATCGTTTTCAAAAAACTCCGTCACATGCAACATTTTTACAGATTTGCCAAAGAAAATATGTCATCCATCGTGTTAAGTGCAGAACTAAATGGTGGGGTATTTGATGAAATTTAGATTCGACAGATCGCTAAACGGTGACTTGAACTAAACTCTTTCTTATGAATCAAAGGTGTTCCATGTCGACATTTGGCTAATCTTTACCCAGATTACGTGTATTTTGCGCAAATGGCTTACATAGATATACATTTCGTAATCCCTCACAAGTAAACAACCCCCTCCTGTCTGTCTTTACACCTAACACGAAGAAGACAGACATATGATAATGCATTTCAGCGGTTCAACCCTTTGCCCCGTGGATCATTTCCACCAGTCCTCTCCTCATTAGTCTGGGGAAAAAAATCCTTGTGATCCCATTCATTCTTCATGGAATTGTGCCCTCAGTGTGCGGTTCGGAGCTTCTGAATAACAAGGGACAATGGTGAATGCTCGTTGATATAGACTGCAGAGATAACATACTCCTAATTAAATCATTATGCCTTATTTTAACTTGAATGCACGAATGCAACCATATGGAGGCCCCTCGGGTCTGACTCCTACTGACATAATGGGAGAGCGTTGCAGTCTACTGGTGGGGATGTAATTACGGTAATAATCTTTATTACCAGCTGCTGTCATGGGCTGGTAATAAAGCCGCTTATTTGGTATTGTTGTCACATTGTTGGTCTATGGGGGTGTGTGTCAACTTGGAAATATGTGGTCCTGGAGACGACTACTGTCGCCAGGACGGCCTCAGAGCCAGTTTGGACTTAGACACGTTTATTTTTTAATGTCTGAGGCCAGATGTTGTCACCATGACAACTGTGCAAGATGTAGTCAGAAACATTACAGGTGTGTAGTTGAGATCTAACTGATGGCCAAGTTCGAAGACATGTACTACTGAGTACTCATGTAATAATGTAGCAATGATCGCTGAGTACACATTTGATAATGCAGTATTGACTACTGAGTACTTATGTTATAAGGTTGTATTAACTACCGGGTACTTATGTAATAATGTAATATTGACTACGGAGAACACAAGTAATATTGTAGTATTGATTACGCAGAACACATGTTATAATGTAGTATTGACTACCGAGTATGCATGTGATTATGCAATGTCGACTATTGAGAACTTGTGTTATAATGTAGTATTGACTACTGAGTGTTAGTTTCAAATTTCAAACGGCAGAGCACAGACTTTAAAAAGTAGCAGACAAGTAACAATGGATATGAAGAGAGAATCTGTGCAAAACATGATATATAACAGCTGCCCCTTCTTTATCCAGAGAGTAGACAATAAATACAGTTTCAGTGCATCCGTCTGATATTATAGTGGTCAATGTCAAGTCTGATTTCTTTAACAATCAAGTCATGCACCAGTGTCCCCGAAACACGACCCCGTTCGAGCCCCACTCTGTGAGTCAGTCCCGATCGCGGCGAATAAAGACGTATGAGCGTGTGATCTTACAGCCTCGTCCTCCGGAGAGAACTTATCAGCTCCTATTTTGTTCAGGGCCATGACGACTCCGAGGCATTCCTTGTCGGCCACCAGCGGGAACGTGAGCATGCACTTGGTCTTGTATCCAGTCTGTTTGTCCACAAAGTCACAGAACTTTGGATTCTGGATGGAGGGACAAAAAGAAATCATCATGGTCAGGAGCCAAAGGTGGACACAACACAACATCACTAACACGCAACCACCACATTCATTACTGTTAATTTCATTCTATGCACTTCAATATTGACTTTTTTTCCCCCACCATACTGCCTGATCCTACCTTAAAAAGATAAAATGATTTGTTGTTTCGTGCCAGCAAAAAATATCCTATCGTTCTATTACATTCTTTAGTATGTATTATGCAATTGGCAGGGTTTGATAGATTTTATTAAACTTGTTGCATATCTTTTTTTTTTAAAACATAATAATTATTTCATACAATTTCCCAAATTAAATCAAATTTGATCACAGATTTAGATTTTGTGTATCGCTATTCGATTCCATTATTTGAAGCTACGTGATTCTGATTGCTGGTTTGCAAAGGATCCTACAAAAACATCTCAGCAAGAAGCTCATGAATAAGGCAGAAGAAAACAAAATGGAACAAGTGTATGCCACCTTTATCAGGTCCTGGGTGGAGAGAAACAAGTGTGGTGGTCACCTGTGACTCTGACCTACAGCACATTTGGGCATTTGATGCCCGTTTAGGGAAACTGATTTGTGCAGCAGCCTGCAACCACATTACAGTTGATAAAACCACCAATTAAAGTCTGTCATTCTATTCGGAGGTCCACCAATGTCATGGGGGGTCACTTTCACCAATCGCTTCTGCAGAAAAAAAGGCTCCCTCTCACTTTCACTTTCCTCTTTGTACAACTTTACGCGTGACGCGCGCGCGCGGTGCGCAGCTTTCCTCGAGAGCGCAGCGCGCGCCGCTTCGCCTTCTCACCTTCGAGACGTCGGGGACATTTTGGGGCTTTTTGGAGTGCGCCGTGAAACCGACCACACCCATGTCGGTGGGGAACACGATCTCGGTCTGCGGGTGCACCAGGTTCGCCTCGTACTTGGACGTCGGCGTCACGTCGAAGAGGGAGGTGGCGAGCTCGGGTATTCCGTTTCTGGAGCGACACATGTAAAAGCTGATCCTGTCCGCCTGCAGGATCAGCGCCACCCGCTGCAGCACCTTGTGCAGGGACTGCTCCATGTCCACCGGCTTCTGCAGCTCCTGCACCAGCTCGAAGATGATGGCGGCCTCTTGCACGGAGTTAACATCCTTGAAAGACGCGGCGTCCTTGACGTCCACGGGCGCGGAGAAGGCGGCGGTCAGGGCCTCGGCGCGCAGGCTCTTGTCAAAGTATTCTTTGGCGAACTGCGGGTTGTTCTCCAGGTACTTCTCCACGCTGTCCTTGTCTGCCATTGTTTGTGTTTGTCGGTTGTTGCTTGGACTCGTGTAGTTCTGTATTCCCGTCCTTCTTTTTCACCAGAGCATCACCTGCGCAGGGGGTGGGGACGGGGTCGGGGGTGGGGAGGGGGGGAGATGGAACGAGTCAAAGCGCAAGAGTGGAGCCGCGCCGGGGGCCTACGGGGGTGGGGCTGGATCAGAGGCGGCCGTGTGCGCGGAGATGCATTCTCGTCCGCGGTCCCCGAGGGAGTCTCCAGTGCGTCCCGAGTGCGCCGACAGACGGAACAGGACCGAGCGCGGCTTAGGGGCTGAACGGATCAGGGCGGCCGCTAATGGGTGTGACGTCATGACATTGGAAGGCCAGCGCTAAGCGTCCTTAACCCGCAAATCCCGACGCTGCTCATCTTCACATCGGCGGGACGCAGGCGAGAGTGACACCGGGGTCGGGGTCAAACGCCACACGGGGTGGACCACACGGGGCCTCGCACCGTGACGCTCCACGGGCCGCGCTCGGCTGCTACACTTCGGCCTCCAAATCCTAACAAATGACATCTCACCTTAAATAATAAAAAGCAAAAAAACCAAAACCAAACAGGGGTCTTTGTGGTTATTATTTGCGGAGGAGCGGGCGAGTTCTTCCACCGGCGTGAGCACTTGGCCACAGTGGTGGCCCCCATGGGGCCTCGCGAGCGCAGGTGCCTTGCTGAACGGCATCCCAGCAGTCGGGGGAATGGAGTTGCTCCCAAAAAACCCCAACCCTTACTAGACTCTGTCGTCCCTGTTTACAACACTTCGGCTGCTTCCAGACATCCACTGCGTTCGATATTAACTGCTTATGAGACACGAATTAAAATCCACCAGCCGGGAACGGGAACTTCGGCTCTTCACTTTATTTGCCGCTCATGCCGTTACAGCTCTGGTGTTTCCCCACTGTCCCCAGCCCGGTGTGTCGTCAGTGTGTGTGGCACACTGAAGTCTGAACATTTTCCGGAAATTTTGCGGCGGGGAAACGCAAATGTCCGGAAAACTCTTGCGCCGGACATTTTCCGGAAACTTTCCCCGCCGGCCCCCCTGAGTAAAACTTCCAGGAGGCGTCTCAGCGAGCATACAGCAGGAACAAGTCAAAGTGAGTGATTATTGAATGGACGTGAGCCATCAGGGTGATGCGATGGCAGCCTCACTCGACTCAAATAACCTCCTGGTGCGCTAAACCTGCATTAGGGTAGCCAACCTTCTTCTATCCCTGCGCTCGAAATAGTGCCAGCCACAGAGAGAGCCGCAATGGCCGCCGCCCCGATGATCAAACGGTAACGGCCAGCCTACCTGTACCTGTGTGCTCTAATGAAATCCCCTTCATCATGGCCAAGTATCAGCCCCGAGATGTGGGCATTAGCCAATCGGTGGGACTTGGACGTCTGAGAACAAGGCCCTAAACAAAGATGGCCGACTATTAACTGATCTTGCTGTTAGTTTAGCCGCTGGCAGGCTGGAAAGACAAGGAGTTCCCCACTATTTTCTGCCGTGGGGATTAAGGCAAGCTTATCATGGGAGAGCTACAAAAGGGGTGTGTGTGTGTGTGTGTGTGTGTGTGTGTGTGTGTGAGACATTGCGGATGGACAGGCAGACCGAAAGCAGAGAGGCGAAACATTTTCTTCAGTGATTGTGTTTGATTATTTCTCATTAACAAATGTATGTAAAAAAATAAATAAATAAATAAATAAGTGATTTGCTGACATGTTTGTGTTTTGGGTTGCATTTTATATCGAGACTAACCTTTGCTCAACTGTGGCCAGTGTAGCTACAAGTATCAGAGACAGGATCATGGGACACTGGATATAGCCACTGATTTTTACCAATTGATTAGATTTCAGTATCAATTTGGTTTGAGGTATTTCAGTCATGGTATCGACTTTGTTTTTGAGCATGAAAGAAATTCAAGAGGAAAAAGCACTGAGGTTTTTCTTTTTTCTTTCTTTATCCGAAATGCAACCAGACGTCTGCCTCCCGCCATGTTTTGTGTCTCTCATGTTGCCAGAACTTGTTGCACAACCGGGACTGGCCACACAGAACTAATGGGGTTAAAGCTTCCCGCATCCATGGGAAAAGGCCATAGACTATAAAAAGGCATAAAATATCTTATGAAGCAATATTTGATAGTTCAATTAAAAATCTATTTGAATCGGAAAATCTACATTTTTTTTAACCCAGCTTTACTGGTCATACCAGACCTCATGAGGAGCAATGATGTCTTTCATTGCTAATAAAGAAGATGTTTCATTTGCCGGAGCAACAACAGGACATTTCATATGTTTGTATAGCATATTTGAACCGCAAAGTCATTCAAAGTGCTTCGCATGAGATACGAAAGGCATCGAGACTAAATGTGAAATCAACACAAGACCAAAAAAAAAACAGTTTACATTTGACGGGTCTGCTTCTCTAAAGCAGACCCGTCACAAATGACTTGAGGGGTCGGGATGTTTCATAACGTAGCAGCAGATCAGAAATGTGTTTTGGGCCCGAAACTGTTCAGTGCTTTACAAACCTAGCAGCGGCATTTTAAAGTCAAATGTTTGACGGATAGGCAGCCTATATAAAAACAAAATCTAAGAACTGGACTGACATGAGCCTCTCTGGGGGTCTCAGTGAGGACTCAGACAGCAGCACTTTTTAGAGGGACCTTTAAACGCACCATTGCAGCAGTCAAGTCGACTGAAGATAAACACATTGATAAGATGGTCCAACTCCTGCTCCTGACTCAATTACTTCACTGTTATCCGTGTTCAACTGAAGAAATCCAATTGTTGATCCGTTCAATGCACATATGGGATTATAGTCTCAAACAGTGCTGATTCAGCTCTTTGGATTGTAGATACGTAAGGTCCCAGGCAGTGGTGGCTTTGAGTTGGATTACATTATATTTATGTGGGAAGACAAATATACTAAACATGCTAAAAATAAAATAAAATAAAGAAATGTCCATGCAGTGCCACTGCCTGGATCAAAGTGCCAAAACTCAGATGGAAGCAGAGGTCTTTTGCCCAATGCTACATTGGGCAAATGATAAGATATCATTGGGGATTTGGAGTTACTCAAGTTTCACACCCCATCAAAACAAGAATCCGACACCTGGTTTCGGCATGACATTACCATTACGCTGTCCAAAATATTAAATGCACTCACATAACCCAGTATATCGTATACTGGGTCTTGGCAAGTCTTCGTGGTTATGAAATATTTCTCTGCTTGTGGCCAAATTCCAGCTGCCATTCTTCTGCTCAAAATGAGTGATTGCGGTTTTCGACACAGCCAGCGCTGTGGTTATGCAAGCTGCAGATGTCTGGCTGTGCTGGGCCATTTATTTTTTTTTTTTTTTCACTTAACCGTGTCGTCATAGGGCTGGTTACGTGTTCTCGGTGCAAAACAACAGCACTTAAGCACGTGAACCTGGATCAGCAAAATAGTCCAAAAAAAAGTAAAATAATTGCCCCCGGCCTTAGGAAAGAAGTATGTTTTTTAATTAGGAATTAAAAAAAGGTTCTGGAAATTATAAGATAACATTAGAATGGAAGCCATTTCTTTGTCTTAGTCGTCACTGGAATCACTTAAGAAGGCTTTCTAGTGCTATAAATATTTCACATACACAAACTACAACTGATCCCCGATTGACCCTTTAAATCACAAAGATACTTTGAAATCAAAGACGCCAGAATAGATTACACTGGATTAGTCCCAGATTTATAATATAAAGGAATGTTCATGGCAAATAAACGTGTTTCTATTTTGCAATGCAAAGCCTTGTCAGCTACCTGACACACTGTCTCATCAGCACTGACTGGTGATTACATCTCTCTCACACTGTTCTTTTCCCGGTTGAAAGTCCATCGCTCTGTCCACCACTTACACAAACAAAGTGCTGGAAGTTATCAAAGTTTCCCTTGGAAGCATAATGACGTCAACAGCTGACGCGGTAACAAATATGCCGCCAGGAAGCGCAAACATCTGCTGTCACATCTCTATATGAGGAAAGGCTGAAACGTGCATTTTACGTGCAGTCCACTTCCCCCCCCCACACAAAAAACAGAGGGTTCAATCCATACACGCACAAACATTTCACATAGATTTATGACGTTAAGGTGTAGGTTTGTGCTTGTGCACGCGCTCCAAGGAAGCACTCGAGCTCCGGTGCTCCTGCAAAAATGAGTCAGCACCAATTATAGACGGTATGAAACATTACCTTGCTTTCACAGTGCATGCACGTGTGTGTGTGTTTGCATCTTTGCATGCATCGTATAGCTTATTCTAGGTGGTCCTCTTGGCTTGGCCCAGTGGTTGCTTTTAATAAGGCTTCATAAGAGACCCTGAGCAGTTCTGACAAGAAAACACTTTTTTTTTTTTTTTTTGCGGTGGTGGGGAGAATACTGTCGAGGGGCGGTGAGCCAAATGTGCAGAACACACAAATCAA
Source organism: Scophthalmus maximus (assembly GCF_022379125.1). Classification (NCBI taxonomy): domain Eukaryota; kingdom Metazoa; phylum Chordata; class Actinopteri; order Pleuronectiformes; family Scophthalmidae; genus Scophthalmus; species Scophthalmus maximus. The sequence goes on from NC_061530.1 coordinate 12,895,068, forward strand.
TAGGACTGGGACCCGCAGTTATGCAAATGTCTGTCCAATGAAAGGCAGGCTGGCTGTGGGAAGAACAGGGGAGGTTCAGGTCTCCAGAAGTCATTATGCAACGCAAGCCAACTGTATAAAACCGAGCGGAAAAACAAGGGGATCCCTGCAATCGGCTCGCTCCTTTTTGGTAACAAGGTATGCACTGGACTTGTCTTTTTTTTGTTTAGTGAATTTTTTTGCCCTATCAAAATACGTGTCTTTTAACAATTGTTTACTTTTTGACCAATTTGTAGCACTCTGGAAAATATTTGAGGTTATTTGATTTGATTGGTAACGTGGCTTACGGACGTGTCACTGCATTCTTCCCATAGTTGTTCCTTTCTCTCTGTCTGTCTTTCCCCCTTGTCTGAGGTAGAATGCTGCTGTACGCTGTGGCCCTCTGCCTCCTGGCTTTGTCCTGGGCAAATGACTGCCAGGTGGCCAACATCCAGGTCATGCAGAACTTTGACAAGACCCAGGTGAGTGGGACGGAGGCATGTCGGCAGGGATCGCGTGTTCGAGGATGGACTTTGTTTAATACTAAGAAGACCGTAGCTCTAAGGGTTGTCGTGTGATTTCCCTATCACTGCTGTCACTTGGAATGTTTTGGGCTCATGTCAAGGTACGAGGCAGACTTACATGTGGATTCTTTCCTGTAGTACGCGGGGGTATGGTATGCCGTAGGAAAGAAGGACCCAGAGGGTTTGTTCTTACTCGACAACATAATGGCCAACTTCACAGTCGCAGAAAACGGCCATATGACCGCCAATGCCATGGGCAGAGTCAAGATCTTCAAGTGAGTCCTGCTCTCAACTGCGAAGGCTAAAATCAGCATGCTTTTTTTCCCCTCGCCTATTTGTCTCTTCCATGTTGTCTTCCACCTTCTGTTCATAATGTCCTCCCTCCCCTTTGACCTCCAGCCAGTGGGATCTCTGCGCCAACATGTTCGCCACCTTTACGGAAACCCCCGAACCTGCCAAGTTCAGGATGAAGTACTGGGGAGCCGCGTCCTACCTGCAGACCGGAAGTACGTTGTGGAAGATTTTACACCTGAAATCCCATCTTGATTTCTGGACTTGACAGTTAATTTAAGGCAGCTAATGTATGACCAGGCCCCTTTTTGTCGTTGGCAGTTGGGGGTCACTGATGTAACATAACAAAAAGGATTATTGACAGATTGAATCTAATAATCCACATTGGCAATTGAGTATCTATGCCTCTGACCCAGGAAAAAGAAAAATTCTAAGTAGGAAAGGGAAATGTACTTCAGAATAAATCTGTTGATTGTAATTTTGACATCACATCCAGATTAAGTAACTTTACTTTACTTTCCTTAAAATCTGATGCCCAATTTTAGACCTGGCATGCGATCTCTGAAAAGATATGAGATCCCAGTGCTGACGCAAGCTATTTTGTTATAAGCGAACGTACATTTTCTCTATTGATCACAATACTTTTTCTACACTGTTGCGTGAGAACTGTAAAATCTTTTTTTTTATTCTTTAAGCGAGATTGGCCCTTTTTTTTTTTTTGCACTGAAACAGTTGCATTTAAAGAAGGAAAGAAAAGATGAACCAAAACGATGCCACATACATTGAATATATAAGTCCATTGTGATCCAGCAACATCTTTTTGTCCTCGCACTCAGTTCGATTAATCTTGTTTTGTGTCATCTGGCTACTAGACGACGAACACTGGGTAATTGACACCGACTACTACAACTACGCCATCCAGTACTCGTGCAGACTAACAGACGCCGACGGCACTTGCGCAGACAGCTACTCCTTCATATTCTCCCGTTATCCGGGCGGCCTGAGGCCGGAGGACCAGAACGTGGTCACCCGCAAGAAGGACGAGATCTGCCTGTTGGGCAAATACAGACGCGTCGCGCACACTGGTGAGTGATGTCAGGCTAACTGTTCCTTTGTTTGCCCAATGATTAATTGATCGGCGCCTCTCGTGAGTCAGCGTCTTTCGAAAAGACCAAGTGAATGATTGATGAAACTGAGTGGAACTCCACATCATCCCTGTCCAACTTGATTGATAAGATGAACTTTAATCAGAAGTAAAAAACACAACAAAAAAAACAAAAACAAAGCAAAGCAAATGATTTTTCTTCTTTCCTCTGCAGGTTTCTGCCAGAACAGCGAAAGCCTCAACCTACCGTTAGATCAACAGTAACACTCTTTTTCTGCTTTATTTTTTGTGAAATGACCACCTCTGGGACTGTGTGCCCCATCTGCTGGACTTTGACACAAATGTTGTTTGTTGTACAGGATCTTCAGTGTAGTGTGAGACAACCTTTGTCGTGCTTCCAGTGAGAAATCTAGACATATCAGATAACTGGAAAAAAACAACAAACAGCCTTTGATCGAGTCAATGAGAAAATTAATCATTTGTAAAAAAAAAAAAAAAGAGTCACTTTGAAGTGAAGCTGAACTCTGAGCATTACCGCAACCCTCGACTCTGAGCACCATGTTTCCTGAAAGAACCCGGCTCACAAGTCACTGGCCTCGCTTTTACTCTGAAGGACGCAGAGTATCTCGTAGCACAAAGGCAGATATTGTTTATGCATTTTAAATACATCCATATCAAGTCATGTGCTATATACACATGGTAGTTTGGCTGTGTCTTGACTGTATGATGGAGGTTTCCTGATTGAGTTTTTGAAATAAATCATTCATATCATGTTGGCCCATTCACTGTTTTTGATTGCCTTGAAATATCTATCTGTATTCCGGGATTGCAAATCATGAATTCATGGGGCCTTTGGAGTCAGTCAAAAAATGTGTGTGTGTGTGTGTACGTACTTGTGTGAGTGAGTGAGTCGTCCATCTATTTGCCCTCCAGTCTTTTTGGATGCCTCCTGAATGGGGAGGACAAGCAAGACAAGCCAAGCAGAACAGTGAACATAACATAACTTTAGTGGCAAGTGTGTGTGTGTGTGTGTGTGTGTGTGTGTGACACATCTACATTAAATTTCAAACTTCAAGTGTGTTATGGATCGGGTTAAATACATCAATCTGTGGAAAAGAAGAGTCCCAGTGGAACAGGCCCCTGTCTACCACTAACAGCTGAGTTAAATTCCTGGCTTCAGGCCCTTGACCCATCAATTTTGTGATTTCCTCGGCCCATTTACAAATTTTAAACAGCTGTTTTCAAAAAAATGTTTCACAGGTTGACATTGGCTTTCAGGGAAAGGTCTTGACAATTGCTGGAGGGGATGCCATTAATGAAAACTTGGACCAGCGGCTGTTTCCTTGGCCCATGTCCCTAACCTTCAACCAAGTTTCATGCAAATCCATTGAGTAGTTTTTTGCATAATCCTGCTTAAAAACAACCAAACAAACCAACCAACACACAAACAAACGGACTCTAAATTGAAACATGACAGTATAGCAGTTTCCGTCTGTCCTAAGTCTATCTAGTCACATTGCCAAGGCAGCAGGAATAAAAGCAACTTAACCCCTTTCCCCCTACACCAAGAGGACCTTCACTAATCCTCTGCCTTAAATAGTTCAGAACAAGGAATTAACTCGTGCAATCTCATTCCAGCCTTACGGGGCTGTAGGCTTGAAGAGTCGGGGTGAAGACGGCACCGGGCTTCACCGGAACACAAAAAAATAAAAAAATACACAACCCGGCACCATGTGACCAATTACACTCCCAGGATGCAGTGTGTTTAAGGTCTGTTCAGTTCTGGCAAATCAAACTATGTGGCTCAGGGGAGAGAAGACAAAATAAACTGTACTGTTAATTAATGTTGAGCTGTCTAATACTGATTACAGATTTTACGGGAGTCGAGTCCGTCAGTATGCTCCATAATTGCAGCTGTAAACATTCTAATTATTTGTAAAGGCAGTTATAATTATGTATGAAAGCAAGAAAAAAACCAAAAACTTTTTACCTGGATAGTAAAACGTTCCTCCCCTTTTTCACCATCCATCTCACCGCGGATTCCCCGGGCTTCATCACCGAGGCCTGGGAGGAGTTAGGTCCAGTCATGGATCAGTGCCTGAAACCTGCATTCTCTCGAATGACCAGCAGAGGGCGACTCCTCTGGTTGTAAAAAGAAGTCTGTGTCTATAGGTGGAGAGAAAATGACTGTACTTCTCACTTGATTTATAACGTCAGTAAACATTTTCCTGAGCAGTTTATGGTCTAATTTTCTACATTCAAGTCTTCTTCCAACACAGCGTGATGTTCATTTTGTAAATTATGGTCCCATTGAGTCAAACAGACGATAAAGCATAGTATGCATTGGGGCGCGGATACCTCGTGTAAATCACACGGTATCCGCGCCCCAAAGACCCAAGATGGCGCAGGCCAGAAATTCCATGACTGGTGGGTATCAGCTGAAAACCACACTTTTAAATTGGCATGAATGAATCGTATTTCTACTTCAGACAACTTATTAATTGAGGCAAAGTTCCAACTCCTTTATCGCTGAACTACCCTCCGATGTGACACAATTGACACAGGACTGCTGCGATAAAAGCAGACTTGCATATTTATTGCACATTTTTGTACAGTACAGTGCATCATTAAAGGACTTTGGAGCGCATGATTACAATATATATAAAAACCCATGACTTAAAAAAAAACAGCAAAATAAGCTGCCGTGTGATTCCTGGATCACATTCTTTAAAAAAAAACACCCAAATCACACAACTCTCTGAAACACATGACAGTATAGCAGTGTCTGTCTAGTCAAGTCTAGTCTGTCAAGTCTAGTCATCTTGCCAAGGCAGCAGGCATAAAGGCAACTTAACCCCTTTCCCCCTACACCAAGAAGACCTTCACTAATCCTCTGCCTTAACTAGTTTAGCAGAAGGATTTAACTCGTGCACTCTCATTCCAGCCTTACAGGGCTGTAGGCTTGAAGAGTCGGGGTGAGGACGGCAGCGTGCTGCACTGGAACAGTTTCGGCGAATATAAACCAATTGGATCTCGAGAATGACTGTTGAATGGTTGTTTGGAAAGATTGCACAACTGGACACGAGACAGAGAAACACTGCTACACGTTGAAGTAGTCACAACACCAGATTTTTGTTTAAGAGATCTTTGAGGACCCCCCCCCACTGATCTAGTCTCTGTGAGCTCATGCGAAGCAGTAGTCAATGTGGGCCAGGAGCTCCCTGTGGCGGCTGGTGGGATAGGAGGCCCGACACTTTGGGCACTCCAAGAAACTTTCATCGAGGAGACTGGAGACTTTAGACGGGGAGGCGGTGTCATCAATAGTCAGACGCTCAAAGTTGTTGTAGGAGCTGGGCTCTGAGAATCGGGCATTGGGCGGTTTCTGAAACAGAAAAACACGGCGTTACATTCATTTATCGGACTACGGTCGAACCAGTAAAAATTGGCTGAGGTTGAACGTGGGGTCGAGATCCCGGTGACACTTACAGCAGACTCCAGTTTAGCAATTTGGTCGCGCGCCTTGCGAAGCTCCTTCAGCACCTTGTGCAATTGGTGCTGCATGCTTTGACGATCGATTTTCTCATCTTCAAAGTCCTTGGCTGAGAGTTGGATCTTAGGAGGGGCAGACATATATGAGAAGGGAGAGCATAAATTTGCACAAAAAGTGGGATCAGTGTGGATTTCCCTTCCGACTCACTTCTAATAGTTACTCACTAAATGACAGGGCCTGTGCCTGTGTGTTACCTGTTGCTCCAGTGCTGCAATTCGTCCACGTTCCTCAGTTTGGTTCAGAAGAGACTTCTGCAGCATATTCACCTGTGAAAGCCGAAATATCAGTAATTTGTCAAACTCTTTATTCAAATCATTTTCCATTCAAATGAACATGGGATTAGATTCCATTTAAAAATTCACAGATATCTATTGAGCTCCTCTGTTTCATTAAGTAAAATCTAATTTTTAAATTTAATACTCCCCGAGAGCTTTGATATAATGAGTGGTTAACTTTATAAATAAACAAATAATTTTCAGTCAAGAGTGACTCACGCGGTAACATGACGGTGAGCGTGGGCTTTACCTGCATCAGAAGCTCGGCCGATCTCTTCCTCTCCTCCTCCAATCGGACGTCCATATTCTCAATGTCCACTCTCATCCTGTCTTCCCGCTCAGATGTCACCTTTCTTTCCTCGCACACTGCATGTCTGGGTGCAATGTTTGTGTAATCCACATAAATGTTCAGAATAATCCTTTTTACTTACATTAGTACTCAAAAAATTAGGGAAAAAAACCCACATTTAAACCTTATTAACTGCTTTTATTGTTAGCACGTAAAGGGTTCTTCCGCAACTGTCTGCTTAACACCAAGGTCAGTAAAATATTTATTTGTTGTGGACCAACTGAGAATCTAAAAAGGTCTAAGTATTGTCCTCGCACTAGGTTTCCTATTTAAGATAAACCGTGAAGTTGAGTGTGATCAGACTTTGCTGCTCTGCCTACCTGCTGCTAAAGCGCTCCGCCTGCAGCTGCGCCTTGGCCTCTTTCAGCTCTCTGCACTTGTCCTCCTGCCTCCTCTGCAGCGCCAGCATCTCCTCCTGGAGCTCGGCGACCTGCTCCCTCTGCGACTGCAGCTCAGTCTGAGCTTTCAGTGTCTGCAGGGCAAAATGAAAATATACATCTCAGACTGGTTTATACTTTTTAGTCAACAAAGATGTCTGAATCAGAGGAAAGTGGATTTTTAATGGGGTAGTCGCATGCAGATTTCGCACTAAACCAAAGTATGAATGGACTGAATGTAAATGAATTGGACCGCTGTTTAAGAGGGAGTCTGCAAGGTTTCTCAAGAACGTGAGCAGCAGAAGCCTCAAAAAGTATAATACAAGAATAAATGAGGCGGCCAGTCTGAAGTAGACAGAAACAGGAATCCATCGACCTGGAGAAGAGCTCAGTCGAACTGACCAAATGGTCATTAAGTGAAATCCTATAACATTTACCTGTTCTCTCTGCATATTGAGCTCCTGATGGGACCTGGCAACCTGATCTTTTTGGCTCTCGAGCTCTTTCTGCATCCCCGACAGCAACTGGTCATAATGGCTCTTCAGCTGAGCCTCCTTCTCCGGACTTGCTGAGTTGGCGGAAGCTGTGATAAGAAGTGTATGGTAATGTTTAATGCTGTGGCAAAAAATATATATATATTTGAGAGCTCAGAATAAAAATGTCCTTTTCACATACTGTATGTATCACTGCACAAAATAAACAACCACAACAGTGGTGTTGCAGGGTTATATTGTCGCGTTCAATGGCATGCAATTGTACTAAGTACGTGGCGGGTGTTGGAAATTAGCCTCCTTACCTCCGTCACCATCTGAACCGGCCGCTTGTTTGGTGTGCTGCTGCTGCTGCTTGGCCTGGGCCAGCTGCTGCTCCAGCTCCAGTGTGCGGGCGAGGACGGACTGGACGTAGGCCTCTCTCTGCTGGTCGTACATAAGCCACTGCTGGTTCTTCTCAAGAGCCTGGTGGTGACATGCACAGCCCCCACACTTCAATTCAATGACACTGAAGGAAAATAGCTTCCATTTTTTGTTATTGTAGATGAAAGGGAAGAAGTTTGGCTTCATAAGAAAGCTTTTTTCAAAACCCCTCAAAACAGGAACACTGTTATTATTTTTTATTTTTTTTGGCAAACCAAGTGTGTCCTTCGTTCATACCGACACAAAAATGGCTGCTAGATATTTTGGAAATATGGGATAGTGAACTTCAGAGAATTCTACTATTCCCACTGGAATAGAGTGCGACAGAATATAGATATTTCATCTACAAAAGGAATATGGACGCAAACATTTTTCAGTAGTAACACAGTGTGTACTTGAATTACAAACAGGCACACAGACAGACAGACACAAGAGTAAATCATTGACTGAACTCACATCTCTCAGTTGATCGTGTAGCAATGCCACGTCGGCAGGAGGAACCTGTCCACTCTGCTGAGAGAAAAACAAAAACAAAACTTTTCAAATAAAGTAGGATACACAACTACAGTGAACTTCATATCTGTCCCTCATTAATGTTTTCCATCGAGTGAGAAGACTTTTCTGTTGCGCACACAGCGACACTGTAGAAGTGAATGTAGGGACAATAATTACAGACAGAATCGAAGGCGTTTGATCCGAGATTCCACAACATCATTTTGGACTTGTTTTGAACATCAATCCGAGAACAAGTGACGTTGTTCTAAAAGGAAAATGATGGACGCTCTCCCTTTGATGTCCTCCATGTTCATGTTGTTGTTTACCATCTGTGTTCTGTCAAACAACTCCCGACAATAAAAACAGTAGGTTTGCCACAGGCTTGAAAAACCCTTGTGGGTTTGCTGCTTTGAATTATTAATCTCCTTAATTTTTAATAAAGCAAGAAAAACATTGGTGCAAGTGATCAATCTTTGTATTTTTTCTTTCTTTCAGAGACTGGGCTATGTCACCCGGGGTGATCTCTGCGCTAAGGCCCTGTGAGCTCTTATTCCAGCAGACAAGCATCATGAGCTTGTCAACTTTTTCCAGACGGATTTCAACATGCAACCCATGAGCTAAGCGCCTTGCAAATAGCTTTCGTGAATCCAGGAAGAGCAAAGGAAGGGATGAGTCTACTGGTCAGATTATTTCTAGTAATACAAAAAAGGGGCGACGGTTAGCTAAGGTTTGGAGCGTGGGGAGAAATCCTGGGAAATTACCAAGAAGACATAAAGATGAGGAAATCCACTTGCAGCTCGGGAGCTGAGAGACACTGGGATCAGAAGGACTACGTGTACACAAGTACCAAGTATTCCTATCCATTTAGGTTCCGTACATACTCTACATTTTAATACTGTCCAACCTTGAGTCCAAAAGTGGTGACTTGAAAATCAAAGCAGGAGTTATGAAAACAATCGGAACATTGAGATTCATAGACAGCGTTTCCACTATTCCGGTTGACCTTTGAGGGGAATAACACAACAAAACAATGAATCTTTAAAAAATAAAAAAATCTGGACCTGTGTCTTTCTTGTTAAAGTCTGCACTTTACTCCCTTCAAACTTTTTCTCATTTATATGGATTTTTCAATGGATGACAGTGTATCCAAATTTTACAACACTGAACTTCATATCTGCCTGACATATATGTATTCTTTCAAGTGAAAGAGCCTCTACAACATAAAAAAGAACTAAACATAAATCAGTTAAGCAAACATTGATCACCCCAACCCCCAAAAAAGAAGTATTTTTGTCCATGAAAGGGAGACATATCATGTCTCAGTCTCCAGCAATTCAAATTGCTCGAGCGCTTAGTTGTAGCGTTGCCGGCTAAGCCTCTCCGTGAGTCAAGGACAGACATGACGACCGCTCTTAAAGTGTGTAGCGAGGGGCATGCTGGGCTCTGAGCATCAAAGCACTGACCAAGAATCAGTGCTGCCTTTTGATAGGCAATAAAAGCCGACCAGCGTGAGGCCACTACAAATTCACCAAAGACTCTCGCGCAGACGATTTTTGATGAAATGAATTGTACACTGCAATGCGAGTGACGTGTTACTTTACTGGCACTGGTGGCTAGAAAAGGAGTACAATTTTTTTAAATGTGTATTGACATTGACCATGTTTTATTCTGAGCTATGTTTTACTTGCGCCCCTTAGCTTTTATTAACACAAACTACTAAAGCTGCTCCAGAGACGGAGACGTCTGCAGTCATAGAAGACAATCAGAGGTCCCACAGTGCCACCTAATGGACAAAGGAGCAAGTGCATCTGCATTAGGTTCACTGGCTAAAAAATAATCTCAGGGATGGAGGGTAGCAGAATGGGGAGTCAGAGGACAAAAAGATGAGCAGGATTTAATCGCAGGTTTGGCGGGGTATGCTTTTCCGAGTGAGTGATAGAACTACTCAACCAACTCTGTTTAGTGATTTTTCCCCCCCTAAAAATCAAAGGGAAAAATTTCTAATAATCTCATCAACAGCCTGCAATAAAATCAATGGATAATATCCCTGAGGTTAGCAACTAACAACCTCAGATAAGTTAGTGAATAGGCAATTTAATTATCAATGGCAGAGAATAATTCAGAGCATTTTTTCACAACCTGTACCTGCGAATTTAGTAAGGCGGGAGTCCCAGTAAGATAATTGGCTATTTGTAGGAGGAGGAAACTTTCTGTTCTAATGAGAAAATCTTGACAGGTACAGAGGCTCTAATTTGGTCAACCTACCGTCACCTGCGTTTCCATGGATTGGCACCGGGCAGAGACGGTGGCCAGCTTGTTTTTAAGGTTCTCTGTCTCCTGTGACAAGCTCTGGAACAACGTGTCTCGCTGCTCGACATCCTTCCTCCGCTGCTCCAGCTGGGTCTGCAGCGATGCTATCACCTGAAATACAAAGCAATATGAAATATTCACCGACCATCGCACAGCAACATCGGCAACGCAATTATGTTTAAGCAGAGACAGTTTGCCGAGGACATTTGCTTTCAAAGCAATTATCCACTTCATGCAAATGGCATCACGTGGCCGACAGTCAGTCTGCCGGACGTTGGCCACTGAGCATCTACGGTTTTTAGCACAATTGTTGACTAAATTTAAGATGGAAGAGGCAAGGCATGATCTAATCACAATACAGATTCACAACATCTCGGAAAACAGACAGCTGATAATATTCCATTTAGCAGCACACCATCTCCAAGTTTCAGCCTGATGACATTTCTGACAAGCCTAAATTAAAAAAACTATTTAAATTCCTGCCACAACAAAAAGACGTTTCACAAATATAATCAATGACCTAAAAAAAAAAAGGGGGGGGGGGGGGGGGGGGGGCCGCATAATTTTTTCTCCCGCAGCATTAACAAGTCACGTCAGTGAAACAGTAACAAGTCATGAATGCAAATACAGAGCAAGACACTTGGTTTATAAATATCAAGTGGAGAGCAAACTCACCATGTGTTGTCATGCAGTTTTTTTTTGCTGGCTGTCTAAACTTCACTTAGCTGAGCTGCTGTCAAATTGGAAAAGAGGGAAGCTATTCTCCCCCCCAACTGTTTTTTGTGGCAGCTCAGTGGATTTCTAGGATGATTTCCCCCTTCTGACAGTTGTCTGCTGCTGGCAATACATATGCCACTAATACAATGCCAACAGTGCAATAAATCCTCCCACGTTGACGAGTGCACTACACAGCTGTAGGGATATCTCCTCGCCCTGGGCAGAAAAGTGCTGTCCAGTATGTTAATCTACGTTTCCATGGGACTTTTGTATTGATATAAAGTCTACCTTAAATGTGATGTTCTTTTTTCAAACTATATTTCTGAAAAGATGTGTCATGTGTACATACCTCTCCTCCTCTGGCTGACAGCTGCTGTCTCATAGTTTCCAGTTCCTGTTCTTTAACCAGCAGCTGCTGATTGTTCCTCTCCCGCAGCGTCTCGAGGGAAAGAATCCTCTGACGTGAGCAACACAGGACATCAAATAAACATTCGAGCAAAAAGACAAGCAGGGGATATATTTTCAACTGTACACATAAGAAACAAAACAACAACAACACTTCTTTTACCTCCAGCAGCTTGCTTTTGTCCGAGTCGGGTGGTTTGATGTGTCGTTTGGCCAGCTCATCGATCTTCTTCCTCAGGTGAGCGTTCTCCTTCCGGACTTTCTCCAGCTCTGCCTCGGCCTTGGAGGCGGCGCTGCTGGACTTGAAGCCCAGTTTGCTGACGATCGTCTCTTTGTTGCCCTTGGCTGCCATTGCGTCGACCTGGAGGAGTCTGGGGACACGAGAGGTTTGGCAGAGTTACGGTCTACTTTCATAATTGCGCAGGACGCGTTTCATTTCAGGGGCTGCAATTCACGATTATTGTTAAATATGGCTGTGCTCTGTCAGTTGTTTTCCCGATGAATCAATTTGGTTGCTTGGGCCATAAAATGGTGAGAGGTTTTGTTTTTTTTCCACACACACAAAAGATATTTAGTTTAGCGTTATAGAGGAGCAAAGAAACCGGAAAATATTCACATTGAAGAAGCTGAAATCAGAGAATTTGACACCCCCCCGCCCATTAAAACTACTTGAACCGATTCATCGATTATTCTAGTAGTCGATTACTAATCGATTAACTGTTGCATCTCTATTTCATTTCAATTTAAATTAAAACCCTCCATATGAAGAGAAGCTCGTGTTTGGCAATGAAGGTGAGAGATCACAGACTACGGAATATTAACAATAAATCTAATTATTTTTCACATCGCAATGATCAAAAAGGAAAGATAATACATCCATTTACTCTTTAATCCCACGAATTACTGAACTTGTAAACAGACAGTCCAGTAATAAAACCTGACAGGTTCACTGACAGTTACAACAGGAACTCCCTCCCACCTGTCGGCAGTTGTTGTCGAACGTCAACGGGACGTAAACGATTTAAAATGACACAATTTAAAACGACACGTTACGCACACGGATAGACACGATGTGTGGCGGACTCACAGAAGAGGCTGGTCGGATGTGTCCCGTGAAAAACACCGTTGTTTGTTTCCACACACACACACTCACAGAGAGAAGAGACGGTTCACTCGAGCTTTCGTTTCCTGAAGTTTGAATTACGGCGCGTTGACGTCACGTCCGCTCCGTCACGTACAGCGTGGGGTACGCGTGTTTCTGTTTAGCGGCGGTGCCTCGAAACGGCACATGTTGGGCGGTGCCGTCCACAAAATGTAAAGCGATTCGTAAAGGTTTATTAGCAGTGGTGATTTGAAATTTTTACATTCGATACAACTCCATTCGCCTGCTGTACCTTCTACTATTGAATAAATTGTGAATATGTTAATTTATTTATTAGTATTATTGCGCTTTTTCTGCTCTTCAACGCCGGGTTTGACATTCTGCGCCCGGCTGCCCCCTGTGTTAAATGAAGCGAACAGACGGAGGAGCGCTGGACGTTACAATCCTCTCAAACAGGTTCATCTTGTATCTTGATCTCGGCGACGTCAACTTGTTGTCATAGTAACATAACCCCAAAAGACACTTAAAATTACAAAGACCTGTCTGTGGAGACTGATCTGCCGGGATAACAGATTCAAAGTAGAAGTGTATTTCCTTTGTGGCATTTTTGATAACAGCAAACACTGCAGCCTGTTGTCAGTGGGCATCATAACCATAGACTGTATGATGATCATAACAGATCTGCTGCAAGCAGTGCAACAGGCCATTTGCTACCTTGGACAAATGTTAAAATATTAATGTCGGAAATGAATATTAAAAACAGAATTATAGGATATCAGAGGATTACATTTTAAGTCAGACCTTTACAATTTTTTTTAAGTGACTGATCACAAATGATATATTTCTAACCTTTTAGCTCTGTTTTTCTTTTACAGTGGCACAAAGTATGAAAGTCTACATCAACAATGAACAGTAAAGTACCAACAGAGACCCCTTGTGCATACTGTGTGTGCCGCCTATATTCTTCCAGGTGGTGTAGTGTGTGAGTGAAGACACTCTGGGGATGGAGGGGCTGGGGAGAAGCAAGCCTGGGGTGTCCTTATCCCCTCTTCAATTTGGCAGGGTTATTGTAATTTTAGGGTGTAAATGTGTTTCATGACCCACACTGAGCTTATATTTGAATAATGCTGAAAACAGAATTGGAGTTCTGGCTTGGGAATTAATTATTTCTCACAGTTGTACGACACCGGCCATTTCCTCGCAAGTAAACGTTGGTGTGCGTGTCAGAGAGATGCTGCACATGCAGGCATGAACTTGCAAATAAACTGTTGGCCTGACCTTCAAATATCTTGTCGTATTTTAGTGAGTCAGGTGTATTTGTTCCTATTGTCGCTACAGTATGATAATAGCCTGGTCCATCGTGGAATTTATTATTATTTTTTAAAATAATAATGATTGACTTCACAGGCGAACCGAAGGTGAACTGAAGCCCAGGCCTTGATTCAAGCAGCAGTTTCAGTTTAAGGCCTCATTAGGGCAAACAGGGTAATAAGTCAAAGTCAGTGATTACAACACTGCATAATCAGGCTTGCCACTTGTATTTGTCATCGACTGCATTTCATTACGTGTTTCTCATAGTCCGTTTCATACACATGCTAATTAACTCCTTCATGTAGAAGCCGAGAAAACACGTCCAATAAATCAGTAGTATCACTTCACTGTCCCTGTTCAATTCCTTGCACGCCACTGCATCGAGCTGATACACACAAATTAATCACAATCAAAAGCCAATTCATGATGCGAAGAAAATGATTCATTTATTCTAAGGCACTTTGCTTTACAAAAGCCATGAGCCCATATTGCCCCCTCACTTTTGGGAATTTACTTTCTGTCTGCAAAATGTGCGTTTCTGTTCCAGAAAAATGGATCAACCGCAAAATAAGTTGGGGTTGTGTTCTTCCGAGCACTTTATATATTCTGGGATCCAGATTCTTTTTGCCTGTGGCCTTGTTTTTCCTTCTACACAGCACACACACACACACACACACACACACACACACACACACACACACACACGACACAGCCACAGGGGCATCCAAGCATATAAATAACTCCACAAGTGGCAGTAGTGATGCATTTCCAACCGAATGCCAGTCCTGGGTGTAGTTCTTCAATTCCTTTATGAGGCAAATATCACGATGGACTGAATCATTACAAGTTTAATAAATCTCAAAAGCCCTGTAAGATTGTGTTTGAATGCAAAGCAGGGATGGAGATGGAAATATTCCTTCCTTGCTTTCATTAGAGGCCAAACTGCCAGTGTGTTTCGGAGTTATGAATCGGATTTGACCTGACAAAGGTGACAACTGCAAAGTAAATGCACATGATTTTTTTATAAGACTTAGTCACTGGCTGTATTAGATATTCTCTAGACCTCTCTCAGGCTTTGTTCCAATCCACTGTACCAGAACCTTGTTGGGAACTTGTTTTCGAATTCTTCTGACCTTGCCTCAAAATGTTCAACGTGGGAACAAATTCTTTTCAGTCTGTGAGACTGGCTAAGGGGCGGATTGTGTTGGACATGCCTCAGGTGAAAAATGCCTGCAGTCAATAGAGTGCTCCTGTGTGTAGCCTTGGTGTAATAATTGTGAACATTGTTCACCTCAACATCCGTTGTATTATTATATGTTCATATCGAAAGTGAAAGTTGGCACAAGTTTCTCAAATGAACTTTGTACATTACATCTTTCATGTTGTGATGGAGTAACAAAATATACAAGCTACAGAGTAGCTAGTATTTAAAAAAAATATGTTAAGCTGCCTGATATCAATTAACTCTGACAGATTTGATTCTGTGGGAGTCGGGTCTGTCAGTATGCTCCGTAATTGCAGCTGTAAACCTCCATCGGCGAAAGGCGAAGAGAGCTTGGTTTGTTCATCAAGCTAATGAAAGACTGCCAGGAGACAACAGTGTTACGAGAAATTGGAGTCATGTGTGAAAGTTGTAAAGCGATTCATTTGTCTTGACGATCAAACTTTAAAAACGTCCCTCCCACTGCCAGTCTCTAAGTCGGGCCCCCCCGGCCTTCCTCACCAAGGCCTGGGAGGAGTCAGGCCCAGTCATGGATCAGTCCCCTGCCATGTCCGCAGAGCACGTAGCGCGCTATACCACTTTGCAACAGACCTCATGCTGCCGCGCATCACTCGCTGGCCTCGCTCCTGTCGTATTGAACTGGGTCACTGACCTGAGAGAAGGCCCACTTCTGTCACGGCGTGCACCATGCAGCGCTGCACTGCATAGCGGCGAAGCGCCCGTGTCTTCCGGAGGAAAAGGTCTAGTGCCCTGCACAGAGCGGTAATGTGAGAGCCAAATCGCCTCGATTGGACCAAATCCGATGAAACCCAAAGGTTATTAAGCTGCGGCAGGTAAACAGCATAGCGACTGCATGTTCTCATCTCCCCTGTTCCTGTACTGCATTTTCTAGAACACACAGAGGTCAGGTAAGTTGGAGATTATAAATTGTTCATGCGAGTATCGGTGTAGAGACGGTGCGATGTCTCCTATCTATTGTCTACTAGGGAAGGTTGATGTCCCCGTGACCTTGGGAAAAAAAGAAAGATAAAACAAGCATTTTCATTTTTTTTTATTTTTTATTCTGCACCGACGGCGTGTGCCAACCTACAGCAGAACTACAATACTCAGAGCAGCATTTTGTTATCAAACAAAGTCAGATTAACATTCCATCAATATTTAATCACGATTCCTAAAAATCTTCAAATGCTCACAAATACTTTGAAGTGGCTCATCGTGAATACAAAGCGACGACGCGACGTGTTCGTTTCTTTTTTCTCTCCCACGGCTAAACAAATAAAAAGAACGAGATGGCAGGCACGTACGACGGTGTTTCTGGAAATAAACACTTCACTGACTCTATTGACTGTGACATTAACACAACTGTGACAAATTTCAAGTTCACTGTGCCACAGAAGTCCACCTGCGGATCAGCCGCCTGCCTCCACAGAGTGAAAACTGAAAGAGCGTGACACATTCTGCAGCAGCTCATTAACGTCGCTCTGTCTCACTTATTCATATTTCATTTGTTTATTTCCAGCTTATTTCGGATAGGGATCTTCTGATTTTGTCCCACTAGTAAAACTTAAATGTCTTGATCTTTTAATTTGATCCTTTATCCTTTATCTTTGTTTTGCTGCCTTTGGCATATCCTCATCCGCAACTTTATCAGATTTACAGATAGTTGTTTGTTTAAATATGTAGTGACGCAATAGACTGTATATAAAAATGGACGTGGACTCCGGAAAGTTAAGTAAACGCAAAAATGCCTGAAACCTGTTTTCTCTCGAATGACCAGTAGAGGGCTTAACTGGTTGCAAAAAGAAGTCAATTTAAATAGAAGTCTTTGAAGAAATGACTCTAATTCTCACCATAATCATTTCGCTCAGGAGTTTAGAATCTCAATCTCTAGTTTCAAGTCTTCTTCAAAACAGCATGACATTCATTTAGTAAATTTTTTGTCTCATTTAGAGTCAAATAGATGATAGAGCACGATATGCATAGGAGGGTGGATACCACGTGATTGACAGCTAGTACCATCCAATGGGTGCAGGGTTGCTCGCAGTCAGGCCCCGCCCCCCACTCCTCCAAATATGGTTTCTTCTGGTTTCTAAAAAACAAAGATGGCGCTGGTCAAAATGCGAAAACTCAAGGCTTTCAAGACGGCAGCTCACAAACCAATGGGTGACGTCATGTTGGTGACATGCCTACTAAATAAGCACTAAATACTTATATTAATAACAACCATAAACACAAATCCAATGAATTATTAACCAAATAAAGAATCATAAAGGGTAAAAGAGGGAAGAGGCAGTAAGTCCCCGGAGGTGTCGGTCTCTCTTGGAGGTCCGGACTGACCAACATAATAAATTATTGCTGTCAGTTCTCATCTTTTCCTCTCTATCTCAGCCCTTCTTGCCCTTCATTTCTTTCTCCTTGTTCAACGCCGCGCTCCTCTTCCCCTCCCTTTGGTGATTCTGGCTCTCGCACGTTTCCCTTCTCTTTCCTGGACGACTTTTCACTTGCTGAGTTCAAAAACGCTAACTGGGCCACACCTACAAATACCGTACCTAAAAATGAAATAAATAAAAAGCACATCGTTATTCTACAGCCTTTTCTTTCAGCCACTGTAATTACAATAAAGTTAGTGTCCGTCCGCGCTATTCTTTTTCTCTTTCTCTCTCCCGGAGAAACACTTGCCCCTACCGCTGCACATTTCGTGTGTGACCTTGTGAACTATTTCAAACCTCCTTGGTCTAATGATCAGATGATTACTCTTCACCCTCTACAGGCCCAGCCATCGCTGTGCATGCCATGACCCACTGTACACACCAACGAGCCAGTGTGGAAGAGTGCACGGCAACAGAAAGCTGGAAAGATTGAGCTGTGACTCCGACCGTGAGTTTGCAATCAATTAAGGAGCTAATAGATTTTCCCTGGGCCTCCATGTTTCAGAAAGAAACAAGGAGAAAGGAAACTTCAAAACCCTGAGCGCTTGATTGGATGTTTCCAGCCAATGATATTAGGAAAGGCCTGGAATGGATATTTTTGTGTTGCCATAAAATAAACAGTCATTATCCCACCGTTGTAATCCAGTTCAAATGAAATACTCATTACAAAAGGTAATTAATGAACAACCAAATCCTGCCAAGCCCAACTCAGACGGATTCCAGGCTTGATTTCCCTACGCTGTTTCATGGCGGGCAAATTTTACTTTTTGAGAAAATGCTCATGGACCGCTCAAATTTCCCCCCACCAAAAAACACCAGCACATGCTGTTTGAGGGCTCATTACACGTTAGCGTGCTGGAGAATGAATGAAAATGAGTCATATTCTGTCTCGGCGTGCCGTTTTGTGCTGTGTGAACACTGCTGGAGTTGATTCAAGTCCCAGTCTGAGGCACCAAGAGGTAAGGATACATGTCCATATCTGAGTACGACGACCCTCTGTTCAACATATCCTTAAAGGAACCAATGAAGCTGAATTCTGCTTTTACATCTTATAAAGTAAAATCTAAACCATGGCTATTTTTACATTTGGAATGTATATGATTTCATATTCTGCATTTAAAAAAAAAAATGAACCCCATATTGTAGAATTTATTCTTAACGATGCCAAAGACGAAAAAAAAAAGAATGTGAATCTAGTTGTCTGCTAAAAAGCATTGCCTGGCTTTCCTTTTAATGACCATGCCTTTGCGTTATCGTGCTCTGACCTTACAAAACACATTCTTAACATTGGTGCTGAGCAATTTTCAAAGCAAACCATGCTGCTTTCGATTTCTGAACGGGTCTCTGCTATTGACGAGGCAACCGTGTGTTTTTATTTAGTTCAATACGGCATGAATCATCTATTTGAACAGCCTTGAAACTTGCCTCAGCTCATTCAGCAGTGAATGTATGTACTGCCTTGTCAGTAGGCTATGTAGTAATTTCTTCTGAATTACTGGTATGCAATTGAAAATGCACTCAGGTGTTGGTTGGTGCAGAGTGTACGCAGGGTTTGAGGGTCAAACAGCATTGCGTGTATGAGATTAGATCAGTAAACCCCACCAGGACATGAGGGAATTAATTTGAGCAACTTTCAGTAGTTTACTCTTCTTTCCTCACTTTGACTAAACACTTTTTTCCCCTATTATCCATGTTGAAAAAATAATCTAACCTCGATGATGAAGATTTATCTAACATCCACCTTGGAAATGAAATAATGAAAACAATTAAACCGAGCCTGTTACTGCAAATCTTAGAATCATGGCCTCAAGCTACTTGTATTTCCAACCGGTACTTCTACAGCTGCTGGGGGGGGGGGGGTTGAGTGGAAGGATTGGGGAGTAACTCAATTAATTTGAGACTCCATGTCCTGAGTCAACTGTAAACCTAAACTTCTAATGTGTTGCAACTCATTTATTTTATATATTTATGTATAAAGTCAAAGTGTCCAGTGCACAACAATCAGTCATCCAATAATAATACACAGATAATGAGGCCTTCTTGGCGTCTGCAATGGTGCATTACTTTTGGTGTTGTTAAGAGTAAGAGCATGTGAATTTTCAAATTCCTGAAAATGTTAAACTCTGACACGTATCAGAGTGAATGAGCCGATCCAAACGAACTCTGCTCAGTGCTCCCCATGGATTCACAGCCAAGGTCACACTTTGGTTTTCTGCTGCCGCGCCACAGTTCTCCACAGTGAGCCGCGTGCGCACGCGGCGCTGAGAATAACATGTGTGATCAACAGCCCTGTCAGCAGTCAGAGAGGAAGGGTTTACATTGGGCGCAATTGACTCGCCCTCACCACTGAGAAAATGTGCTCTCGGTACCGCGGCCTCGCAGAGACTCCGCCGACACAAATTGGCGTTAAATACCTTGAAATATGACAAAAGAGCAAAGATCAAATATTAAGGGAAAAAAAGATCTTGCGAGAGAGAGAGATTGTGCTCATAAGGCACGAATTCTACGTTTTTATTAAATGCTATTTCACTCCTCCTCTGTGGGGAGTCAATTTACATCCTAAGGACCTCAGTGCCCCCCCCCCCCCCCCCCCCCCCCCATTTTAACAACTCGCATGAAAATCTTTGCATTTTTCCACCTTGCAAAGTGGTAGCGAATAATCTCACCCGGTCTGAATGAGTGGTGGTCTATTTTAGGAACTCTCCGAGGTGTCTCCTCTTTTAAGCGGATAAAAGATTATTGTAAGATTCTTGCCACAGTCAAGACAGAGCTTAGGCAGTCGTCATCATTAGCGCACAGGGCGAACAACGTTGACAACCCGGAAAAAGTTGCGTCTGATGAGCTCGTGCCTCCCTCTGCACTCACTGAGGTCTCGACGCTTCTGCCAAACCCCTCACACTCTGAACAAGGCGGCAACCACTGCTTTGTCGATGTAGTATATGTGGCTATATGGAAGCAAACAGACGTACACTTTTGGCACTTCAGGCCTCAAAGTGAGAGGAGTGCCAACCAACTGCTGTATGATATAATACCAACATTTTAGGCAGGCAGGCAGAGAAAAAGGAATGTTTCCATCACCATGGCAACCTTTCAATGCAGCCGCAGACGCACTTGACACAGACACACTCCAAACACAGGTTTTTGGACTTCATACTCTTCGTACTTTTTCCAAGCAATATTCATGTTTTATCATTCGCGCTTTCAGCTGAAAACTTCGTTTAAACCTTAAAATTGAGTTTTATGCAACTTTCAAATCCCATTCATACTAATTTTACCAACTGTTCCCATGTTCCCCACTTTTCCAAATTCAAGCCGACAATCCAGTTCGGCGTCAGCCTTTCAGCAGCCGGCATTCACACCCCAATTTCTCCAGGGAAATGACATTTCTAGTTATTATCATTTTCTCCTTCCACATTTATCAAACTTGAAACTCCATTCAAATATCAAAATGTTCAACTCAGTTAGGACACTCCGGCTTGTGTTCACAACTGTCATACTTTCCCTAATATTCAACGTTTTCCGCGGTTTTTGTTCCATTGAAATGAATGGGAATTTTCAATTCTTGTCGACTCATTCATACTTTCAGCTGTGAACTCCCTCCACCCCCTTAAAATGTCACTCAAATTCAAATGTCATGTTACGTTGCTGCCCTGGAATTCCAGGAGACGTGACAAGACGCATGCGAAAGCGGTGAACCAATGAACGAGCTCAATCAAATCTTGTTGCCCGTACTGTGTCAGACATACCTCAGAAATTGTGCTTGCCTTTCAGTGTGGTGGTCTCAGACCGGTTAGGTTTTTTTCAAATGTGGTCCAGTAACTCACTGTCCCACCTCTGGAGAGGATTCACTATCTTTTATATGCCATGAGGTCACAGATCACAGGAGTGTCCGCCTTTTATCCTTTGAATCATTGCACCAACAGGGATGACATCACATCTGCATCCCCCCCCCCCCCCCCACCATTATCTGAATTTTTTAATTTTTACTAGTAACTTTAAATGAAAATTGGACATTCTGACGGCTTCGCCAGACTAAAAAAGCAGTGCGAGTATCTAAATTAAAAAGAACTGGTCATTCTTGTACCAAGACATCGGCGCGTTTGAAACGTTTTATTATTTTACTGTGTGGATTCCTGATGGATCCTTTGCAGATGACAATGAAATTCTGAACTTTAACTTTTGGGGATGGGTCATATCCAACACACGTTACATATTAAACATCATTATTATTATCATCATAACCTTTATTTAAACTCTGTTGGATGTTCTGAAGCTCATTTGAGGTGCCGTGCGTTTGAGCACGACAAATTGAGCAGCTGAAAATGAATGTCAATATGAAAATGCTGAATCAAAAATGAATAAAAGAGGCAGACAGCCCAGACGTGAAAAGCTACAAACTATATTGCCCCTGACCAGATCTGGGCGAACAGTAATGCTATCTGCTGAATGTTGCATTTGTAAAACCAGCGCGTATCTTCCGTTATCTCAGCTTCACCGTCCTGCAGCTTGTCTAAAGTGCTTCAGTGCAGACGCACAGCTTCACCGACTGTGCATGAAAGGAACAGAAAAAACATATTTCGCTCGCATCTCCTTTTCCGTTCTGTTCTTCTCCGCCGCCGTCACTGGTGAGGTGGTCCTCTGTGCACATGTTTAAAACATTGCGATAACTCACTTTGCGACTGAAATTTCACCGCTCCGTGATGAAATGTTTATGGGTTTTGCATCCTTGCTTTCATCTTCATTTATGTTTCTTATCCTATGTGTAGTGGTAGCGCAAAAAATATGAATGCAGAAAGGCTTAGCCTGAGAGAGCACGTAGGTGTTGGTCCAAAACAAGCATGTACTCTGTGTGCACTTTGTAACGATCTGTGAGGAAACATTATTCATTAAAATTTGATTATTAAGGAACTTGGCATCTAAAATGGCTCCCATCACAATGTTTCATTTTTAGGAGACTGATGTGTGAATGTAACCCGGTGGCTTTGGTACGACTACGCCAAACTGTGGTGTTGCTCTTCTGCCCCTAATGTGGATTGGGGACATTTATTATCTTGTCTGAAACCACCGTGTTTAGTCATTCATGACACTTCACATCACCACAGCGAATGGTCAACAGTTGGCTGAAGCACCTGTCACCAGCTGCTGTTTGCCAAAAGTGACACGAATAACCAGAAGAGACCCAAATTTGTCCCAATTTTGTTAAAATGTTGGACTGCAAGTTGTATAGATAAAATATAATAATCATTTTAAACAAACAATTGCTTTGAGAAGCCCTGAATTTGTATATATATATTGGAATACTGGAAACCATTCCAAGAAAGATATTTAATAACTTTATATTAGCAATATATGGTAATGTGTGTTAAGGCATGATGGCCCTGTGGTAACTATTTTCCACCAAGTCAGAGGCCTTGTAAAAACAGTGCAGGAATCTAATTTGATATCCATTATCCATGAGCCAATTGATTATGATAATTTTCCCTTCCCACATCAACTTTTCCCCATCAGATTTATCCCAAACCAAAGATTTGGCGAGATTCAATTGATTAAACACAAGAGTGAGGAAGCACCAAATGCAGCTCAAAAGCAATAAAATCACTTGGAGTCTTAGTCCATTTCCGGATGCTCCCTAATCACCCTCCACATCTTTAATTCAAACTGTACACAGCCCTCTTGCCCGGGATCCTCTACCCAAGTCAAAAGGAGAATGAGAAAGAAGCTTTAAAAGTCTTATGTGGGTACATGTCTAATTATAATCTTCGCAGCACGCATCCCCCTCAGGAGAAATTCCTGACACATTCTGGAGACAAAGTGAAACACTGAGAAGGTTAGGAAACCGGTTACTTAGGAGCACGTCACTCGAGAGTTTTTCACTCTCCCGCAGAACATGCTGTCAAATTTTGTCTAGCTAAAGCAATATTAAATACGGAGCAAAGTTTCCCTCACAATTACCAACGCATCTGGCGGGGACCTCTTTCACCTCACGTCACCGTCGGCCTTTTCCTTCATCCGCCCCGACTTTTCCTTTTCCGTCGGCATCAATTTTTGAATTCCTACGCTGATCCTTGTCAGGGCAGAAAAACGATCGTCAGAAAAGATTAACGCCCGAGTTGCTGAGAGCAATTCTGTCGCGGACGGGAAAAAAAATAAATGAAACAATCTGATGGTTTTAAGATTGATGGACTAGATTTCGTCCGGCGAATTTGTTAATATTTTTTCTCGGCTCATTCCAGCCGTGGAGAAAACAAGAGAAAGAGAGAGAGAGCGAGAGAGAAAGGAGGTCACTGCCATTAGACCGAAGCAAAGCACAGAATTATTATTTCAGATGCTGAATACAGTTCGTAACGACTGGTCCTTTTGGACTTTTTGATCCCCTGTGGTAGCTTAGTGTCTCCACACAAGAAGAACGAACCCGACGTCGGAGTTACTCTCAGGTTAATTGAGCTCGTACAGCATGAAAACGTGGTGATTCCTGTCCAATTCTTCTGTTGTCTAAGTGATCTGGAACTGTCTGGAAAAATTGAATCTGGGCATTGCGCGGCGTTTGCCCTTCACATACGACAAACGCTGCGGGAGATTGTCCGAGTCACACGTCAGACAGAGGCCGCCGCGCCAAAAGTCGAAAGTTCGCGGCGAGCAAAAGAAGCCACCCGCGTTGTCTCTTGAACCGAGCAGGAGCTTCATTTCCAAAAAGACGAGAACCAAAATCGCCCCGGAAACAAAATGGAATTGGCACCTGCCGTCACAGACAGGCAATAATCTCAGCATTATTGCCCACGTGCTCGGTCAAATCAAACAAGCAGGCCAGCGGCCTCACACTGATGAATACTCAACATCTCACGTCACACTCAATTTCCTCAACAGCTTCATCTCGGAACAGTTTTACAGTTTTACCACCAAGAGGCACTTTTCTCAGTGCGGCCTTCAATCATTAGCAGCCACATGTGGACACCGGCGTGTGGGGGAACAACCACGCATTTACCTGCAGACAGTAAGCCCCTGTGTATAAGGGATCTTTACCACCTGCTCCCCTCTCACGTCACACCTCCTCATCCCGCTGCCGCGCCCTGGCAGACATTTTTCCGAGCCGCTCGAAAATTCTGTGTGAAAAAAAAGAGAAAAGAAGACCAGCGAGGGGAAATTAGAGAGAAAAAAAAGAAATGACAGGAGGAGGTGAGACAAGCGCCTGAAGGGAGCAGATTCATTTGAATTGAAGATTAAGCCGACCAGAGTGTATGCAAGCAAAGCACACCTGAATTGTGAAGCAGGCGCTTTGTGTGCAAGTTTCTGTGCAAGATGCCATGCACACACACACACACACACACACACACACACACACGCACACGCACACACACACACACACACACACACACACACACACACACACACACACACACAGACTTCCTACCAATTTTCTAGTTAAGCAGCCTCCTATCGGAACATTTCATCCTTTTATATCTACGATGAAAAGATTTATTTTTTAATATATATATATATATATATATATATATATATACAGTATATATCCCTTTGGACATTTTGCATAAACCATTCAATCATGCAATAGAATAATTCCTGTGAGCCCAGTTTAAAGAACACTGAGCTTAACATTAGAGAAAACACCCAAAACGCACACAGGCCCACATTTTCACGGCGCCGTGTCTGCGCGGCTCGATTCCCCCAGTGCAGCAGAGGTGTAGCGCTCGCGTTCAAGTCAGAGCCCAGGCAGATTTTCCTCTCTGCCGTCCTTCCACAGGTGACTTTTTCCTCGCATCAGCCCCCAGCTGACTTGACATGAAGCAGACAATGTCATTAAAAACACCCTGCATCTGCTGAGGGGGGTGGGGAGGAATGTTAAGTGTCCTGGGATCTGCCACTTAATGTGACAAGGGCATTTCAACACCTGACACAGAAAAAAAGAGACTTCTTCCTGAGTAGAGATGCTGCCCTTGCAGGCCATTTTTATGTTTATTTAGCCCGATGAATCAAAACCACGTTAAGCATTTCATTAGGACTCTATGGATACAGTATATACAGATTACCAAATTCTAGTTGCATTTGGGGATGTCTGTCAAATCTTTATGAATGTAACACAACCGGAAACTATGACACAACAATTATGTTTACAGCACAAGTTGTGCGGGAAGCAGGAATAAAAAAAATGAAAAAATATATTTGTCACGGCCGCTAAGCTTCCCTGTCACAGGAAAAGTCCCATGGCTTTAAAGCTCATTCTCCTGCGCCTAGGTCTCCGAATCTCTGCACACATGCCAGAAATAAGGCCGTCTTTTTTAGCTCGACAAACAAATTCTGTTATTGGTTGTTGCTTTTTCTGTCCGACTCTGAAATGTTTCTCTCCCTCTCCCTCAAAAAACGGCTGCACACATCACTGTAGAAAGGAATCACATCTAAAGAGATGATAATCTAATATGTAAAAAAAAAAAAGAAGCAGCCTGGACTTCCTTCTGAATTCTGCCAATAAGGTTCCCAAAATGGGAATCCTCTGAAATAGAAATAAAAGAAGTGTATCCCTCCGGTAGGCACACCGCCCACTTGTTGCTCCAACGATCCGCGCGGCAGCGCCAATACATTTCTTTTACAGTTCTGCAGACATTTCGGTCAGACCTCTCATACGAACGTATCATTTGAGAATGAATGGCACCAGGTACAACGATGATGTGCAAGGATCTGAACACGTCACTCCTGCATCACTGTATTCGATCAGAGTAACACATGCGTCCTTTGGCGGATCCACTGATTAGTTATGCTGCCATCAAACACACGATCAATATGTGCACAGGGGGTTATTTTTAGCATGTACTGTAGGCTCTGTGGTTTCACTTCCTGTGCGCATGCAGCCAGCCTACCTTGTACGTAGATTATTGGTGTCAACTTGTGCAGACTGGAATTTATACACAAATTGGACCATTTGGAGAGAGCAGTGGTTTCAAAGCTGCTCCAGCTTTTCAATTTTTTCCAAGAGCGTTCCACCACACCGCCTCGCCGATCTCTCAGACGCACGGCATGCGTGGAGAATCGCGCCGACATCAAGTGGAATTTTCCACGTCTGGGTCGCCATGCGGGTCATTCCCTTGCACCGATCGAGTGCAACATAGTATCTGAGTGAAATCTTTTTTGGCGGCAGTTCGTCTGATAAGCAATGTGCCGGCGGATGTACGGTGCATGTTTATGCTGCACAGCGGCGGGAGGGGAAAGCAAAGAAAAGTCACCGGTCGAAACGCGGCGCCTTTTAATTGACCGGCAAAGATCAGCGGCCAGCTGGATGTGGCGTGTTGTAAGGCGCCAGCCGCTGTCAGCTGACACGGCTCAGTGTGACCTCGAGATCTGCGTCTAACTCGCCTCCTTCTCATTTGCTCCCCGAATCGGAGTTAACCACTCCACCTTCAGTGGAATATGGCACTGGCACTCATTTTGCCTACCACACATGCTTTGATGCCCTTCTCATCTGCATCACTGCGGGACAGGAATTGAGTTTCCGCTGCAAAATAGAGCCATGCTGCTTCGCTTTCATGTTTGTCAACGGCCCCTACGGATTTCAAAGCGGCAGGATACTGCCAGTTTTGGTGGCAACATACGCGGGGGAAGGATTTTTGCGCATGGATACCAAAGCCGTCGTTCTAAATTTGATCACCAACGTATTCCGTCACAAAAGTCAAATAACGTAGCACGTCCAGAATACATCTCACTGAGATGGATTAATGCGTTGGCGAAGAGGCGGGACCGATTTCAATATCTGAACACTGGTGCATGAATAGAAATTCACCAAATGGGAAAGAGACCTGCTGGAAAGCATTTCTGTCTCACCTGCCAGCCCTCTTCTGCTGAACCTTCTGACAGAGTGTTTTTTGTGTTTATTATCTGCTCAGTTTGAATATACTTTAACTTAAGCTGCTGTCAGACGAGAGTGGCTGCATGAGAGTGCAGATGCGCCACAGAATGTTCTGGAGATGTTCCTGTTGGTGTTAACATGTCTGACACGGACAATCTCCTCCAGCGATCGTCATACGAGAAAGGTAAAAGCATTTTCCGGAGATTATGTCTGAAACTTCTTCAGCCCTCTTCTTTTTTTTTTTTAAAAAAAAGGAAGATACGTTGGACTCCGTCATTAAATTTAAGAGAAACTCCAGAACTTAAACTTCTCCTCTTGTGTCTGGGACAATTTAATGGGCAAGTTTCTCACTTCACCATCTTCGGCACAGACCAAACAGATTTTAAAGCTGCAATTCTGATTCTGTTAACCAGGAGTAAATTCTAAGGCAACATCTTTAAAAATGTTTTTATCCCTTTGAG
This sequence comes from Scophthalmus maximus, assembly GCF_022379125.1. Classification (NCBI taxonomy): domain Eukaryota; kingdom Metazoa; phylum Chordata; class Actinopteri; order Pleuronectiformes; family Scophthalmidae; genus Scophthalmus; species Scophthalmus maximus. Next base: position 12,922,773 of record NC_061530.1, read on the forward strand.
TTCCCTGTTACCCTTTTATTTATTTCAAAGTTTGAGTCAGTTGCCAGAAGACTTCAAAGACAGCAGAGGGTCTCCTGTGAATTCCCCTTAATCAGAACATGAAATGTGAATCTTACAAGGGTTCATTTCCTGCTGCGTCACCACTTAAGCAAGAATACAGCACACAGCTCTGTTTCTAATTACTGAATCATACGAATAATCTACATTGCGTATGGTATTTCAGTTCTCAGGCAAAATTGTAAGTGACGATGTGAGGACATGAACCTTTCCAATCTGATTTTAATGTGGGATCTACACTTCTACCGAACTTGACGACCAATGAAGTCAAATTGGATTATAATTAGAGACACAATCTGCGTTTTTTTGAGATGCACCAATAATTTTGCATCATAAAGCATGAATGATGACATGATGAAATAGCGATATCCCGACTTTAAGAACTTTGCATTGCCTGATTGGGGTATAAACAGCTTTCGTTGGTGACGCATCTTCCCTTTGATGCTTTTTCTTCTGAAGGGAGCCGAGGAATTCACAGACCCCATCAGGGTGTTGTTCGGCACAGACAGGAACAGGCTCTGCTGGTACATCAGCTCTTACAAGTCTCAGGTGGCACCGGTGGCAGAACTTATCAGGATCCCACCTGAGGTGATCTGTTGAGGACACGACAGACATGCCGGGAAGTAGTCTGAGAGCACATGCTCTGGGAGTTTCGAACTTGAAGACTTAGATGACGCTGACGCCAAGCTTCTTCCCATGCTGGTGTTGGTGGTGATCACCAGCACCAAGATGAGAGATGTGCAATTTAAAGCCAAGGAGGTGTGGAAACACACCAGGGACCACCTGTCCCTGCTTTCAACAACCCAAAGATCATTAATGGGGTTCAGAAATATGCCGGGAGTCGGACAGAGCAGCGGCAGAAGGCCCGCAGCTACAAGTGACTCGGCCCTAGAGGGGTGCTGATAAAAGGTGCTTCCCAAAATCCTGCAGGGCTTCTGCGGGGCCTCTTCCAAGCACTTAGCGTGCCTTCGCAGCTGAGTGAAATGTCTGTCAGTGTCACAAAGGCTGTTCAGGTCCAGGTCTCCGCTTCCCTGTCCGCTATGTTCCGGCGGATGTGCTCTCCCTCACTCCGCCTGGGACAACATGGTTCTGTCTATCAAATCAAAGGTTAGATAGGGCTACACTGAAGACGTCCTAGTGGAGAAATTGGAGTGGACTTTGCAAGCATTTGAACTGCAGCCAGGGACATCTGTGCACAGTTTCAGACTCATGCCGCAGTGCCCACTAATCTTAAGGCCAAAAAAGGGGAAGAGGGTGATTGCACCCAGCCAGAAGAAAGGGTAAATAGTCCATAGACTGTAATCGGACCAGTAAGAAACAACAACACGACTGTTTCTCGTGCAACATCTCTTCTTACCCCTGGATGACATCTGGCCAACACTGCCATCCAGCGTGGCACGAACTCTCGTCAGTGCTCCGCTGAGAGCCAAATCCTGCTGTGGTCCGGGTCCACCGGCTCCTCAGATTGCCATAACCTCTGCTCGTCACTGCAACCTTGTGGTGTTTCAATCTTAGTTCATGCCTGAAAAAGGGTAAGAAGGTGTCAGACCTTTTGGACAGGACCAATTACACATTCACACGCACGCCTGTTTATCCTACTTAAATGTACGGTTTTGACCCTCAGCATGTAAACACTGATGATAGTGCACAGAGTCTTGCCGTTTTTCCTTTTTTCCCCTTGAAACGTTGAATTTAACTGCACGAGACTGGCCTAATGAGACATTAAGCTTCGGGCTAGTTCCCCACAAGCCAAGCCGTTGCATAACTTGAGACTTGATTGAATGCGAGCTGCTTAATATTTTACTTGATGATGTGTGTGTGTCAGCAGATCTGGATGATTCAAACATTGCCCCAAACACATTGGAGATTACTCTCGATGTGAGATTCGGAAGTTCTCAGTTATACAACTTTGCTGTAAAGACATTTAATCCAACCGGCCAAAATGAAGCAGCAGTGTCCCACCACTAATGTAACAGGGGGTTTTGGTCGTTTTTAATGAGTTCTCCCACATCATCGTGTCTGTGCTGGTCATTACGAGAGTACGATGTCAAACTTTGTTCAACAAAAATTCGGAAATATGATTCCCAATGGTGTGCTTAATGACCCGAGTGTATTTCGAGATCCATAGGGTATTTGTACTGTTGTTTTTATAAACCTCATAAAATGCAGACCTGCTGGGTCTTTACGGACACTCCAGTGCTCATGACAGGTTTGACTCACGACGGGTCGCCGGCAGTGCCTGAGGTCGTGCATTTCTGAGGCACCCAGTGCAGTTATGCCTAAATTTGTGTCCTTGTATCAGGTTGTTAATGCTTGGTACAAAGTGGGAGTTTGTTCTGAATGATGTGGCTGTATAATCAGAGACATTTTATGATGGGTTATTTAAAAACAAAGGCTAGCGCGTCGCTCACAGTTGGCTGAGAGTTTAGATTAAATGAAAAAGTGCTCTGACATTTGGACACACATTGTATGTATGTAAATATATGATAATAATAATATATAATAATATAACAATATAAAATGTAGGCCGCCATTACATCAGCCCAAAAATAACCATTAAAAGCATAGAAGTAACAACCAAAATTACCAATGTTCCATATTTAACTAAGCAGTTATGGCTCCATTGATTAGAAATCAAAGTAAACACGAACCAATCATTTAAATAATAAAAATGGAGAGGGTAAAAGCACAAACAATTTCAGTTTTGTACTTGAACCAACTGCAGGTAACAGGCAGTTACAGAGAATTGTTTGGAGAGTGTCCTTGAAATACTTTCATCGTTGTTAGTGGTTCAGTTGGTTTATTGGTCTTAAAACCACTGGCTGTTTTTCTGGCGCTAGCGAGGTTGGTGCATGTCATACTATCTACTATACAAAATGGCTTTTGACTGGTGCTGCTGTGTCACAGGGTGTGTGCCTCAGCCGACAGTGAAGGAAGGTACTCGGTGGGAGACGAGCTTGTACTCCATTGAACCATCCGAGTTATCTGATTGCCCTCAGTTCTTGCACAGTGGCATTCCTTGTTCCCTCCGCCGGACTGATTGATTTGCTATGGCAGTGCCTTTGTGAGTCTGGAAAAAACACCAAAACAAAAAAACAGAACAGTTGAGTTAATTCACACGACAGTATCTGGGGCTGACTCTTGCCTTATTTATGAAGGCGACATATCCAACTGGTATAGTGAACATCCTGATTTCTTGCCACCTCACATGGGTACAATCCCATTTGCTTGTCACTTCTGCCCAATTACTTTTAAAGGACTTTGTGATACAGATGATGCAGTCTTCAGGTAATTTCCCATGCGGACAAAATAGCAATTTCCTCTGTCATACGTGTAAGATAAGAGTCCATCATGTCCCATGAGCCTTTGCTTTATACATACTGTATATTAACCGAGGTCCAGGGAGAGCAGCTGGCTTTTACATCCATTATATGATGGATCACTTCAGCACTTCTCTTGATTTCTGCATTCCTCCACTGTACTTCTGAAATATGGATCCTTCTGATGGACTCCTTTCACAAATACTTACCAGAGTACTTGTAATGTTGACATAAACTCAGAAGTCATCCGGAGCCGCAAGACCTATAGAAATAAGAATGGAAATGCATCTTGAGAGCCTCTTTACAAGCAGATCCTTCATGATTTTTTCCTCCTCAGCTCTCTTCTGGCTTGGTACAGTGCTGGATACAATGAGATGATCAATGTCTAGAACATTGTCTGACCCACATTAAGTGTCAATAGTGTCAATGACCACACAGTCACATGAAATACATTTATCAGCTGAAGGAAGTACATATTTAAAAGTGCTTTAAAATCTGGCCATTACTTCTGAACTCAGTGCAGAATATGTTTTCTCCAGCAAAGGAAACCCTAATTCAAATGTACATTTAAATGAGATAATGTACTAAAACTTTAACACTCCCGAGAAAAGTCATTTCTTTATAATAATCACTTTTTCCATTGACGCCTAACTACATCTGACTCATTTCTGTACACTTGTATTATGTATGAAACATATACTGTATGTGGGTAACCTTTTTTTTACCAAGGGCCATTTAAATTTTTAAAACATCCTTTGCGGGCCATACTAAATTATTGAACACATATTTCTCACTAATCTCTCTAATGCGATGGCTGGAACTGCTTCTCTTGGTGAGGTATCTGATGTCCGATGGTTGTGATGACACTGCTGTTACTTGCACTTATAAAACCACGCCTACGCATAATCATCTTGCACCATCACTCAAGTTATTACATCACTCGTTTTCATCACTCTTGGTTAAGATTGTTAATTTGTTCCACGTTGCATCTTTGATAAGTTATCACTCATTTGCCTTTATCCCATGTTAGTAGATGATAGATAATAAATTGCCTTACATTTACACAGTTATTGCCTTTTAAGTATAGAATGGAGATCCGTTGAACTGGAGGTCACAGCTTCTTAGATGACACTGATCAATTTAATTAAACTGTCAAACTTGGCTGCAATAGGAGCTTGTCCCCCATTTTACTAGTGCATATTAAAATTCTGTCAAAACACTACACTCTTCATTGACATATCTCCTCCTTTTGTGGTCATTTTTGTCTGGCCATCAAGTTTTGTGAATTTTTTTAAATCAAATTTTACTCATCTGGGATTCTTTGTAGTCATTTTGTGTCAATTCATGCTCAATTTGTGTCTTTTCTGTCTCTTTCGATAGTTTTGTTTTGTCTTTTTTCATTTTTTTCCTATTTCTAGAGGTCTAATGGACTCTCCAGGGGCCCCCTGACCCCTTTGGCCCCTAGCTGGGCCTGGGCCTGTTCAGTGATCCGTCGAGGCCTAAGCCCGTTCATTGTCAAGGTCCTCAGGTCAGATCAGAATAGTGAGGAGCAACAGCATGCATTGCGGTCTACCAGTGGTTTTCAATACTACCACTACATTCCACCAAAGTCAGAAATGTTCCAAATGCTGGCTTCAAGGCAGATAAACAAGCTGAAAAGTTTAAAATTGGCAGGCAGCAGAGATGGGCGGACTGAAGAGATTGGATGTGCCGGTTAACTGCAGATGAGAACCGTGGGGGAAAGTGATGACCTTAACCGGGAGCCGAGGAGAAAACGGGCTGGCGGTAGTGGCAAGCGCGGGCACTAGACAGAGGTTAGGCTTCAGGCTGGTGGTGAAAAACAGAGCGGGAGAGTCATGCTCAGGAGCTCCCAGGCAGAACAAAAAGGGGGCCCGGCTCGACAACCCGTCGGGAGCGTCGGGAGCGTCCGCCTGAAATAGGACGAAGCGGTTAGCAGCAGCCGGTGGGTATTCAGGACCCCGCGGGGCAGGTGAGGTAAAGGTGATGCAGCCAGTTTTACTTGTAAAAATCAATCTATTATGTATAATTTTGGATGCAAGATCTGATCAAATCTTTGTCACGTTCATCATCTGATGAAACATCTGCGAGGAGATCCATCTTAAAAACCTGCCCATAAGACTTTGTGTATTGAACTGCCCCATAATATACTATCTAACTCAAAGGGGCCTTGACTTTTAAGTTATTGCTAATAGATTAGGGAGAAAAAAAGAACCAATTATTTGCTTTTCCCCTCAATGGTCATTTGAATTTATCCCGCATTCTCTTTTGAACTCGGCTGAATACGAAAGTGTGCATCTGGACAGCCTGGGCACAGGGAGCATCTTGTTCATGGCAAAGACCGAAAACAGAATCTGAGGTCAGGACCACAATCTGTCTTGCAAGCTGACTTGGGGCTCCAACAGGGTCGGGGGGGGGGGGGGGGGGGGGGGGGGGGGGAGGGGGGATTCTTGACCTGTGGATGCCCCGGAAATCATAACCACCCTCAGGGTTTATGTGTGTTGTGGGGAAACTGTTATGAAAACATGCAGCAGCGCGCCTGTCACTCCGGCATGTCAGCAGTTTAGCAGAGTTTAGAGGATTGTTCTGGGAGGAAAGATTCTTCTGGTAGTCCTGACGGATTTGAGTTCAGTGCTGTTGAGGTTGTTTTTCTTTTTCCCTTCACTTTACAGAATACTGGGTTGTCAGTTTCCTGGTGTGGGTATATAGAGTGTACTTACTTGTGGCAAGCACAGGTAAATGAAACTATACTTTTACTCAGTCGGAGCATTTAAATTTTTGCTTTATTTCAAATGTTTTGCTATTTCGGTGATGATCACTCAAGACCTGACTTAATAACCAGTGCATTTATGCCAAAATATGTGTTGCTGTATCAGGAAGTTAATGTTGGTTGCAATCAGATTTATTTTTGTCACACTGGAGACTTGCCAATGAAGCCAGCACTGAGCAATTCATATTCTTTGTTACTAAACATTCTGTTTATTGACTCCATTGAGCCCGCAATATCCGGGCGACTATTATTGCGAGAGGGAGCAGATGGACAATTGTAAAATACTGTTGCATCCCAGTAACACTGCGCCATTGACCAACCAACTACTGTAAATTGTTCTGCCAATCCCTCTGAACTATAAGTGTTCTATGTGTTGCTACTGTAAAAATAAGCTCATATCTCACTCTCTAAATGACTATAAGTATGACGGATGTCGCAGTGAGAAATTTCCAGAGCAGCTACATTAGAGTTTGATAAGGAAAAGAACTAGCTCTAAAAAAAACCCAACCAAAAACCCATCATGGGTAAATGTCAGACTTTGTCATTTACACAGACTCACAGACGAAGGTCTCATTTCTGCTCCACATCGTGCACAACTGTTCAGAAGTTACACGAAGAGGAGCCACAAAAAGTCCGGACAAATTTAGTTACAGAGGTGGTTACGATTTAATCACCCTCTCATCACCAGTGTCGTGATTTTTGTGAATCTTTTTTTGTGGAACTTTTCCCGCCTCACAGGAAAATCTCTGGAAGATTCATCGGGAGCCAGTGAGCTCTTTATCCAGGCACCACGGCTCACCTAAATGTTACAGACATTTCACGCGGAAGCTGATGGGAAATATCATTACTTATGCAGATATTTACCCAGAAAAGATTCAATAGTTGCCGACAACTTGTCAACAAAGAAACAAGATGTAAGCGTCATGGTGTTGCTATACAGCAAAAGTCAGGGTATCACCGAAGTTAGAAAGCGTCATCATCCGGGGACCATGAATATCTTTGCACATTTCATGACAATCTACCCAATATTTATTTTGCATAGATAGATCTAAATATAATTTTTTACACGGCCCAAATTAGTTGATCCAAGAGACATTGCATGGCTTAGACACTTAAACCATTGCTCCCATTCAGATATTCAAAACAGTTGAATATTTGAAAGCCTATATTTGATAGTAAATGTCCAAATATTCTGTAGAATATATTTTCCACAGAATTATTCTTTCTACTTTTAGAGTTTTTTTTGGGGCGTTAAAGACGAAGAACATGGTGGCGTCGTCTGCGGTGGTTTTAATTCTGCCACATTAAACATTCATCAGTGTTACAAAGCACGACACCAAAGCATTTTGCACGCACACACAGAATATCCTAAAGTTATTTTGAGCGCGTTTGTTTGTTGGTTGGTTGGTGCTGGCAAAAACAAAGATGAATAAATCATCTTTTAATTTCAGGAGAGAAATTGTGTCTTGTGCTGACACAGCCACCGGATGCGTTAAATATCACCTGTTATCCCACGTCGAGGGGAGCTGGCGAGAGATGTTAGCAGACATCCACACTGGTAGCGCTGCATTACACATGCCGCGCTGCTGTCCTCATAATCTCCATGCCATCTGGTGGGGGACCTCGCCGTCCCCTTGCACCTATGGCACATTAGTATTCCTCTCACACGGCGCGAGGGAGGCCAGTGTGTGTGCGCGTGTGTGTGTGTGCGACATTCCTCAGAAACATAAAACAGTCAACACCAGTGAGGATTAATCTAACGGCTACGGGGCCCACCTCCAACGAACCTGGCTCATCTCAGGTAATGAGAACGGTCGCCATGTAAATCTTCCCGGGTCGTTGTCCTTGCTTGTGTTTGTTACCGCCCCTTCACAAAGTCACAAGCCTCACACGTTGTCACCCAATAGACTCTTGACGGCAAAAAGTGCAACTCCTTTGTTTGAGAAACGAGGACAAAAAAATCTTTTGGATAATGCATAAAGTAATCCCAAGACGTGTGAAACAATGTGATATCAAAGTCCTATTTTTTTCTTTTCTTCCAGCGACTGAACATTGGCAGCTGCTTAATCACGGTCTCCTCTTTTCCTGCGTTGATTACAGTAACAGCTGCAGTTCGCCGAGTCACGGCGCTTCAGGCGGGTCTTCCCCGGTTTCCTCGGCTCAGATGTTCTGTTGGTAAGAAAAACCCAGTCAGCAATCAGCGAAGATTGGGGCTCTTTGGACGGGTGCTTCAAACGGTGTTCCCGGTGCTCAGCGCAGGCTCCGATCAAAGACCCATCCTTTTTATTTTTCACATCCACATGGCCTCTCATTAGTGCCACACCGGGAGGAGACTCGTCTGACAGGAAACGGCTTGAGTACCATTATTTCCTGTTTCCCATTTGACTGCTGCACGAGGTTTTTTTTGGAAGTTGCACTTCAACTTGTGCTGTCACGGTGGCGATTATATGAATTTATTATCAAAGTAAGAACAATTATGAAGACCAGTAAAGGAGAGCGATGACATGGAGCTTTAAGCTGTCAAACACGTTTTTCAACTGGTTCCATCGTCCGTGCGATCCAATGTTACCCAACATATGGCTGACCACTGTGAGAGTATGGTGGCCTGCGGCATGGGGCCACCATACTCGCATAAAATATTCCTTGTTAGAATACCAAGATGTCTAGATTTTAGAAAAAGATAATCAAACTTTGCAACATTTGTCCGTGCACTGTGTCAAAACATACTCATTTTGAATAAACTCTCATTTTGATGGTATAATGCGGCACATATAACTGCTGTGAATGGGCAGGGAGGCATGGAATTAGATGTCTCAGTAATATATCGAGCTACCATGAGCCCCCAGGCTAAAGATAATCTCTGATTAGATGGTTTAATTATGGTGGTGCACAGTGCTATCAGTCCAAAGTGGGTTGCGACCCGGTGATGAAGGTGCAAATATATATACTCTATATATCCCTTTCATCTTGCATCATTTTCATACTCTTTTCATGTTTCTCCACTTAGTGATTCAGGTTTCCCCTTTTTCAATTTGGCACTTGTCTATATTTGCACACCTGGGTGGTCTTGCACTGCAGGGTAAATACAAAATGTAAATCTGTAAACACCTAGAAATTCAGTAAATGTGCGATGAGTTCTCCCCAACAGTCACCGAATGTATTTAGAATCCTAAAAATATTTTCTATTTATTGGTTATTTTATCTTTCCCTTGCACCTGCCTGGGCTAAATTCCCCCCTCGTGGGATCGAGGACGTTCATTTTGATCTTCATAAAAACTTTTTTCAGACTCAAGATATTTTTATTCTGCGGCGCAGTGATTAATAATTCTCAGTAATACCCATTTGTACGGTAAGTCCTGTGCAACTTACCTCGCTGGAGCTATTGGAAACCTGAAAGGGCGGAAAGTCGGCGTAAATGAGGCATAAATAAAGAATTGTACTCGGCTTGCCGGCCGCTGTGCTTCATTTCCAGCCAGAACACTCGTGGCCATAGTTGCACTACAAAACAGCGAAGTGGTTCTTCTTTTGTGTTAGTAGCCTATGGGTACGGTATAAAGTGCATGTTGGGGAAATAATGAAAATGGACTGTAATCACCTCAGTGAGAGCATGGAAAATCTTAGAAGTGCTCTAATCATTCACAACATGAAAAAACTTTTCTCACCTCCATTGTTTGCGCTCCATCACCAAACCTTTATCCATTATCGTCTGCTCTTTCTGTATCGCCATGTTTTAGAAGATAGTGTTGGGATGGGTGTGTGTGTGTTCCAATTGCACCTTCTTTACCTCCAGCCAAACTATAACAAATCTGCCACTACATTAAAAACCAGCTACTGGCGTCTGTTGGGGTACGTCAGACAACATTCAATCTAATATCGGCATATTTTGTGAATAGACCATCTTTGGCATTTATACAGATTATTTCATGCAGTATATTATAGACAACAATTTGCAAACACAATCAAAGACTTTTTCTTCAGGTCTTGTGGTGGAAATGGATTGAGATGTACAAAGCCGCTTAATTAACACTGTTATCTTAGTCTTTATTTTGTCACAATTGTATGTCAAATATATATACGTCTATATGACATATATTATATGACATATATAATTTCATTTCTTTACATTAGAGAAACAACATAGAGATGACACACTATTTTGGTTTCTAAGTAGAAGCTCCTTTTTAAATAGTGGCATTTTTTTCCAGTACACTATCAAGCTCCCACTCAAGTCACGGTTTTTGTATTTCCTTATCGAGTCACGTTTATTCACAATGTGTGTTTGTCTCTGTTTCTTGATAATTCCATGTCTTTTTGTTGTGTTGGTGTGTGTTTTTCCACCCAATCTGCAGTTCAATCTGTTCGTGTCCCTTTGCAAAATCGACTGCCATCTGTTATTGGTCCGTGTGGCCGCACAGAGGGTCCCAGCCGCGAACCATCCTGTGCCACCAGCAAAAGGTATACAACTACTGGAAACAGTGTCTGTGGAGCTTTTACAGAGTTAATCCAATCAGCTCGCAGAGGGCTTGGAATGAGCATTTCCAGTTCCTCTGCAGCTGGGTCCTCTGGCGGCCAAGGGGCAGTTTGCGCCTCCGTACACGAGGGATGTCTGACCTTGGCACTGTCCCTGGGCTTCTCTTTGGCCTGCGGCCTTCGAGCCTCTGGTTCCACTGCCTGCGTGCATAACTCTGGCTGAATATTGGACACCCTTCCGCTCTGACTCCTGCACGGTCCCAGTCTCAAGAGTGTTTGTGCCACCGTGGTGGATCTCGCCGTGAGGGCCAGACATTTTCACGGAGCTGGGAAGGCTTCTCTGTTTTAATTCCTGCACGATTTCCACTGTAATTTCAGCGGGGCGGGGTGTATTTGCCGAGCTGGGATTCTTCCCCGACCCCAGTGGAGCAGTGGCGGTGGCAGGAGGGCTCACACTGCTGGGCATAGCACCGGGCGGCGGCATGACAGTCTCCCAGCGGGGAGAGGGAGAATTGCTAATGGGCACCGCTGCCTTTCCAGCCAGCACAGGGTGCCACTTGAGGAGCCCGCCTTGGTTTCGCACACTGGCACCCGCACGTCCCGCTTCGAGGTCAGTTGCTTGGAGGGAGGGGATGATGGGCACAGAGCGGGTGCGTAGGGAGGGCGGGAGGAAGGTTGTTCCCTTATCCAGGCGGGTGCACGGCACCTCGGTCCATCCTTTTTTGGCTGCGAAGTGGGAGAGCGAGGTCCTGCTGAGGAGGGCGCCGACCCTACCACTGGCAGAATCACACCTTTAGGCAGAAGAGAGAATAGACATGGCGGGGTAAGAATGAGCAACCAGGTGATTTATACTGTGACCTTTTTTTGTCCTTGACACCCATATCCTAAGAGGAATAGAAGAGAGTGAGTAATAGACAGGCGAATATGGAGATAAAGCCACTGTTCCCCTTGCGTTTTTCACCATTTAATTTCAGCTCAACCAAAAAACCATTATGCCTCAACAAAATTATTATCTGTGTATTGTTCTCTCATAATCTTTGTGTAATTATTTATAATCCTCTGCATGAGCAGCCTTTATTGTTGCTGCATGAATGCCGAACTGAAAAATCCCCTCTGTCATGACTGCCTTATCAGAGATTTAAGGCTTTAGCAATACAGCTGGAGGATTCCTGACCCTGGCCTGGGTGAGCATGCAAGAAAAAAAAAAGAAAAAAAAAAAAAAGTATATTGCCTCCTTGGACTGCTTTACTCGTGTTGTAATGTTGGTGTATGAGAGACTCATTACACAGCCTCACAGAGCACGTCCGGTCTGACAGGCTTATGATGTGACATTTGGGGTGAACGACGTAGGTTTGTGAGAATCTCAGCATGTGTGTTTTACGCATGATAATGAGTCCCGCAATCGCGTGCTTCAAAAGTGTGAAAGGACCGTGGACGGTTTGCCTTCGCGAGCTTGAAAGGCACCATGTGCCCGTGTGAGAACAGCGTGGCACAGCAGGAAACAGAGTGACACAGATAAGTTTGTATGTACCAGTTAATATCGTTACTCAAGACTCACATTTGGAATCACCACGGCGCAAGCCTTGGGAGACAGCCAGCGTTATTGTCAGCTTTCAGAGACTGTTTTGAGCATAACCAAGTTTAAATAATTGAATCACTTTCCCACTCCTCCCCCGGTGTAAGAAGGGCGACTGCAATCTGAAGGTAAATCCAGCAGATCAAAACATATCTAAAAATAACTCCCATAGCAATAAATTTTGCCTTCAATTCACTCCTTATCTGCGATGGGTAAATATGTGTTTTGACACAGGATAATTAACTGACAATACTCTGCGGGGACTTGATGTCACACAACGGAAAACACAGAAGAGTGTCCTTGTGTTTGTTTGCTGTCCTCGCCTTTTTTCTCTCTCTCCTTCCCAAGACTTTGGATCACACTCTCTGCCTCCATCTTTCCTCCGCTGCACTCTCATCATCTCTGCACAATCTTCCTTCTTCCCTCACTTTCCATCTTGCGTTCTCTCACTCTCCTCTCCACCTCCCATTTCTCATTTCCAGAGATGAGAGGGTGTAGCCATGGCAACAAGGGAGAGGTGGGGGCTAGAGGAGGAGGAGGAGGAGGAGGAGGACGACGACGAGGGGGCTGTAAGCTTGGTAGCTTGGTGTTGCATGGCTGCTAAGTCGAAGAAATAGGTCATTTCAACCTCCTGAAGGCCAGCGAAAGCCGGATTCCACTGATGGATCTGCAAGGGGAATCATCAATAGCTAATAAGATCTAAACTATTTAACTGTACAAATGTAGCCTCATCCCCAAAAAGTTGAGAACCCTTTCTGCTCCTCTCCCAAACACTCGAAAAGGCAGTGTTAGGTTTCATTGCCTATAGCAGATAGATATAAAAGAGAAATTCTCCTTAGTTTGTTTGTTATTCTGCGCGTGGGCTAGGGCACGTGTGTGTGTGTGTGTGTGTGTGTGTGTGTGTGTGTGTGTGTGTGTGTGTGTGTGTTTGTGTGTTGAGAGGGAAACTCTGGTCCTGGAGGATTTCTCTGCACAACCATTTGAAAGAACTGCTGAGCTACATGGAGCTTTGTTTAAAAATGGAAATTATGGAAATGGGTCACATGAAGAGTTTGGCAGCATGCAGTGTGTCTTACAAGTCACTGTGGCCTAATGCTCAGTCAGGTTGACACGCTAATAGAAAGGTTGCGCGGCACTTTAAGTGCGTGGGAAACGCACCGCTCTAATGACAGTTTCTGATAACGGTGCCATCGCTCACACACACACACACCGCTCACACACCGCTCACACACCGCTCACACACACACACACACACACACACACACACACACACACACACACACACACACACACACACACACACACACACACACACACACACACACACACACACACACACACACACACACACACACACACACACACACACACACACACACACGGGCTGCGAATTAAGGGAATTCCTGATTCATATGCTAAACAGGACTGCCCCACTCAGGCTTAAACACTCTCTCTGCACCAGTAAATCAAAACTGTAAACAATTCAATGTTTTTCAGTATTACTTGTTTGAAAGGAAATGGCAGTGGAGCGGCTTGACATTTGTCATCGCACAACTGAGGGACGCCGAACAGCGAACAGTGTATGATAAATATTTTCCATGGTGTAAAAGAGCCCAAAGAAAAGTTTGAACTGATGTGAAATAACGTGAAACTTTGTCTCTCCATTGGTAATCTTCTCCTTCCACTATGACACCAGCAAAAAAAACAACAACAAAAAAACTGGCTCTTTGCTCACAAAGAGGATTCCTCACCAGGCTACCCTTTTGAACCGATGCCCGCGAGGATCATCAGACTGTGCTTTTTAAAATGTAAGTTATTTTAAGCCCACAGATATAGCCAACTGGTGATAGGTGGCTCTGCCAAAATCCTTCCTGCTTTTAAAGCCCCCTGAAACAGCGCCAGTAGCTGTACTTCACTTCCGAGAGCCGTGGAAATAGGGCAACTTGCTGTCCTCACTCGACATCGGGATTGAACACGAGGAGACTTCCAGATGTGTGAATGCCTGAAATGAATCCTTTGCCACTTCGTAGTCTTGTTCTAGAGGACTGCAGTCCCTCAGTACGGCGCCATGTTCAGGCTTGTAAATGAAATTGTAAAAAATGCATTATTTCTTTGACATGTGGACCATTTAACTTTCACACAATTCTCGAGCATTAGCCAAAAAAGTCAAACCGTGGAAATCTTCAAATTCATGTAAACTCGTGAACCATCTGGTAATTAGTTTTGGCACAGTTGTATTTTTAAGCATCGTAAAACCGTGCAGATGAAACACATTTTCACTCACAGCAGCAGCCCAATGGCAAGTGTGCACGCACACGCACACACACACACACACACACACACACACACACACACACACACACACACACACACACACACACACACACACACACACACACACACACACGGTTGGGATCAAGAGTGTTTTCCAAATTAATTGTGACAGTCCCAGTTGAAGGGGGGGGGGGGCACAGCAGATCTCATTTATTTCCCGGGATCAGATTTCATGAGCTAGTTCACGGATTTTTGTCGGAGAGCATTTCCGTCATAAACTCATTTTCCCCCCAAATTATCCTTCTGCCGCTCCAACTTAACCTCAGTTAGTCCGGGGTCTGCATCGCTGAACTGGCAATTTGACCCCAGTGGGGAGGGAGACAGAGAGAATGTCCTCTTTTGAGGAGAAAGACTAACATGACAAAACTAACGAAAAGACAAAACGCTTTCACCTTCTTAAGGACTCCATGTCTGCTGACTCGTCCTCCTGCAAGTGTTTGTAGACATGTCCGACTCTGGATCCGTCGGTGAGATTGGTCGATATTTTGTGTTTCCCTCTGGAAATGGGTGGGGTCTTGAAAAAATTGGTCTCCCTCCGTAGCTGGGCAGGACTAAGTGACAGAGAACTACTCCTGCAAACGGAGGGGGAAACAAATAAAGGGGATAAACATTTGTTAAACTCTGGTTTGGCAAATCATTTCACAAATGCTACATGAATTGAAACGACGCTCACTAATTCATTTTGTGTCAAATACATATCTTGCATTATCTGTCCATTCATGTAAAATGGAGTGACCTTTCTGTCTGATGTTTGATTGATTAAGAAAAAAGCATCATTCCACATTCAATCGAGACTTTGCATTAATTAAACAGGGTATCGAGGTCGAGGGGTCACCCCAGGTCAGATACCTGAATACAAGAATAGTATTTCACCGGCAAGCAATATCATTTACATAAACATAAAAACAAATGTCATAGCTTGATCAAAGAGGAGAGGAGCAGTCGCTGTAGAAGAAGACTCAGCCATGCACAGAGCTGGCAGCTTGGTCGCACTTAAGCATTTTGTGCAGATGATGCTGCTGGATTTAAAGTCAGGGAAATCGCCAAAGTCAGATTTCTTGATGTGTCCGTCCATTTTAGGATGCGAATTGGACTGACCGACTTACATTGCAAGGCCAAAACTGCCAGTAAGTACACACTTCTATTTTGTGAACTTCAAAAGGCCCGAGCTATATGCTCAAGTGTGTGTCAGAATACACCGAGCAAAGGCATATTTCATAAACCCTCGTCCAAATGACCTGTGTGTTTTGCTACCCTGCTGCTGCTAATGATCTCAGGAGCAGTCTTTTGAAGACTGTGCCCTTTTGCCTATGCACTCTGTGTTTAAATTGTTCTGTGGGCAGTAGGTGGGCGATTTCAAAGCCGATCCCCGCACGTCTGCAGCAATAAAGCAATGACATCAAATGTGAATCAAAGTTATACTGCACTACATCGCGAGCCGCTGTGCGAGTATATCACGCAAGAACAAAAAGCTCCCGCAGCACGCATGAAATGCAGACAGTAAATTATTTTCAGTTTGTTGTAATGTACATGTACTTTTGAGGCCAGGGCTCCACTGTTGTTCACCTGTGAGCAATAGGTCACTCGCTTGTGTTAAACCGCACCACAAAAAAACAAAAAAAACACGTATGACATATTATTACTGCTTGGTGAAAAATGTGTTTGCGTAGAAGCACTGAACACAAATCAGTGACAAAACATTCCCCCAGCTTGATTTTGCCCCTAGGCTCTCTATGCATAAAGTGGTGGACTATGATTCTTTTGGCTGTTTTGATAAGTAATAAAGATGTCCAAACTTAACGATTTTTTTGTCCTTAAATAAACGCTTTAGCAACAGTGGCCTCTGCTGCCGAGAGTTATAAGTGAGCTTACTTTGTAAAGAGAGAAACAAATCACGCAGAAACTAAATATTCCAGACATCTGGTAATTCATTGTTATTCATCAATAGATGACTGGAACACACTGTTCCAAAAAAAAAAATTAATCTATAATAATTTCCAAATGTCCATAGCTGTGGAACAATAAGCATGGCTAATGTTGGCTCTGGCCTTTGCCAGCATTAGCTTTTGTATCGGCTGATGCTTTAAAAACTTGATATGAATAAAGCTGAATTATGTCAGTTTTGTTGCCTAATACCGTGCAGATTTTTTTTCTAATTAGGATTAAATAAAAACTGGAAAATTTTAAATATGTTTCTCTGGACAAAATCAGCAGGCTATTGTAATTAATGAATGTTTAATGTTAAAGGTCCAACACAGAGAGGCAGCTGCTTATCTCTGCAATTCACCAAAATTGCCCAGTCCCTTGTTATTAAATGGGTAAGCCTGGCTCTGAGGGTAATCCAACACATTTTAATCACTTCCTTCTCTTTTCATGCCTTTACTGGGCATAGCTGAGAGACAGAAAAAAAAGGCTGTGAGACTGAGGGGGATGACATGTGACAGTAAGTCACATGAACAGACAACATCCATCTGCACTGAAACCACCAGGATGCGCCCACATAGCACCTCTGATGGTCACAATGCATTTGAAAAGAAACAAAAAAGGCACGCTCACTGACTCGACTTGAGCGTATCGATTTGCCTACAATATTACAATTTCCTCAAAGTGATCCGACCATGACAAAGGAATTGTGGCGATTGATCAAATTCCACAAGAGCCCAACTGAAAACAGTGACCACTGGCAGGGCGATATGTACACATTGACTTCGACGGCGTTGGGTCAATCCAGTTTTGCTGGCAAAGCATCTCGATAATGTCTGAGAACAGAAAAAACCTGCACTGGTCAGTTTATTGAGAATGTATCACAATTGGAAATGATTGTTTTTAAATGACTGATTTGATTTGACACATTTGATATACGTACAGACATCGGTCTCCAGATGATGGGTCTTGCTCGACTTTGCTGATTCCCTGGATCTTTCGACTTGTGCCACCGTGATGGGGACCTTTTTTTTAGCTTTTAGTGGAAGTATCTTTGCGACTGTTAAATGGATGCCATTTTTATTTGTGTCTACGGTAAACATTATATGCAAGACATTACTTTTAAGCATTGAAGTTGCCAGCTGGCCTCTAATAGCTGGGATATCGTGTATATTAGGGTAAGTTGGTTTCCTCCCTCTTCCCATATATTGACTGCTGGCCATCTCCGCAATCTCCAGATGGCACTCTCAAAGATCCTAGATCTGATACAACAGCAGCAGCAGATTATGGGATTATCGACACCTGTTATCCAATCACAGACCCCTTCATTAGTTGACCAAAGGGAAGTCAGTGCTTTTCTCAGTTGCCATCAAAGGAAGGAAAAAGATAAATGTTTTTCCAGCATGCCTGGGATATTTCTCTGTGTCTGCGGCGAGTGCAGTGCCGGTTGACTTTTTATCAAGACAGTGAGGAGACTGCAAATGGCACACATCATCAAACCCTGAAACTGTCTGGAACTGGTTATTAGACGTCTTGGCCTAAGCAAGGAGATAATGCCAGTGTCAGCTCAGGAAAAACACCACTCTGTTTACCAGATAATGAGCAGTGGCAACGGACGCAAAAGGAAGTCTGAAAAGCTAATTGCCCGGCTCACCTAGACCGTAACACCTGCGAGCACGCCCGCGATCGGCTGTCAGAGGATATTGAGTCATTTGTTATGAAGAGCTACAGCCACTTCCCAGTATCTGCTTCCCCGAAATGAGAAGGGGTGTGCATCTTCTTTGCCTTCTTTTTGACATTGAGTGGCGTTAAATGATGTTTCCTGTTTGCGCGCGATGGCTCTCTCTCCGTCCGGCTGTCGGACGTCGCAGCGAAGAGGACATTTGCGGCCTTTTCCCAACGTGTGGCGAGTCTTTGACCAACTTGCGAAAAAAAAGGTGGAGAAAATAAAGCTCAGCATCGCAGGTGCTCACAAAGAAGGTTGAAATGAAGATGCAGAGAGGATTCTTGAAATGGTCAGACTGAAGATGCGGGACGATGACGATGGATACAAATGAAATGTAGATGTCTGTCAACTGTGACTTTTCTCAGGCCGTGCAAATAGACAATCGACTGCTTGAATCAAGTCATGACCAGTCAAAAAAATACCCATGTCAAAAGTAGACTCTTTGGCATTTCACATGTTTTGTTTGTCCTGCTGCAAAGGTCTGAAACGTGGTTTTCTTTCGTCTTTCCAATTAAATAAGAATGTGAACATGCATTCCCTATTCACTAGACACCTTACCCACGCTGCCAGACTAAAAGGTGACGTGCGTGGCACCTTTTGTCCCTCGTTCCGTGCCGAGAAAAGTTGGCAGCTGCTGTAAGCACCGTCACTGTGGGCATGTTTGGACGCTAAATTTAGCATTTAGCCCAAAGCGGCGCTGGGCCTCGGTGCAGCCTCGCAGTGCCGCCCGTGTGGCCGCAGTTCTGTTTCTCCTAAAAGAGCGGGCGACACGGCCGTCTATCTTACAATGTCTATATTTTTTATGTGATTGGCAGTATGTGATGTCTACAAAATTCCAGCTCAACGGATAAAGTCTGCATCCAAGCATTCAGTGATGAAACCCCTACGATGCACACGTAATATTTTGCCGCCATATTGATGGGCCATATTGACATGTATTTTTTCACGGGGCATTTCTCCTGATAGCACGCAATATGGTCTCGTTCTCAGGTCAGTGGCTGAAAGCATCACAACATCATCCATCACAGTCTTGTTCTCCCCCGCCCCCACTGTGCCCACGAGCCCAACAGATGATTGACTGTCAGCTACACCTCCACGCGGAGGCACCTGCGTGACGCTGTGGCAAATGGGAAAAAAAAAAGCCCGGACAAGTTGGCACCATCCCTGCAGCCACACGTGACGAAAAAAAACTTTCCTCCCTGACACATCGCTGGTCCATTAAAGCAGAGAACAACTGGCGCCTCAGCGGGGTTTTCACTGGAGCTGTCAACACAGTCAACCAGACATCTAAAAACTCCCTTTGCCTGTACACACACACACACACACACACACACACACACACACACACACAACCTGACTTCATCTGCCATTATCTCCCCAAACATTGTTGCCTCTAATCACTGTGCATCCTGCAGAGTATATATGTTCTCGCTGCAGAGCGCTGAAAGCTTGTCTAATGCACATAACAGCGTAATGACAGATTCAATGAATATTTGGAGCCATATGTGCGGTCGGTCCTCTCACAGATAGAACACTGTTATCCAGCGTTGCTCGCAGTGCTGCTCAACACCATTAGATCAGGTGAAATAAAGACATTAACCACCGAGCAAATGTTTTTTGTTTTTTTTAAGCAATCAAACATTTTCATTGCCACGGGCAATACACATTTGTGAAATTACGTCTCGCAACGTGTGTGGCTCAATATCGTTAATTGTCAGAAGTGTGCCTGCAACCGTGTCGTCAAAGCAAGTGAAGGCTTTCTGTGGCATACTCCACACACCCACACCCCTGCATCGCTCAGAGGATTTGAAATGGCAGCATTTGACACCGACTGCTGTGATAACAAAGCACAACTGCATGAGAGACGCCCGTGTCATCTGAAGGATAGCATGAAAGGAATTTGGCTGGGTCAATGTTTAACTACGCACATTGAAATTCACTTCGATGATGTCTCCCCTTCCCTGTGTGCTCTTCCCAATCCCTGGTCATTTCAGAATCTGCCTGAGTACACATTGAATCCCTTTGCACAATTTACTGGGACATCTTTTTTTTTGAGGGAGAGAGACCTTAATTTTCTTTTTATGAAATTGGCTAAAACAACAATCCTCCTGAACTGACTGGAGGATATCCACACCAGCAAAAGCTTATGGTGTTGGCCATGTATCCAAGATAGACTGTATATTAACACAGCTGCTCTCTCTTCTAATCACCATAAGTCTTTCTAACAATTCAAGAAATGATGTGTTTATTATTTGGAGGTATATATTCACGACTACATTGCAGGATGATTGAATTTCTCACTTGGCTGCCTTTTATATCTGGACGTACGCTGACTGAGTGAAAGATACGGTGTGAAAACAGGGCCGGAAACAAAAGGATGTCACATTTTCACCTGAAGCGTTTCCCTTTAGACAGTGCTCTGCTGAGAATCGGAGGGGACACCATGGATGTGCCCGGGGCCACGCTGCCGCCCTTCACAGATGATCCATGGGAACTGCAGCTCTGCAAAAAATAAAGAAGAGCAGCACGTACAGTAAGTGATAAAACATTGTAATTGTGGCTGCAGGATGTATCTTCATTATCACTCTCATGCTGTGTAAAACACTTCTCTATTATAGTTCAGCTTGGCTTCATTTGTTACGAGGATCAACATCAAAAACAAGACCTCCTGGTGTAAGTGATTTTGTATGTCAACACATGTAAACAAGCTCAGGCTACAATGCAGTACGTTGCTGATACTGTATTTGGCTTAGTCCATAATCAGGTTTGAGTCCCCAGTCAGGCTAAAGATGTTCTCACTCTAATGTAACCCCTTGACAATGATAATAATGATAATGATATGTATTTATAGACCACTTTTCAGACTAAATGTTACAAGGTGCTTTGCATAAGGCAACAAATACAAAACAACAGATCATAAAAACAATTTCCGATCGAGTAATAAGCAAATCGTCAGGCTTAGTGTCGGCTGCTGAGTGTCTTTAATTACACTGTACACTTTAAACTGCAGCTTAGGAGGGGACGCATGGTGAATAAACTCCACACTGGCCCTCACAGCACTCCTGCTGCACTCAGGAGTTAATCCCACACAAGATTACATTAACGGTTTCCAAAAGTATTTCCCCCCTCAATTCTTTCCCCTTTATTCTTATCAAAATTAACACCGTTATCTTACAACGAGGGGCCCGAGACAAAACTTGCGCACCGCGAATGCCCCGAGACCCCCCCGACACCGCCCCCTGTGAAACACTAAGTCAGGAGATAATTCTGTTATTCCAGTTACAGCACTTCCTGCGCTGCCCTTTCTCCCTCTTTGATTGTACCTCATTAAAGCAATTGCATGTGACTTAGAGCCGGTTCCGGGTTCTCATCGCCTCATAAGCCTCTCTTTCTCCCGCACAGCCCAGACTCCCAGAGGGAGCTGTTACTGCTGTTCACTAGTTGGCCAAGAAAATAGGATCATTTGGACCACCCTCTCATACACCCCGCGGGTGGAGGACGCCGCACTTTCTGGAACAACTGCTGTGGCAAACTTTCCTGGAGGATGATATCTGTGTCAGGGGACAAAATACATAGTTGGAGGCAGACAATGGCAGACCTGCGTAACCCATTCCAACTTGTTCCCTCCCATCTCACTTTTACCTTGTTTTATGCCACTTATGAAAGCCTTGGATGAACACAAAGCAAAGTGGATTTATTTCAAGGGGAGACAAAGGGAAATTGCCGGAGCCTGACAGGACAACAGAAAAATCTATCAATCCGTTGACGACCAGCTATATCATAAAGCTGTTAAAGCCAACCTGTGCAATCAAAACAGTCTTACTCCTAGTGTTGGGTATCATTTGTATTTTTCTTTTTCCCTATATCGGTGCTAAATCGATACTATTAAAATGTACCGGTGCCTAAATGGTGCCAGGACCAAGACTTTTTTTCTTTAAAAAAGACACAAACCCACAGTCGATGATAAGAGCTGCTGCTTTGGAACTTGAATATGGACAATACGGACAATATAATTTAACACTAAATAACAGTTTCAGTGCTTAATACGGCGAAATACTCGAGCACTTGAACCTGACGCCCACACTGCCGCTGATGTTCTCGGCGTGGGTTCACGCAAGTAGTCAAACAAGATGCATCCCCCAGCTTTCAAAATGTATCCCCCTGGTGCTTCATTAAGTTTGACGTGCCTTCCAGGTGAAACACAGCCACACTTTTGTTCCGTTTAGCTTTAAGCATTTTGTTGTCTTGTCGACTCGTGTTGGGGTAGCAACTAACTAACCGTCTGCCCTTGTTACCACTGCCAGAGCCATGTAGAGAGTGTGTTGCCACCAGAGTTAACCATAATGTTAACTAGGCAACTAGTGCCGTGATGTCTATGTTGTGTCGGTCCTTTATCCCGCCCGTCTTCCGGTCTGTAGTCGGGGAGCAGGGAGATTTCTCAAGGGGCCGAAGCTGAATGCTCCAGGACCAACCCCGTATTTTCCCTCCAACAGTGCGGTGAACAGACACACGGGGACTTCTGTGTGGACCAGTAGCTCCGGCACCGAAATGGCCTACTGAAATCTGCGTTGTGATACGGGCCGGTAGGCGCTGGCCGCGTAGGAACCGTTACTCCGCAGTCAATGCCCATCAAATCGAAGGTCATGAAATCGGCAACATGGGATATTTGATCAACAGGGGCCGACCTCGGTCCAACAGAAGAAAAAACAACCACAACAACAACAACAACTTAAACTACTACTGAATACTCAAACTGAGCAATATGTCATTTCTCTGAGCCTGATAGCAAACACCATTTTGACTCTACCTGATA
Organism: Scophthalmus maximus; assembly: GCF_022379125.1. Classification (NCBI taxonomy): domain Eukaryota; kingdom Metazoa; phylum Chordata; class Actinopteri; order Pleuronectiformes; family Scophthalmidae; genus Scophthalmus; species Scophthalmus maximus. Next base: position 12,945,780 of record NC_061530.1, read on the forward strand.
TCGGCATGTAAATCAGCTGTTTTAAAATTATGCACTGGCACTCACCTAGCATACCGAGTTTGTAACAGCTGACAGCAATATTAATTTCCAAGCTCTGGCCTGTCATTTTATTAATCATGCGGCGTTGCTACATAGAAGCTTTTTCCCAACAACCTGAAATGTCTCTTAATTCCACAAGCTGCACTCACACTCACTCCGCACGTCCTCTGCTCCTGGCGTTGCTTTTTGTGGCGTCTCTGACAACATAATTTGGAAATGATTTTGGTCTTTCAAGTATTGGTGCAGTATTGACTTGAAGAAAGAAGACACTGTCTTATGACCTCTGAGCTCTTATACAATTGACTTTGGTGTAACAGAAGCCTTGTGGGACATTAGAAATGTTTTGGTACACAATGCCCCGGTCTGGGAGCCCTATTCATTTTCTCTCCCCATGCAGTATTCATACAGAATGCTCACCCGAAGCTTTGTGTCGTTCCTGAGGGTGACTGGCTTTCTTCCTGGACTGAGGCTAGAATAGTTCGTTACCACCACTCAAGCTTCCAGCTGTTGGGAATTGAGTTTTTGTGTCTTGTCTTCTCGGCGCCTCTGCCCCTATTCCTGCCTGTTGGTCAATGTCTGTTCCTGTTGGCGTGTCTCACGGGTGCGTACTCCATCACTTTATATTTGAGACACAGTTTTATTGCCACGGAGGTGTTGATTCAAATAGCACAGGGGGCGACAGGTGTTTAACTATGCAATCACATTTCCATTTGTCTTTTGGATTTCCTTTCCACCGTAAACGCGTTTTTTTCAGAGGAGTCATGCCATCGTTTTTGATTAAGCCGTTAAGTGCAGGAGCGAACGCGGGTCACATGGCCATTCAAACTCATCACACTCACACATACAGATGGAGGGAGCATATGCACGGGAAGGTTTGCAGATGTGCAAATATGTACCGGTATTTGCGATCACAGATGGAACAAACGGAAATGTCTTCAAGTGCAGCCTGCGCCAGAGCTGATCCGCAGGGAAGTCAGATATAGGAGTGCAGGTGCCTGGGTGCTTATTTTTTATTAAATAAGATGCCAAGGGTTTTGAATCTCTTTGCTGGCTTAGACCCTGCTGCGGAAATGTCTGTGCAACAATGATGTCAGCATATACTGTACGAGTCTTCGCATCGCCACTCCACGCACCTTGAGTGAAAATGTCTCGGGAGGTCAGGGAGTTGATGTTCTGTATTTTGGGGGGTGGTCGAAGGCATCGCAGTAGTGCATCCGTTTGTCATCGAGATGGTCCATGGAGGAATGAGCAGAGCAAGCCTTCAGTTTCATCCTCCCCTCTGCACCTGCTTCGGCTATAGAGCATTTTTTTCCCAGCTGTTTGTGCTCATCCTCCACATTCCGGCCTCAAACGCGCACACAGTAGAAAAACCTCCGTGTTCTGAGCAGTTATGCAGCGCGCATCACGTGTTTTGAGCCTCCTTAAGGAACCTCTTCTCTGTTCCATCCTTCTGAAGTATTTCCATTCTCTGTCAGTTTAACTTTGAAGAAAGAGAAGAGAACTTTAAGGACTGCACCGCCCACACCGGCACATGGTGGTTGCAAGCCACGGGAGTGGGTGGAGAGTAGCAGCGGTCAGGGGTTGCTGTGTCAAATATGTGGAAAAATAGGTTTCACTTGTTAATCTATCTTCGGTCTGTTCGGCTCATGGACCCTCCTGGGTGGTTATAGCCAGTGATCTCTCACATCCCACCTTAAGCTTCCCTCACACTGTTCTATTATAGCTTTGTTTCTGTGCTGTTGTGTTATCGCTGTCCCTTATTTTTCTCTCTGCCTCGCTCCTGGTTCGCTCCCTGTGTCCAGCTATGGAGGCTTCTTGTGGCTAGATATGAGGCCTCTCTAAATGCTGATCCCGTCACCACATTCTCCCAGTCACAGTGTTAATATAATAGTCTGCCATTGTGCTGTGGGACAATAGGCATGCATCTGACTGAAATACATTAAACTGGTCTCCGATGTGCTGAGAGTGATTTTGGTGTCAGTGGAACTTTTGGGCCTCTTTACAAATTCAAGGTTTCTCTGCAGAGTGTCCTGAATATTTCTTTGCAGCAGTGAAAAGGCGCGCCGGGCTCTGGCTCATTCGAATTGTGTTTTTCTTCTTTCTTTTTTTTTTTTACTTCACCGAAACACAGCTACTTAACAGCAACAACATTTACATAACATGTTGTACAACTTCTCACTTGTCAACTGCTCAGAGCCATCATTTACAATGACACCCCCAAAAAGCATTTCAGATTGTGCCAACTGCAGCTCTGTGGGTGGGGCAGGCTTGAGGGCTGTTTGTTTCAGTGGGTGACACTAGACGATGTTGCATTATTAAAGAGCCTCGGCACAGGTTACATCTGGAAGACTCGGAAATGACAGAACAAGGCTGAACCTCAGTGAGGAATCTTAGGCAACAACTAATGTCTAAACCCGGTCAAATGATAAAGGTTCATGCCATCTAAGGTTATCATCTATGGTTGTTATCAGTAAATCATGAAAAAAGCAGAAGAAATTCAATTTTCATGATTTTGCTATTTGTGAAGGTTAGCATCACCTAGAATTTTTTCGCCTCTATAAAGAGCAGGCGCGCACAGGCGCGTGTATACATGCTAGGAAAGTTGCGACGGGTAAAACTTTCTCCAACAATTGAAAGAGAGCTGCACACGGCTGAAAAGAAATTCAAAAACAAAAAAAACAACATAAAACGTCATTAAGACGGAGAAGAAGAAAAGGGCAGGAGAAAATAATAGATGGACCCAATATGTGAGCATTTTTCCGATGCATTCGGGGAAGTGCTAATGCGTCATGGCGGGTGCACTCTCGGCGAGACCTTAACAAGTGTGCATTAGGCCGCAATTACCTTGGGAGTCAGTGGAGACATCAGCCTCATTAGTGCCATCTACATCCTCCACCTACTCTGCTGTGATTGACTGGGTCACTTCTCTCTCCTGACATTTCCTATTTTCCTCTTAAGCAGCAGTTTGTCTTTGAGGTTTGATACTGTGACAAACCGATGCCCATATTTTCATTTTGCCCCCTGACTTTTTCTCTTTAAAGGGGACATATTATGCTCATATTCTGGTTCATAATATTAATTTGAGTCATTACTTGAAAAGGTCTACGTTCTCCAATGTTCAGAAAACACATCAGTTTCCTCATACTGTCTACTCCTGCATCTCCTCTGTCCAGCCTCTCTGAAACGCTTGGTTTTGAGCAATTGTCTCTTTAAGGCCCCCCAATGAAGCCCAGTCTGCTCTGATTGGCTAGCTGGCCCACTTTGTTGTGAATGGTCAACTGCTTCCAGCGCATGTAGGAAGTGTCGGGCTCCGCTCTTGCTTTACCCCACTTTGTTTAGGGGGCGTGTCACGTGACATTACGATGGAGAGGAGCTCACTTTACCGTCGACTTTGGGCTTTTTGAACTTCACGGACCTTTTGGAAAAAAAACAACTTTAAAACACACTAGAGGAAAAAAATTTATTTCTCTTTTAAAATGTTGTTTGTGTTTCTCTGTGAATAAATAGGGATTTTTGCACAGACCTCTAGCAAAATACAGTCTTGGCTTCCTCAGTGGTAAAAACGCCACCAACAAAGTACCATTACACATTATTTGTCTACTGCGAGGTATTGCTGCTGTGCTTGCATGCTGAATTCCAGATTCCTCACACGCTGCAGATTAGAATTTCCAATCTGCAGTTTGTCACGGGAATCTGTCATTGTGAACATGACAAGCAGATTTTTCCCGTATAACACGCGAGTCGTTTATTTCAAACTATAACTCCCCACTGTCTCTCGGCTCGTGACAGATATGAGTGTGAACAAAAGGCTTCCGCCAACAGAGAGATTATTAAGACATGTATCATACATCACCCTGTCAAACTCTCTGCAAACTGTTTTGCTTGCTCTTTGGAAAAAAATATTCAACATATCTACATATATGAAGATGAAAATGATGATTAGGATATGAATATATGAGTATTACGCACCTTTTGGAGTTGAAGGCTGTATTGAAGCCTGGGCGCGGATTTGGACATGAGTCCAGAGGCGTGGACGCTGCAGTCCCTCAGGCTGCGGCTATCTGAGAAATGGGCCTGGAGTTTTTCCCTGTGTCTCCTGTGGAGGAAAAGCAGGAGCAGAGAGGAACAGAGAGAGAGATTGCAATATTATGACTAAAATAAAGGGTGAATGTAAAACAAGAGGGTTTTCTTGAGCAAGATGACCATGGTGGTAATTTGCCGTGGTCCCTCTCTCTAAGAGGCACATATATGTCATTTTGTGCACTGATGAACCTTGCCTAAAAGAATTCACCTATTCAGGGAAGGATTTAACCTCAGAGCTATTTGTTATAGACTTGTATGTTAGAAATGTGACGGTGAACAAATATATAACTTAGTTTCTTCCTTTAAAAAAATTCTTTGGTTGTCGGTCAAACAAAATGAGCATTTTGAAAAGGTACAAGCGACAAAACGAGCACCAGTCAATTTGCAACTCACTTGTAGGCATATTATTTTTCCAGACTTTTGATGGTAGAATGAAATGCCCTCAAAATGGCTCCTAAATAGGAGAGTAGATGTCTTGCACAAGTGACAATCTAATCTAATCAAAGCATTCAACTGTGAAACATCCATTTCACGCCTTTGTGATAATATTCCGACATGGGGAAAGTCAGAAAGGCAAAGAATTTCCGAAAAATGCTACCAGAGACATGAGTTTGGCTCGTCACATTAAAGAGAAAAAAAAATACAGTTTGCATGTTTTGGTTAATGCACAATTATGTGAAATCCACTGCAGTGAAGTAATCATGTCACATCCATGGTGGTGGGTACAGTGGGATTTAATTTATTTGTGCATCTGGTGACTTTCTTCAACATAATTTCTTCCTCTTTTTCCCCCAATGAACCGTGTGTGTGTGTGTGTGTGTGTGTGTGTGTGTGTGAAAGAAAAGTAAAATGCCATCTTTAAAGCTATGCTAAACACTGAATTTGAGAATGTTCCTTCATTTGGATTAAATTTTGATTGGATTAAAAATGAATTGATGCGTAAGAGTTTTGGATTAATTCTTAATTCACCATTAAATGTTCATTCTTGAATACCGGGATGCTTAACTCTCTCTGCAGGGGCAGAGGCCTGCTACACGTTCCCCGAGCAAAAGACCGGGCGAGATGTTGAAATTTAGGAAGCAAATGTCTGAACTTGTTAAAAAGAACATGCTAAAGCGCGACTAACTAATGGTTTGCGGGGAACAGACTCTAAATACTTAAAAGACAGTGTATTTAACAGAGAAAACAGTAAAATACTCATGCAGGCTGCGTCTGTTTTAATTCAGCCATGCTCAGTTATTATATATAAGTTTAGATCATATAATTTATTAGAGTATTTGTAAGTTAATGATTTTCACTGCATTCTTCATTGCCCCTGATAATCTGTGACGACGGCAGATATTTGGAAAACATCGGCATTATTGTGATATGTAGCCCCGCTGCCACGTCCTTCCCAATTACTGAACTTTATAACCTCATATAATTAACTTGCGTTTGATTTTCCCATTTCTTTGGGTCCTTAAATATGTAGAAGTGTGTCACGCTTATCTCCAACTCCTCTGTGTAGTCTTCAAACAAAATCGAGAATGCAACAGAGCTAATCTTCTCTGTGAAGTGCCGATACAAATAGAATTTTAAGTCTTTGCTGAAGAGTAGAGTGAACTAAGAGGAGCTATCCGTCTGAACTGCAGAGTCAAACAACATCTCGGGACAAGAGATTCAATTTAACAAGGTGTCTGGGTTTTGGATAAAATCCAGTACCATTGAGCCATGACTCTGGCTGCGCTGACCGTCAGGAGCTGCACCATCAAGAAAAAGAACCCCCCTTTTTTTTTGTTTGTTTGTTTGTTTATCGAGCCCATTCAACTCAACCTAGACTATTTCCACTATTTCCACTCTGCTATTACTTTTCTACGTCTACATATCTTCGCTCCCTTTTGGCTGGATATTCTTTTTGCTGCATGGCACCTCTCTTACACATGTACACGCACATTTAGGGTCTAACATTTTTTCACCATGCTCGCGCTCGTGCCGTGTCTGTGCAGTTTGTTTTGTGTGAAGCATTTTCTGACAGACCCGCACGCTACAACCACTTTAGGAATAAATCATACATGAGTGTCTGTCCCAAATGTATCACTACACAATTCAGATTTGATGCCCTGCTGAAACATCCTCCAGCTGACTCACACTTAGAATTTCATTGGGCTCCATGCCATGATAGTAAAGTGCTCTTTCCGCACAGCCAGGGGCATACGCTACTAATGTGGTGCTGGATGGCATCACTCACTTGTTGCGGCGGTAGAGAGCCATACATGCCACTCCAAGGAGACAGATCCCCGAGGCGATGCTGAAGATGGACAGCACCTGCCTCTGGTAGGTGTCCCCGCTCTCTGCGGAGGAGAGAATACAGTTCAGGCCGTTGAATTTTCTTCTGTGACACAAAGGATACGGGCTGTGGTCGTGACCGAGCAAGGAGGATGGGGTGTGTCACGAATTAACGCGACGGACACGCACAAAAAACGCCGGGTGGACATACACGTACAGTCACACACATTGACCCGGAATATGCATTAGCATGACGCGACCGATGCTGCTGTCAGTAAATGTCAGTGTTTGAGCATGGGACAGGGACATGGCAGACGCGGGCAGGGCTCAGTGACATGTGCTAACTGAAGTGTGATAATCATTTCGTTCAGACAAACCCAGCAGGCAACACCAATGGACTGACTCGGCTCCGCGGGGGCCACACCGAGTGTTTGCGTGTGCGTGCCAGTTCTCTGTGCGTGTCAGCATTCAGAGACTGATGGCGACAGGGAATTAGCAGCAAATGAATGCTCCCAGAGCTTCTTGTCAACCCCTTGCACATCAGCAACAGAAGCTTAAGGTCACAAGCTGCTGGGACGTGTAGTTGATCCCAGCTGATATCTGTCTGACTGAGCAGCTGGATTGGAGACCTGCACTACTCACCACAGTGCATGGGGGCGGAGGCGGGTGCACGCTGTGGCTTATGAAAAAAAAAAAAAAAAAAATGTCACGACAAATCGTCTAGTGGTCAAAATGAGGACAAAATAAACAACAAAACAAAAACAAAAAACCCCACTGTCCATGCGACTAATCCACGGACATCCACTGTCAAAAGTTGCAGATGCTGCTCTGTCCCAAAGTCACCCATGACCTTAAACGCAACCTCCTGTGACATCACTCAGTCACACTCAAAAACAATAAATCCCGGTGTCCGGTCTCAGCACCTTGACAACGGCCGGGAGAGGAGTGCAGAAAGCATCACCGTGACCGGCTCATGACCTTTGAGGGCTTGTATCGTGGCTTCTGATGCTGTCAACTGAGAACTGTCCGGGGAGGTCTTCTTCATTCGTGCTTGGCTGCCCAGGTCCATCAACTTCCTCCGACTCGTGTTTTATGGGCATTGAGACTGTTGGAGGGCTTCCTGTGTTCAAAGTTTACACTGGAGTGCAACTGTGGAGTCTGTCTGCGCCATTTCTTTTTTTTCTCATTTATTTTACTCTGCATTACATCAGTGCTGCATCAACATATTTAAAGGGTACGATGGTGTAACTGAGTTCAAACTGGGGGGAAACCTTTTTAATGTCGGAATGCTTCCGGCGAGGAATACAGATAACATATAAACATATCCTGGAGTTGAGTTTTTTTTTTATATAACTATAAATCAGAGGTCCAAACACTCCACTCAACTCCACTGAACGAAGTTAGGATGGGTTTGAATTAAAAATGGAACGAGTCCGAAGAGATGCTGCAGGGATGGCCAGATGTGACACACACACACACACACACACACACACACACACACACACACACACACACACACACACACACACACACACACACACACACACACACACACACACACACACACACACACACACACACACACACACACACACACACACACACACACACACACACACACACACACACACACACACGTTTATTTAATACTGGCAAACTGAGAAATTGCCACATGGATAATTCTTGTTGTAATCACGAATTACTTCAGATACAGTTAATGTGCTTGATCATTTTTGTGTTTTTTTCTTAATTGTGACTAATTATAATAAAGGTTTGAAATTAGGATGAATGTTAGTGCTTTTTTTTTTACTGGCATGAAAAGAGCAATCTGTTGTTTGACTAATTAACCAATTAAGTTGTATATTATCTTTTACAGTCGGACTGGTTCTGGATTTGTGATGCCGACACCAGAAAAAAAAAATGGGATAATTCCTACATTTATGCTCAAATATGTGTTTGAGATACACATAGAAAAACTTTTGACTAGCAAAACTTTTGACTTGGATTGAGTAAGCCATAATTCAAAACTTTTGACTATAGCTCAAATAATAAATTTAGGTAAAATAGCATGAAATGCAGCCAATAAAAAAATGTTCAATGCAATGTAGTCCAGTACAATGTCTCTATTATATATCTGCCAACATGTGTTGTGACATATACAGTAGAACAATAATAGGTCAGTATACTACCACGCACAATGAATCCTATCACATACAGAACAGCACGGGACACTGATATCACAGCCATCCAGACATGATCGGTGGACCTGTCAACACGTTCTTGACCCGTCCTCATGAACACGGCAGCTAATGGCTCTAAGCTGCAATTTACAAATGAACAGAAGTTGACGCTGAGGTCTGTTTTTTATTTTTTCGTCGTATGTCACTTGTACATCTGTGTCCGTATAAAGCCTCCAGCCTTTACCATTGGTGAAATGACCTCTCTTGGCGTTTGCATGTTGGAAATAAAAAAAATATCTTTCCTTGCTGCGACATCATCATGTGGCGCAGACCCCGATACAAGCCCACTTTGCTTTACTTGGATAAATGAATTAAGCTTTTCCAAAATCTGAACATAAAAACAGCTGTGTACAAAGCTCTGCTGAATGGCTGCAAGGGAAAACCAACATGCAGTCTGTGCATAAAACCATTACAGGCCTTTCATGCCTCTTGCCTACGAGGCATTCTTAGAATTAGATGCAAGAGCATGCTGGGAAAGGGAACAAACTGAACCGCCTCGGCTACTGTATATTGGCTGAGTCATGTCGTATTGACATGAGGGCAAGACAATCCCGATGCGGCCTGCCATGCCATACAACCATTCTATACATGACAGAAAAAAAGGAACAAAAGATGCTGTAATGAAGACGATGCTCAAGTATCCATGACAAAATGGGAGCATTCAGCCTGAGATACATGAGAGCGAACTGGTGAAACGCGCAGAGATGCTGCTGCTGCTCGCCGAAGGAATGCAGGAAAATGAAAATGACACGATCATATTTTAGGGCGCTCGAGCCCACCGTCAAACGAATCGTTGCTGTATTTCTGACTGTCTCCAACTGTCACCTCTTCGACTATGCTGTATATTGCAACTATTAAAAGCTTCATTGCCTAAAGCAGAAGAGGAAGCCATAATGGAGCACAATGAATAAGCAAGTGAGCACAGTTCTTGCTGTACCTAAAAAAGAAATCAAAAAAAAATATTACATATGTTATGTCAGTCATCTGTCTGGCTATCAATCCTGTTCTCATTTTCTCTCTAATGCCTCCGCCCACCTGCAGTTGCCTTCTGAACTAATTTAGTCCTCAGATTAAAATCACTGAACTGAGGAATGCCGTGCGCAGACGAATCCTCTTTCGGAGCGTATTCGCTTCCCCGGAGCAAGTGTGTGATGTGACGGCAGTGTATGAAGCCATGCTAATGGAAAACTTCACAGCGTGCAATGTTGGTACTTTTTTTGTCTTATTTTTTTTTTACTACAGAAGGGAGTCAGAGGGCAAGGAAAAGACGACAAAAGAGATAACGAAAAACAGTACGGGCGTGGTAGCATGTGTGTGTGTGTATTGGGGGGGGGGGGGGGGTAAAGACAGAGGGCTTGATAATTAGGTTTTTAAAGATTTCCTAACCACCTGGGAGGTGTAAAGATATCTTAAGTAATATCAATGGAATCCCAAAGAGGTTTAAATTGCATTTCAATTACCTTTTAGTCCCTTTGTTAACTTTTGTTTTTGGTATTTTTAAGGGCTTGTAGACCAATTATTTTGCAAAAAACAGTGCATGTAACTCAAGTCACAGGCAAGTATTGTGTCGCAGCAAGTTTCGGAAAGGGCCACTAAACGGACTGCAGAATGGGACAGTATCCGCACATCGGCACACTGTAAAGCTGCGGTCTGACTTTACTGCTTTATGCTCATAATAAAACTCCCCTCTAACAGCACTGTTCCCCACGCAGACAGAATACACCTAATTCACCACCACGGTGTTTCCATGGAGACCGGCCCACATTCATTTTCCAAGGTGAGCGGCCTTCTTGTGCTGGATTGTGCGTTTCTGTGTGTGGTATTTCACAGACTTAAGGCGCATGAAACACTGAGCTCCCCGCGCCGCCAGTGAAAAGTTGTCTTACCCATGAATTCGATCCCAAGTTCGTCCGCTGTTCCATTCAAGGCCGGGGTAGCATGAGAAAAGGGGGGGGGGGGGCAGAGAAAGGAAGAAGAGGGAGAGAGAAAGAGGAGAAAACAGTTACAATATGATACGCCTCTATCTTACTAAAAAAAAATCACCTATGGGAGAGACATGCTGCAACTAGACCATGAAGTTAGTTTGACAGCTCTCTCTGACATGGCTCTCCCTTGTGCGCCAGGTAATGAAGCAGGCAGCCCCGGATGCTTGGTATGCTCTTCCATGATACAACCCGAATTCACACAGCCCGCAGTCGCTTTGAAAGAAGAAAGGAACCGACAAAGATATGGGCTGCTGAGAGGATTAGGGGAAGGATGAAAATAAAAGTTGGAAATGACATATCATTTAGCTCTATGTCACTGATGTTGCTTCGCACAGGCCGTTTTATATTGACTTGAGCCCGAGGCATTGCAGCAATTATGCTCCTCCCCGAGCATAGCTTTTCGATATTCACACGCCGGCCGCTTTAAGAACACATGCACATTCACAAGCATGCGCTCCCATACTGTAGGCATATATGTTACAGCCTTGTCTATATTTCTTTGTCTCTTGCACACACACTCTGACATACATCTTCTCTGTCTAACACTTTCTCTCTCTCACACACACACACACGCACGCCTGTCTTTGTGCGGTTACTGTAAGTCCTTTCTCCCATTGCCAGTGCAGCTGAAACATGAAAAGGATCCCTCGTGTTCTTCCCTTCCCTGACAGTGCCCCCTTTTCATGTCACTGCAATGTAATCTCATTTAAATTAAAATGAAACCCTCACTGGTAATTGCTTTTCTGACAGAGGTGGTCTGGGTTTTTTAAATAGAATTTGACTTGCCAAGCCCATGACATGCGATATGGTGTGCGCTCTCAAAAAAAAAAAGAAGGTGTAACACAGAAATAAAATCAAAATAAATAATTAAACAAATAGTGGCTTCATTGATTTAAGGAGAAATAAAACCCAGACAACTGGAGTGAATTGGATGAATGGATTATTTCAATTGGACAGGGTTATCCCACCCTATTGATGGGAGTGATTTGAGCAAAATATGTATTTTTCTTAAGCTGAAATAATGACATTTTGGTAAAGTTCCTGAGAACATTTCGTGTCCATATGTGTTTGTGTGTGTGTGACAGAAAGAGATAAAAGGTTGGATTTTTCACCTCAGACTACAGAATACCCTTTAACCTTAAAAATAATCCGTTCGATTACTGAAATTGAGTAACATATTTTTTAATACTTCAACATTGTTTCACATTAGCATTGAATAGAATTTATGTGGCTGCCGCCTAATATCGACTGCACCCGGGAGTCCCTCCGATATTGACATTTAACCCTTGACCTTCGTCTTTTCCGGAGCATTACCTTGAGTGAAAACCAGCGAACACGATGATAACAAAACCATGTGAATTAGATCCCTCGTTTTCACTTTGTTGCCTTGCAACTGATCCTTATTAAATAAAAGAGGCACTTTTTTTTTGTTTACCTTCCCTTTTTCCCCACAGTATCCACTGGGTGCTAAATTATAAATCACTGTGATATATGTCTGCAATGCTGCACAGAGCCAGGAGACGAGCTCACACAGAATACCAAGATGCAGTTCTCAAATGTTGCTGTCTAACGGTTCCCAGACAGTGTGGTAGGTGGAGGTTTACAGGCGTACAATAATGGATATAAATGACGGACCAAATACATAGTACATAATAACAAGCAATGTTGCAAAATTTTGGCCTCCACTCCGTTGTTTGCTTGTTAGGTCGACTTGGTAGCAAGATGACTACGATGCAATAACTGATCGGCTGCAGGGGGCAGCTTCATCAGAAACCCTTCAACTAAGAGTAAATAAGATACATTTAACAAAAAAATGTGTGATTCCTTTAGGAATGTAACTGTATTCTGATTACCACCTTTTTAAAATTGTAATTGTAACTAAATGCAGACACTTATATTTTGTATTGCAAACAGATAACTGCTGCGTGTGATCAATTTCTCCCCACCGCCCATCACAGGGCCTGTCGCCGTTGGCATGCGGCTGTAACCAGCGAGCAAGACTCCGAAGGCTGCAGCTGCGAGAAGCTTCTTTTTTTCTTTTTTTCTTTTTAAACAAAGAAAAAAGGGACGAGGGCAACGAGGTGCAGGCGAGGCTAGAGGGAGCTGGAGGAAGAGTTGTTTCCTGCCGGTGGAACAGCAGATGAGTCACGACATCAGAGAGCCACTGCTTCATCTTGACCAACAACGTTAACAGATACAATAGAGAGAGGAGGAGAGACAGAGAGGAAGCAGAGGAAGGGATGAGGCTGGAGGACGTTCGGGAAGATGGATGTTGTCAGAGCACGGGATCCACTGGTCACACTGCGGTAAATAATAAATAGCAGCAGTATGCTCATTGATGTACATCTGATGGTGCTTTGGATATTGGCCTGTAGCCTGGCGTCCAGTGGTGTCGCTGTGTTGTGTGACTGTCAGCCCGTATGGAATAATTAGATAGATAGATAGATACTTCATTCATCCCAAACTGGGAAATTGCGGTGTAGCAGCAGCGCGTTTCACACAGCACACGTTCAAAATATATACGATATATACACGAATAAATTTAAAATATAAAATTGCACAAAATATAGAGAGTAAGAATAATAAAATTTAAATAATTTACATAAAGTATTAACAGTGTAAAATAGTGCAAATGTGCCGGGATTTATGTTTACTGTTTAGCATTGATGACTATTAAGCCCCTATGGGAGGAAACAGTGCATTCATGTTTTTTTCTTATTACTGTAGCTGGTGTGTTCAAACGGCCTACGTAGAAAATACATCCATGAATGTTTGACTGCATCCCTTTTATGAGCAGAGTAGTTGAGAGGAGAAGAGAAGAGGGAAGTAGACAGAGCTACAGACAGAGTGAACACAGTTTGTCGTATAGTTCAAATTTGTCACAGGTCGAAAGGAATCCTGAGGCCAGGGGTTGGTCAACTTTAAAAATGAAACAAAACTATTGACAGCGTACAATTGGTACAATTTTTTATTATTGTTTATTTTAACTCCTGCCGCCGAAAAACAAATATAATTAGAAAGTTGATTCCACTCATTTGGTTTATTTTGATTTCATGTTGTGAAAGCACACGCTCCTGACAACCTCAAGTGTCGCACAGTGTGAGCTCCCCCGATGCTTCAAGATCCTGACGCCTCAGTTTCAAACTAATTATGAAAATTGTCCCTGCCTGGGCTGGTGGGCATCATGCGTTTTGGCCACGAGTAGTTTTGAGATGTGAGTGCACGATTAAAAATATAGTCCACATTCTCCCTACTAGACGCTGACTGTCACCGTGGCACAAACACTCGGCGAGGCCAGAGAAGTGAAGGCAGCACCTTGCTGATGTCGCCCGATCTGCATTATCCATTCAAGCCTTTCCCTGTGATTGCCCATGGCAACAGCACTTTTTCTCCACTCTAAATCGCCCTCACTGTCACAGCCTGCGCAGATGATGTCATTACAACGCTGATACACATCCCTTCCTCTGGCACTGCCTCGCCTGGAGACATTCACCAATCATAATATGTGCAGGCTCCTAATCCTGCACGCTGGCAAGTCAAAGAACCCCCCGAGGGGGGGGTCATTTACGGGGTCTTGCGGGGGCCCTGAGCAAGTTTGGAGAATACCTGTGCATCATGTCAGACGCTTTTGGCTCCGATTAACGGGCAGGAATCTGGCAGGCGGAAGAGACAATGGCAGCAGTGAATCAAATCCTTAATCCCCTCCTTCACTTTGGGCGAGCGGGGGAACTGGGGAGCCTGTGCATGTGTGCGCGCGCTTGTGTTTGTGCGTTATTGAACCCAATATCCTGTGGAGCTACTTACTCCAATCTACCGGAGATGAATAGTCGAAATTAGGCCTGCCTTCTTCCTCTGAGTGAATTGGCTGGGTAAAAACCGAGGGCTGGCTCACCTCCCTCATCCCCCAGTCTTCCGTCTCCAACTAAACATCACCTTTGTAGTCCCGAAGGTTCACCCGGCCCAACTAACAATCATTAGCGGCATGACCTGAACTCTCTCACAGTTTACGGAAGAGACACATTGTGGTTCTTTTTTTGGGGGGGGGGGGGGGGGGGGTATAAAATAAATTGCAGCCTTGCTACACTCCCACACCTCCAATTAAAGGCGCCGACACTCCCCCGCTGTGGGCCAATATCTAAGACCCCAGCACCTGGCAGGGAGCCTCTTCTTTTTTTTTTTTCCCCTCTCTCCTTTTGTCACTGGGCTTTTGAGAGGTGCACAACAGTCCCTGCTCGTCTTTCTACTTCTGTAGAGGATGTGTGTATGATGGAGCGGGAGGGCCCAAAAGCCAATCCAAGGCCGATCCTCTGAGTGGCTGTTTTGTGGCCGGTCAATACCAAGACAAAGGATGAGGGATGGGGGCTGATCTGTGACTGCGAGGTGCACAGAGATTGACTTCAGAGAAAATAAAATAGAGAGGGGAAAAGCGTGCATGGTTGATGAAACTTTGTGTCTGATACCGCCACACCAATGAATGAAGATGTGAAATTAAACTGCAAAAAACAAACACTAACCCGCTCACACACACGGAGAGGCATGTACACACAACGAATTGAATTTCACTGGAGCTCGTCCCAGTTGTAGTTGTGTGCATGCATGTGTGTATGTTATTACATGACTTGGCTTTTGAAAGCAGGATAATCCCAAAAATCCTTGGTAATCTGTGTAAATTTTAGATTACTCTGTATCAACAGAGATCAAAATAGGCTCCATTCCTCTCTCAAATCTTCCAGGGTACACTTGTCTCTTGTGGTGGTTTAATGATTGTGGACACAACACAGCTTTGTGCGGTGGAACTGGTGGCACAGATATTACTTAAAGATTTTCTCAAACACGCTTTGACAAACCATTTGACAAAACATCTTTAGTACGTACATACTAACACAAATGGCATTTACAGTATTTACAATACATAAGCATTATGTATTTTGAAGTAACAGAGCCAGTAAGTGATGCTTTCCAAGGCGGCGCAGGAGCAACTCACCACAAAACAATAAAAGTGAATTTAATATATGGAAACATAACAAAACGGGGGAAATATAACAATAGTGAAAAGTGGGCATGTACACAAGATTAGTGTCTGGCCTCGAAGCCCCCAAAGCCTTTTACTATGAAAGCGAAAGCTTACATTATACCATTATAAAAGATGGCGTATAGTTTCTTCCCATGATATTATATATATATATATATATATATATATATATATATATACATATGCAGGGTTCACTGTGAAGCCTTCTGGAAAAAGTGTAGAACCTAATGTAATGAAACATCTGTAATGGGAGGTGTCGTGCGTTCATTACTGTAATATGCAAATCCCACTTCCTGTGGCACCTGAGCAAGTTTTCCACCGACAGCAAGTACTCTCTCTCTCAAAATAGTACTGGAATATTGTATGCATTAACGTATATTCAGTATTAACGGCGACATGTGGCAATGTAATTTCACGTATTCAATTCTATTCCGCACAATTATTGTGTGTATTATATTTTCATTTGACACATGAATCATGAAAAAAGCAGAATTTGTTCTTATCTTTGCTTTTTTGAGCACATTAATTGATTTTTTTCCCCTCAATGGGGCTGATTCGAAATGAATCAATATGAGATGAGAAAATTGCTCTTTTGCGCATTGTTCACACCTCATAAACATACGCAATCGGTGACACGGGGCAGAAGGTCGATATGACCCTTTTTGTAAGGGGTCACAAGATGAACAGGATCAAAATCACTGCCTTAAACTATTGTGGACACACAGACGCAGTATTATCGGAGCAGCCACAGTGCAAACAAAGCTCTTTAGCTCACGAGTTAATGCAGCTGTACGAGATTCCTGCTCTGGAGTGTAGTGTTTTCCCACATCCTGATCAAACTGCTTCATGGGCTTACCTTTAAGCTAACAGTTTACCAAGCTTCCGTTCAACATATATTTCCCTTACATACAGCTCCAGTCTTCCAGGAAAGCATTTAGTATGTTTAATCCGCCGCTTCAAATCTGCTATATTATGAAATTCACTATTCACAGTGACAACAAACCTTGTTTTCACGTTTCCTTCTGAGGCTTACCCTCTCACAAAGTGGAAATAAATGCAACTGTGCTGTGATCTATTTGTTCTGTTCGACTGTCCACTTTTGCGCAAAACGCAATAGGATTCAGCTTATCTCAAAAGTCAACATTAGAATCTCCTGATCCGGACACAAGATCTAGGGATCTTGCCTATGGAAGATAAAATAAATCCCATTGTGGAACATTGAGTGCCATAAGGGAGCATGGAATGTGCTTTGTGACACCGGCGGGCGACCCCATTATCGGACTCTCCGTGGGCCTGATGGCATCAGACAGACAGCGATGGGAGTAAAGTTTTCTCCCTGACTCTTGGTGCAGAGGAGCCGGGTCACTCCATGAAACTGTGTGAATTTGTAAAGCTGCAGTCTCACGGGAACGGCTCCGGGCCTCCAATTTCTCTTCCTTGTACCTCTGACTTTTTGCTTTATTTTTTAACCACACTACATAGATGTCATGGGAATTCAGAGACTTCAGGGGAGTTGTCTTTGGTGAACAATAGCAAAGTGGAGACCTTTCTCCGTTCCTATTTAGCGAGCCTAAAGCACAGCAAGACCGAAGACCATAATAAAAGATACGGGAGGCTGTATGCACGGGGTGTCATTCTAATATCACCTACCGTGCTCAGGCCAATAAAGGAACGCAATCTCATGATACTCTCTCTGACTGTGTCTAGTAATTGAACAATGTCCCCCCCCCCCACGCACACTATGTTAATAATTGCTCATATTCAGATTCAAATAAAAATCTCCACTTTATGACACTACAGTGATAAGATAAACTGAAAACATCTATATTCTTATGAATGAAACAGATTAATGTGTATCGTAACATGACTTAAGCGGGGCTCAGGCGACGGCAATTCCAGGCCAATTTAACCCTGATTAACCCCCCCCCAACCCCACCCCCACCAGAAGAAGGGAAGAAATCTGGTCTGGAGCCTTGGTGGGTACTGAAGTTTTGCCCAGAATACCTGCTGCTGCCAGCTCTTTCTGAGCATCGGACATTGCTGCCAGGCTTTCGTGGTCACTTGTCCCAATCAGCCGCTCGGCATTACAGACCTTTTGAAATGGCGACTGCTTAAAAAGCCACTGTACGAGTGCGGAGGACGGATGAAAAAACTCCCCCTCAGTTCGCGCTGAAGAAGAGAATGGCCGTGTTGACCGCATCTCCCCAACCATTCCCTCATCCAGACTCTTTCCTTCTGCTTTCGTTTATTCATTGTCGTCGACAGAGCGAGCTGCCTCACGACGCCAGTGTCCGTCGCGCTTGTTCCGTTTGCACCTCCTTCCTTCGCGGGATGGCGTCAGAGAAGGTGAGCGCGAGGTGGTGCGTCGCTCCCTCTGGAGCCATGATCTTAATAATGTCCTGCGGCGTGTGATGTGCTATTATTTTCAAAGCTTGTCGGGTGTGCACGGTTGAGATCAGAGGGAAGAACATCTGCGGAGATGCCCCCTCTGGTGCGCGGTGCAACCCGATTTCAAAGAATCGGTCAGGATATTCGAACTCCTCTAGTCTGAGGCCATATTCAGAGTATATACTGTACTGAAGCTATGTAGAGAAAGTTATAGAAATCGTAAATAAAAAAAAGGTCTATGCCGATACACAAATAGTATTGAAACTAAATGAACCAGATGAAAACTTTTCCTTCTATCTCAGTGGGTTTGCCATCAGTTTGTCAGTTAGTTTATTAGTTTACATATAGTCACTTGTTATGCATTCGGTTGGAGACACCTGAGGAAATTAAAGCCTTCAATACAATGTCACTTCTCCTCTTGCCCTGCGTAGAGCTGCCAAGAGCACCCTTTTGGACTCACTACATGTGAAAATGACTTGGCTTGGTCATTGTACTCTACATTGTGCACAAAGAATGAGAAACTCTATCGCACATGCATTGGGATTATTCAAACGCCCCCGCCCCCCGATGACTCTCCTGCTTCCTCTTTGCTAGGGAGAGCGTTATTTCTACACAATGCTGTCATGCAAGAAATTATTCAAGGCCCATCTCACTTGAATTATATTTATCTTACCGACACCGTATAGAAAGATATCCGTCAAAGGCCATGTAACATGGATTTGTTTTCCATGGTAGCAGATCAATACACCGATACTGTTGGATGAAAAGTACAGAAAAGAGAGCGTACTTGGGTCTGACAAGATAGCATCTGTCTTGGGTACAAACTGGTCACAGCGTAGTCCATGGTAGCCCTCCTTACACCTGCATGAGAAAAGAACAAGAGAGGGAGGGAGATGTGAGACTACGAGCGAGACAAACACAGTACAAACACCAAGATACACCTTGAGTTATTAGCGGAAGAGACTTTCAGACTTTCAGATAAGGAAAGTCGAGAAGAGGGACGCTGAACGGAGAAGGGAATGGACGGTAAAAAAAGCCGTAAAAAAAAAAGCAGAGTGCTCACGGGAGGACTGAGGTGGTGGACGGAGATACACAGAAACTGTCAGGAGGGGTGGGTCGAGAAGAAAGAGAGGGAGGGGGGAGATCGTTGGGCAGGCCCGAGCAGCGCCTGCAGTCTCACTGATAGCACACGACTGACAGGAATGCCAGGTCCCAGCGGAAGACATGGGGGTGCTGGGAGGAAGAGTACTTGGCTTGAGACAGACGACGCAAGATCTACAGCGGAAGGGAAGCGGCCGCGGTTGGAACCCTCGTCTAAACAGAGTCCCGGCACAGGCCAGATATTTGGCCTTCATCATCAAACGAATTCCTGCGCCGCTGAGGCCGGCAAATCCCTCAGCACCCTGTCATCAGCAGGCCCGCTGAAGATATGACATCTGAAGTCTGGGCTGTCTCAGAATTAGTTTTCAAATTTGATTTTTTTTTTTTTTTTTTAAATGAGAGAATTCTTCGTTAGGATGATTTCAAATTGATCAGCCACAACGTAAAAACCAGGCGAACGGTTTCGGTGTAGAAGATGTGTTGATGTCGGGTTTTTTTGTGGGTGTTTTTTTTTTCCGACTCAGTCCAGCCTTGAAGCCGTGCTTTAAATCACATTACTGACATTTGAAAATGAACTCAAAATTGCAAAACGGGCCACACCAATCAGTCAAATCCGCCTATGACTCTTGTTAATGACGAGGCATTTTTCCAATCCCTGTATAATAGAACAACAAAAGTCTTGGGCAAAATGAAAAATAAATAAAATTCACACACCAATAAAAGTTTGAAGCTGTTTTCCTCAGGACTCAGTCGCAGTTCGGCACCATCCCCAATCGGTTTTTTTAAATTATTTTTTTTCTCAAAGAGGACTTAAGCATTTTTTTTTTCTCCCTATCTTCAACACTGTCACCACATTCAGTGGGCTGATCCATCCCTCTGCTCCTTCCCGGCTTACGGGAGACAATTGGGGCATTCTGCTGTGATGTGTCTCTCTCAAGACAAACGTGTACATGAGTGAGCGATGTGTCAGAAATGTCCATATTTTCTTTATTCCACTGGCCAATGACTCATTACTTGCACTCCGTCGTTGTCCGTCAATATCTGTCCACTCCACATTTCCACCTGCGTCACAGATCCCGGGAACGGGGTAATGTGACGGGCAAAAACAGAACCATTCATTCTTACTCGGCTTGGCTCGAAGGGGAAAAATGAAGATGAAAATGACAAAACAGCAACGCCGCCAACAACAAGTGAGCCCCGTAAAACGAACTGAGCAGCGGTGGAGATCGCAGGTTGTTGGTTAGGGCCCGGATCCGGGTGAAAACTGCGATAGATTGTCATATTTCCGTTCTGATTTTACATCTCAAGCTGCAGTTTCGGCTCAACGTGCGCAGTCTGTTATCTCGTCTGTTTGCTCTAAAATGCAGCACGGAAGTGCAAAGCTGATGACAATAAAATAAAAAGTTGCTCCCGATAACTTCACGCTGGCTCAAAGGTAATGGTACCGCTAATACAGCTGCCTTACCATTTTCAATAGGGGTCTATTTTTTTTCAGATTTGTGCATGCTTAGAGAAGTTTTTTGAGGCCTGCTCCGAAGGAACCTGCCTCGGCGATGGTGGGCGGAGGAGCACGAGGGAGGTTGTGCCTTGCATTTTAATCGATGCAATGCAATTTACAATGCAAAACAAAAGTAAAGTGCAAGGTTAAAATAAAAGAAAAACATTCAACAATTCAAGCTGTTACCCTTTGAGTGGTTTTCCTCATTGTTATGAGCTTATTTTTGGAAACTACTCATTACGGCCAATTTTTTAAGAGAGTTAACTTGAAAGATGTAAAAACAAACAAGCAACAACAACAACTTGATGGAGATGATGGATGTGCTAAACAGCGTACGTTAAACAAAAAGAAGCTTTTGAAACCTCTGTGCCATTCGCAGTGATCGGCAAGCGGCCCTGGTGGTTTATCAGGTGCCGTAGCATCGGAGTGGTTTCCGTGATGAGCACACTATCGGACCCGATACCCGAGACTCAGGCTCGGCAATCCTTAAACTGAACATCCGTTGAGGAGTTAATCATTGATCCCCATATAGAGACGGACCATTAAATCAGAACAAACATTTACAGCACATTGAAATGGATTTATGCAAAATAACAGTCCAAATGACTGATGCAAAGATATTAGATGAGTTACCAAATTCAAACTGCTTTTGTATGCAAGAAATTAAGTCAGGGCCACGGGGGAGAGGGGCGGAGTATTGACACACGCATTCATCTTACAGCCAATGTTAAAATTGCGAGTCGGAATCGACTTTTTGTTCGGGAAAACTGTCAAATGCATATCAAAGCAGACTGGGAACCTTTAGCTTTGACTAATGTTCCTGTTGCTGATGCTGACACGTTCCGGGTGACCAGAAACAAACTTTGGGCACCCCTATGTTCCCAGCTGAAGACTGACGAGAAAAGCACATGCGCTGTCCTTTTTTCTTTTTTCTTTTTTTGTCAGTGTGCCAAACCTCAGTCAAACAGCCAATGACTGCGCCGCAACAGGCGGGGAGGCTCCCGAGGCAGCCAGTCAGATCTCAAGGGTTAATCGATCCTCCCCTCCAATCACCTCGCTCTGCCCTACAGCGCCTCGCACCTTCTCTCCCTGGGCGTGAGCGGCGATGCCTTGTTAGTATTCCGAATCACAAAGCTCAAGGCAGAGAGCCTGTCTGGCAATCTGTTTACGTCTGGGCCTCGCTTTTTTCTGTTTGTCTATGTCTCCATCTCTCCCTCCCTACCATCTCCGTGAGACGAGCTCCGCCGCCCCTCAATGAGATGCAAACAATGCTTTGTAAATGTGTTTGTGTGTACACGGCGTCGGATGCCTGAATAGTTGATAAACAATATGAGATAATGACGCGCTTTTGAGTGTGTGTTTGGGTGTGTATCTCCAGTGAGGGGAGAAAAAAAACGGGAGAACAAGAGCCTCGCGTTTATGTGTTTGCGTTGGCGCGTTTCAAAAGGGGATACATATCTCACAGTGCACCCAGATGAGTGTGTGTGTGTGTGGGGGGGGGGGGGGGGGGCTGGAGCACACATGCCAGCTTCCATCGGTGTGTGTGTTTATTTCCTACAGCCACTATGTGTACGAACAGCAGCTATAGACTGGGAGCATGTTTTTCCCCTCGCGGCCCCGGAGCTACCCCAGCTGCTTTTAACACATGTTCCAGTCACGGAGAGAACACACCTCTGAATCTGGCGGATGACGGAGGGGTGGGGATCACTGCCTCCTGACTAATTACCATCCTGCCTGTTAATTAGCGTGAAGAGAAATAAAGGACAGTTTGAGTGCGAGGGGAGGCCCGGGAGGTTCAAGGAGGAGCGAAGGGAAGGGAACGCGTCGAGTCGACCAAACTTTTCATTTAGCCTCTCACGCCCAACCATATTAGCTGCCACATGTCCTGTGAAATAAATCCATATGAGGCGTAAGTGATGAGGCACGGGGGGGGGATGTACTACAGCTTGCTGGAAGTGGAAATTGCTCCTGCAGTGCTGAGCAGGCTCGCAACTTGCTCGTGGATGCAAAATATCTCGTTGTCATTGATGCAGGATAAATTGTAAATTACAGTGTTTCAAAGGGGCTTAATCCCTCACTCTTACCAGCGTGTGTTGACAACCCATCTTAAAGACACATGCAATTCTGCTGCGCAGCTTATAGTGGCCCTCGGTTGGTGAAATACAGCCAAGGTTTCACAAGAGAGTTGGAGAGAATTAATTACTCAACTTGGAAATTTAAGCTAAAGTTCAAAGTTCATCCTGGACATTGGCCAATGAGGAAGTGCCTGAAACTTAGATTGTGATTGACAGCTAGTACCGTCCAATGGGTATCCCTCAAGCTCTCAGTCAGTGTCATCCTGACCTTCACTACTAAAACCAAGATGGCGCTGGCCAAAATGCTAAACTCGAGGCTCGTCACGGTGGGTTGTCACTTGGTGCAGACATGGGATTGGTACCAATCTTCTCATTCAACTCTCAGCCAGAAACCGCATATATGCCCAAATGTTGAACTGTTCCTTTAAGGAAAAAATGAAAAGAATGGGGTGTTGATGGAGATATTAACACCTAAATCCATAACACCTGGGCACCAGAGCTGATGCTAAATGGGGATTGTTGAGGGGTTATTTAATTACTAAAGTAATTTAGTTGAATCCCAACTGTGACCCGTCCAGAAGCATCTGAAGAGTTGAGGAACTATGAAATAGATAAGTAGAAATGCCTTGTTTTGTCTTTTGTTTCTGGATATAAAATAGGTTAGGGTGAATGAATACATGTTCCTTTAAATTCTGCTATTCCAAAAGGGCTAAGAAATTGACTTATATGTCATTAAAATACATAACATAGTGTTACTTAAAAAAGACTGTATATATTCCTATATTCTTATGTTCGAGGGCAAAATGGTTTTCGAAAGCGACATGTGCAGTCGTTGCTTTGAAAATCCCATCCCTGATTCGAAACATTTGACTTCCTTTAGAGTTCAATAGTGTGGCTACGCCACTTAAAAAAAAAGAAAGAGTTAAGCACAGGCACAGCCTTGGTCGATAAATATGAAAAGCTCTCGAGCAGCATGTCTTGATTTATCTCAACGAAATACAGTATGTACAACTAAAGCTGACTCGCCCTGAGCATTTCTCTATCACCAGCTTTGGAGCGCTTGTTGTTCGTGCCAAAAATGAAATTAATAACTTTTTATGCAGGCATAAATACAAAGACACAGCAATGCTAAACCAAAGAGGAAGAGACGCCGCTTGCTACAAACCTTGGCACTTCATCTCATCTACGCGCAGCGATGATCGGGGAGTTCACAGAATGTTTCTGCAAATAATCAGACATGCAGCGATCTTGGACTGAAAACGATTTCCCTTCATTACCTGACTTGTTGAAAACGACTTTCACCAATCTCACTGTCAGAGGCAATCATTATTTGGCAGCGGCGGACACATTTATCACAATGCACCGTCTTTTGACTCGCTGCCACATTTCATATGGCATGCCAACTGGTGCGGTTGATGTTGTTAAGTATTACTGGATTGGGCGTTACCCCCTAATCTCCATAACTTGACCTACAAGTCATGCATAATAAAATCATGATTTGCATATGCATGGGGAAGCGTAGATGCAACATGGCATTATGTTAACCGCTGATTATTGAAATAAATTCCGTTCATTGTGTGCGGTCGCTGAATTGCTCTGGTATTTTAACGTTTGAGCAGCTGCTGTAGGTCAATGATACACACCTATTTTATCAAGTACAGCATAGGAGGAAGCCGAGGGCACCCCGTTGCTTTTGGGCTGCGTTCGCTTTCCACCGCAGACTAATTTTCACCACTGGGAAGGTCAGGGTGACTAACTCAAAATCCACTTTTTTTATGAGAAGGAGAAAAAGTAGACATCCCGTGATCTAATTGGTTTCATGAGAAGAAATGCACACATAACACACACACACACACACACACACACACACACAAATGCATGCATATACACGTACACAGTCGTCCGTGCATCGCTCTCAATATCAAAGCCTAATCAGCGGTTGACACTTCACTCATTGTTATTGATGGGCTTTGAGGGAAGAATAGGCTGGGAGTTGGTTGAAATCTGGCTAGATTGCTAGATGGTTAAACACACACACACACACACACACACACACACACACACACACACACACACACACACACACACACACACACACACACACACACACACACACACACACACACACACACACACACACACACACACACACACACACACACACACACACACACACACACACACACACACACACAAATCAAGGCCAAAATGCCTCCAATAAAGACAGTCTTCCTCCTTTATCACGTAAGCCATACATATTCCTATCTGTCTTCGGCAGCAGTGCGGCAGGGAAGGTAGCGTGGACATGATTTATACCTTGCGCGAAGTTTGATGGATGCCTGTTACTATGTGCGAGCTGTTTACATACGCGAGTGATATGCGGCTGCAAGGATGGGTCCGTGTTCGCAACTTTAAAAGCTACGCCAAAAAGACGCCAGAGGGACGGCTGTCACCGAGGAACTTTTCTGTTGAAATAACTGAGAACATGAGAATATAAGCAGAAGTTAAATAATTGGCACTTACACTAAATGACTTTGATGACAGTAGATTAATAAACACATTTCAATTATATGGAGCTGTGGAGAAGTGGTAAAGAGATCATTTTACTACATTGTGTGCTGAAAATGCTATATGTTTGCAGATGACGAAGTTATGCGACAGATTACAGTTTACAGATATCAAAATGAGGTGTTAAGACAAACTCTAAACCAAATACACGGAAACACGGAAACTTGTGCATGGACTTAACCTGCCATCTCACACAATTTACCTTTTGAATGACGCATTCCACTCATTTCTATGCAGCAAAAGAACCCCGATGAAAATACTGAAAGCAATATGAAGCCCGTCACTGAATCTGTGGCGCAATGACTAAGGTGGCGTTCGAGTCCTTCAGCTACACCACAACTTCAACATCATCGCAAATTAAATTGACCTTGGGCTTACCATTACAATTTTAGTCATTGCGTTTTCATAGGTTTCAACCTGCTCTGACACATAAACCGTCTTTTCAGCATCCATTTTGTGACAATCCAACAAGGAAATTGTAGCAATCTGAAGAGCGGGGAAGGTGTGAAAAACAAAACATGTTCCTGTTTTGTGCGCCTTTCATAAATACTGCAGCACTTGTCTCGGCAAAGTGAGAGAAATGACATAATAAACTCTCTAGCCCTGCGTCTCAGCTCGCTATGGGCCGTTTACCATAACACATTTACCATAAAGGTCAGAATATGTGTGCACTTCAAATTTAGGGGTGGCTGGTTTGACCTTTTGGGGAAAAAGGCTGGTCCGTTGAGCTGGCTCTCTATACACTTGACGCGTGCACAAAACGTGGTGACGAATAGCTTCAATATATCGTTTTTTTTCCTTCTTGTTGGGGCTATGACCACTCCAGGGCGCTGTGCATTTGCTACAGACATAGAGAGTGACATAAACTGAGATCTAGAACAAAAGAGCTTATTTTTAACAGTTGTAACAAATACACTGTGAGAAAAATCCGTTTATACTGTCTTTTACAGTGTGTCCTTAGTTTTTGGATCTTATCCTGAATACATTTAGTGACGCTGGTAAATAGTGTTTACGGTATATTGCATTTTCTTGAGCTGCACCCTGGTATAATTGCTGCTTTCAATGTCCCCATTTTGCTGCAGGGATCATTACATTTTCATCAGCTGAGACAGTAAACAAGGCCGCGGCAGCCTGTTTATTTTTTTCTTCCTTTTACTGTCATTCGTCAAGATAAAACCCACCCGAACACAAACCTCACCATCAAATGTAATCTGAACTAACCGCACAAAATGAAAAAACTATTCCAGCTGACGTACGGCACAAAGAACAGCGCGGCACGCGACGTCCTGGTCCGACGTTCCCCATCGGCGGTGCTCAAAGGCGTCGTTAAAGCTCGCGGTGGGACGAAGACGTCCCGGCTTGTTTGCCTTGCACATCAGCGGGGCTGAATGTTAAAGTGGGAGCTGGCACTGTATCGCGCGGGAGCGCGCACTACATCATGACGGCGCTCCCGAAGCCGCGAGTCTGTAACAGGTGCTGTTTCAAAGGACTAGAGATAACGGAGGGGAAGAAAAGGGGTGAGGGGAGACGGACACAGTCAGAGAGAGAGGGTGGGGTGCTGCGGCTGAAGGGGATGTATTCCTCTTCATCATCAGAGATTTCTTTTTGCCTTTCCCTCTCTCTGGGAGTGTGTGTGTGTGTATGTGTGTGCACGTGCGTACACAATAGCACGGGAATAAAAATACCGGCAGTCTGAGAAAATTCTTTTCTATTTTTGAAGGGGAATAATACTTTAAGCGCCGCTCTTGAAGAAGAAGGATGGATTTTCGCAGCAGTCCACAGATGTTAAATATTCATAAGATTTGCACTTCTAACCAGGAACAACACCAGACATACATGGTGCACTATTAACCCCTGCATGTAACCTTGTGCTAACGGACTTCATTATTTTTTCCTTTCTACTTCTAGAAATCAATAATTTAGAGGTTAACCGTAAAAAAAAAATGGCTTGTGTACAACCTTACTGGATTAAAAGATGATTAAAAAAAACATTATCTTTGCTGTTAGGGGGAAAAAAAGAGAGACATTTTCTGATGCATTTTCTTTCTTCTTCGAATCTCTTCATATAAGCACCCACACAGCACATGAGGGGTAAATAACATTATCATCCATCAAGTCTATTTATGAGGATCATCTGGCGCGTGTGTGTGTGTGTGTGTGTGTGTGTGTGTGTGTGCAGAAGACTTGCTAAACATCATCAAAAAGAATCAACAGCTTATATTCTTCGTAAAATACACAGCTATTACCGCGCTTCACCCCAGCTGTGTTGGAATTAGCGTTGTGTTTCTGCTAACCATATTGTATAATCCACATAGCCAAGAGCAACTCCATCAGTGTTACCACAAACATACTCCACTCGCCATCAAATTCATGGACATGTTGCTTTGTTAGTTTCATTTTATTATTATTTTAAAATGCGTTTGTTTTAGCTCTTTTTCCCCGTTTTAAATTGTATTTTTTGGGGGGGCTTGTTATAACTGTAAGGTGTCCTTGAGTGCCAGGATTGGTGGCCATAAATAAAATCATTATTATTATTATTTACATATCCTGATGACTTTTCCATTTCTGGTATTTGAAAACTGACGGCATTTTTTTTTTCCGGACTTAAGTTTGGACAAATGAAATGAAATTAAGCGTCATTAAGCTTCACAGAAATCTTAACACCCTCAAGTGACAAGGATACACAGGGCTCTGTCTATGAATGGATAAATCTCTGACAATTTCGCTCGACAATCGCTCACCATACCGACTTCAAACTTTTGGGTATTGGGGAGGACTCGAGGACATTCTGAACTTTCCCTGCCAGCCCCCAAGTAAAACTTTCAGGCAATGTCTGAATTCAGACATCGGAATTCACAACAAACGAGTGATGCCTGTCAACAAATACGCTGGAATTATCGCCATGTCCTGTTGATGTGAACACATTTGACTCGGCCAATCTCCTGCTGCGTTCGTTGCATGTGAAAGGCAAGCGACGGAAACATGTCCGGACCCAGTTCAAGTTAATGCCTGAAACGGCTTACGACACACGCAGGTTTAATGAATCTACTTTAGAATCCTCATGCAGGGAACATATTGCGTGGCTTGTTGTGTTATTCTACATCAGTTGTATCGAGATGTACCTAATCAATTGGGACATTAGTGCATGTGGGTGCGGCGCAGTGTTTTCAGATCAGGTATCTAATGTCATAACACAGCAGTGATTTGAAAATTAGTTGATGATGATGATTAGATCATTGAATACATTATTCAACTATCAATGAGATGAGCACATTTTGAATGGGCATTTCTCCATTAAGGACTTTCATCCGTGAGCATCACTTCAGTCTGATGCATCATTCCTCACTGCTCTTCATATGATAGGCTGCTCATTGAAATCGGACTAAGGGAGGATAATGACACCGGTTTACAGCCTCATGTTAAAGAACACATTTATCTACAGATGTTAAGGTTGTAGCTGCAGTAACTACGCTATTATGCATAGTGTAATTCTGCCTGTGGTTATTGTTCTGTGACTTTGTGCTTAATGTTTCCGAACACAGATGATTTTAACTGTATTTGTCAGTGTGGTAATTTGGGCTTTCTAAGACGATGAGAGAGCTAACTGCCTTAATATTTTGACCGAGCTCATCCCGACAAATTTTAGAGAGGCCAACAAAGTTATGGGAGCCATCAAAACAATATCTTCCTGAATTGCCAGAGACATTTCTAGGACTTTCATGATTCATCAGACCTCTCATTTCGCGAGCAACTGCCGGCGCCAGACAGCCGCAGCACCGACTTGGCTGCCTCCCCTATGATCCGGGTGCATTACGAATTTAGCAGGGGTGTTTGAACTGTACCTCGAGAAGTCCAAAGATGTAAACTGTGATAAAGAAAGATGGCCAGAGTGGGAGAACACCACCAGAGCTCCTGCTTGTCAACGAGGTGCGTAAAAGCTTCTCCTCTCTGGTATTATTCACTGTGCACATCAAAAAGTAATCAAGTTCAACTGTGGATCCATGATAACAGATTAAAATAAAATACAGTCCTGACATAACTCAATACTCACAAGTGATTGATTTGTCATGTTTATTTGTAAACAGCCAGTTTGACTCAACTTTACCAAAAGGTGCCAAG
Source organism: Scophthalmus maximus (assembly GCF_022379125.1). NCBI lineage: Eukaryota > Metazoa > Chordata > Actinopteri > Pleuronectiformes > Scophthalmidae > Scophthalmus > Scophthalmus maximus. The sequence goes on from NC_061530.1 coordinate 12,975,173, forward strand.
AACTTGCAGTAGGTGCGGCGGATTACATCACCACAGCGGGAGCGAGAGTGATGTGAATAATTCACCTCCTCCTGGCAATGGGTAAGTGGAGATGTATGTAACATCACAATGGCGTCCAGAGCCATTGTGTAAAAGGCTTTTCATCTTTGAGCTGGCGAACCTCTCAGAACATTCCAGATCGCTCACTTGCTCTATGAAGGAAACATGACTCATGTTCATTGAAATCCTGAATGGTTTTTAAAGTGTGCGATGAGAAGAGAACTCATGTACGTTTTACATGCATTTGCTCTACATGCTTTAATTATACAAATCTAGGGGGGGGGGGGGGGGGGGGTCCATGAGTTCCGTCATTTCAGAGTCATTTGTAAATGTAAATAAAAACCTGTCTTCCGTATGAGCATGAAATGGTGGTAATTATTTGCTTGCTCTCCGTCATCAGCCTTTATTCATCTCTATTCGCTTGCATTCTCTTTCAATATGAAAAGTAATGGTGCCGTAGACAAACTGTCAAAGATTGACCTCTATCTAAACATGCGCTTCAGTTTGTACATAAGCGTAGCTGGAAATGCAGACACCTCTACATTACCGTTTTTCTTCTTCCGTAGACCAGCAATTTAGTCTTAAAGGAGAGGGCATCGCCATTAAATCATGATTATACTGTGATCATAGGACGCGACACTGTGGGGTGGGATACTGATGTTCATGTTTGTACTTTTTTTACAGTGCACTTGACTGACACTTGACACAAAGTATGAACATTTGCTGGAACACTGTCATTTTCTGTCTCCTGAGCAGCAATAAAAACATCCACCTCCAGCATCTGACCTTCTTTTGAGATAACATTATTTTTGTATGAGAATCTTGCAGCAGCACACAGCTGCTTTCACCCACAAATGTAAGGAGTTAATCTCACTGTAAATTACAGGAAGTAACTTTTTTTTTGTTAACTGTTGGTTGGCCAAAACAAAAGATTTGAGGACATCTCCTCGGACTTTGATAAACTGTGGAGGTCATTTCTCACTATTTTCTAACACAGGCAGCACAACTGCAAACAAAAAAAATTATTACAAATGAATAATAAAAATCTAAATTAAAAATGTATTAATTAATTAATTAATTAGTTGATAAGCTGATAGTGAACATTGACAGTGTGCCGCACTGCTGCCACGTGATTGGCTGATATGTAACAGAATAATAACGGAATTGTAATGTAATATTAGAAGTAAATTTGAGGTAAACTCAATTTAAAATGTCAAACTTGAACAGTGGGAATTGCTGTGTGACAAACCAAAACTTCAGTAACGGATTTTGCAAAATTTAAGTGAACAGTAAACCAACACAACACAAATGTTTTCAAGGATGCCGTTCAAGCAAAAATGACAATACAAATATTAAAGTTGAAAAATCCTGGCCGAAATATGCCGATTCATAACTTTCCTGTTTGTGGTTAACCACTGCACCTCATGAACATTCACACTTTTAATCAATACTATAAACATGATGAACTAAAAGACATCAGAAGTGGGTGAAAAAACGCTGACACTGTAAACAGAGTGCTACTGTCATGTGCACAGGATAATGTTGTATTTTTCTCCACAAACAACAATGATATTAGTTATGCCCATTTCCCTGCCTCTCGTCTTGCCCCACATAGTACAAATCTGGCTCTGTTTTTTTTATGTATTATGGATCATTCTGCTCTGTGATGCATAACAGAGTGCAAAAGCCACGCCGCCACGTGGCTCCTGGTGTTTTATTTTTTTTGATTGTGTATTATTAATATCGGGAGCTCATCAGAGGGGTCGAGTCGAGTTAACTTTTCTGTCTGCCCACCCACTGCTGAGTGGGGTCACTGCAGTTTTAGGTTTTTGAAAATGATTTGCTGAAAGCAAAGAGGACAGTGCTGCCTTTTGTGCCCAAATGTTTTGGATGCTGCTGACATCTGCCTCTGCAACCGTAATCCCGTCGGCTACATTCAGCATGATTGAGTTCGAATCTTTGCTGAATGCTGATGGAACCTATACTTACAAACGCACACTCTCATACACACACCATTACAAATTACACAAAGAGTGTACAACACAGTCGAGGCAGAGCTTTGTCTGTAGATGAACTGACTTGAAGCCAAACCCTCTGGCTCAGCTTCAGTATCAGCTGTAAAAGATGGATTAGGGTCCTCTGTAACTACTCTCACACTGAAGCACAATGTAATAAGTATTGTGCACGCCTGTGCGTGTGTGTTCTAGAGAGGACAGGGTAGATCTTTAAGTGACTGGCTGCACAGAGCTACGCTGCCTCCTGTGCGTGTCAGTGTGGTATGTTCACTTCTGCCAGCTGCCTACGAGCGCGAGCGGTTTAGAGGAGTGTGCTCTGATAGAGATGAGTGGAACAGTTACACTGCTCTAAAACAGAAACCCAAACAAGTGTCCGGGGGAAAGAAGAGATTGCTCCCATTGTGATCTATCCGACTGCCTCAGCCAACCAGCCTTGAATACATGGCCACAATTCTTTACCCTGCAGGCAGACGCCGCTATGCAATACACTGTCATCCAGGCCTGGCTTGAAATCTGCCATTAAACTCATATTGCGCCTTTTGTCTTCATAATTGTCTGTACAATATCTCACAGTATGATGCCGCTGAGTGCATCATCAATGTTTTCAGCTATAAATGAACAGGGACCTGGATTTTCTTTTTCTCCTTTGTTTGTCTTTCACACATGAGGTTGCTGAAATAATGATGGATGCAAATGGGAAATACTGTCAGCCTCAAATGATTGATTTCTGCAGCCGTACAGTGAAAACTGTGTTTATTAAAAACTGAGACCTTTAGGAGCGTTCGCAACGGAAAAACGTTACTGACAGTGTGAAGCTGCCACAAGAATGAAACATCTTGGAACAATGGAAAAGTCTGTGAATCATCTGTTGTATTTCTGCCATGCTCGACAATAATTATTTTCGGGCAGTTAAGTGTCCATTAAATTCTTCAAATGTAGGTTTGTGCTGGTGTAAATTAATTTTGCCAGTATTAAACTGTATATTATCATTTAATCTTTGTTACGGAAATAGGCACATATCAAATTGGACTTGTATTCAGCATGCACATCATTGGGTAATATCCTTTCTTCGTGATGATTTTTCAAATTATACCACAGCTCTGTAGATTGATTTAAAAGTGTTCTAAAGAAGCCACTTGAGTGCCCTCTAAAGGAGCCACTTGTTTTAACTTTTAATTTCTTGTGCATATGTTCTGCTCAAGAAAATGAAAAAATTAAGAGACATTACATACTTCTAATTCCCACTCGAACAATGTGCTTAGAGTTCATTTGGCATTCTGATCATATTTGTAAAACCCAGATCCCGGATAAATAGTTTATAGCTGTAATATTAAAACTTGCGAGATAAAATTTGCCTCCCTAAGCAGGTCAACGCTTTGACACAGCACAAATCTGAGCCGTGTGATCCAGCTGGAACACAAAACAAATATAGTCCTGAGGCTGTGCAAAAACAAAATCCCCCCCTAAAAGATTTAAGGAATGGATTTCACATTTAGAAATGAAAAATGAGGCGGCAGACCAAAGTTATAGCTGCGATGCTAATTAGAAGAGAATTGAGCTGGAGAAATAACCTCACAGTCTCACTGCAGATGTCAACCGTATAGATTTTCTGCGTTGACAGTGATCTATATTTACTACACACCCTGTAAATACACCAATATTTTATGATTTACCTATTGGTGAGTTTTTCATGTGAGCAAAGGCTATTTTTTAACTCGTGGACAGTTTTGAATTGGTATTGATCAAAATCTTATTCAATCCCCCCAGTTTTGCTGTTATTGCTAGCAGAAGACGAGATGTAGCCTACAGCCTGTCCGAGAAAATGTAGCATTTAGAAATAGATGACCTCTTTTTCCTTTAATTACCCTTGCTCCCATGCAGCTTGGTCAGTGGGGTCTTTTTAACTTGCTGGATTGTATTTTTTACATTAATTTCAATACAGTAAAGGGTGGAGGTAAGGTACTATACTTGGACCTGGTGGGTGGCTGGCAGCAGATTTAGGCCAATCTGTAGTGAAATGAGTGTAAAATAATTGTAGATAAAGTAGTCGGCTGCACAGGTGGTAGGGAGACGAGTGGGACATTCATCCAGATGATTCTTACATCATTTGTTTAGCTGTTCAAAGCTAAAATAAGCATCTGTCTGAGGCAAGCAGAGCTCCAACTATGTAGTTGTCAGTGGATATGCTTCCACGTTTAGCCTTTGGTTAGATTCAGTTTATCCATCTGTGTCACACTTTAGAATCACGGCTAAACGGATGAACATGAAAGTGATTGGCAAAAGAAATGAAAATGAAGGGTGGGTGAGACTGGGAATTATAAGAGAGAAACCGTCAATGTGGAGTGCATCAATGTCAGTCAAGCTCCAACTCCAATGATGGTGGCTAATTAGATTTCCCCATGCACGGTGAATCATGCTCAAAGGGAGAAACATTTTGCAACTCAATAGCCAGCTGACATACACTGATAGCATTGTCACCAGTCAGCTGTGCTGCCTGCTAACATGCTTCGAGTGGAGAATTATGGTTGATATTACAGATGTTTGCTCTGTTTACACGTTGTCACAGGTACTATGGAGGAGAACATGTAATCAATGTAAGAATGAATGAATGAAAAATTTAGAAATTGTTGCAGAGAAATCGAGAACTAAATAAAACTAGCCATTAAGTACTTCTGTTTCTAATTAAAAAAAACAACATATATTATATATTGCATTAGATTATGTATGTATGATTCCCTGCCTAGGTGGTAGGGTCTCATAGGAAAAGATCCAACATGCACTCCAGCACGATTTTATCTCATTAGTAACAGCGTTGCTGTTTGCTGTTCACACTCTTTACACTGCACTGTGTCAGAGACGAATCGAGTAAACCTTAATGCAAATTGAACACTCCCTACTGTTGCAGTTTCACATTAAAACTGTTCAACATAGGATGGCTTTTATTACCAAGCAGCCAGAGGAGGCATAGTGTATTTGTCACGGGCTGAATTTGTTAATCAGAAATGCAGATGGACAAACATCGTCTTGTACACCCCCCAGCGGAGTTAAGCAACAAGTGAGCTGTCCCAGTAATGAGGTTTTTTTCTAGCTGCAAAAATTGGTAAAGACATTGATAATGGAAACCGCCATTAATACAAATACATAAATAATTGTCACACAGTATGCTCTGACAGATAAACTGAGGTCTGCCTGCCTGCTGACAGATGGTGTTCGAGGGAAACAGAGAGAGCGAGAGAGAGCGAGAGAGAGGCAAAGAGCGCTGCACACAGCTCTAAAATGAAGCAATGGCCCCAAACACTATGTTACAGATCTGGTATTTTGAGTAAAATTTTGCAGTGGTGTGGTAGTTGGTTTGATTTTGCGGTGGGTGTGACGTAGTGGCGTAACATGGTATTGCAATATCTGTGGCAGCCCTAACAGCAATGGTAAAGCAGTGTTTGCCGTTAAGCGAAACCAACTGCTGAGTTTGTGTGGGTGAACTGTAAACAGATACACAAGTATTTCTCATATAGAAGCTGCCCAGAGAGTGTGTGCTGTAGCATCTAACTTCACTTGGCTATTACCACAGGTGTTGCAGTATCAACAACAATTTAAATCTTAAGGATAACACCTTTCATTTCTGTACTTGATCTCTCTATCCATCCGTCTATCTATCTTTGATGGTCCTAAATTATTCATTTCCACCTCCTCACCAAGTGCATCCTTGTTTGCCCTTGCTGCTGCAGACAGTATTTTTATTGTTTGTTAAAGTTAGATAAAAAAGCTCTAAAGCCTTCATTAATCTGTTGTGCCGGATGCCCTACATGCTACTGCTCCTACAGGCTTGCAACTATAGTCACCAGTGCTGCACAGTGGAGTGGTAAAAATCTTCAATTGTAGTCGTCTTGGCGGAGACAAACCTTTCATTTGGAATCCAAGATGTGTCAATTCACAGCAGTCACTTGGCTTGCTCTTTCTAGTTACAATAATGAGGACAAATAAAAATAACAAAAACACTGAAATGGTACATTACAAACAAGCCAAATGAACATGAACTAGTGAAGGATGATAAAATAAAGCAAATATAAGTTGAAGGCTAAAAGTATTTCATATTGGTGGCATAAAGCCGTAACTCAACATTACGCACAATTAGTTTTTCCTACAACTGGTTCATTTTGCATGTGAGGTGCTGCTGTAGCTACTAATTACATTCTTACACACTGCTGATTAGCTATGCCTGGAGCCCAAATCTCCTTGGGTGTGTGTGTGTGTGTGGGTACATGCAAGAATCCTAATCACTTCTGTTGCCACTGAAATAACATCACATCTGCAAAATCAATTTCATTGCAGCCGGTAAATAACCATTTTACGTGAAGATGAAGGAAAATCAAGGTTTTTTTCCTGCTGCGAGACCAGCAATCCTCCATGCATGACCATGTCTGATTTCGGGATAAGTGATCACACATCTGCTGAATTAGGAAGAGAACCTTAAATCTGTCCTTTCTACTTCGAAGTGGCATCGGTGATGTGATTACATCATGGAGTGTTCAAGGATAACCGTCCCTGTTTTAACTCTGTTAACCCACATCTCTGGCACGGGTATTTTCACCTGCTGGAACAAAGGTCGGCCAAATGTCTGAGCTTATTAGCAGCATTTCCAAGAGTGGGGGTTTCTTCTCTTGTTTGGTCTGTGATAGATATCTATTTATCATATATCGCTTAGTAATGCACTTTTCCTGCTTTATAAGTGGTAGTGCATTTGGCCCAAAGAAAATCTAAGGGCACTGTTTCAACAATCGAAGCACTTGGTCTACGGCACATGGCGCTTGCTTTGCCGTGGACATGGTTCAATATGGCTGTACTTAGTCTCTTAATGTGTGGGCGTAAACTGCAATAAACCAATCAGAGTACCATCTCCCATTCCCTTTAAAAGCCAGGTGGTCTTGCACCTTGATGGAATAACACTAAAATTGCAGATTCGCCAGGTAGTGAGAGAGAAACCTTCGCTTCATAGGAAAAACTTTCTCCACCAAGCATTGTTAATGAAATCTTTAAAGTTTTATATATGTAATGATAGATATGCATGAAAAATTATACTGAAATGCTTTATTTGCTAAAACACCCCTCACAGACAAAGAATAGTTTGTAACATATACACTACAAATAGGAGTTGGTACTGTGTCAAACTATCACACCATTCACAGATAAAGCGCATATGGTAAAATAGCTTATATGTAACTTAACTCGCAGAGGTCCACAATCATGTTAATGAGCAAATTCCATTCACCAAGCAGATAAAATAATGTCTATAGTTTTGAGTTGAAGACAACTTTGGCAGTACGAGGTACCAAACAGAAAGTTAGATTTAAAGTAGGTTAAAGTATTCGCAAGAAGGCCAACAAAAATTCATATCGCATGAAACGCGTGATTATCTCCGGGAGTATCCAACCATGCTATTCCTTGCATGACAGCCTCGGTTAAACAGGTAAGCAAACATAACAAAGAATGAGTTTTATCAAGGCAATTATCTGAGCAGAACTGCGCCGGTGAATGTATTCCACTCTTGACTTCCCTTTGATGAAAGCAGCAGGAGCCTTCTCACTCCCTCCTTCTTATCGCACTGTCAAGCCAGCTTGCCTGCTCCCACACTGCGCTTGCCAGCAGAAAGGGCACTGCTCGTTAATGCCAGCGAGCTGGAAATGAGTCACGGCACCTTGTCACGTGGCTGATCTGCACCCCGAGGGCGCCCTCTGCTCAGGAACTTCAGAACACGGTTTTCCCCGCTCGTTGACATTCAGCGCTGCTATCATGACCGCTGTTCTCGTCAAATTGAAAGAAAAGAGCAAATGCGCACACTTTGAGTAAGATGTGGTGAAATCGGCTGCAGGCTCTGCCTTGTGGATAGCAGATCCTCTGCTGGTTGTAGGGTGTGATGCATATTTCTGCATATTACATTTTCCTGAATGGATGTACTGAACTTCCAGCTCATGGCAGATTTCACACGACTTTAATTAACAACACTGCCATGAATATAAAGAGTTTTGAGTGTGTAAAATGTAATAGATCCCATACGAAAAGACAGCTGTTTCACTTATCTCCGACTATATGTTGCCATTATTTAGGCTGCAGTGTTTTACAATGAGTGATGATAATGTACAAAGGGTGAAAAACAAAAATCGACTTCATCTAGTACATCCAAGCTTGTGCACACACCCGGGAGTCGTGCAACACAACTTTAGTAGTGCATCTGTGTGCTGAGATCATATAAACATGCGTTATCTAACAGTTGATTTGCTTTGTTCTCGAATGGGAGTTTGGGAAATATTTGATGTAATGAGGTTATTTTCCACAGTTTCCCACTGCTCTGTGTGGAAGATTGAGATCGGGACTTCGAACTGTCACATTAGCATTAGACAAAGGTCAGGCCCCGAGAAAGACAAATGCCTCAATTCTCTTGGACACTACAAGCTAATTAGTGGGCTAATAGATGCTAATTAATAAACTGCTTCTAACACCCTTATACATTGTATCACCAATTTGTGATTTGTGTTCACAGCTTCCGAGAAGTTAATTTGTGGTGAAATGGAGTCATTCAGTCTTTTGGTTCAACCACTTGCCATCAGTCTGACTGATCGACTTCATTAGGTTTGTATTCAGAAGCACTCATCTTCAGCAGAGTCAATGCACCAATGCCGTTGTTAAGCACCACAGGATGTATGCGGGTGGAGATTACCCAAAAGCAGGTGACATCCCGGAGGTTCAGGCCTCAAATTTAGCAACAATAACAATACATTTCATTTATATAGTGCCTTTTACAATGCTCAAAGACATTTTTGCACTTCACATAGGTATTCTGCAGTGTCTGCTCTGGGGAATTATGTGGCCTAAATAAAAAGAGACAGTCACATACACAGCTGAGTTTTTTTGGTAATCTGTTAAAAGTATTGTTATGTAATAATTGTTATGAGCATAGCTCTTAAATGACAGCATATCTCTTGATGGATGTATGAATAGTCTATTGCTATTCTTATTCTATTTCCTATTACATTTTCCCCTTGTGCTGCTGCACCCCTGGCTGCTGTGTCAATTATAAATTTTGCCCAACGGAGGGTCAATAAAGGCACATCTTATCTTATCTTAGTCAGAGTGATCTGGTGACTGATATGTGATCAGTTCCGCCAGTAGGATCATGTAATATTTTTAAGAATGACATACGGATATTATGTTAACAATATATTACCATGAATATTTCTCCCTGCTGCAGTTTGATGATACTCTTGAGAATAAAATACACACTCGAGCCATAAAAATAAAACAAGAGTCACACAGAGGGGTGCTTTGGGCTAAATCCTAATGTCATTATTGTACCTCGCTCCCAATGCCTATACTGAGATGTCACTGTTAAGCAGGTATGATTTACACCAGGCTTACCATCTTGTTTTAGCATGTCAGCTAATTAACACCTCATGCAATATAACGCTGATGGAAATGGGAATATATTTGCAGGTATTTAGAGGATAAACCAACTAACCAACCAGGTACTTCGGACGTTGTGTTAGAATTTAAATGTAGTAAATGATGTATTTGTGTATTCAGATATGATAAATTGTGTTTATTTTTCATCACGGGAAACATCACAGGATCGCAAAAAGGCACCAGTAATCATCATCTGTGGGACATAAATATGTAAACATAATTTTAAAATCAACCCAGATATTTCACAGGCTATAAGTCAAGGTTTTGACAGCTGGTGGTGCTAAAAGTCACAGGCTCACAAAATTTTTTATTTTTCATCCACTTTTAACTCGCAGTTTGATTACATTTGAGGCTACAAACCCATTTGGTTAAGTAGCTGAACGCATATAATTATCAGTGAAAAGAAATATATGTATCCACTACAATGATTCGCATTTCGATCTTTCATTCGGCATCATTTTCACAGCTCTTTGGTGGTCCACCAGGCCCATGTAACTCTCCACAGAGGAGTTTTGGGTAGCGCTGACTGTGTTTCTGGCATGGTTTCCATTTCTCAGGGTTGACTTAATCTGTGATCTCTCCCTCCTGTTTTTCTTTGAAATCACTGCGCTACATGCTGCAGATGAAAAATAAAAAGCACAGCGGGCGTACTGTAATTGAATTATTAAGAGGAATATTACTTGAACAGCACTTCTAGGCCAGAAAATATCATCAGCACCAGTGTAAGCTCAGGAATTGTCCTGTGATTTGTTGCATTAAAACTCACAAATACAGAAACTTTATTCAGTGCCACTGCTTTAAGTACTGCTGTCAGGAAAATTAACATTTGGGGTTGTGTCTGGTTGTCTGGGGCTTTTCAGTGACGCATTCATTTTACGTCAGGACTTCTGAATGCGTCAACCTCCTCCTGTTATTGAGTTTTGCAATCTCTTTTCTCTTTAACTCTCATGTGCACCTTTGAAGTGGTTCATTTTTAATTTAATTCATTTATGTGCGTCCACTTTATGGCTCTGAATAGCTACAGCATAACGCAGTGGGTCAGTATGTTTTAAAGAAGACGTATTATGCTCGTAATCAGGTTCATGATTTTAATTTGGGTTGTTACTTAAGAAGGTTTACATGCTCTAATGTTCAGTAAGCACATCAGTTTCCTCATAATGTCCATTTCTGCAGCTCCTCTTTTCGGCCTCAGTCGGAAACGCTTGGTTTTAGCTCCTGTCTTTTAAGGCTCTCCTGTCTGCTTTAATTGGCCAGCCGGCCTCAGATCTCGCTGTACCTGTCTTTGTTGGGGGTATGTCAGACTAGCCGTTAGTCATGCTTTACAGTATGGAAGTGTCGGCCGGACTTTTCTGTCGGGGGGAGGAGCTCACCACAGATTTTTTTTATTTTTTTTATTTACTTTGCAGACCTTTTACATACACAAAAAACCTGAACAACACACTAGAGAAAAAGGGAAAAAAACTGAAAAAGCCTAGAATGTCTCGTTTAATCATTTGGCTTTTAACCTGCATATAAGCAGTGTTAACTTGTACGAGTGAACAGCACAACCACAAACCAGTCTCCCACTTATACCACTGACCAGACAGTAGCTGCAGCAGATTGGGGACACATGGTTGACTCATGCCGGTTCCAAAGGCACAAAATGAACCTCACATATCTTCTACTCCTTCCACCTACAGTTCATTTTCCAACCTGTGCCACTGGAGCCTGCTGCCGCACAGTGTGAACAGGTTTCTTTAATCATTTGTTTCCTGCCAAGGGGTCAGGATACTGAGAAAGGAGAGAGCTCAAGGCGGAAATACAGGAACATGTAACCACAGTGATACGGTAAAGCAAACAGAGAAAACACGCTATATACTGTACACGTCTACATTGAGAGTTACATCACTGATTATGTACTGTGTGTACCGCCACATAAAATTACGTACTTGGTTGTACAGAAATGATTTATTGAACATTTTTGATAACTAACGTGGACATATCTAACCTTGCTGTTTTGCCGTGATCCAAACAAAGTCTCAGACGACGCACACAGGCTGCACACATCATTAACACTGTTGGGCTGCTAATAGATAGCCTGCAACACTGTTTGCACAGCTGATACGTAAATCCCTCAGGCACCTAAAACCTGCCTCCACTGTCCAAGATCTATGCTGAGTAATGGAAGCTGGTACGTTTCCTTTATTGTGTAACCGTAGTAAATATAGACGATTTAATTATCGTAGTTGTAGTCTTTATGTTCAAGGGGGGGGGGGGGGGGGGGGGGGGGGGTATCTGCGATGACACTCTAAAGACGCAATGGCTAATTATGGATGGTAATTAAATAGGTCAGTGATAATTGCACGATGATTACTGTTTCCTTCTGTTTTCTATTGATTATGTATTCAATATTAAAAGTATTTTTAATGCCAGTACACCAGTATTGCAACTGTGCATCCACAAGCCTGCAGGGTCGTGTTGGATATAAACAATGGCTTAGAATGACCACGTGTCGCAAAATGTTTCATTATTTTTGTGCTAATATTTGTAAGGTATTAATCTTATTGTAACCTGTCAACAGTGCAGATGCTGAAAGTAGTACAAAGTAGTACATCAGAGAAAGATCAGATATTATAAGTAGGTTAGCCACAGGAAAGTGTTAAGGGCTTGATCAACGTTACACGTGAGTAAATGTAAATGAGCTCTGTACAAATTAGCAATGTTAAATTTTCGGAGCTGCTAATGATCAGATTAATAGATGCAAACGGGGGATCCCTCTGGCGTGGTTTGAAACCTTACGGATCGGTGGCATGAAAGTAGATTAAACCCCATTTAAGTAGTGAAGCGATTTTTCACGGGTTAACGTCGCTTAATGCGATGCAAGCAAATAATGCTTCTCCTTTGAGATAATTCAGATGACCCAACATATCCCGCTGCACAGTGGAGAGTAAAATAGTTCAAATGAACTGGGTTAACATCACACTGACATGTCAAGAGTTCACACAACTGTCACAGGGTTATATGAGCTGGATCACTTAATCACAAATCTGAATATTTACTACGCCATATGTCTCGCTTTCCTTGTGCACGACACATGGTCATTCTGTTGACAATGGAACAACTATAACAGCAACCCCACCTTGGAAAATCTGTGACCTGTTAATTATTGCGTATATGTGAAGTTACCATGGCAACTCTATGATCCACACAGCACAAGTGATAACCAATGATATAATTATGCAAATGCAGTGCCGCATATTAAAGACCCGGTGAACTGATTGCCCGTGCACCTGACTAAGTCAAGCGTATTGCATTCTGGACCAAACCGACCAGTAGAGAGAGAGAGAAACAATCTTGACTCAAAAGTCATTTCTGAGAACAGCTGCCGGGGAAATTGTTAGAAAACGACATGGCAATTTAAATTGAGTATAACAGCTTGTATTGTCCCAATGCCAGAATAAACAAACAAAAAAAAGAAAAGAAAGGAAGGAAGAAAAAGTGATTAATGTGTAATACAAAATAATTAGTTTAACAGGGTCTGATTTCGCAGGTAAGATGAAGTGGCGAGAACCAAAGTTTCCAAATACAATCAGGACTCGGTCCACATACACCGAAGGCTGGAGGATGTGGGGGGAAATGAGAAAACTAGAAACCTTATTATTTGTTACACATCTTTCGGTCCGAGCTTGATTTTTATCACTAACTAACACTTGTTTATTTTACTAATTTGGTCCTGCGGTGAGAACACAAGCAAGTCCGGAGATAACTTCTCTTATCCTGGAGGTGACACACACACACACCCACACACACCCTCCATCAACTCAATGTGAAGGGGGGGGGGGTCCCCAGGTTGCTCTTATCAGCACTCTAACACATCCTCTTGCCAGCCTGCACTATGAAAGCCAACTCCTCAGTCACTTGGACATGCATGGCACTCCGCCCAAAGTGCCAGTGAACGACCCGAGAAGCATTGAAAACAGACGGGCCGAGAAACCACCATTTGTCTGGAAAAAGCCGGAAAGATGCCAGATTAATGTTGTATACGTTTAACAATTTATGGACGAACCGTGACAATCCATTTTTTCTCACATGAACTCGAAAACGGCACCGCTGACCACAGCAGGAAAACAGAATTCACATTTTGTACAGCTCAAGCAACAAGTATAATATTTATTTGTTATTATTGTTGTTGAATTAATTCATGTTTGCTGGACTATTGGTTAATTTGGAAATCAACAATGCATGCTGAATAAATTTCAAAGAGTACAGTGCCCCATGATGAATAAATCGTGTAAACCCAGTCTAAATATTTTTTGTCATCAAAATGTATATGTGTATAGAAGCTCTATGTGTGTAATCATGAACTACATATTCTAAAGAAAAGCATCTTTTAAGTGTTGTGCAGTGCTGTTAAAAAGAAGTAATTACACACAAATGTAAAAAAAAGATTAGAAAATTAAATACAGAATAAGACCAAGCTTAAGCTCAAATCCAAATTGAATGATAAATCATTGTGAAATGGGGAGGACAATTATAATAAACTGCATGAAACAATCAATGCCTTAATGGCACACGTAGTGTTTTTGTAAGTGCATGATTTACTGATTAATTCATCATTTAAATCTTTACATTTTCAAGCAAACCACATGGAACAATCAACCAATCATTTCTGGCCAGGTAATAACACCATGCGATTTATGTTTCAACTCTAGATGTAACGTTGGTCTGGTTCTGCTTGACTTAAATCGCATGCATGCGAAGTTACCTTCTGCATGTTTATTACCGTGTGCTAATGTGCCCGCATGCCCAACGTGACTGATCTCTTGCTTTTTTCCGCAACCTTCCTTTCACTGGCAGACAACCTGCTAATGAATAATTTACGCCGCTGCTAACGTCCTCGGATTAGACAGAGAAAATTGTTTCAGGAACACATGAATGTTTAAAGTCGAGTCACCGAACATCTGTGGTTTCTGAAGGGGCCTCACTGGTGTCATTAATTTGTGCCCGAACTGCTATCAGAAGGGTTGACGAAACGGCATGTGGCTCAATGCATATCAACAGAAAAAAAAGAAGAAAGAAAACACCTTTGGTTTTTGTGAGGGGAATCGTTTGTTTCTTCGCTGATACCTTTCCAGACAGATACAAATGAGTGAGAAGCTTTACATTTCAGTGCAAAACGCCAGCGGGCTGTCAACTTTAGGGGGGGGGGTAAGGTGGGCGGGTGAATTTTAAGCCACCCCTTAGCATTGTTGGCAGTATATGTGCATGTTTTGGCAATATTCCCTGCAAGCTCTGCACACAAGAATTCATTGTGCATGTCCTCACACAGTGCATGGGCACACAAACACAAACTCTTATCTCTGTCCCAGTCCTGTGCAGAATATTTACGTCGGAAATCAAATTAAATGGGCAATGAAATTAGAAAATAACTGTCTCGCCCCAACGCTTTCATCCTTTGTCTGCTGACACACTGCATGAAACACCTAGAAGACGGATCACAACATTTTTCAAACTTGCATGTCGTCACACACAGGGAATTTTCAAATCACATTCTTCATTTAAGATGGGGAAACTTTTAGGTGTGCACCACAAACCGGCATATCCATGCATGTTTAATAGCAGTTCTGTAGCCGACCTTTTACTTAAATGAAGAACACCATGGTCCCATTTACCGAAAGCATCTAACAGTTAAGACTATTTTTAATTCAAAGACATATTATTGGATTGTTGGGGTTCCTTAGGGTGTGTTTTGTAAAGGAATGAGTGCCACAACTCCTCCAGAAATAACTAAATATTCAATCGGATTGTGTTTATTCCATGGTAATTTTATTTTTTAACCTACACTTTTTGAATTATCACTGGTGCATTTCTCCGTCTAGTCCACACCCACTGTTGTTCCTTTTGAGTGAGGGTAAATGAAACTCTTTGGAAATTCATTTCAAATGCACGATGAGTAGCATACCTATTAAGAAGATTTAAAAATGCACTCCTCTGAGCCATATTTACATACCGTGTCAGAAAGCCTCTGCTGAGAGAAATTCTGATCTCAGTCATGCGTGACGAAGGGTCAGAGGAAGAAGAGGCGAGACAAGTATGACTGTTCATTTTATTGAGCTCATTTTTATTCATATTCTATTGAATCTTATTCATACTGGTATTATATAATATCTTAAATATTGCAGGATGCAAAGGGAAATGTAAAATGAGTGCTCGGAAAGAAGGACATTATTAGAATACAAAGAATAAATTCATAATGACGATTTACAAAAACAACCTTTTTTCACATTAGTGTTATATTTTAAACGGAAATATACAGACACTGATTTGTTTGTTTTATTCCAAAGACGGAGTACATCCCCTCTATGTACAAAAGATTAATAGGCTGTAGCTCTGTGCTATGTTGTTGTCTCGTCCTGGTGATAATGGAAAGCAATTCCATCTGAAATTATGGAGTATGAAGAAAGTAATTCCTTCTAAAAACTAATTTATTCTTGATATTCCATTTGGTTCCAGTTAAAATATTCATCATGAATGAACATCCCAATAATATTTTCCTGCATTTGATTTTTGCAGGGAGAGTCAACTTTGGCCGTAAAATACATGATTATTTTTGGTAGGCTACGCATTATATAAACACTGTTGTTGTTAAATATGTTCCATGGTTTCAACCTCAAAATATTCAATGAGTCAATATGATAATTTGAGTTATTGCACGCTCCTTCTGCTTTTTTAAAGCATGGTTTGAATATAACTAAGCAGACTAGTATGGACAGAAATGGGGACTCATTGATGATGCAGAGTCAGTTTCCTGTGAGATAAAGTTAATACTGTCACTCGCAACCGTTGTCGGTTCTTGGAGGTAAGGACAGGTCAAGGATAGGAGGAAAAATCCATCCCATTTGAGTAGGTCACAGTGCACGACCTCCTTATTCAAAAAACACTTGGATTTGTGAGAGTGAGAATTGATTTTCAGGAAAATCACCTATCCGATAAATTTCTTGGAACAGAATTTTATATAATATGTAAATTGACATTTAGCATGAGACGACCTTCTATGACTATCAATGCGGCACTTTACACAAACTCAATGGTTCAAAATCCAACTTTACTTTTTTAAATTTAACAGCCAGGACTTAACGGCAATGCGTAATAAGTCCATTGTGTGATAAACTTTCCAAAGGACGCTCACCAAGAAAGCACAACTTAACAATGGGATATCTCGCTGAAACTCTGCAAATCTTTCCGGTGACACACATGGAAGCTTCTTCCACCTGGTTATAGCACTTCCAGCTGCAGTCTGTAGTCCATGGTACATTAACAGTAGTGTCTTTTCAGCCCCATTCCCAGGCAGAGGCTCAGAGAGCCGGACAACAGGATGAGGATAAGTGGGTTCCAGGAGGTAGTCTCCTTCAAGATTACATAACAATGGAGGATGGACATCATGTAAGGAGATATACCCATGATGAATACTTTCTCCTACACATGTGGATGAGTCCACCTGTTTTTTTTGTTTGTTTTTATAAATCACCCTTCCAGCACGACATAGTCCCGGTGATCCATCTCACATTATTACGAGTCGTGGGAAATAAGCGGAGCAATCTTTGTTGCAGTGATGTGTCGCCGAGAAATCCCGCTCAGTTGTACTACAAAGGGATCCTGTCACAAATGTGACTTTGGAGCAATAGATTTTTGGGTCAATTTTCAATGCAGCCTGGAACCCTGCTCTACTCTAAGACTTCCTCGGAACAGATTAAGATAAGCATCTCCCTTCCTGTCCTAAATTCAATGAAATGACAACCCCCCTTGTGCCCCCGATTCTGACAAGAAAGAAAAGCTGGGCTGTGATATGTCTTGCTTAAGCAAACTGGAACAGAATTTTATATAGGTTTGACCCGCGAGTCAGAGTTAGCTCAGCCTAACCCAAACCCCATACTTTTAAGAGCATAGAAGGAAAAACCTTTGCTGCATAACCTCACAAAGGATAAGGGTAATTAATTGCGACTGGAAGTGTTTTCAAAATGCTGTGGTCACCCAGTGACTCTTTTCAATGCGACTTTTCTCTCACAGTCATGGCCAGGATTTCTCTTGCCGTTTTAGAACACTGTCAATGCCACAAATGTGTGGCCATGCTGGTTTCATGAGTAGAGTTCTGCTTTGTCTGCTTCAATCCGGGGAAAAAATACAGATGTAGGTATGATATATGTCAAAATAAATTAAGTAATAAAATCTAAAGGCATGCAAGCTTCAACAATATAAGGATGCAGGCAATTGTGAACATGACAAATGTTTGCCTCCAGATGCAGTTACGCAATTTCCACGACTAACAGTAGCCTGTAAAGCGTTTTGTGGGAGAGAAAAAAACATACCCCAATGTGATCCAATTTATATTTTCCTGTTTACAACATCTATTGTAAGCGAAAAGGGTCAGCGGATGGCCCACTGAGGTTGCTGTTCGGTTGCTCATTTTGCGGCCGGAAATATTATTCAGTGGTTTTAGTGACCACAGCGAACAGCGTCAAACTATCCATGTCACACAAAATTTATAGCATGAATCAAGGAGCTCTCTGTGGCCAATTCAAACTCCCCTGCACCATATTGATCTGTCACTGACATGGCTGTAACGCAGGACACTGGTGCTAATGGAGGGCGATAAAGTAACTATAAACCCCACTGGAACTCGGCGGCGCATCACTGTAAAGGCCAATTGCTGCAAACAAGTGCCGCAGAGGTAAGAATACTAACAAACGGGATTTCTGTATTATTCTTTTTATACTCCCTCCATAAACCCAAAGAGACGTTTTATGGATTCTTTGTGAGAATGACAATAAGAAAGAATTTCACCACAGAGAGCAACAAATGTAAAATGTGCAATTTGGGGGGTCTTTTATAGTCTTCTGAGACTGTAAGCTCAATGTAGTGGATGCTTTCCACTTGAGCCTTAAATATGCATGTGCTGAGAGCCTGTACAGGAAAAATAGTTGGGCTTTTTGTTTGTTTACCATGTCTCAGGGGAATTTCTGTAAAATGGCTGGAGAGAGCTAATTGCCTTTTTTTGTTACTCCTAACCTTTCACATTTGGATGCATGTAACTTCCTGCAATTACACTGTGTGCCAAAGGATATGTGATTTTCCCATTAGATTCAGTAATATCTTCCCCTTGGAATAAATCTACAGTTGTGTGCGGTACACAGGCCCGGCACTATTAAACTCTAATTTGAAAAAAGTTTCTTTGCCAAATCTTATTTCTGTCAGGGCTCAGTTACCATCACCCATCAAACAGGTCGCCTGAGAAATTGTAGTTTGATAATTATTGATTGCCAGGGAGGAAGTTAAATTTCACATTTACTCCCTCGCTGTGAGTCAAACTCAATGAAGCCTGAGCTCTGGTCTGTCCCGTTCAACAATCATCTTTCTAACCCTCTGCCAATCCTATAAAAGTGTAAGCACATATTAACCGCTCATAATTATGGCGGAAAGAGAGCGCAAGGTATGATGAAACACAACAAAATGTTGGGCAACTTACAATAGGCAGATTAAATGGAGACTTTTCAAAATGGAATCATTGTCGCGAAAAATATCTTGAATTTTAGTTCTTGGTGTGGGTCAAGCTCCAAAACACTTGGGTCATACATTTCCCATCAAGCAACCAAAATAGTGTTCACAGACTGAATAGTTCACCTCATGAAGAAAGAACTGAACCTCATGTGTTCAATTGGCAAAGTGCCTCTTTAAAATAAATATGTTGCGCGACGATGATTGTATACAAAGTCAATGCAAAGATACGAGTGGATGCAAATTTTGCGTCATTGGCTCCACCTGCTCAAGTTGAGATATTTGATTGAAATCGTTGAAATTTCTTCCGACGTGACTGATCGTCCGAGTCCGAAAGAGAAAGGGGAAATATTTGCAGGTTGTGTTTACTTGCGTGTAGACACAAATTATCTTGCAGCTAAACTTGCACGAGTAATACAATGCAAAAAAATTGCTTCTCTTTTATTGGGTGTAGTTATACTGCATCAGGAGGTAAACACATGTATTAGGAGATGGAATTTATTTATTAGCAGCAAGTATTATCGTAACATCAGACAAGACTAGTAATAGTAAGTGATCATTTGTTAATAGAGGGGGGTTGTGCATCAGCTCTCTCTGTGATGTAGGTCTGAATATAACAATAAATTATATTTCTGTATCATGAGTAAATGGATGAATCAAGTGATTATTTGAAACAGGACGTGGTAGAGTATGATCACATTGTTCGTTTTCAATTTTAGCATTTAAGGTTACCTCGAAATTACTAAAAGGTAGGAACTATCCATATGATGTTTGTGCAACAGAAAACAACAACAACATCAACAACATTATTTTAAATTGAATTGTAGCTCTAAACAGAAAGGCTGCAGCGTTACAAGCATTTCATCATGTTGAGTGTTAGCCGAGTTAGAATTAGTGCTGTCATCGCTTGGACAGATACATTTGGAGCTCACAGCGAGAAGACAACAGCTGATTGAAACATATGTTCAGGATGCATAATATACATATGTTATAAATAAATAGTGGATGGGTGTGTACAACAAGCCTGTCCACGAGGCACTGGAGGGAGACAAGAGAGTTGATTCATGAACATTTTTGAATAAGTTTAAATGCAAAGCATCAAGGAAATCAAACTATTTATTCAAGTCCCAAATCATTGGCCATATTTTGCAGTCAACACAGCAACATTTATTAATGTGTATCAACTATTAAAAGAAAATATTATATATGTATTGTTCTTGGGCAAATAGCAGTTGCACTATATTCCACCTTCTGCAGTATGTAGTTGTACAGTATGTCATGGTTAAGAACATAGTAACACTGAATAATTATTTGTGCTGTACAAGTACACACTAAACCTTGAATTGGCTGCCATTGCCCCCTTTTCTGCACTGCTATCAATAGCGCTTATTTCTCATAGACTTTCTGCAGTGTTAAATGGAGGGATGATATAGATTTCTATTAAGATGGCAGAGTAAATTTTACCTTTCCTCTAAACGGTCCTGTCAGACTTCTTCAGAGCACAGTAACATTCAACGTAGCGTCTATTTTTTGCTCCATTTAACTCCCAAGATGCTCAAGTTCAATGTACATCACGGTTCACACTATCACCACCTGGCAAAATAGCCGGTGGCAACTTTCCGTTCTTCTTCTCCACCATAATCTCACTTCCTCCACCTGACACCCTGTCTCTGTGAACTGACTACACTAAATCCATATTTCCGTGTGCCCCGTCCACCTCTGCTAACCTTGTCTGTTCACTTTCTTCTATACTTCCCTGTCAATCCGACAGCCTCTTTGCTGTCTAAGGCCTTGCAAATTGAGCAAACACGAGTTCAGGTCGCTGAGAGAACGTGGCTCAAACCTGGCTTGTCTGATGACCTCTCTCGCTCTCAGTTGCTACTCACCTTCTTATCGGCATTTATTTCAGCTGCTACCTCAACCCACTTCATCTAATTCCAGTCCTGCGCTTCTGACCTCAGCAAATAATTCTCGGTATATCGCTCTTCACCCCCATCGCCTCGGGCCTCCCAACCCTCCTTCCTCTAAATGTCCTGTCACCCGCCATGACGAGAAGTTGTTCAAAAGATCTTTCTCTTTACAAACCCACTGGCCCTGTCCTCAATTCGTCCACTTCTTCCTCTGTTGACCTTACCGACTTTAGTTTAAATTATCTATCTCCTTTCCCCACAGATGAGGTCCGGAAACTGATCCACAGTCTTGCCACTATATCTGATTGCTATCGCCTGCACCTATCTGCTGGGAGAGCGATCGCGATCTGTCTGCAAGCCATGTGAAGTGCTACTGTGGGAACACTTTAAAATAATGGATTTTTACAAGTTTAAAAAACAACAACTTTATCAATATGAATAATGTGATATTTATAATACCATAATATTTTGAGTAGAGCACAATCACTATGCATAATGACAGTTTATATGAACCATAAGAGAGAAAACCATTAACTGGGCATCAATTGAACTGTATGTCTCCATTTAGTCCGAGGTCTCTATATGGTGAAACCTATATACTCTTCTTAAGTTTGATACAAATATTAATTGATGTAAGATACTGTTTCTGTCTCGATGGGATTCTCAGCCAATCGCATCAGTTAACTGCCCTTAAATGAGCTTTAAGCAGCAGTAATATGTAGAAATGATGCTTCTGTTCACGATAACACTTGCTTGTTGTTGCCCATCTGCAGAAGTGTAGATGTAACAGTGTTAACTATTCTGGCTGACCAGGTGAGGACATATGAAGATCAAACTCTATATAAATTAATTTTGTGAGACACTGCAAATGATCGTGATATTGTTTTCTTTTTTCTGTTGGCCTTTGACTTCATCATTTTGCTTTCCAGATGCTGATAAATCCACTCTACACTACCTAGGTATCAAGGTGGAGCATTTTGCAGCAGAGGAGGTAATTTTCAGGTGATTATTATTTGAAAAATACATCTTTGAATATTTTTTCCAATTAAAGCAGACTTATTATGCTTTTCCTTATTGTCTGTTTTGTACATGTGATGTTACAACCTCAGTTGTCAAATTTTAACGTGGCCAAAGTGAATGTATGTAAATGCAATCCCTGTGGGGCGAAATGTGGGGCTGCATGAAGCAGGGAGATCTGAGTTGATTTTTTTAAAACTGTGAATCTTGCGAAGCTATAGTCTGGAGTACCATAGTTAAAATATGAAGCAGGAAATAAGTAGGCAATCCACTGCAAGAGTAATAAAATAAGACTTATGAAGTTTGAATTGTGACAATTCAATTTGTCCTTCTTATTTCTAGTAATGTTCTACAATAACAAAACAAATGACAATAAACAACTGATCGTACAAATGAAACACACAGAGAGAGAGAGAGAGAGAGAGAGAGAGAGAGGCAGAAACATTGCTTATATAAGACATGAACAAATCATACACCCGTCCAAGCAGAAATCTACAAGGAATGTCAGTGGCCTGCGGTAACCCTGGACCGATCTGTCACCAGCCAACTCTGAACAGTGAACACCAGGACCAACCAGAAACCGTTGGCCTGGCTGGGGGGGATCACACGCCTGCACAAATAATACCCATACACTCTGGATCAGTTATGTGCAACTAGATATAAACAAACATAACCATACAAAAAAACACACGCAAACACACATAATGATGAGGTAAATTCAACAAATCAGGGCTTTATGTATCTTGCGAAATTTAAAAAATCACAAATGTGAAAATTAGAAAAAACACAGGGCTTTTCTTCATTATTATGTAACTTCTGAAACTCATATTTTTGATAAAAGGGTGTCCATCATGTTCAAGATTATTTACCTACTATAAAACATTTTTACAATCCAAATCAAACCTCATCCAAAGTGCTTTTTTGTTGCCCAAATCTAACAATAATTAAAAATAAACCAACGTTCAGAATATTACTTCAATTTACGTAATTAAATTAAGTTTGTTCAACTTAAATGTATTAATTGTCTTAACTTATTAACCTACCTGCGACTCAGCTGCCACATACAAATGTAGCTCTTGATTGATTAAAAACAAGCACTTTAGTTGTGTCCTAATGAAATTTGAAGAAGACGGGATGACGTTACTGTTGCGACTTATTTTTATCCCAGAGGAAATAAAGATTTCCAACATTTTTGTTGCGAAATATAATCGTATCACACTCCATTGCCTGCCTTTCGTGGTGTTCAGCACTTGCCACGTGAAACGGATGTTTTCGGCTTTGTGAAAAGGAATTACGGCCCAAATTATAGAAAGAAAACAGCACTTTGTGTGCGTTTTTCAGTAGCTTTTTCTAGCCAGTGACGAGCAACAGCCCTGAGTGGACTGTACAGCCACTTCACCTCGTGATGAACAGCATTAAGTGATTTTCCACTTTATTCTTGTTTCCTCCTTCTGCTCGCCCCCTCACTTCATCACCTCTCAGACAGACTACGCTTTCCCATAACTGCCGTCAGTTGAATGCCTTTTTTGTTGGTGTTATTCATTTCCTGATCTGACCGAGTCACTTCTCCCAGCGTGTGAAGATTCTGATAAAGTATATTTATGTGTTCAAGTACAGTACTCGGAAAACACTATTTAAGCCATCATGATGTACGCAACGCTTTCGCCAGCTTGTATTCAGCTGCAGGGTGGAAAACAGAAGCATTAGTGAACAGAGCTGTAATCTGGTTACAGAGGCTGTGGCCGTTTACGGATATGAAACATACTGCACATGGCTGATACACAGTCCCACATGCATGCAAACCCATGCTCATAATATAAAGTAATGGTTTCTGCTTTCATTAAGACAGTTTTTTTTGTCATTCTACTGTTCTTCGCTTACAGTAGACATGCTGTTCCACACATTCCCATCACTATTTATTTATTTTAATTTCCTTCCCATTACCACATCACATGCTGCTATCCAAATTAGATTTTTAGAGAGTGAGATCATCTGGGTGTTTCGTTTTTTGTTTTTCTTTGTTTTTTAAATCTCACTTTATATTGCTGTTAATTTATCATTCATTCCTCCCTCATCAGCGCATTTTAAGACAAAGGTGCTGATGGTATTTTCATCACTTCTGTTCATCTGCACATTCACTGGATGTTCAACTACGTGAAGCGAAACCGATGTCTGAGGAAAGGCATTAATTAATTCCTCTGTGAATTACACCTCGTTGCTAAACGAGGGTAACTGTCACATGTGCATTGCAACAATTGTTCAACAAGCTCAAACAAATTGGGCCACGGCAAGATGTCTGCGCAATTGCCCACGGCAACCGTATGCGCGCGATGCAGGGACAATCTGCAGAGGGGAGTGATCGACACACTGCATGGCAGAAGATAAAAGGGACTGGCTCACAAGGTGGGAGTTGAGGTGGGCCGAATGCCGTGCTAAATAAATGGAGTGTGGACTTGAATACAGAGACAGCGTCTGGTTCCCTTCACAATGGTTGGACGCTTGTCCACAAAGAGGGGTTCCTATTGTCAAATGTCTTTGTTGCCATGGTTGTTGGTTTTTTGGTCTGAATGCCGGATTGAGTAATCTGTCAAGGCCATAATCGATATGTGCATTTGCAGAGAGTGAGTGAAAAGAGATTAGGCTATGTTTTAATGTGTTCTCTAGTTGTTTTTTTTTTGTAGATGAGAGGGCTGCATATTTGTGGATGGCTGAGGCTTCATGCATACAAATACCCTGAGCTCTAAAATGGCGTTCAATAAAACTAAAAACGATCTTTGCATCAGAAGTAATCTCCGTCCACACCAACACACTTGGAAGCCATATCACATGACTATTCACGTCCACTGGGCAAGCTCACGCCGGTGAAAACAAGGCGCAGATAGTCTACCCTGCAGTCTCAGCTGCTTAGTTGCAGAAAAATTTAACTTTTTCTGACCGTCATTGTTAGCAACATTTTGCATTCACCACCGGTAGTCGAGTCGTGATTGATAAGATCCACACAGGAAACCGATGCGGGTGACTGCGGCATAGTTGCCAAATATCCCGGAGTTCTCATGCCACAGTGCAGTTGGACGACAACTAACCTTTAGGATAACCTTGTTAAGAATGCAGTGCCACCATGATGTATGTCACATGCTGTCTTCGTTGGAGTTAAAGAGAGAGAAAAAAACAACTATATTGGAGATTATGTATTCATATTTATCAGTCAGGAAGAGGAGGGGGATACTTAAGACAAAGAATACAAGGACTAATGCAAAGGCCTGGTCAACCTAGCAGGTTATCAGTTACTTTCATTAGATCTGTCTCTGTGTACTATACTGTATTTGCCTTCTGATTGTATTTGGTACCGGGAAATTAAGTGGGCTCACGATTGTAAATTGATCTGTCATCTTACAGACTTCGGTGTTGCTCATGAGCTTCTTTAATCGTGGCTCGACAACAGCTACTTTGTCAAACAATGAACAAAAGATAAAGAGGAAAAAAAAACAAGTATTTAAGGTGCCCCTCACCTTATTGCTCTAAATACTTGTTTTTTTTTACAGTAAGCCGTGGGGATGGTGTCTACAAAATGGTGGCAGACCATTTTTTGCACTTTGACGGGAGATATCTATTCAACAACCACAAGTCGGGCAAAAGACCTCCAACATAATAACAGTATTACTTTCATAATGTACTGCTGCATCTAATTTGTTGTTTACTTGTATTTGAATTTTCCTGACAAGAGCTCGTCCAGTCCGCTTCTTGAAGCAGCCAACCACATTTCTTATTGGATGTTAAAAAATAATCTGTTTGTACCTGGTCAAAGGAGATATGTGTATTTTATTTTGACATGTATAATAGCACCAACAATTACATCTCTTCAATCGAACTCTCACAATTTCTAAGAGCACACCTAAATTCAGCTGACCTTTATGATGGACAGACAGCATTATTGAACTACGGACGGCCCTGACGGCCTCCTCATGGCCTTCCTCCTTGCACAAAGACAAGTTCAAAATTGGTTTATTGGTGTTTTTAACCGGCATGTCAAGCTGAGAGCACTTCACAATTTCTTTTCACGACTTCTTTTTACAAAAATGCCCAAGAGGCATCTTTAATAGATCAGCACAAACATGATAAAGAGAACCCACGGTGTATATATTTGTAGTTGACTTTTCATTTCAGCAGAAGAGCAAAAAAAAAGAAAAAGAAAGCACCAGCATGTGGTGACATTTAGATTTTTTTTTTCTTTGAAACGAACAGAGAAATAACTTCACCTTGCAGCAGGCAAAAGGTACAGAATTGTTCTCCCAGGCTTTTGATTAGATATATTAGATATCTAATTATATAACATTTAAACGTTAAAAAGACTTTCAATATCAATAATACTTTTTCCCTATTGAGCCTGACATGGGCAAAGGGCAAACATTTAACAAATTAAATCAATACATGTTTAGTTATTTATCTACTTAAGCACTACAAAACAACATAAATTGACATTATCTTTGAGTTAGATTTAAAAAAGGTTGCTCCTTTTCCCAGTGAGAATTCAAACTTGAGTTCTGCAGCTTTTTTTTGCAGATTTGATGTTGAAGCTCGTTGTTCTCATCGATTCCCAGTAGTTCTAGTAAACGCCCTCAGATATTCTATGCATGGTGTGCCGTAATAACACTTTGGCCAGCTGCTCCTTGTACACAATCTCATGGGATGCTGCTTGCATAGCTTAAAAAAGGCAGGGAGCCAAAGTAAAAGAAAAATAAGTGGAGGATTTAGAAAGTAAGGGACAGATAACTTCCAGAGAGCCTAATGCTGCGGTGAAAACTTGACTTTATTTCAGCAGGTGGAGAGAAAAATAGAGGACTTCAGTCCTTTTGTTTACCACCACAATGGAACAACGGCAAACTGTCGTAGTCAAAGGATGAATTCAGAGGATTGACACTGACTCAAATAATGTGAAAGATCGATGTTTTCTGAAGAGAGTCACAAGTTCTGCCGATACGTATCGGAACACATTTTTGAGTTTATTTCAAGGACGAGCTTGTTGCCAAGTCTGCCCAGTCCTAGAACTACATTTTAGTTGTACGGGTAATATTACACTGTCATCTTATTGTTTACTACACCGCCGGCACTCAGCGAATGCTTTAGGCTGCACCCACACTAACATTTCTTCATCTTGAAGCCAAAGATATATCTCCAGCCAGGAGGGCGTTTCAGCCCCGTATCAGAAATAATCTCCTTCCAAACTAATGGCTGAAAAACGCAGATCGCACGACCATTGCAGTACACTGGTCATGGACGTGTTATTACTTATTACAGTGAATGTCGCCATACGGTGACCACTTCCGCCAGATACCTTCACCCAAACAATCAAATGTCAACTCAATGGAGGCTTGGTTGGGACTGACGGTTAGGACGTATACACAGATGCATCCATGCCATCGCTCTTGCTGACTTGCTTGGTACGAGCCGCACCGACAACACGGGGCCTACATATCAGCAAATGTGCAAGTCCACTAAAGGGGGGGATCAATTTTTCTCACCTGCACGGCAAATCCTATTTTTGAGGATTTCTCTTTTATCGCTGCATACCAATTGACGCTGCTTAAATATGCATATCAATGTGCATGTGATCACACAGGAACGCCGTGAGATTAGAGGTTTTGACATCAGTGACATATCAGGAGTCGGGAGGATTATCTCCGCCACATCGTCGTGTACGATTCTGCTTCTCCAACTCAAAAAAATGATTCTCAAAGGATTTTAAAAAATGTTTTCACCCCTGGCCCCAGTGTTTGGAAAGCGACTGCTGTTCTCAATCTACCATGACACTATGCGCTGTCTCAGTCTGGTGTTCAACGCGGCCTCTTTTCTGTCAGGATCCGTCATTCGTCTCACCTCTCATTGTGCCGCACAGTCGTTTTGGTTAAGTTAACTTTTAGGAAAAGTGGTTAAGCGCTGCAAAATGGATTAGTTTGCCATCTTTCTCCACACTGTCAATGGATCTGGGTGTCAGCTAAGGTAATTGGATCATTGATCTGTGCATTCATCCCTTTATTTGTCTTGTCATATGTAGTAAAACTGCACTCCCTCTCTCCCTCTCTCTCTCTCTCTCGAAAGTTTAGCTGCATTATACAGTTGGTGTTTTGTGTAATTAAGTTCAGCCTCATCAAGTTTGAGCTCCAATCCACCCGTATATAAGCAGATCATCACTATCAGTATAACTCCGTGCAAGTTTATTTCTCATGTCAAGTTACTATTACTTTGATTCACAGATGTACTTATACATTAATTCTTCTCTTTTTCCCCAGTGATCTGTAATAAAGTTAAAAACACGCCAACCTCCCCAAACTTTCACTATTTATAGACAAACACCAGACCAGAATTTCACTCCACTTCAAGTATTCAGCGAGAGTTTTAGGGGGTGGGTGCACACTCATTTGCACACATTTGCATGTCATTAGCACTTCAAACCAACAAACTTGAAAGGCTTTCCTTGTCAAGACACTCTAATCTTCCTCTCTCTCCCACTCTCTCTCTCTCTCTCTCTCTATGTCGTACCCTTTCCCAGGTCTCGCACATGAGCAGTGATTAAGGAAGCTCAGGACATCAATTAGAAAGTTCAACCTTCTGTTCACACTCCTGACAGCTTCTGGAGCACTGGAATGTATGATGTGTTTGTGTTTTGGGTGTGACTTTATTTAAATTCACCTCTGCTGCTAAAAAGAAAAAGGAAAAAAAATGGAATCTCAAAAAAAGCCAACCAATACCAATACATAGCATAACAAGTATTTTGGTTGATAAGGTTGTCTCAATGTATCCGTTAATCAAAATTTCCCCATGCCATTCAGACCAGTGTTGTAGCAGTAGTGTGTGTGTGTGTGTGTGTGTGTTTGCGTGTGTGAGATTCTTGCTTTCCTGTGAAACTTGTAGCCAACCAGGCTAATTTAATTTACAAGAGAGATATTTAAACAAACTCCCTCCCTCAGTCCCCTTTGTGTGGTTTTGTGTGTATGTCCATCAGAAAAAGCGCGGTAGTATTACATTACGATCAAGCATCAAGGCAACCTTATTATTTTTCATTTCTTTTATTGTGAAAGGCGCACGCAACTCTGATTAACTCTGTCAACAATGTTATTACACTTCTAATCTAATTAAGCATAAGGCACTTCAAAGCTCACATGTAAACAGTGGCGACACTGGACAACCTTGAAAGATTAAATCAGGCCAGATATACTGTTCTTTTGATTAATCATACATATGAATGTACTTGTATGTGTTTCATTAAGTTTCATACAGCTGTGAAAACAAAGTCAGGACATGTAAAAGCCGCTGTGCTCTGCAAAGCCCTTTTTGGAAATATCAAAATGTTTCTACGAGCTTTGGTTTTTGGACACAATGACAACATCTCATTGCAGATGGCAGGACCTTTCAAAAGTTCTACTGAGATTAATGGAAACAGCAGTGACTCGCAGCAGAGTGGCACACGCTCGCAAAAAGAACATCAACAAAGCTCCATCGCCAAACGTCAAAACATGTAATCACTGTCATGATTTCATGTAAAATGTTCATATCCACTGAACTGAAAAGCTTAGACAGCCTCCTCAACTGAATGGAACTCCTGGGTGCAGACAAAAACTGAATACAGTCAGAAGTCTGTCGAGAAGTGCTAAAGATCAGCTTCCACATATGTTACTTATGTTGTGATTTAATAATTACAATGCAATTTGTCTTTTCAAACATCAAGCACTTTGAAGTATTTAATTGAGGTTTAATTTTATGTCAATCGCAAAGATGAACACGTAGCATTAGAACCCAGTTGCATAAGCCGTCTATTATGTTACTGAAAGTGCAAACATTACTCAAATGAAACTCAACAATTTTCTGATTAAGACTTGATATAGTTTGCAGAGTAAGACGAGCCAGAGACATCTTAATTTATGTAGAGATGACAGGCACGAGAGCCAGGAACAAGGAGCTCAAGGAAATTTGGGAGACACTCATTATAGAGACTGCTGGAATATCCACAGTGATGAAAGACACCTTGTGGCTCACTGCACATACTAAATTAAGCAGAGGTAACACAATCACCAATAAAACCCAAAAAACATATTGACAGATAAACAGTCCTGAGCAGTCGCCAAGGCAATTCCTCAGTTCATTATTTACTGTGCCAAAGGTTGTGCTAAGGTTGAGCGGAGCATGGAGCATTAGTTCTGTCATTCATCAGAGTTCATTCGAAACAGGGAACAGGCCTGGATTCGATCTCGCTTCCTTCATATTGATGAGGCCGGACACTGAACCTTCCATTCCCAACAAGTGAGACTAACACCTTGTCCACACTATTATGAAAACTTTCCCTTCCATTAAAAAAGAAAAAAGAATGTGTCCACGCGACCTTTTGCGAGAATATCTCCGTGTGAACAAGAACAAAAGACGACGCCAATAAAGTCGACATCAACGATATGTCAAATATCAGAAAACATTCTGAGCATGCATGGTGATGATACACCAAATATAAAAACAGACGTAGTTGCGGATGTGCCTAAAACCTGTATTCTCTGGAATGACCAGCAGAGGGCGACTCCACGTCAGTAACTTCACCTTAATTAATCTGACATCAGTAGTATTGGGCAAGGCAGACACCTTTTGAATGCTGGTAATGTGGTGTAGTGATGGTAAATGTGTTTAATACTTGTAATTAAACCTAGCAGTGCTAACCAAACTTAGACATAGCCGCCATTGGCGTATAGCCGCCATTGTCGTTGTTATTTCTAGCGCAAGCCCATTACACAAAGAAGCATTGGGTATTAAATAAAACATTACTTTTTAAAAACGTGGCACATGTTTGCTTTTGACCTTCCATATGAATTCATCGATTCAACCTAAAGCGTGACAACCTCTTTTACCAAGTATACACAACAAAGACGTACAGTGTATTGCTTTCTAAAAAGGTCCCTCAACTGAGATTTGCATATACCTAGATAAGATGGTGAACACCATTTAATTTTTTGTTACAAATTTTAAGCAAAGAAAATTATCCAAATAGAAACACAATAAATTTCTTGTATAAATAATGATTTAAATTTGCTTTAATTGCATGTTTCTGCAGTCAGCTCAACCTCCTTCAATCCCAGCTTTCTTACTCAACATCTATCAGTATTGACATATGAATATTTATCCCCCGTTTGCTTTCTGTTTTCCGGGGAACTTGGATTATACTAGTCTGTTGTTAGATAATTGATCTCGGCCGGAGACAGGTTGAGGTTGAACAATGGGACTTTGTTCTGCCGCTCTCTGTCTCTCTTTATTTGCTACTTTACTTAATTGAATTCCAATTCAAGTCCAGCGCGCTCTATCAATGAACATGGACAACTCTCCCGGTGCGATACCAAAGCAAACAGTCTCGATAAACATGCGGAGTAGCCGAGATGTTAGGAAGACAGAGAATCACGTCAGATCATTTGATGATGAAATATCACCTTGCTTAAGAACCACCGACCGCATCTATTTCTTCTTCTTTTTTATCCTCTCACACACGCATTTTCTATTACTAGTTCGAGAGGACCATTCTGTATTTGATTTTCTTCAATCCCCTGCCTCGTGTTTCCCAACTAACTGGTCTGTTGATCTTATATGACACCCTTTTGTGGATAAAAAATGTACAAGCTGCAGCTCAGGTAAAGCCAGTAAAGATGCTACACAGAAGGCCAGCGGCTTACTGAACAAAACGTCTGACAGAGAACAAGCAATGAGGAACACATGAGAGAATGTCGACGAAAATACGTTTTTTATTCTGTATCCTGTTCCTCGGATTGGTGGATGTGCACATGGCCACTTGTAATTATAATGGCTGATTAGCTGTATTTGACAAAACGGAATTTACACAATGCACTGCAAACCCACTTGGAAATATCAACTTCAACGCATTGGGATCACCTTAGAGAGCACGCGCGCGCGCACACGCACACACGCACGCACGCACGCACGCACGCACGCACGCACGCACGCACGATGAAATAAACGGAGCTCCCTCTGGTTGAGTAAACATGACAATCCTTGGCACTCTTGTGTGCACTTTTGGGTCTTAACTGCACCTGAACTCCTGATCTGAGAGACTCTAACATCTGATGCCCCTGAGATGAGAGCAACATTCTTCATTTCCCGCCCTACTAAAGTAAAGAAAAATCATGTAATTATCACACACTACCCAGCACCCAATCCACAGACACAGCAGGCAGATTCGAATCTGCATGTGGTGGCAACAGAGTTATCAAAGTCAGCTGTCAAGGTGTTTACCGTGCTCAAATATGATGGGAAAGTTATACAGTCTCTATTCCACCGCAGAAAAATCATTTACTCTAAACATCAGTAATGAGAAGCAGCCGTTCCCCTTCACCAGCTGAGCCCACAACGAAATGCCAAGTTAAATGCTGCAGGCAACCAACGCGGGCTGTGCTGCCTCCTTCAAAACCCCGACGCAGTCTCTTTGTGGTGGTTGCATTCAAATGCTCCGTCATTACCTAATCGAAAGTCTTGCATTTGATGAGGGGGAAGAGAGAGCGCTTAGCGCCGGTTTGTCTGTCATCTCATTTGTGATCTCCTTTGGGTCTCCTGTGATATTTACCGGCGCCATGGCAGCGGCAAAAAGCGCATGTATTGTCGCTCAGTCCCTGGATAAGGTGTCTTCGAGTCGAATTGAGTCCCACTCACTTTTTTTTATGAGGAAATTTGAATACTGCAGCTATTTTTCAGTTTATCAAAAGAAACCACCACCATTTTTTAAAGATGTTTGTTGAAACAGCTAGCAGCTATAGGCGGGCGTTTCCCATTGCAGTGTTTGACTTCAGCCGTTTTCACATGTGAACTCGGGACAGTATCCAGAGAATCAGGTCCGGACATTGGATTTGCCCTTTTTCACATAAGTCCGTGTCAGATCTGCTCACAACTACTGGAAATACTCGACCCGGTAGAGCGGGCAGGAGGAAAGGTAAACATCATCACATGCCCTCTTTGAATTCTCAAGTCATTTCGAACTTTTCCATTCATATATCAGCTCACTTGGACTTTGCACAGACTCTATACTAGAAAGCTGGTAGGGTACAGTCCATTTCATGTCAAGTACAACTGATTTGGTCTTTGCGTTCTCACATACACCTCACAGGGATTAAAGCAAAATCATAAAAATAACCAAAATAACCATCAGTTACAAAAGGTGGGTGGAGGTTAATTAAACATACTCAATGCAGTAGACTGCGTTGGTTAATGCACATTAACTAAGTTGGTTGTGAGTGGCCAATGAGCCGGGGCCCAGAACACACAGCACGCCCTCTTATGCCAACAGTCCACCCCCGTGTGTCCCGCACGGCATTGTTTATATTTCATTATAAGTTCCTTATAGTTTGTTCCGCAAACATTCCTCAGCTCCACCCAAAGATTAATTAGTATAAGATCCCGCCAGAGTCAGACACTGGAAGGTGTGAGCGACTTCGCGTCTTTTCTTGTAAAATGTCTCTCGTAATCCGACACACCATGTCACAAGTTCATTACCCTGGTGGGGAAATTTCGGCAACCATGACATCATTCGATTGGGAAAGTCATCTAGATTAAAAGGTACAAAGATTTGTGAGTGATCCAACTATTTTTTATTTTTTCACATCATTTTTTTTCAACCAATTTTATAATATTAAAGGAGAATGTGGAGGCTACTATCTAGTCAAAGCAAAAACCCAGTGTATGTTGTAATTATGTCAATAAGTTCATAAAGCATTAGGTGCAAGGTTTTAGTTTATCAGTTATCCAAGGTAGTGTGGACACACACGCCCAAGAGCCTCAGCGGCTTGGTGAGGTAAGAGTGGCTCACTCCTGCTCGTTATATCGCGGCTGTCCTAGTTGACTATTCAGGGCACGCCAAAAAACGACCGCCAGGCCAGCCGGGAAATGTCCCGCTGCTCCCAACGGGTTGTCCGCCATTGCCTCTGGGGGATGTCTGGAAAGGTTCAGGGTTGCAGTGCATGTGTGCAGCGCAGAGCCAGCTTTGCTAGGAGATCATGGATGAACAAAGCTACTGTAGGTGTGGCACGACCACCCAGCTTTGCTGCCACTTTGTCCTTGTGGCCATTTGCAGTACTGCAAAGGCCCAAAAAGCATTTTCCCTTATGAGCAGGAGAGTTAGGACATGGCTATGAAAAGGCTGACATGACTTCTGAAATTGCAAGGGAAGGTTCCCTAATTCCTCCCTACATACACCAAAGATTTACACCAGACTTTAAAGAAGGTTTTTTATCACACTTGACATTCCAGTAGCTTGTAATATGGTATTACACAAGCATGCATTCCTTTCCAGTGAAATCAAAAAAGCAATTTAATTTTCCTTTTTTTTGAAAGTAAGCTGAATATATTATTGGCAAACGATATACCAACACCTTTGAAAGACTTCAATTGTCTGCAGGCATGGCGGATTTCTTTCCAGCATGTCTGTCCCATGCTTGTTAACGCTTAGCTTGAAAAGAAAAAAAGAAAAAAAAGGCATCCTTCGTTAGCTGAATATGGGTGAGTCTTTCATCTGCGGTGTTCGTGACGGACCTACGAAATGATGGTGAACCAACCAAGACGGGAGCATGAATAAAGATGTTTGTATAATTAGTATATTTGTATGCATGAACTCGTAAGCAGATATAGGAGGAAAAACTATGTTTGACTTGCAAATGACAAAAATGCAGGTGTGGTGGGGGGGGGGGGGGGGGGGGAAATCACACATGTATTGAAAGATACTTCAATATATTAACTCAGGTCAGGAAAAGAGAAGATAATGGAGATGGTTTAATTTTGGGGGGAACCGAAATCTGTTTTCTTAATTAATTAACCTAAGTCTGACGATGGGACCGCCACTGTATGTTGCCAACAGGTAAGTTTTCCCCCATGTTCATAATTGTATTGCTTTCATACAGCAGCTGGGTGGGGTAGTGTGGGACACGGCCCATTGGCTTTAAGCCTAGAGAACGTCCTCCCTAGCAGGATGGATCAGCAGAGGAGCGACAGCATCGTGGATTAGTGCAGCCTGTCAAGGTCTGACGGTGCAGTGACAATTTAATCGCTGGACTGGCTCCCCGTAGAAAAAAGGGGGATGAGAGGAAGAAAAACAGGATGGGGAAGTTAAGAGGCTGTGGTGTTCATTTATGTGATTCATTTTGTCATATCAGACTCTGTTAATACTGCTGTCAACATCTCCAGAGTCCTGGGAAAAAAAACAACAACCCATAAACAGGCTCACAAAGACAAACACACACTGGCACTCTCAGCGTATCCTTAAGCTTAAACCTACAGTA
Organism: Scophthalmus maximus; assembly: GCF_022379125.1. Classification (NCBI taxonomy): domain Eukaryota; kingdom Metazoa; phylum Chordata; class Actinopteri; order Pleuronectiformes; family Scophthalmidae; genus Scophthalmus; species Scophthalmus maximus. Next base: position 13,010,444 of record NC_061530.1, read on the forward strand.
CATTTCACATCATGGAGACTCGAGAGGAGTAGCAGGGTTTTTTGTTGTTCCTTTTCCCGCATGTGCTTCCTCATCAGGATAGATGGACATGGCTGCTGAAGCATTCTGATGCTCTCTCAAGCGCGCGCAGACACACACATACACAAACACATGGCGCGAGCACACTTGAAGTGCCGGTTTTACTTGTAATCCATCTGCACAGATGGGCTTTTGAAGGAAAGCACATTAAATAGATCAATGTTAATTTAAATATGAGCTAATATCTTATGTCAGCAAAGCCAGTTGAAGCAATCAAATGTGCTGATTTTGTCATGAATCATTCTCGACAGCATGGTGAGGTCTGATCAATCAGAATCAATACACACACTACAATAAAGGAAAGATGATTATGGAACATTTGAATGTAGCAGGACTATATATGTGAGTCAACAACACCTATTCTTGCCTCTCTCCTCTCAGGGAAGAAGTTACCATGGTAATAGTAGACACGAGCTACCTTGAGCTTTGCCAGGCTTTTTAATGCACACACGCACAACGATCCACACAAAAGGACAGAGAGTTCATCCTCTGTGTCGAGGTGAATAAAAGCAACACCATTAATGGTCATTCAAAGGCATGGCAAAAAAAACAAAAAAAAAAACACCAAAAAAGCAAGGCAAGTACGACTTCTTTGCTATAATCATCGTGATTAAATGCAGCATCAAATTACTTTTGCCTGTCCAGTGTTTATCAAGCACGGCAGGGCAATTCCATTCGCTTTGACTATATTTAAACCTATAATTGATGCCAAACTTGCACTGATAAATTTTTCATAAGCAAACACCCATTATCAGAGGCTCATTAAATCTGTATTTAAACTCTTCAATGCTGGTTCCACATGTAAGACCTCACATTTACAAGCCACTATGGCCTTGATTTTGGCAATATCCGCACCTTAGAACAACTTAGGAATTCAAATATATTACTAATGGAAATACATATCGTAAACCTGCTTTGCCAGGTAAAGTGTTCCCGTACACAAATTGTATTTTCTCTTCATGTCTCTCATTGGCAAGGTGGCAGCATCAAGCTGTTTCAACTATAACACTAACTTGCAGCAGCTTTGCATCATCTGTGCAACACAACCGAGCCTGCGTGTCATGCGATGTTGATACAATGGCCATACAAGTTAGGAAACATCATGTTAAAAGGGAGGCAAGTATTTCAAACTAAAAATTCCTCCATCTGATTTATGCAAGGAAATCTTTTCCATTTATGTGAGAAAAAAAAAAGAACAGAGAAAGATTTTGCAGCCTCGGATTATTTTACTGCAGAAAGATCAGTTGTTTAATAAAGCTGAGACTCTGCACCTAAGTACCTGTTATATGTGAATGAATTAAGGATCAATCTTCTTTTTTTCTGCAGAGCTTCGTCATGCCTCAGTGTTATGACCGCTTCTCTGTATCATCAAAAGACAACACAATACAGCAGGTAGTGGCCAGAGCTGCAGCGCTGCCTCGTTCCAACTAATATATTCTACAACATCCCCCGACTGGGGCTAAATGCATGCTTTTGGTTTGCTGAGCACATGTCAAACGGTTACTGCCGAGACCTCACATCAAAGTCAAAAACCTGCATCACTGAACAGCTCCAGTATTTATGTATTTTTTAAACTAGAACCTCACTGAAAAGGTCGTATTGAAAACTGCAGAAATAACCTAACTTGGGTTCGGGCGTATCGTCAGTAAGAGCTAAGCTGAATGCGCGGCGTCCATGCGGAATGATCAATTACAACACAGTTATTTCCAACAGATATTATCAGAGGCCATAAAGTCCTATTTAGTCTGGTGCTCTGCAAGGACTTTAAGTGGCTCTGGCAAGCGCCGCTTCACTGAATTACACACATGCCCTCCTGTAATTCACAGACCTCACATACTGAGCACACCAATGCATTACTCTTTGCACCACCATTTAACCTCCCAGTAACTCTACTTGGAACTGTTGCTTTATTCCCCTTTTTTTTTTTTACACGACGATACAAAACACAGATTGGATATTTTGCCGAATGACCATCAATGTGCCTGTGTAAGTGGAAGGAAAAGATCCGAAGCGTTGTTTTTTTGAAGAAATTGTTATGCAGCACTGATATTCCGGAGTTTAGAATTAACACATCTACCTTTGAACCACCCACTTATAAATCGTTGCAAAAGTGCAGGATTTAAGCCACAAGTATATGCTATTTTTCTTTAAAGCAGATATAAGACAACTTTTTCGCTTAAACTTTTCATTATAATCAGTAAAACTGCCTGCACAGTGAAATAGTAATAGAAAAATCAAACCATCTGCGCTTATATTGGTCTCCTCTTAGTCCTCCTTTACCATGTTATTTTTCTTGGCCACCGGGACGCAGCTTTCATGGAAAAAAATGACAACGGGATTGACGACAATGAAATTGAATTGCGTCACCTATTGCCCAACTAAAACAAGGAACGGAGTAGTGTTCTCCGGGTATCTATCCCCAGTGACAGAAATGGCAGGCGGTGGACGGGGCCGAATTGACAAAAAACAACTCAACCCTTGCAAGAGGAAAAGAATCACTGTGATGGACGAACAAAAGCGGGTGAAGGGAGAAAAAGAAAAACAAGAGTGACCTCCACACAGGCATTCATTCCGTGGAGAGAGCTGAGGGGCTTGAGAAGCTTCAAAAAAACGACATGCAGTTTGTCTTCCATTAGATCAGGAAGCAACAGAACCTGCCTAATTATTAATACTACTGGATGTTTAACTTGAGGTTATTTGTTGAGTTAGCCATGATGCCAATGCTGCCGCTAGTTAATGGCAGGAGCCGGAAAACAAATACCACCTGGAACCACTAGGGGCACGGAAGTTGTCGGTTGCCTCTTTTTTTCTTCAAAGAGAAAGAAAGAAAATGCATGAACAAATCCTTTTCAAACTCTTTGTGGATGATATGCTGGGCGACTTTACATCGAATCCCTCATCTGGAGTGAAAAACAATACCCAGCCCAGACAGGTAAGGTCCATGCTACACTGGCAAAGCCAAGGTGTCCCGACGGTCTGCCGCAGGTTCTATTTGTCTCCATGTCCTGACACGGAATTCTTACACTGGGCATCAGTTCTCTCAGGATCACAGGAACATGTGTTATTTTTTAATCTAGGGCGCCCTATATACGCCGGTGGCCATTCTCTAACCCTGGCATGGGGACATGCCTCCCCCTTGAGGAAGTGCTTTGGTTGGAGATATTTTGCCAGACTCACCATCAAAATGCTGTGGTGCCGAACGCGCGAATAGGAAAACACGATTCAACGACATGATTGGGTTTGACGGTGAGTTCTACCACACTTCCTGTGGCCCATTTATGTTTTCAAAGAACATATGCAGTTTTTTTTACTTTTGTGCCCTCAGTGAGCGAGTCATCATGTAATACTCTCCTCTTTCCCATCCACAAAACGAAAACACTGACTGTCCACGTTTTTTCAAGCAGGAGACCCTCAACGATAAAGACTGAAGGAATCCCCGAGAGGCTGACTGCAACGCCAGCAGTTAATAAAAAAAAAACATTTCCCATAATCCCATCCAACAACATGGTGTCACCAAACTATGTCTTTTGTTTTTGTTTTAATTGAGGAACCATTAGTGACAGAAGATTACATACTGTGCATTCCATTTTCCACGAATAAAAGGATGGACTTTAGGAGGGGGTTGGCAGATCACTTAAGAAACAATTTGGTTAAATAAAAACAAACCCTCAGGCGTGTCATTTCTAGATATCTATAGTATACAGTGATGACTCTGTATGCAGCTTGTCCGTCGTGTATTGAACCCCAAATATCTTCAGATCTTTGAATTAATGTCCATCTATTCTACTTGTTGTATCGGAGGGCATTGTGCTGATGTGGAAGTAGGTCTTAAACTCACATTTGCATGTTTATTTTGGTCTCCTTATTAGCATCGGCAAACATGAGCATTCAGCAAAAAAAAAAGAAAAAAGAAAAGAGGGTTGGGGCACTGGCGAGGGAGGAGAGCAAAGGAAATGTTTCAGGACCAAATTAATTGACTCCCAATATTCAAATCTGTGTTTGCACCCAATGACTCAAGATTGTTCAGTCATCTCGACTTGTCTCATGTCGGAAAACATCCGGACATCTGTTATGCTCTCTGCACTGTGGCTTGGAGGAATTGGACGAGATGGGGGGATGACGTCAATGGAGGCAGCGATCGTTTTAGCTTTTACTTTCCTCTGCTCACAAGACAAGAGACGAGCGGTGGCTGTCAGCATGAGGACACTGATCTGACATTTGCTTGGAGGGATTAATGATCAACGGTAGAATCTCAAGCACCCTGAACATGAGTGTGAACAAATTTCCACAAGTAACTTTTTTTCTGTTTTAGTTGTATCCAGCAATGTGGATAGGCAATTTCTGAGGTTTAACTTATTTCAAAGTTTCTCTGACAGGAAGAAGAAATGAAGATTATGTATGTTGTGTGTTGCATGAATATATTAATGGCACAACAGCCACACTAAAATTGTTTGCAGCATGTTGTTTCGGTTTGACAGTCCATATAGTTGAATTCCGCCAAAAAATGAAACCGTGGGGAGTCAGTTTTAGCACAACACAAGTAAACTGTGCATTACCTGCTCAGCGTGAAATAGCTACGATCAAAAGTAAACAAAAGGCTGGTGAAGAGAGTGGAGCTTTTCGCACGCCAAAAAAAAGAGACAGATATCTGGACCAGATGTGAATAAAAGACAAGTGAACACTATTTTATGCCTTTCAATAAAGGGAATGATTTTGAAGGTTTGACAGTACAATACAAGTGCAACTTGAATTGTTGTTCGGAATTTGCTGTGGTCAGAAATCCTTTACTGCAACCTGCAACACATACAGCGGATTCAATTTTGTAAATTTGCGAGTTGTCTTCATTCTATTTCGCGGTTTACTGTCCTGCAAAAGCGCCGCTTCAAAATCACAAGTGCACCAGCAAGTTCCAGCAAGTGGCTATATGACATTAACATGGCAAGAGATTTTAGAGGGAAATGATAACGTTTTTGTGACTCACCACCTCGGCTTCTCTCAGGCAAAAAGAAACAACCTTCCAATAGAAGAATTCGCAAACCTGTAATCTTTTTTTTTTTTTTTTCACACAACAGGCGCTCAGCTGAAGAGAAATCGCCAGATAGCGCAACTAGGTTAGGCCCTCCAGTCTGGCCCGAGTCCTGTGGTATGCAGTCATTCGACTGTCACTAATTATAGTCCAGGGGGAAGCTGCTGTGAGTCTTCGGGGTTTCTTGATGCTGCTGTTGCACACGCGGCACATTTCCAAAGTGTTGTGCCGGCCACCGAATTTGAGAGGACACACACAGGCTGTCCCTCTTATCATTCAATTATTCACAGAGCCTTAGCCGTACCGCTGAAATATTATATCATTCAAAAGTATATTATATATATATGGTATATAAGTGTTGAATATTTCAACAGTTAAATCTGTACTGTTTCACGTCATACAAATAATAATAATAATTTAGCATTTTTTATAGCTACCAAAGTGTTGCTCCTTTCTCAATTTGTCAAACCCCATGGTTAGGTGAGTTTTCATTAAATGCACAATTCCCTGGGTGTTTTCAACTTTCCTTTCCTTTTCTGAGAAAACTGGAATAATGCCCATGTCATTTATGATGAGACCCTTTAAGTCCGGGTAGGTGTACTCATGCGCTGTTTTTCAATTCAGCGCCACTCAGCAGAATTCTTCACATTTCTTGCAGAAATGCAGGAACATGCATAGACTAAGAGAGAAGCTGAAGGTCTTAGCAGGTTGCACCCACAACTTAATAGCTCATGCACGTCCATAAAGCTGCAATATACAGCATATACAAGGCAAGCACATGTGCATTAGTTATAAGACTTCTTCCTGGCATGCTGTTTTATGTATGTGTTTTATCCAGTACACAAGAACATCTTTGTTGGCTATCACAAATGCAAGCAATGATCGCTAACAAAACGTAAAAACCCTGAAAATAACTTGCGTTTGATTAGTTTGATGATCCTTTAAAGAGCTTTGTATCTTCTGTTTTGCGTGATGTGCTCTCCATAGTGAATACAGTATGAAGAAACATGTGGCAGAGGGGGTAAAACAGAAAAGCTTGCTAATGTAGGGCAAAAAAAAAACTATGTGATAGAATTCGTTTCATTTTAGCCATTTAATTGTGTCTGGCACACTGTACGATGTGTTAAAAGCATGTCAAGGGTCTATTAACAGGAGATACCTGCATTTATGCTGTTGGGCAGTCAGAGTTTGAGTATCTGCCTTCGGGGAACAAAAGGAAAGAAAAGAAAGAAAAAGGAAAACTGCAAAACAAAAAAGTGTCAGCCGCTTTTAAGGGTGATCAAAGAAGGCTCTTGCCAGAGCCTTCTTCTTCACACCCCTCATTAAAATGCACCTCATACCAAAGAGGTCATATCGAACCACATTCATGCAAGGTTAATACACGAGTTAAAAATCCTTTTTTTTTTTTTTGTCAGACTGCTACCACTATTAAAACTTGTCAGACAAATTGAGGACAGAGGTTTCGTCACATCTGCCCCCCACCACACACACACACACACGTGCGTCCTAGTTGACTACGCATGGAAACATTTGAGTGGTCCGGTCATCGAATCAGCTGCATCCAATGCAGAGGAGATCTCTGATCATACATTTGCACAGAGACGACACGAAACTGAATGAGTGGAAAAATCACGCTGAGGGCTTTCGACCGCTCTGGACAGCGAGGACTCAATAGTGCCGCTGATAAGTCAAGGTTGCGTTGCAGTTTATATGTTGCTTTGTTTTGTTCCCAGGCTAGTGTGTGTGTGTGTGTTTTTTTTTAAAGTCACTCCAAGCCTTTCAGAGTTAACCAGCCTTAAAAGTGGCTGGTTAGTCGTCTTTAACCTGCAGGACTTACTGACGGCTGCTGTAACATGTCCCGCTGCCACGGAGGAGGAAACTAATTCGTGACAAGTGAAAACGAGGCCTTCACTCACCCCCCCCCCCCCCCCCCCCCCCCCCCCCCCCCCCGCTCCGCTCCCCTCGACGTCTTTTGCTGCAGGAATTAACCGGGGAGAAAATCTGTCAAACAGCCGAGAATTACAGCTGTCAAAGACGATGAGCTCCACAACACTGAAGTCTGGAAAATGTTAACTGTCAAAGAAAATAATTATGCTGAGAGGAACGAGAGTGAGAGAGTCAGCTGCTAGCCCGTGGTCAGTGGGAAGGAGCTGTGTGCGCTGTGAGGTTGTCAGATGTCTATGGGGGGAAGGGAAAAAAAGTTGAAGTTCAAATCCATTCACTGTAAGTCTATTTTTTTTTGGGGGGGGGGGCTGTCCCGCAGTGGGATCATCTGGGATCAGTGAGGGATCATTTCAGGACGGCCTCGATGAAGTGAGCGCTCACTTTGTCAAGGGAGCGCTATGGATTCAGTGGCTCTCTTCAGTGAACATCCATTGAATCTCTGGAACCTCAGTGCATTTTAGGCGCATTTGCACAACGATTTTCTCGCGTGTCATCGCTCTAGCAACGGGGTCTGTCAGACTGGAGACGGGGGAAAAAAAAATAAGATAGAAAAAGAGCTTGAATGAAAATGACCCCAATGTTAGTGATTAGAGGGGAAGGGCAAAGAGAGGACATGTCGATGCTGAGAGAGTAACCAAATGCCACACACACACACACACACACGCACACGCACACGCACACGCACACGCACACAGGGCGAGTGCCATCGCGCTTACCTGCAGTGTCTGTGAACCCCGGCCACGGTTTCAATGATGGAGCATTCTCCCTCGTTTAGACAAAAGGCCAGGTCCTTGTCTTCCACACATGGTTTGAAGACCTCCGAGCGTGGGCTGGGCAGTGTGGGGGCCACCGCTGGAGACGGAGACAATGGGAGACACATTTAGAAACAGTAAAAAAAAAAAAAGAAGAAAAAAAAAGGTAATTTGCTTAAATTCTTTCAACTTAAATCAAAACCAATTCAAACATTTCTCATTTCTTCAGTCTCTTTGATGTGCCACTGGTTGTAGTTTCTTCCACACATTCCTTTTTTTCCTTTTTGTACTAATTTGACCGCTCTCCTCAGACTGAAAGAGAAGACTTTTCATTCCTTGTTGATTTCTAAAAACTCTGTGGGCCTCTGGGAGGATGAACTCTCTTCATTTCAGACTGAGAAAAAAATGTGCAAGTTCTGCCTCAAGATTTGTGATCGACGCAACAGAGAAAAACAAAGTAATGATGTGGTGACGCATGTTCTTCACTGCTGTAACATGCTATAGTCTTGTAATTTCTATCGATATTGCACTGCTTTTGGTATATACACACACACATATATATATATGTATGTATATATATATATATATACATATATATAGATTGTATTTTCATTGCTGGTGCTTTTCCCTCTGTTTGTTTCAAGTGAGGCCGCTTAACCTCGACTCTTCAGTGGATTTCCCAGTCTGGTGCTTTTAGTAAACACAGTTGGATAACACAAAAATGAATTATAGACGGTGAGACGGTGGTAATGTTACACTACACAGAGGCAGAACAGGGCGAGAGACGGGCGCGGTGAGGCGGCCCTTGATTCTCTTCCTCTGGTTCCAAACCCCGAGCGGCACTCGCATCAAGAGCATGTGGCTGCCATGTACAGACCCTGCAATGCAGGGTTCTCCACCCCTGTGAAATATGCACAGCTGTCAGGCATGTGGCCACAGCGGCGTGCACATAATGTGTGCTAGCATGTGAAACCACACGCCACTGTGTGCAAATATTCTATCAGAATCATTCATGCACGCGCGCGTATACAGAAACATAAATTATCACTGAGGAGGACTTTCACTCCATCATGTAGTCAAGCATTGAAAATTGGATTGGCTGGTATTACGCTCAATGCCTTGCCAATACAATGGGATTACACATCTGATTTTGCTTTCATCCATTTGTATTATGCACACAGACACAAATGCACACACGTGTACTCACGCACCATATTCTTCTAACTGTCATCCCGGGCCTATTTTCTATCATCCTCTTGTGTGCGTCTGCCAAATCTTTGCTGCCCAATCTGCTTCATGTGCTGGCCACTGGCCTTTTTTTCAGCTCAGGCTCAGGCGACCAATCGCGTGCAGGCAGAATAAAAGGACTCGGTAATCCGTTGTTTCGTGCCCCAGTGCCCGGTTCAATCTGTGTTTTGTTTATGGCCATTGATCGATAAATCTGGGGCTCCTGATGCTAGGCCCAAGAGATGATGAGAGATCAGAGGGAACACAAAAAAGATAAATGTGGCACTCCCGGGGCCAAGCAAGACTCTGCCGTGTCAGTTCAAAAACTTTGGAAGACTTTATTTGAACCACTCTGTGTAGAAGCTCAGACCAGATATTCAGATTCACTCGGGTTTTCTTTCTTTTTTTTGGTAAACTTCTGTTTGAGGATGTATTTAACAGGTGGTGACAGTAATACTTTCATAATCTGCAGCCTATCTGTTGCACGTCTTGCATTTTGAATGCTCCTTAGAGTAATTCTTGGATCAGTTCATATTTATCAGCCCCTAGAGTTTGATGCATATGAAAGTAGGCCTTGAACCCACGATGACTCTTTCACTCTCTAGGCTTTAAAACACACCGCATTACATCTTGTAATATTAATTCCGCAAATTCCCAGAGCGGCGTGTTCAAAAGGTTATCTATTTCAAGATGAAACTTTAATAATAGAAAATAGAACACAACTTTCCCCTGTGGCGTGCACGTCCCTGGCAATAATTGTCATGGCGTTTCAAAAGTCCCTTGTAGCTTTTAATCAGATTGCAACAGTGACCACAAGTGAAAAATGACACGTTTGATACACGAAGACAACGGCAGCTATTTTAAGGCCTGCGCTTCAGGTTTAAGCACATGAGGCAGAGCTTTCCTGACAAAAGCCAAAATTGATTTTGTGCTGTAAGCCTAACCTCTGATATATTTACATTAAAGAAGTCAAGGTCATGCAGACACAAAACACCCTTTTAGCACCTGTATCAAGTAATCGTATCCGTGCTCAAGCCTTTCAAAAACTTTGTGTTTTTTTAAAACTTGTCATCTTATCTTGTTTTTCCACCCAAAAGAGCCAGTGCCGAAAGCTTTGGCTGATCTGCAATTGCTCCTGTTCTCTCCTGTACGGAAAATGGTTCAAGCGCGGCCGTCATTTTCATTTGTCACATTTTGGAGACAGAGCAGAACGTAAACTACACAAGGTCACCGTGGTACCAATGACACAGCACTTTGGGAATCGATGATGATGTATGATGTCTCCTTATATATATATATATATATATATATATATATATATATATATATATATTTTTCTTCTTTATTCAAGAGAGCCGAAGCTTCCGAAAAACTCTCAGGGACATTAGTGCAGCACCTTTTGTATATTTGTTCTCTCTTTCATACCCAGTACAGATGGAGGCAGACATGAGTTGTGCCCATACCAGCAGCCCATGATTAATTTGATCTTTAAAACTCCTGCTCTCTTTCTCTCTGCCATTCTACAAAATAAAGGCGCTGCTATTCTTCACCGGGTGTGAGGTCTCCAAACAAACAGAGCGGTGCTAATTACCCCGAAAAGGAATCTGTGAAACTTCGTAGGTCTCACTTCGACTATTCCAGCCCTGTTGACGACATCAACTCGTCTTCAGATACAGTATGTTGGCCTCGAGCAATACGGGCTGTCAATTTCTTATGGGTTCTCTTTTCATCACTGTGACAGGCAAGAAATGGTAAAAAAAAAAATAAAAATCTTTGAACGAACCCATCAAGATGGATACAGTTAAAATGCCATATTCTTTAACTATTCCCTCGGGAGAAAAAAATAAGCGAGTTAAGAAAGCAATAATAATAATAATAATCAGTTTCTTCAATTTGACGAAGCAGAATGGCGATAACGTGGGCTTGCATGTTTTGATGTGATATTTCGCTGTGTTGTCGTTTGTTGACTATCAAGGGACTGACCCTGAAGATATCAGTGTAAACCCTGTAAAATGATCCAAGCAAATCGAACCAATTACACACCGTTTTTAGTGAAGACAGATTTGTGCACGTTTCGATATTAAACCAGTAGTGAAAGCATGTCACAGTTTTTTGTTTTTTTTTCAAAATGAATCTTCATCTTCATTATTGAGTTACTAGCTAATAAATGATGTGTCCCTTGCTTTTTCTTATTACTGAGATGTAGTGCCACGACTAATTATGACAAACGTACCATACAAGTTGCCAATGGGCTCAACACTTCTAATGAAGCCCTTTTTTTTTTTTTCAAAATATAACCCTCCTCATGCAAGCCCCTCAAGCAAATTCAATGAAACACAGCCCTTTTGGTAACAAAAAAAAGAAAGAAAAAAAAAAAAAAACATTGTGGAAAATGTGCTAATAAATGGCGGCTGCATTGGGAGCGTGATTAATCCCGGACTCTTTGAAATCGTGTTCACGTCTCTCCCCCTCCCCCGCTGCACAAAGGCAAATCCAGATTGCCAATTCCCTCGGTAACTCTCAAGGAATCCACTGGCTGGGGATCGGCCAGATTCAGATGATGCTTGAGAGATCACAGTCATCTGAGAGGAATACTGAGGCGACAACTTCTTCTCAGTCGTTACTATTGAATCGCTTTTGTGCAATGTCTTCTTAAAGTCAGCAAAGGAAAGAAAAACAGAAGAAAAGAGAAAAACAGCTTAGAGTAAATATTAGAATTTCTTTTCCATTTCCAATATGTGGCGTTATTTCTGACGGGGGAAACATCACGTTGCTTGGAGATCTGTTGTCGTGTCAGCGTGAAGGTTACAATAACTCAAGAGCACAAGCAAAGTCCCATGAAGGGCAACTAGTGAATCAAAATAAAGGTGCGTGTACTGCTGGGTGTAAGCTAACACGACAAATGATATTATTGTTGAGAAAGACACATGGGACAGTGTCAGAAAATGTTGTGTTTTTCATTCAGACATAAAAAAAAAAAGAGAGACCGTACTTACACGTTCTTCTATAGCAATTCAAACACATCGAATCAAAGCGCACCCAAAGTGGCCCGGGGCCTGTAGATATCATGCTGCAACGATATTTTGTGGTTACCACAGAGACTCCTTCGGTGTTTACCTACTTGCTCTGAACTTTGATCGTTTGTAGAACAGCATGGAGCGAACTCTGAAGATTTCGCCAAGACACAGATCCATTTAACAAGCATCATTTTGAATGGTTACGGTCGCCTTGACAAAGCTATGAAAAGAATTCCCCATGCCCTGTGATTATCTCCAATGCAATAAATGGTGAACGTTCCATTCATAATGCTTTGCTGCCGTTATGGTCAGTGGCACAAGTCACCTCTCTGTTTCACCGTCCAACTTTCACATCTTAGCTCTGCTGCATGATTACCCCTGACAGTAAATTATAGTGCGTCTGAAAGCAGTTGTTATGTGACAGGTTTTTTTAGCGGCTGCGACTCAAATACAATTTTAAAATCTTGTATTACGCCCTCCCGAGGTGAGAAGTCAATCAAATTGTATGCAGTAATTGTCCCATGGACGCCCTCCATATCTTATACATACTCGGCACACACCCACGAAATACTATACGGATGCAGTGAAATGCACGCAGACGCATACTCGGACTGTAGACAGAGCCTCCTTGGTACAGACAACACAAGAGACAATTCCATTTACAACTAGCATTTTCCCTCCATGCCTTCCTTCTAATGTGCTCATTAGTGTTCTTGTGCTGAGCCTTATCCCCCAGGAGACGGTGGTCGGGAGAGAACTGCCTGTGTTTACTGCGGTACACATCAAAGAGAGCCTTACTACGTAAAAGGGAGAGTCCTAAGAGAGCCGGCTGATTGCTTTACCCATCATGCACCGCTGCCTTTTGGAGAGAGAAAATATGTAGTCCAGTGGACGTGGACAAAACATCGGGCTTGACAGAAAGCCAAAACATATTTAGACACATGTTCAGATCGTTTGACTGCAATGTCTTGTGAAAAAGGGGGGGCCAAACACATCGTCTTCGTATGCCAGAAAATCGCCTGATCAAAAATGATGCCAGAGATTCCGGCATTATCATTTAAGCTTTCTCTGAAATACCAATTTTTGCCTCGTAAAGCAACGACTGAACAGAATCATTCTCACGTACACTCTTCACAACGCCACCACTATGCGGTGCATTATTGTAGTGGAGGTCAATACAAAAGCAAAAGGCTGTGCAACTCAGTTCCTCTTATCTTTCTGAAGGTCGAAGTTATGTCATCTAACGGTGGCGTGGATCTGCCACGGCCCACTGCATAAAGAAGCAGATGCTGTATCTTGTAAAAAAAAGTGGATCATGTTGATCATGTCAATCATGTTTCTCTATAAAATTTGGCTGTCTAAGTCAATTTTAGTTTTTGACCTCGGGCCCTATGAGGCGATAGCAAGTAATAATCCAACGTCAACCGAACAAAATAGATGTTAAATGCTATATACTATTATTTAAATAAGTTTCATAATAATACTTACAGTGGGATAAACGTCAAAAGCAAAAGGAAATATACATCGAGCTAGTAAGCGTGAATAAAGGACCTTGAAACTCCAAGCGGTGGGCAAATTATTCAAAAGACGGACGAGGGGTAAGGACTTCTTGTCGCCGTCCGACATAACACTCACACACAGCCATGGTCAATACGTATAAGCCTACAGTTCAATAGACACACGCGGGGTAACCTTGTGAGGTCTGTTTGTCAAATATTACACGGGCGCGCACACAGATTCTGTACTGTATGCCTTGCATGTTTATCAAGACGACAAGCCTCGGAGACCTTCTGTCCCTGACCTGACACAGAACAAATAGTGGTTGACCCACAGAACACTTGGCGAGAGGTGGCCGTGGGGGCCTGTAAGCAAGGTTAAAGAGCACACAGCCTTGGTGGCCGTGACAGCCCAGTGATGGGCCCCTCGACGGGACATTCGTCACAGTGACTCGGTTTGTCCTTCACTCCATTCCCATTGGTGGTGGCTATAGGAACCCCACCCCCCCCCCCCCCCCCCCAGCCGACCCCAGTTGTGACACACTGTACATTCATTGTTAAATGTTTTACAAATGCACAAAAGTTGATCCTGAACTTATTTGCCATCTGAAGACATGCAGCCGCAAAGGTTGTTTTTCTATGTATATATAGTCCACAAGGGAAATAAGAGAAATGCATTTTAATTTCATTTTTCATTGGAGGTTGCATTCAGGAGTCCAAAGCAACCGTTTTTCTTCTTGGTCACTGCGACCCCTTTGGGTCCAGTCATTATCTACTACTATCATTATTAGTCAAAGGCTTTGAATATGTCCACAGTGGCTGGCCCAAAGCAGCAGGTTAATAAAGTAGACCCCCAGAAGACATCAGACATGCATTAAACCTTAAGGGAACACTTCACCCCCTGATGAAAAGTTTTAATTATCTACATCATCTCCTGACCCCGTGTCAGCTGAATCTTGATTAAAGTTTGGACGATCAGCATCCGCACAACAAGTGAGTCCCTGCAGCTCGGAACCCCTCCCTTCTCTCCCACACCGGCTCCGAAACAGATCATAAAGTGACCGTGAGATTTCTCCCACGCAACATAGCGCAAGTGTTTTTTTGCAGCCAAGAGGCCGCGCAGTTGGTCCAAATCGCCTGTGCTGCGCTCCATCAGAGCGCTCGGCTTGTTTGTTGTCTGATGTGCACCGTACCTCTGTCGGAGGTGTCTGCACTGTCAGACTGAACCTGCATCTCCGGTAGAGGAGACTGTACAAACATCGGGGGAGCTGCCACCGCCGCTGACACCGGAGCGAGTGTGTAATTTTGAGTGGAACCGTTTCTCGAGGAAAGCACAGAAATTCAACGCACCCGTCTCCTGCAGAAAGGAGGAGGAACACAAAATAACTCAAAAGAGTTTGTTCTTTTCCTCAGCAGGAGCTCAAAGCACATTGAACATGTATTCATGAGCATCCTTTACTTGATTACATGATCTTGGAACTACAACTGTTACTCCCATAGATGGAGTATTGTAAAAGCACCTTTAAGAAGATAATAAGAACACATAGGGGTGCATGAATATTAAAGATGAATACTGTCGGGTTATTATGAGTACAGTGGTGTGTTTTTGTGAAGTTGCCTACAGGGCTGTCAAAGATGATTTGCCACCTCAGTTGCACATTACTCCGACCGGGGTGGTGATGAAGCCACAATGCCCATGCACCGACTTCAAATTGGAGTTCGTAGCAGTGACTCTCTTGTTTTCCACCTGCAGATCCTCCTGCGGCTGTTTTTTCGGCGATCAAGGTCAAAATGTAATCCCGTCAGATGTGATAGACTCACTGTTTACGACCAGGATCCGTAATGAGGTTTCTAAGAATGCTCAAACGCACAACAGTATTATTAGATGCAATTTCTCCTGCGCTAATTTGTCTTCACAACCCATTTGCAGTAATATGGAACTAGACAGATAATTTATCCTGATTCATTGATTGTAATTTGGGGTATAATTATCTTAATATACCACCAGGAGGGACAGAGCTATGTCACTGCTTATGGTCTCAGAAATCAAACAAATGTGCCATTTGCTTTGCTGTTTGCGGAGCCTAACATTTATGTTCATGTGTTTGCCGTATTTCTTTATTTGGTGACAGATCTGTAGGGTTTGAGATAGCTTTGTTAGCTGTGACGGCAAAATATGTGCGACACATTAGCTAAAGCACTGGGATGTATAGTAGACACCAAAACAGCCATGAACATGCGTCCGATCACTCTGCGGGAGGAAACTCATAAAAGCTGTTAAGAATCGAATGAGTGCCTCAACCTCATATTCAACAGTGGGCGATGTACTTTAATGCCATTATCCACATTACTTACAGGGCAAATAACGGAGGATAACCAGCAACTGGAGAAATAAATTTTGAATCTATCAAATGTATATTTAATGAGCTTTAGTGCTTTTGCCACACCAATGGCATTACATTTAGATTTGGATTCCAGGACAGGACCCTTAAGAAATGAGACACAATTTAAAGCTTCCTGTTGTTTTTGCCGGGATATACTGCAGTGTAGAGCACCCGTCGACCGACGGACGTACACATTAAATCGAGAGTGTATGGCGTTTGATGTATTTTGAGAGGAGACACAATATCCACTCGTATCCAACTGATGGGATAATAGCCGTTTGGGAATATTCACTGGAAAGATCAGGAGGATACAGCCCCAAACATCCTATTCAAGCAACTGCTCTAAATTCATATGCAGCTCTTTCACCTACTGAATAACACCAACAAAATGAGTTTAAGTTATATGAAAACACTAATCTACTGATATGGTGATTTATTGCAATCTGTAAACGGTGTGCGTGTGTGTGCCTCCGTCAAAACATTTCATTAATTTCCATGAAAACGTATTTTGCTCTTCATTAAAATGTATTAACATTGCTAACAAAACATTTATCAAACGTGACATATTTGGCTTAATGGGCATCTAACTGTCGCCACACTGCTGATACCACACTTGTCTTGGCAGTGTTTGCCTCCATCTGCCTTTTTTTCTTTCTTTTCATTTTTCTTTTTTTGCATGTAAGACTATATTCAAAAAGATGGCATAAAACTTTAATCCTGGGGGTTCTAGAGGATTATGCTTTGCCAGCAGGAATCTGGAAGAGAGACTGCGAGGTGCAGCTGAATGAAAAAACCTAACTGTGTCTTCATTCACTTACTGTGATATCACAGACGCCATGACAGTCGAAGCTAAACAACGCCGCTTCCCTCATGCTGATGAGAGGAGATGCATGCATCTGAACTTATCAGAATCAGAATTACAGTGTTATCAGAGCACAGTTGTGTTGAACGGCTTCATTGTGAAACACCACCATTTTTATTTTCCTTCCCCGAGTATTCGCCATGCGCCCCCTCTATGCCTGCCAAAAGTATTTGAATTGGAAATGACTCAAAGTAGTCTTTTATGCAGCACTCATCTCTAGATGCGGTTTCGCAGAAGCAAACAGATCAAATACTCTAATACTAATGAAAAGAGAGGAAGAAAAGCGGAGAAGGGAAAGTTGAGAAGCCTAATTTGCCTCGACCAAACGGGTATAAAGCCGAATACAAAGACTGAGAGGTTGTTTTGGTCACCAGCTACTTCTGTTTACCCTCTGTTTCTTCGGTCTCGCTGGCGCTCTCTCGTTTGAGTTCGACCAACAAGATGCAGGCAATTACGAACACCAGCGAAGACGACAGGAGAGCAGGGGCAGCATGCAACATGCGAGCCAGCATGCAACATGTGAGCACTCCACAAGAGACACATCGGATAAATTCGGATTTTTACGGTTTGTGCCTCTGCGAACTCTCCGCCCGTCCTCAAGGGAGCTGCGAGATGTTGCAGAGATGCAACATCAACATGCATCCCCGATTCAGCAGGAGCGGGAGGGAGTAAGAGAGAGAGAGAGAGAGACAGAGAGTCGAACGATTCAGCTACGCGGAGCAGAGAGTGGCTTCCTGTCAGCGCAGTTGATTAAAATTCCTGGGACCAAGAATGCAGGGTGTGATGTACGACGAGCAGGTGGTGTGGGTTTAATATGCATGAGCGGACGGCTCCTGCATCTGCAGATTGGCAGTCACTGAGCTTGCCTGTCCGCTCCCCTGGCAGCTCTCTTGGCATATGGAGCCACCGAGGGCATACATGAGCATGAGCATGAGCAAAGCGGGGGGGGGGGCTAGTCTTAACACCCACTGATACAATTTCCTCCTTTCCGCGACTCCTGAGACCAGTGGGACGGCAACTGGTTCCTCAGGCTGCCAAGATGAAGGTGGAGGAGAGCGTTGTCACTGCGTTTATCTTCTATGGATTTCATACTAACAGAGGGGAAGATCACAAGTGAGGGGGATTAGAGGAGCTGGGGTAAAACATTGACAGAGATGGGGTGTGGGACTCACGCTTACTGGAGGGAAGGTGTGATTAGCCCCTGCACCAGCTCATCCGGTGATTCTACTGTATTGATATGATGGAGCTAAAACAGCCCTCCTCTGAGTTTGGAAGGAGGGGTTTGTCAGCTGGTGCTGCCTTACATTGTACTGTATTTGACGCAGAGTGGTCTAGCTGGGTAAGTATCCCAGGCGGCTGTATAGTTAGAGACGATGTGGGTGCATTGCAAAGTGTTTTTATTTTTTTGGCCCCCGGGCCTGTTTGTTATTTAGGTGAGTCAATGTGCGCTGCAGTTAGGGGAGAGGCGCGGCACACTGTAATTTCGATGTCACGTTGGTGTCGTCCCCTGCCCGCCTTGAGGTCAACGGGTCACTTGACACGCCACACCCGTTGGTGGCGACGCACTCTCAACAGACCCCTTCGAGAAATCACGCAAACGCCCCGTTTCATTCATGTCTGCCTCCGCGTTAGAGTTTTTTTTCTTCTTTTATACACTCTTCAACCAGCAGGCACGTCTAACGGCGCAGATGAGTCAAAAAAAGTTACGTTTACAATTACAGCAGTAACACCAGGGAAGATCAATACCTACTTGCGTCTCTCATTAGCGTTGGAGCCAGGATTGCCTGGAAAGAGATCAAATGGGCTCAGCAGTGCTTTTCGAGGGGATCACTGCGAAAGCCGCACGCCCAATAAGAGAGATCATTTCATGTATTTCAAGGATTAATACATTCATATTATGATTTATATCTTTATTTTAATCATTAAACTTTTCTTTTTTTTTTACATCACAAAATAATAAAAAAATGTTTCACAAGGGTTTATCTCACTGACAAAAATACAGCATCTGTCAAATCAGCATTTTGACCGAAGTTTAACCTCGCAGAGGTAGAACATTCTCTAGAAAACAATTGTCAGAGAGTGATTGCACAGGTTCGTGCAACCAGGAACGAGCTTTTGCACTATAGCCACACAAACCTCTTTGTGCTTACTTTCCCAACAACAATGCTTATTAATTGCCAAACTCCCCCAAAAAATGGCATTTGAAATTCAAGTGACAAAGCCCTGAGAGTGCATGTGAGGGAGGGTCACCAAAACAACAATCTAAATGTTAATTTACGAACTTAAATTCACATTGCTGTCTGCACCAAAGCAATGCAGCATATGACTGATCGCAGAACAATACCATGCAGTAATCTATATAAAGTAAATCTATTTACTGTGGATTCATTAATTTGAGTCGACATTATGTACACCTGCATTGAGTCATTTTTGTAAACACAATGAATGGGCTTATTGGATTACATTAATGATAACTGGCTTGGAAAACTCACCAGGGGACAGAAGTTAATCCCAATTATAAATCCCACTAACTGTGCATCTCGTGGACAAAGCAGGGCCCCGACGAGTTGTGCTCCGCCTCAAACAAGGCAGATTTCCCATGTCACGCCATGTCGCTCAATATAGCCGACCGTGTCTTGGGGGTGGCTTCCTCTCTGCGCGCACACGCAGAGTTGCCGCAAATTCGCCCTGGCATTATCAACCCCAAAGCTGTACAAAAATAAACTCGGGAGGGAACGCGCAGCCACACACACACCCGCAGACGCCCGTCTGCACTCACTGGAACAGTGGGAACAGGATTACGTGCCTTTCAGACTGCTCACTCTCGGCAGAGAGACGTAGCTCTGATCCAATCATGGCGACACACGCACAAACAAGGAAAAGGTTGCGGCCCGGCCTCCCCCGGGAGCGAGGCCTGTCATCGGTATGACTTGGCGAGGAGGGGGGAACACTGTCGTAGCAGTGATAATGGGCCAGTTTTAAAGGGATTTAGCAAAAAACCCCTAAAAAACGTTAAGTGGGAGGGGGCTGTGACAACGAGTTTGTGAGGAGCATTAAGTTAATGCCGCAGGTTTTATAAGCGCACATGCACCTCCAGGCTTGACCGTGACGCAGCGCTGCCAAACACACACTGACATACTGTCTCCAATTGTGCAGACGTGCCAGAGTGGCAGCGTCGGCCCCCGATGCTCAATAACTGAAATCCTGTTCCTTAAGGGAGTGTCTGCTGTCTAATTCGAGCCAAATCATGGTCTGCTTAACACCTCACCACCTGCTGTGTTTATGTGCACGAGTGTGTGGGGACGGGAGAGAAAGGAGAAGCGTGTGTTCAGAGCTAAGCCAGGAAAAAGTGCGGTAACTGCACAGGAGCGACCTGGTTGTCTGGGTAAGCACGACCCACACGCACACGAGCTCATTTTTTAAGTATGATTTTCCGACACTTTTTCATTTTCCCGTAATTCCACCGAACATGCATACTGAGCAGTGCTCACAACATGGTCTGTTAATTGCAGGGCTTCAGAATGACCAGCGTGATCAATGGGACTTGACGTTAATGCAAGTCGCCCAGCACGAGTGCGCAAAGTGATTGATGGCGATGATTTTTCCTGTCACACAGGAGTTGTTAAAATCCCTCCAAAACATATCCCCCCCGCCCGAAATATTCTTCTCCATTCTCCTCTACGGCCTCCATCAAAGGACGCACGAAAAACATTAAACCTGACGGACAAAAATGTTGCGCGTGAATGATGGTCGTGTTTTCAGAAAGCGGTTCTCTCCGGTGCCTAGCATTCCCTTACAGACATATTAATCAAAGAAGTTTTCGCTCAGAGCCATTTGGGGATGAATACAATACAGTCCCCATCGTTCCTCCACACAACAATATCGCCGCTTCTTGATATGTCACAAGCAATGATTGCCAGGGGCAAATCTATTTTACTGACTGGGTGTTTGTTTCCAAATTACCGCAGACGACTTCCCCTTGAGGAAACGAAGGTAGAGAATTCTGGCTCCGTGGACAAAGTGAGAAATGCAGATGTTCCTCTGTCTTTTGGTTTGGTTTCTGTCAAATTTGTCACGTTAGAGACAGAAGACACGGCTCAAAGCAGAGAACAGAAAACTCTCAAGCTGAAGCACCAGATAAAGTTCTTTGGATGGCAAACAAACAGAGCTTTTCATTGGAGTGGCTCGCAATTAATCAAGGAAAGCGGTTGCTACTGACATTCGTGGTCACTGCAAGCTAGAACCACATTAACAGTAAAAATTGGCTTCATTAGCAGAGGGTTAAAAAAAAGTACAACGCCTGAATGATGCCATAGTTAGATTTTCATAATGTCATTTAAGCATTTATACTAACACAAGTAAAAATGTGATGCTACTGATAAAAGCCTTTTGGCATTTCAATTTTACATTCTCTATTCATGGCATCAGTAGAGTGAGTGAACTGTATTGTCATATTATCTTCTGCACTAGCCACACCAACCATTAAATCATTATCCAGGCACTAAACATAACCAACCCAAAGTCTTAACAACCAGCAAAGCCGGTTGCAGATGTGGCAAATACTGTTATAAGATGAGATGATACAGATTGCATCAGGGTAGAAGAAGGAAAAATAGAATTGTTTTCTGAACAATTTCAAATGCAACTTTTGGCATTACAAAGGACTGAATTGATGAGATCAAAGCATATTGTGTTTCAATGTAATTATTAGTATAATGCGAACACGTTAAGGCAAATGCTCGGGCTGAAAATAGCAATTACACTGTTGTCGTGATTGACAAATGGGAGGGCATTGGAAGGCAGCAATGACAAATTGTGCAGCATACCTTAATCCAGTTACACCACAACAGCAGCGCACATTAATGCCCTGACTGCAATTTCACGTGGCAGCTCGCTGATCTCGCCTTTGTGCCTCCAGAGCAAAAGCGACAATTGTCAAAAATGCTCCCAAAAATAAGCTGTCAAAACTGATGTTGATAGTGGGTAATGGTTTATGTAGCCTTATTGACTGCTCCGCTGTGACAACCCCGACCAGCCTGCAGTCTTTGCTCTCGTCAGATGGGTACGTGTTCCGAGGAAGATTGCGAACTTCTTCTGCCAGACCCTCAACTTGTCATGTTCACTATTTTCGTTCCAGTGCAACCAGAGGTCAAGCGCCGAGGCTGCGCCATGTTCAGAATGTGTACAATGGCTGGGATCAACAATATCTTAGCAATAACTTACAAAGATTATGCAGATGTTTTATTCGCTGGATCACTAGAGGTGATCTAATGATATTGATAGATGTGGAGGATAAAACAGAGCCTTGAAAACAAGATGACTGTGGTTTGCATCATCCCCCCAAAAAATCTAGTAGCAAGATTATGCCACTACTTTGAAAAACAACCAAAAAACAACCACAATTCATCCATATGCCAACTCAGCAACCACGAGTCCGTGGTGGTCGAACCTCATCCTCCGGCTATCCAAATCTTGATTGGGCAGTTTTCGGTAGCATCAGCGAACTTGACATTTGTAGCGTATAGAGCAGAGGACACATAGTGAGCAGGCAGGGGATTAGTGTCTCGCTTTGATAGGACAAATATCTGCTGATGGATGTGCTGGCTGTTACACTGCTTGAAGCATCAATCCTGTGGGACAGACACTTGGACCACCAGCAATTCATAGAAGGATTGGTTCAGATGCTTTTGTCTCTTAGTTGCTTTTGCTTAAAGTGACCATTATTATTATTATTACATATGCCGCTCTTAAACCCACAAAGTGTACATGCATTTTCTTGGTCTCTTGTTAACACTATGAAGTGTTATTCCTAACAGAATCACTGTAAGCTTAGCCATCAACATATACTACTTTGTGCAATATATAAACCTCTGTAGCATATGAATAGCATCTCGAGAAATATGTGCATTCTGTTGAGGCAGCCCATGTCATGCTACAGAGACACTGGGCTCTTGTAGTGCCAGCCAATGCTGCCATCGATGACAGCCACCCCCAGCTGAGCATAAGCAAGACAGAGGATCTAGCAGAGGATTTCTAAGGGAGCCGCTGACGCCTGTCAACACAAAGCATGAGAAAGAGGTGATGGTACACATAAATAACATAACTGGTCAGGCTGACTGGACTGACATGGAAGCATCATAAGGCAAAGGCCAGAGACGGATGTTCTGCTCGGAAGGCTCAGGCCTGTGGGGGTGTGTTCGACACTAGAGTCTGTCAATCATGGGGAAGCCCGCTCCCATCTCTCTCAGTCATGCACTAAGCATGTAGCATGATAGTTGAGGCCATAGGAGCGGGTTAACACTCAGTGGGGGAAAGGTTTCGACACTTGGCACGAGTAAGTTTACTATTCTTAAAAAGTCTGAATATGTTGTTGGACTCTGGAGTCACTGCCTGAGAATGGAACATGCAGCAAAGAGAATATTACGTGCTTGTTTGTGTTGACAGCAGTCAAAAAAATGTGCACTGGTTCCCACCCAAACAGCCTCCAGCTCAGCCAATTAACAAGGTGTTGGGGCAGGATGCTTCCACTGCCCTTGTGAACTAGTCAAGATATTTTCTTAGTTCATATTCACCCAATTTATCCGTAGGGCATCTGTTCGCACAAAATCTCATCTGGCTCATATTTCTCCAACATCTTAATTGTATACTTGTTGTCCCTGTTTTATAAAGAAGAGATACTGTTTATGCAGGGTTGTAAACCATGTTTGTACACTGTAAGGGAAACGTGACAACAGCTCAAATCTGTCACAATCATCATTTTGATGATGCATACACAATTACTGGACAGACCTCAGATTTCCATCTGGTTCATAGCCATGATTATTCTCATCATAAAAACTATCGTCTTCTGTGCTACTAGCACTTTTTAAATAAAGTCATGACTTTGCATATTTGCTTTGTTTGTTGTTAGGGTCCAACGGGCTGAAAAAAAGATTGTAAGGGTGTAACATTATAAGCCCTGCAGTAGCCCCTTGCATATCATATTTGATTCATAAGGGGGCTGACCAATCAGTGCGAGCAAAAAAAAAAGGAAGAAAGTGCCACCATGCATAAATGTCATTTAATCAGCCTCACTACATAACCGAAGCTGTTACACATAAAACTCTGCCTAACAGGGTTTCTGCACATGCTGTCGTGGAAATGTCAGTAGGACTGGTGCAGAAAAGACGCATAGGTTGGGAACAGCTGTCCGTATCTGGAGTTCAATGTAACGTCAATAGGCACAGGCTTATCTTCACTTAGATCTGTTGCTATGCCTATGCAATGACTGGAATCCAACATAATAGGTCTCATCCTATCTGTAGCCCATATCTTTTCTCCAACAATTACCTTTGTCTGAATCAAGCATTTTTGACTACCTTTACTTGTCTATACTTATAATGGTCCTATATCTATGTACTTATCTGCTTCTGACAGTAAACGCTATAGTGACAAGCTTACCTTGCCTGCACTTGATGCCTTAAAGTGACACTGTGAGTGAACATCTGCAGCATGCCTTTGACCGCCGCTCGGATTCTTTGAAATTAACGGGGCTAATGAATGCACACTGTTCGGTGAGAGAAAACAAAATCAGCCCGTGAACAGCGAGGCTCGCAGGAAATGGCAGTGAATCAACGGAATTGCGTTTACATCTCGCTTCAAGGTGTTTTTATAATTCAGCACATACCTGTCAGAGCTGCACGCAGTTTCTAAATCACAACGAATACACCCTACAGTAAAGCCCTGTATAGCTTGAAGTGAACCAGAACTGTGCGTGTACACACACACACACACACACACACACACACACACACACACACACACACACACACACACACACACACACACACACACACACACACACACACACACACACACACACACACACACACACACACACACACACACACACACACACACACACACACACACACACACACAGGCCCTCTGCAGCCATCAATTCACAGCAGTGAAGCTGACTGCAGCCTGCCCCTCTCTCTCTCTCTCTCTCTTCCCCTGTACCAGAATTAATTTTTCCCCAGAGCTGATAGGCTACGCTCCACTGCAGCCAATCCATATAATTAGGCCGTCAGCAATGTAAACCCCTGGCTCAGACTTGAAGTCCATTTCAGTATTAAGTGCAGACATGACAATGGGTTCATCAAATGCGAGTTTTTTGCTGTGTGAATGTGATAAATTGTTCTCCCTCACTCTTCTATGTGGCCCGTGGCTACACACACTACTGTCTAATGCCTCTGTTCTGTTACACTAGTTTCTCTTCCAGGGCAAAGGGGAATTTTCTTCTTCTACAACACTGAAAGCAAGACGTGAACTCTCTTCCTTTGGGTTTTTACGATGCATTTACTAATGAATCATTTGATAGTGTCTCACTGGGCAATAAAATATTGGTGGATGCAGGGACCCTCGCAAGGTGTCCACCCTCACCAACTAACTCCCTCCCCTCCCTCAGCCACCATAACCTAAGCATTTTTCCTCCCTGAGCCAATTACGTTTTGGTTTTGAAGGCTGATCTCACTCCATATGGCGACAGCTCTGTTAATCGCCACCCTCCCAGAGAACTGCTGCATGACAGCCTGCGTGTCAAAATCATTATCAAAACGGTGAGGCATGGAGAGTGGAGGGAGGGAGAAAAAATGTAACGCGAATCTGTGAATGTGCGTCAGTGCGTGTGTTTTTTTAGGGGGGGGCAGGGGGCAGCGAGGAGAAGGCGAAAATTAGCCAGAGAAAACAAAGTCAATGAGGCATGAAGGAGGCTTCCCACTACTGTGTTTGGTCGAGGTATTTGTGCCTCCTCAGTCACGGTTACCACCACTCCAGGGGCAAAACGGGAGAAAATGACATCCTCAGGATGGGAGGTGAGGGAGGGGGGGGTGGGCTCTTGGAGAACAGTGAGGCTCTGACAGGATTTTTCATGTTTACCTAATCCTTGTCTGCCCGCATGTGTAAGCAGACATTAACTTGTGGAATGCATTTGTTCACCCCCCCCTCCCCCCGCCCCTTTCGACAAAGTGGATCTCCTTGGATTGAAAGAGACCTTTGGGATGAGGTGTCAAGAGGAGGGCACGTTGTACACAATGCTACGAAATCAAGGGTCGGAAGCTATTATGGTCCCAGTGACTTGCTTTGTGCACTGACTGATTACCACTGGGGAAGAGGGAAATAGCCTGCATAAGCCCAAATACCCTTGTTGCACATATTTACTCATAGCAAATTTATGATAATAGCTACTGTATGTGATCCTTAGCAGACATGCAGACATGAATTTACTGTAAAAAATAAAAACCATCCATTATCACTTTAAAAAACAAAAATAATGCTTAATTAAAGATTATGATGCCGGGCTTGCTGCAGGCATATGGAATAATTCCTAGTCAATTGTAGAACAGACAGTTTTTTTCTTCCCAGTATCATGAAGTTACATCAGTTTAATCTTTTTTAGCTATTCCTGTCACCTAGTGAAGAGGTAAAATACAGTCAGTATTTAAAGAGATTACAAAATCAATACATTCCTGCGGTTGCATTCCTCCCTCGTCCCCGGAAACTCTGGGAAATCGTGACATCATTATCCATATCACAGAGGTATAACCTTATCATCATTAAACATGGAATAAACAAACATGTGCATAATTAGCTCGACGGGAAATTGATTGGTTCGGTTGTTGTTTCCATCGCGAGCCACATTGTGTCGCACGCTGAGTTGCTCATTTGGGCCTCACATATACAAAAGCGTGATGGTAATTCATCTTCCCTGTAATCATCATTACTGTTGTGATAAGTCTAACCTTTAGAAGCAGCAGGTAAAAGACAAACAACAGCAGGGTAACATGACTATTCAACTTTTAAAATTTAAATTTAAATTATTTTTAAAAATGTTTGGGGTTTTTTGTCTATTCAAAAACCAATATGGTACAAATGTTATTTGGTTATTAAAGTAGAAACCACATCATATTACATGGTTTCTATTTTTATAAATGTTTAGCAGCGTGTATACTTGAAGCTCACATCCTTGCTGTTACTTCATCCATTGCCAAATGCTTTTGGCGTTTGCCATCTTTAGCTTTGCGTGAACATTAATAATCATGAAATTCTCCGAGCAAAGTGCAGCACAACCTTCCTGATTCGATGAGTTAAGCTTACTGGGAGAAAAAAAGAAAGAAAAAAAAGGTCCTGGTCAGTGATGCGAACACTTTGAATGCTAGATAAACAAAACGTACATGACACAGTTTAGTCAGTGTGCGCTGAGGGTTACAGCCTGACTGAGTCACTGTATGGCTCATGTCACAAGGCCTTAGACTTTGCCACCTCACACGACACACATGCCTAAGGTCAGTGTCACTGCCCTGCCAAGAGTTGACCTTTGATCAGCTGGAGGAGTGCTAAAAAGTGCCCCGAGGTCTCTCAGAGTGGATGGGGGCGGGGTTTCTTCTCCTGTAAAAAACATTAAGGTGCTTCGTCAACCCACGGTCGATCTCTGAGCCAGAGCGCATGATGCCAGATATCCGGAGCCAGTGCGACTGCTTGTCGAATGTTAGCAGGATATTTATCATCCGGTAACCGGTGAGTGGAAAATATTGAAATTCGGCGAGCTACGGTTTTGGCCACAGTCATATCAGAGTCCTATCGCAGTCTATACATAGAGCAGAAAACATTTCCCTCCATGCCTCTGAGGTAAAACGAATTTCACAAAGGAGAATTGATGCAAGACCCCAAGATTATGGCAGCTACAGTGAAGATTAACTTTTCTTTTTTTTTTCCTGGAATTGGATTTCTTTTAAGACAGATATGTTTTAGTCCCCGGGCCTCAACTCTGTCGTGCCTTAACCACTTTGTTAAAATACACCGGCCCCTACAAAGGGACTGCTGGCAGGGAACAGAGACGTATCCATTCCACATGAGATGCAGTTTGAATTCCCATTGCATATAATAAGGCCAGCTGATATCCCCTGTTCGCCAACAAGCTGGGAGGTAAAGCTAAGCACTAATGTCTCTTAAGGCCCCATTTAATGCTCAACATTAGATACGTATACGCAGACAAACGGAGCCTCTGCGTCTGTATTTTTGCACGTCTTCCGAGTTTACAAATAGGATGGAAGGGAGCAGTACCACCGGAAATCGTGGGGGGGGGCAGTGTAGCCAGTAGCTCAAGCGAGATGACCCCATGACACAAGGAAGCAATTTCAACAATGCCGGAACTACTTGAGGAAAGACTTTGCAACTTGGTAAGAAACTACATACATCTCTGCCATAATGTACTGCCATGATGTATGGAATCAGAACTTCTTCCACAGTCGCCAACGTAGAGGACGCATTGAAGTATGTGGGTCGTGAGGGGTAACCTCGTTTGAAATGGACGTTTCTCTTTCCGTACATGAAGGCAACATAAATGGGATAAAGGGACAAGGAGGAGAGATATTGATGTGTAAGAGACGCATGGGGAAAATGGAGAGAAAAAAAAAGAGATGAGAGAGAAAGAAAGAAAGCGAGAGGGAGAGACAGTCACACTTGGTTTGCCTCATCTCGGGGCGTATCATCTGGCTTGCAGGGGGAAAATTACTGTACCAGTCCCCCAAGGGCCAGAGTGACTTCCTTAACCACTTTAATAAACTGGAAGAGTGTGATTGCCCAGACAGTGCTGCTGTCACTGTGTTAATTAGACACACTGCTTTATCAGAGCAGGCCACTCATGAACCAACCAAGCATATTACCATAAATGCTTTACTATCAGCCTGCATGGGAAAGCAAATATAAAGCATATAATCTTAATCCACTGTCATTTGGCTAAATTATATGTTGCCGTGTGAAAAAAACAAACAGTATTCAAATCATACAAGCAATTCTAGCTCAGCTTAGACTGAGTAAGACGACGTATTAAACAATAAATTAACATGCAGTATCCAAACTACATTTGTTTTGAAGAATGAATTTCAAGTTGAATGAAGTCTTTGAACCGTGCCATATTTTGCAATCCTCATTACCAAAACCAGCCCTCTTCCTCATTATCCAGAGTATCCCAATTACAAACTCGGTTTACTGTCTCCTGGTGCTTTTTCACCTACAATGTTGTTTTCCACATCGGCTTATCAGCATATGTTTAATCCTCAAATTATCGCAGTTCTAATTTAAGACTGTAGTTCGGAATTGTTTGAGTTGTAAACCACGAGGAGGGTGTTTACCTACTGCCTGTTTAGTTCCGTTTTGGTGAAGAAACGTATACAGTCTGCACAGAGGTCTTGCATGCATTTGTGTTCATAACAGCAATTAAATGTGACGGGCAGCAATTAAGAAGTGCAAGCCTGTTTACAATAGAAAGATTTATTGAAGTCTCTCTGCATAATGTTAACTTTAAGATCTGATCTGTAAGATCATATTTAAGTAATGCCTTTAATTAATATAGGTCTTTAGTTAGGGAATGGAAACATTATATCACACCAGATAAGATCAGACAAGTTAGTCAATATGCACAATCAGGTCTATGTGCTCACTGTGACAAATTATCCTAATTTTAGGAAACAAAGCTGCAAGGTCGTTTGTTCAGTTTTACACATTTGAAAATCACACCATACAGTATAAAGACATAGCTCAAAGCTACTTCATATTAAAGCTGATGTATTCATCCTCGTCACACTCAAGAATATGGGGGGGGGGGGGGTGTTTATTCACCCTGAAGACAGTAGATATAATAATCACATCCAACCCAAGTTTTCCGCAAAAAAAAAATGAAACTAGGCTATTGAATAATTCATGAGCTGAGTGTATGTCACCAACTCAGCATTTAGCTTGAGGAAACTGTGAGAAAAAACTCTGAGAGGGATACTATTGTTCCCCTTTCATCTCGTGTGTATCTCTGTACTTGGTATATTCAAAATTCACATCTTCATAATGGGGGGGGGGGGTTTAACTGTATGTCACTAACACAACAACAAATGTCCAAAAGAAAAAAGAGAGGTAGAAATGAGAGCTGAATTATGTTCAGAGGAAATCTGATTCAGAAATCATCCCAGACCTTAAAGAAAACATGCAAACATTTATGTTTTAATCCTCTTGGGATTTTACAAAGATACAAAAACCCATTGATGATAGTGTTCAGCATTTTCCTCTTTGGTAACCATTCAATGCATTTAAAGTCTGAATTTGTCTCCCTAGATTGTAGTTTTCATTATTAGAGTTCAGTATTTTTTGTCCTAGAATTCTGGGACAGGTGGTATTATTAAATTGCATCTGGTCAAATTAATTTGTAAGGGCTGTCACCAAGTCAACCCAGACTAAAATCTGAAATGGATAACAATTTACAACATCACAATACAAAACATCTGCTCCAGACATTCTTATTCAGTAGTAATGAAGCAGGTTTTTCTGCATACATACAAGATACGGACAATGCTAATGATGATGACCTGGGGTAGTAGGGGTATGGTTTTCTGTGTATTTATATGTATTATGCATGTGGAACATATTCTGAGTCTTAGAGACATAGACCATATATAAAGATGGACAATATGAAATCACATTGATCTCCTGGTGGCTGGCTGCATTTTAGGTAATAAATCCTGCCTCCTCCATGTTAGTGGATGGGACTTGGACCAAATAAAAAAGTCAAGAGCATGTTAAGTACGTTTTTTCTCAAAGACGGTTTTCTTTCATTTCTTGTAGGTCTTATCACATTTATGTCCAATCATTTTTTGGCTAAGTTTAATATTAAATTAACAATTTGATGCTTTAAAGACAGGGTGAAACATCATGATTGACTAAGACTGCCACAGGATTGGATACCATGGCTCTGCATCTAGATCACTGATGCGCAAACTCTGGCTTCAAATGATGCCGAAAGCGCAAGATTGCGGAAAGTGTATCCAGGATGTTTTAGCTTCATTTAAATCGAGAGGAAGTGGAGTCACCTTGTACATTGTTATATACAGTTTATGCTTAGAGATGGCAGACCTATCGGGAGTGGGGGACACATCCTAAGATTTTGAGAGGAACTGTGTGCTTGAGGTCGTGGACTCAAAAGGCACACCAAAGGACTGTTTATTTTCCTCGCAGGTTCAGCAGATCTTTATCTATTCTCTCTGCTTGGCTTTTGTTGTTGTTAATTTTCTAAAAATCAAAGCAATTTGCTATTAGATATTGTCTAAGAAGCTCAACAAACAACACAAGAATGCCCACAAATGCACGGTATGTGTCTCTCCAACAAGCACTGGTCAAGAGGGGGAGAGTCAGGAGTGGACTAGAGGGTCACTGAGGTACATCCACTCAATTAACCTTTCTTTAAACCTGGCTCGGTCTCAGACGGTGCTGGCAAATGAGCTTTGGAGATACAAAGTGATTTGATTAAGTGTGAAACAGCCGGGAAAGACGGGAGAGGAAATGTTATTGTATAGGTCCATAGTACTGTGAGTACTTGACTTTGCTTTAAACTGTGTTATTATTTTATTGGTGCTGAAAACAGAAGACAAAACCAGAAAAAAAAAAAAATCTCTTGTGTCCTTGGACTGGCCAGCTTTCACAGCACTGCTATTAATAAAAGATAGGTCGGACACTGTCCACAAGAATGTGAATTTACTTACTTAAAAACTTATTGTTATATGCCCGGTTTGTTGTGTGAGACTGAATGTTATTCTGGTGTATGGGGGAAAGCAAAACAGTATTTCCAGCATAGAACATGAAGGAAAAAGTTTTGACAATACAATCCATAGAGGTTATATATTGAATAAAACTATCCGAACCTTCCAACTAACACATTGATATGCTCTATACAACAGAAGAGAACAGAACAGAGCAAGATAATCTAATTTGACTTAGTGCACACAGGGGTTAAACTAATTTTGAAGCCATGTTGGTACCTGCCTGCTCGCTCAATTTACAGCATAATCTGACAAACTGTTCAGCACTGTTCAAACTGTACAACACCCCTTGATGTAGAAGATGCGACAGGCTTTTGTCAGAAAATTGTGATTTGGATACAAGTATACTTGTAGGCCTGCTCAGATCATCTGGAGCCCCTGCTAAGAAGAGCCCGATGGTGCCTGTGCAAGAGCAACGCAGCAAGCACCATAGACTGCCCCAAATTTACTAGGGTGTTGTCAGCAAGAGCCTTGTAAGTGGATTCGATCGAATGGCAGTACCAGTGGGTAACACAAGCTTGGTGCTAAACCAAAACGTAACCGTACACAACCAGCTCTGGCAATGCGGGGCGGTTTGCTGAGGCAACAGTGCTAGAGATTGCTGGGCATCCAAAGCTGCTCGCAAGGCTACAAGAGTCTGGAAATCTAGAGGCGCTGCATTCAGAGGAGCTAACCATGCCAATAGGCCAGAACCCCAGCGTTTATTAGACAGATAATGTCAGAAGTGGCACTGCACTTAGATCAAAACAGTTCGGGATGTGTCTTAATGTAACAAATGTGACAGGGCCGACTGAGAGGTCTAACATTGCTCTTAAAAGGTTGACAAGGCAGCGGCACTCAGCCAGGAACAGTGCTCTGCTCATTTGTGACTCCACCATCAGATATGTGGCTGGACGGAATGTATTAACATGTGCTTACCGTCTCTCAATTTGCGTACTTCCACAATCACAATCGCTTTTTTTGAGTGCAAACGTGCATTCACACTGACAACACGCAGTGCACTCACACTGACAACACGCAGTGCACTATGCGTACTCAGACGGTGGACTCCAACAGTGGCTCCTATGGCGTCAGGGTGGACACACAATAAAGTCAAATTTAATACATTTTTTACCCATCAAGTCAAGGGAGCAAAATGGCCAGTAGATATTTTGACTACAATTGTGGTCAAGTGTTGTAATCATAATTTCTAGATAGTTCAAATCAGCCAAGTTTGATTTAAGTCAAAACTACCCTGTAAAATTCACACACTAGTGTGTATACTATGTACACGGTATATCACAAATAAGTGCACTAATTAAGTATCTGATTTGAGACACAGCAACTATCTGCCCAATGCAAATGTGGCTGACATGACAAGTTGATTCCTCAGATCCTGTCAGAGCACAAGACGATCGGTCGGACTATTGTGCAGGGTGTCAAGAATGACTCGACGTGGAAACAACGGAATACTTAAAGAAAGATTTCACCCTACTTCTCAACACTCGCAAATTTAAAGGACAGATATTCCTCCGTGACCCAATGACAGCCAGGGAGAGCGATGTGCTCCTTCTTTCACTCAGCTTTAAATGCATGGATACAGAAAACATGTTTTCAAACCAACAGAACTGGAGCAACAACTCTGTGTGGCCATTTCTACGTACTCAGCCACCCATGTCAGTGCCAGGGCACAGGCCCCTGCCGAGCTGCAGGAAGACGTTCCACCTCTAACCAAGCAAGAACAGGACAACAGAGTACCGCCAGAACACTCAATGCCCAAGGACATAATCATCGCTGTGCTGCGGCCTCCTGGCGCCATCAGCGATGATATGGCTGTGTTTGAGGAACACAGTGATAAACAACAGCCGCTGGATTGTCTGTTCAATGACATGACTCAGGCTGGATTCCTCCTCCAGGACAAGAGCCGCGATGTATCCCAATCACCTGGAACACAAATCCCTCGACTTGGGAAAAAAGGAGAAAAAGGAGGAGGTGGTGTCTGCGAGAACTAAGCTCCCTCTCTCTCCGTTGGTGCCGGCCCACAGGCTCCCCTCTATGTATGATTTTTTTCTGCATTAATAGCAATACTGATTACATTTGTACAAAAATTCTTAGAAATTGTGTAGCATATTAATCCATCCATGTGCACATAAGATATTCTGCCCAACAGCCTTTAACAGGTTTTCAGGTCTTTGGCAGTGGATTGGTTGCATATGATAAATAGATCACTATTCTTAGGCAACTTTAGAGCATCAAAAAGAATGACAGTTGTCCTTAAAAAGAGAAACAAGAAAATGATGCTTCAGTATTTAACAACTATCTCAAATTATGTTTTCAAAAGCAAGATTATTGAGAAAATTGTTTAATTACAGAGTTCAATTCGGTCTCCTGAAACTGCACATGGATCTTCGTGCAGAACTCGACACTGTTGATCAAAAAATACTTCTATTAAGCTTGGAAAATAAGGAAGGGGTCTCTGGAACAGTCCCCAGGTGGCTCAGACCAGATGGCAGGCCAAATGTAGTCGTTTCTAGAAATTATGAATTTGAAAGAACTCCCATGATGTATGGAGTCCCACAATGATCAGTTATTGGGCCCTTAATATTCAACCTTCAAGTTTACTGACTATAAGGCTTATCATAGCTATGCAGATGACACCCTCATCTTTCTTGCAGTCTCAGATAATGACTATGCTCCTATGGAGTGTTATGTTTGTGCCTTGAAGAAGTAAACAACTGGATGCAACAATATTTTCTTCAACTAAACAAAGAAATTTTTAAAAAGATAATGGAGGCTGGAGCTTAGTGCTTGTCTTGATTCCAGAACAATAAAAACCAACAACCAGGTAAAGAATCTTGATGAAATCATTCAGGAGGATTTAAATTTCAGTTACTGAATGACAGCTTTAACAAAATGATCAATCTGGCAATTTAAGAACGAAGCTAAAATGAGAAACTTTGATTTTGGGAAAGATTATTCACAAAAAAAAATTTTGTTGGGTGGATAACTGCCGTGAACTCATTACTGGCATCCATTATAAGACCATTATACCGTTGCAACTCACTGGAAATGCTTCTGCTAGAATACTAACAAACTCAAAAAAGAGATAACATGTTTCTCCCAAAATATTAATAACTTTCTCATTTACTTACTGAATACAAGTTGGTATAAGTTCTGCAAGGAGTGGTCAGTTAGTGGTTAGTGGTAAATCAAACATGGGGAAAAAAGGCTTCAAGCATTCATGATGCCCACTGCTGCATCAGCTCCTCTTGGAGCAAAGATATGCCTTAGTCTATTTCCCACAGCTTTAAATGTATCAGTTTTAATGTTAGTTTTATTTACTTTATTGATTCAGTTTCATACGTGTCTGTACTTGTATTTATCTTATACTATACATTCATCCTTTAAATCTTTTTTTTCTCTTATCATTTGTCTGTAGAGCACTTTGAGTAACCTGTCAATGTGGTAAAGACTAGTATGATTCAATTTGTTTATAGAGTGAACTACATAGTGTCCTGTATACAATAAACTTGTCTGCTAAAGCTCATTCAAGCAAGACGTTCATTTTGGTAAATCTCACTTTGTATTTCAGCCTCTGAAAAGACAAAAGGCATTATCATCAGTGTGCAGGCATTAAAATGCATTGCGGTTTCCCAGTCTGTGATGAATTCCGCTAATTAATGAAATGTGATGGCACCAATACTCACAAAAAATGGTATCTCAAGATAACTTACAATCGGGTTTCTTTGGGCAAACAATCCGATGGCGGACTCTCTCTTTAGTATGCAAGTTGACACGACCTTTCCTTAATCCATGCAAAACTGTGCTTCACGACATAATCAAGCAAAGAAGAAGTGATTAAAATGTTTGGCATTGACAAGATGACAATGCTTTGTCTTCACAGCCCTTAAACAAATATCAAGCTCAACGCCCCATGAAACAATAACCCACACAACATTAATTGTGGCATCTTTCATTTGACATAAATTGCAATTGAGCATAGAAATGAGTTTGTGCAAAGGGGATTGAAGGGAATGTTACAGATCTTCCATTTTCTGACGTGCTGATGTCAGATTGCGCCGTCACAACCATGAAAATGTCAGGATCAAGGGACCCTTCTGGTTTCAGATCACCATCGCTGTTTTCTTTGATTGCGTGGGGTAAGAGAATATGCAGTGAATGGTCACATCAGCCAGCCCAGCTGCCCAGCATGCAGGCCGCTGTCTCTGCCCTTTCAAATCTCAAAGAGTCTCTCCCCGGCACTCCAAAAACTCCTCTCAAGTGAGATTGCTGCTTTTGAGTGTGGGTGGATGAGACATGATCTCATTCGGCTAGGTGATGACTTTGACATGAGCGGGCGAGTCACTTGGATTTGTTTGAACAGAATTGAAGTGCGGGCTATCTGTGGCTCAAAGTGGGGGCTGGGGGGGCGAGAGGTCGATGATCCTCTGGACTAGTCAGAACAAACATGTCCACTTATGGCCAGATGATGCAATGTGATGTGTCCCCTGGCCATGTGCAGAGAACATGAAGAGCCATGACCTGGATACATGTCCCTTGGCGACGGAGAGCTCTGCAGTGTTTATCATGAATTTCCATTGTTTACTGAGTCATGTTCATTGGAAATGTACTTGATTATACTTGCCGCAGCCAACATTTAACTTGATTTAAATTGACTTGAAGTTCGAACTGATTTTAATTTCAGATTTTTGCTGCAGGGCATAAAAAAATGAGCAGTCTGTTGATAACTCACCTTAAAAAGGCTGCCTTTTCTCATCCAATTTCAATTAACTTTTCTATATGGGTAGAAGTAACATATTTCACATTTAATCGCAGTAATAAGACTTCGAGAGAACAAAGTCTAGGTTGGTGCCTGCAGGCACACTAGAAATATTCTTAAGAGAAAACAAAAGTAAGGGCCAGTATTTTTTTTCTTCGAATGATTAGACATTTCATTAGGCTTGGAAATAACACGGATTAGGGCTTCATTAACCTCCTACCTTTTCATATTCTTTCAAAGCTGTGCTATGCAGACCAGTGCAATACTCGCGAGATGTTTTCCCTGGTGTACTACAAATAGTGATGCTGCAGTACGTGAAAAAAGAAAAATCACAGGGCCTCCTCTGATGGTGCTGCGTCACTTTTTTTTATATGGCTTAAAACCCACAGTTAAAAGAAAATGCTGTACAAAGGAGAACATTACGAAGCAACTGCACATGGAATTACAGTGGGATTTCAGCGGGTCTTGTCAACTTAATGTGGACAGACTATTTTCTGCCCTGAGGATCAGATGCAAACACCACTGGTGTTGATTTGGCATGAATTTAAGATTGGAAAGTAATCAGAATCCCGAGTGCTAATAAAAGAGGGACAATATGAATTGGACCGACGAGAGAGTGTGTTCTTTCACTTCGGCGCTATTTTTAAACCATGACGTCTAATGGTAAGCAGGGGGTAGCTTACTTCTCTGACGGTGCTCTGGCTTTTTGACTGGAGTCAGCACCTCTGTTTCAGATCACATGTTTGAGAGGCCAAGAATGAACAATGTGCACTGGGCTTCTGGCACAGACAAGCGTCAGCACTGCCAGCACACTTCATCCATCCACGCTGGCAGCCCGTCTATCATCCGCACTCTGCAGTAGGCCCACACCTTCCAAGCACATTTGGAAGCAAAGATTACTTTTGGAAACGCGGTACTACAACCGATGCCACACAACACCCTGCCACATGGAGCTCACGTGCGCAAACGAGCTACCGTGGCTTCTCGCTTCGGCACCGCAGTCGGCTCATTTACATCATCGGGTCTAATTGCCAGTCATGAAGAAAAGCATTAACAGCACACCAGGGCCAACTGGCCAATGGGATCTCACCAGTAGCCACTTCAGACTTCGCTGGTCTACGGGGTGAAGTGTCACTTGACTTGTTTGGGCATCACTTTTCTCTCTCTCCCTCATTTGCCTTTGCTGCCATTTTTTTTTAATAGACTCGGAACACAAAGGTCGGCCAACACTCAACTCAAATTAGTGCACAATCTCTGCAACCTTATTTGACCATCTCCTTCACATCAGTGCTACATAATGTGGTGCCTATATTTCCTGTGTTCCCGTGTTCTCATTATCTGCCTTTTATAGGAAGCAGTTCTGCTGCTCAGCACCAAACAAAGTCACTGAGTGTGTACTAAATACAGGCACCTTTGCCTTAGATACAAAAGGCAATTTTTGATTTTGAGATTTTATAATGAGATTTAAAAGGTTTTTAAAAAGCCTTTTCTGTTAACCAATTTGTCAAAAGCCTTCAGTATTGCGATTTTCAATATACCTCTCTTCAGGCGAGACACAAAAAAAAACATTACCATTGACACAACAGTAGACTGTGTATATTTCCTGTATAATAATATTTCAGTTTGGGTTTGTGCTGACTCCATGGAGGGATATATGATGACTACTGTTTTTTGCAGATGTTCTTCACTGTATTTTTTAAGGCATAGATTTGTATAAAATTCTTGGGGTTTTTTTCTCCTGCAAGAAGAGGGGGGGAGAAGATGCTGACTGCTAGTTTGCAATCAATAAGAAACTTTTGTCAACAGGACAGCTCAGAAAATCTTCAGGTATAGAAAAAAAACAGGGAAAAGCTATTGATTATGAATTACTTTCAGTAAGCAAAACTAGTGCCAGAGAATATTCTCTACCTCCTAAAAATGAGACAAATGATTAAATTCAGTGTTTCCAGTTGTATAATTCATGTTCCACTTGACACTTACTTCTCTCCACATCCTTTTTTTTTATTTTTCCTTCACCATCAATGCCAGCCCCCTCCTTGTTTCCCGCATCGGCTTAGTGCACAGTCTCCTACATATCACATGCGATGAAAAGATCACCAGGGGAGCAGTGGGGAAAAAAAAATATATATAAATCACTGGAATCATAACCATGGTATATACATTTACAAAGCTCTGTGAGGTCTTTTCTGTGCAGGAGCTGATCCTTGAGGGTGGTCGATTATTATTAACTCTTCAGAATCTGACATTTATCCTTTATCCTATGTGGCTTCATCCCCGGTCTTCACTCCCACTGTTCACTTGATGTATATTCATCTGAAATGACATTCTGAATTGAGCGTGTTAATATATGCGAAGGTAGCTTTGAGGGTTAGCAGCGCCCATTACCAACAGCTGAGGGGACAGCAATTTAAAAAAGGAACCAGTGGGTTTCTTGATGTATGAAGATTAATGTCATAAAATATACATCAAAAATGATCTTCTGTGTCTATATACTACAATATAAATATATGCAAGGAAGAAACAAAAACTTTAACCTAACCCTACAGTATGAATTGCAATCCTAAATTTACATCTAAAATAAATCTGTGGGCAATTAAGATTCTGTCTTGTCCTGCCATTTTGCAGTTAAATGTTTTTAAAATAAATGAGGAATCTTTAACTGTCATGTTTTTACAAGCAGAATTACTTACAGTAAAATCAATTTTTCTGATCAGCAAAGGAATATGGATACTGAATTGGGGCCTCACATAAAAATGTTTGCATTCTAAAACACCAGGTTTTGAAAGATTCAGCGATGATTTTATCCAACCACCCTTTTGTGAAATTCCACTGTGATTGCATCCAGACTCGGAAAAATGTCTCTGTCAATTGCATGGACTTTTTTCTTCTCATCTTTGAGAGCATGCAGGGATACATATATAGGCATTCTCTGAGGCCCTCGCTGACGGCTGTGATTAATTGACAAGTTGACTGACAACTCAAACACCAAGGACTGACTTTATATTCAGGATTCACCTACGAGCTGGGCGGCATATCACCTCACTTTCCAGGAGTCAGAAATACAGTTGACAGAGTGGTTTGACTATTTCAGACGTCACATTATCGCTCATTGCTTCTTTCAATCAAATTTGCAGCCCCCCCCCAAAAAAATCATCAATTCTGTCAGAAATGCATCATACAGGAATGTGTCAGTAAGGAATTAAATAGGTTAGAAAGCTACAGGGTATAGGTTCAGGGACTGTGTTTAATGATGGAATCTGTATGTAACAAACACGTTTTTCTTGACATTTGAGGAAATATGCTTATTGGCTTTCCTGCCAAGGAACTAAATGAACACATAATGTCTCATTGAATCAATCCACTGGTTTCCACATGGGCTTACGATTACCTCTCTTCTGCAAAGCAGAGGAAAACTCATCATCAGGTTTCTCAATTTCACATACGGTCAAATATAAAATCCACGCCTTCTGTGATTGGGAATAAGGACTGTATAAACACACTCATGCCCGTTAGAAATATCATGAGGATTCTTATCCTTGCCGAGAAGCAAATCCACATACAGATAATTTTAGATTTTCCTGAAATACACATGACAAGTGCTTTAAAATCACTTCCTACTTGCTTGCTAGAAGAGCATCAGTGGGGAGACGATGCTCAGACAGTGCCCTGCAGGCCACATTTCAGATGTCATTTTCAAAAGCCGTGATTGTCCAATTGATGTTTGTTTTGTTTCATATTTGACATGAAAAAGTCTAAATAAATATACCAAGGATGGTGTGTCATGAGCCCGCAATGAAAGCAGACATATTGCTCGATGCTACATTCCCGTGAATCACTTCAAAGTCCCTGAACATGCATTCTTACATTGGGTCACTGACACAAGAGAGAAAAGCCTTTAAAATCAAAAGCAGAGAAGTAAACCGCAGGACCCTCAGGCAGTCAATCAAGACCTGGAAGTTCCCGTTCTGCACTGATTTTCTGATTGTGGCTGCATTTCTTATCTTCTTTCTCTTTTTTTAGATCCTCATCAAGTTCTCTTTGACCTCAGTGTTGACCAGGGCAGAAATCTGGCATGATTGGAGGACTGAGTGAGAGAGGGAGATAGACGACGAAGAGCAGGACACAAAACAGACAGCAGAGAGGCAGATTTATAGAGGGGAAAGTGAGCCAGGGGCTTACTCTTTTTAATAAGCGGATTCAGTATTTTTGAGTGTATTTTTTTTTTAAATTTGGACATTACCTCATCCCCTCATCGTCTCACTATCCCCATTTTGGTGTGGAATCTTTTGTTGTGTCTTACATCACGTGAAGCTATGCCGAACGAAAGGTTTTCCACGCGAGTCACCGAAAGGGTCAGTTGTTGTTGGTTAAGAGCTTTTGACCGATATCAACTTGTGCTGCGAGAGTGCACCGCCGTCCCATTAGTCGCGGGCAGGTTGGCACAACATCCAACTACGGAGATGGCGGACAAATCCATCCGTGTTTCTCCAGACAGTGTTAATCCCCACTGATCTCCTCCCTGCACACACCCTCCTCCATCAAAGAATCAGACTATGGAGAGGGAGGGAGAGACATAAAGAGACTGACAGTAGAAATGCACAGCGAGGAAACAGTGTTAAAGAGGAAATGGGCCCGAGAGAGTGAAAAGTGGGAAATATGGACTAAACATCCCAAAATCAGCCTCCCCCACGATGTTACAAAGGCTCACTGTGCTGCCATGATGCACATGATATGTTGGAGAGGATTACGCAGTAATCACAGGGGTTTGGCTGTCCTCACAAGGGAGTATCTAAATCCCTCCTCTCCCACCAGCAGTTGAGCCCTCTGCTGGCTTCCCTGACGTATGTACCTGCGCTGAGAGTCAGCGGCGCCGGGGGAGGATTTAAAAACACTTCTAGGAAGAATTCGGAGGCCATTTATTTGCGAACAACCTAAGTGGTTTGTCCCCGAAACGAGCAAACACCTACAGTGCGTGTAAAAACAACCTGGGTCATGTGTGCATCGGGCAATGCCTAAAAGGAATTCCCAGTTTAACCCGATTATCTGCATTTCTTTGGGAGAATGAGCACACCTAAATGTCTCATTAAAAAAAAAGAAGATTCCAAGTAGCCTATAACAAATCCAACCTAATTGGGAAAGTTGCTTGACAAACATTATTGGACTAATAAGTTACCATGCATAGATTTAAACTCATCACAGACCACATTAGATCGATGTGCATGTCCTACAAAATGGCTGCCAAAGGTCTTTTTATAATATTTGATATATTATGTACTACAGTAAGCTACAGTATTCAGCCGCTCAACCCTAGGTTGCAATGATTAACCCTCGCGATCACCTATGATCAGTCTCTCCCTTTAACATTGACTGAGGAGATTCAGATCCTCCGTAGCTGCCGTGCAGTGTATGAACACAAAACATTGCCACTGGACAAAATCCAGGGTTTTGTCCGAAAAACTGATGTTCCCCTTGGCAAGTGGGTTGTAGCTGCTGCTGCTGCTGGCGCCAGGTCATTTTTACTATCGCCAACTGCATTTCTTTGTTTCTTTCGTCTTCGAACAGCAGGAAATATCACCAATCAGGGCTTGAAACGAACACCATGTATCCAGACAGATTTGGGCAAAAGTTGTCACCGTTTAAATGCAACTCTGTCTCTCCGAGCTGACACGTGGAGTGAGGAGAGTTTTCTTCCCTCTGGTTCTTGAATGAGTTCCAAGCATCTCCAGCACAGAAAGTTTCGGTAGGGTGACCTTCCGTCTACTTCGTTTGGTTAATTTGGACAAACCGAACCATATCCGCTGTATGTTATTCACTAAAGGGATTGTTAAGGTCTCAATACCAGTTTGTGCAGTATGAAACAGTGCAGGAGAGTGAGACTCAGACCTCCCAATCTGTTCTTCTTCTTGTTGTTGCTGTTGTTGTTGTTGTCTGACATCTAGCCAAAGAGCAAAACGTCTGAGTACAGTGAGCGCTGCAAAAACCTGCGGAGGGATTGCAAGTAGGGCTACCTTTTGATGAGAAACACTATGCTGCGTGGAGCACATCTGCTATAAAGATTCTCCCATGGAGTCCCACATACTCGACTGAACAATAATCCCCCGCTTCTCAGACGCCACATCACATTTTTACCTTGCAGTTATTCCTGCAGACAGTGCACAGTGGTGAAATGTGTGTGCAACACGTACTGAAACATGAATATAAAAAAAAAGAAAGTGTGGTATGTCTTGTTCATGAATGCAAACTGCAGTCCTAAAAATAGAGGCCGGCACAACTATTGGAATTATGTGTATTTATCCGATGTAATGCTGCAGATTATTTTTTGGTTTTTTTGGCCTTTTCATGAAATTTGACTGACATTTTGGAGGACTTTGATGAGACTAAGAGGCCTCTCCCATCCTAAGCCACTGAGTAAGGTGTCTGGGGCAGGACAGCTGGCAGACCCCTCCCTAATGACATTGGCTTAATCTCTGATCCCTCAACTTTCAATCCTGCGCTGTCTGTCTCCCTTCTCAACCCCCTGCTCGCTTTTTTATTTCTAGCTCTCATTCTGTTCACTGCCCCCCTTCATGCTAGTGCCTGCAATTTTTTATTTTTTTTTATTCCTACCTTGTTCGTCTCCTTGAACTCCAGAGAGCTCTTTTGCAACCGTATTGCTGTGTTTCACCCAGTGGGCGACAGCAACCCCCTAAGCCTTGCGCTACAGACATCACTGTTTCAGCAGTTTCATCTGTATACTGAACAGGAAGAAAACAATGTGAGTCAATAAACTGCTTACAAAGAAAAAAAAGAGCAGGGATAAATTGATCAAAGCGGCACAGATTAGAAAGGAGAAATAATGTTAACAAGATTAAGAAACATTGAAACAAGGGTAAAAGTGGAACACTAAAGGAAGCACAAAGATTTTCAAACTACTGAGGCAAAACTAATCTGCACAAATGGCAACAACTTGCTCCCCCCAGAAATTTGGGAAAGGTAAATGGAGTGTATGTATATATCGCTTGACAGTACAAGTCGCAATCACCCACTGAGACAGCACTTCTTCTATCACACACCATTCACACGCCGCCGCCGCCGCCACAGTGGGTCTTGCACATGGACTGGATTAGCCGGTGATCGAACCACCATGCAGCTTGTGATCAGTGGGCAACCCCGCTCAACCTCCTGAGCCACAGCCGCCCCAAAGGGAAAGGGGGGCAAAGTGTCATATTAGTCT
The DNA here is from genome assembly GCF_022379125.1 of Scophthalmus maximus. Classification (NCBI taxonomy): domain Eukaryota; kingdom Metazoa; phylum Chordata; class Actinopteri; order Pleuronectiformes; family Scophthalmidae; genus Scophthalmus; species Scophthalmus maximus. The sequence continues at coordinate 13,053,823 of NC_061530.1, forward strand.
TATTAACCATTTATGCCGTATAAGAATAGTTCTGTATATTTGAAAGCAGGAGTTGAAATCATGACACACAGGACTACAGATGTTAGAATTTTGTTTCCAGGTATAATTTAATCTCGTGTAGGTTTCGCTGTGGGGATAATTTAGCAGCTGCATTGGTCGGGCAGTCAAACTGAGCGTATCTGATCATGGCCACGTTTACATCTCTGCATCACAAGCCCATCCTCGGCTTGTGGCCCGTCCACCGCTACTTCTGTTCAGAAACGGGAGCCTTTCCCAGCATGCACACGCATGTCCAATGCATCACTTTTCCGTGAAAATAATTCTGATTTTAAAATGTATTTTTTATACAGCATCACTCCTACCAGCACTCACATCTAAAATGGAAGCAAGAGAGAGTCCATCTTGCATAATGAGATCAGACAGATGACGATGGTCCTTAGTGTATGCCCCCTTCCATCACATCACTGTTACAGACGCCACGTGGGTGGACTTTGATAACTTGGTGGAATTGATGCTTTTCACTGCACCGTGCCTTTTTTCTCTCAAAATGACACCATAATAACAGGACCAGGGAACGTCCGGGTGGCTGTGAGAGGTACTGCAGCCTTCGTGGCAGTTCACCTATGCCATTCTGTATTTTTCTTTCTCCCGAGACATGGTCATTTTAAAATCAGAGCACAAAACAACGCTTGGGAGTGGAGCAGCCACGAGTGCACATCAGATTGGATTACAGCGGCACGGCACAGACGCGCGGGCGCCCGGTGCAAGTCGAAAGATCAAAACGCCATCCCTTTCATTTTCTGCATATACTTTCTTCTTCCTTGAGGAAGTTGTCATTTTCTCACATCATTAAACGGTGTTGGACAGAGAAGTGCCCTGGGGTTAAGGTGAGAGCTGAGGGAAGGAGACTCAAGTTTTGTCCCCCATTTATCATTACGGGAGTACACTGCAGAAATAGTACAGTGAGCTCTCTGTCCTTAACGCTCAGGACTCAGTGAGAATAATGAGTGAGACCGGGGAGGAAAAAGCGAGGCTTGGTGTGCCTCACTCAGACACTGCCGCTCAGAGCCGAGGCCCCTCCAGAGCTGTGGCACAGTGCAGGCGCGCCCACGGGAGAATGAGGCTGGTGGGGGAAACGCAATGTGGTCTCGCCTTTTTCCTCCACAGCAGCAGATGCTGTAATCCCGGCTGCACAGACGCGAAGGCACATATCTGTGGCTGCGATGTTTAACCTCTGGCCAGGGGTTTAAAGCAGCACTGCTTTCACAAGCCATTGCTCTCACTGTTACCCTTCTGCTGTCAAGCGCACGCAGATGCTCAGTGTAACGCGGCGCACGCTGTAACCGAGAGATTGCAACTACTGCAGCCAGGTGCCATTCGTGGTTTCAATCATGCCTCCACCAGTCTCACAACTTTCACCGACACATTTCCACGGGTTGATTTAACTTGTACGTCTCATGGGAGCAGAATGCAGTTGCAGGTCTGCCCTCCAAATGTGAAGTCCATTGTCAATGTGTGCCCTTTTTTTTTTTACAACTTTTTAGTGACGTAAAATGAGCACATTATCATATTCATGACATCTGCTCTATTTTTTTTTCTGTCCCATCTTTTTTGCTGCAATGGCTACATTTCCCTGCTGGAATCACTCAAGCTCACTGGAAATTTTCATCTTGCTAAATTCACTGCCTTTTTGTCAGACCGTGGCGTTAAACAAGGCGCAGCAGACGTAGAGGCAGACAGAGCGAGAGAAACACAAAACGTTAGTTTTGGCAGCCTCTCCAAGCATCCCCGTCAGTCACTCTCATTACCATCCAATTGTGAGGGGGCTACTCCATCCAACATAGTGGAACACAAACTGGCAGCTGTAGCACTGTAGGACAAGCCAGGACTCCTGCACCGAGCCAGGTCGGTGCTTGTGGCCCTCTACATAGATGTAACTGCATCACCTAAAAGAAAAATGTCATTTCACCCTAGTCTGTGTTCACAATTTTCTTCATCTGTGACTTAATTTGCGTCAAACGACAGCTGCCCTTTTCCGTTTCCCGTTCAACTCTATCACATGACATGATGTATGCTATCAATGTCTCCAACTTAAGACCCATTTAAATGCTTCCAACACCCTCCATTCACTTCGATGCCATTCAACTGCAGGGGGAAACATGTACCCAGAGCAATGCTTGGATTCTTTGAACCATTTTTCGACCAATGCTGAGCATGTGTGGGCTGACATGCATGACAAACTGCACAGCAGCTTTCAGATTCTCCAGCTCCCAATTACAAGGCAGTTTTGTTTTTTTCCACAAAGAAGCAGGGATGATTACAATAATAATTATTTCTATTCAATCATCATTTCGTCATTTGGTATATTTGAAAGTAGCCACCAGTGACTGATTCACCATGCCTAACTTGAATAGTCTGTTCGTTGGAAAACAACAGCACTGGAGACTGATGTGATCCGACTCAGAAAACAGATTCAGCGTACACGAGTTAAAGCTTCCAAAAATCAAGCCGAGGGTTCCCATTCTTCGTATCGGAAAATATATCACAGATAAATAGATATCAGGCCACATTTGAAAGACAGTCAAGATTCCAGTGTGGCTCTGGCCAGAAGTCAAGTACATAAAATGCCAGGGACAGAAATGAGTCAAAGAAAGGCAATGCGACAACAGTACTGGGTGAGTCAAAAGCTGTCTTATCCCTCTGTCGTTGTACAGAGTCAAGCATCCTCGTGTTCTACGCTGAAGAGATACTGTACTGCTTTGGCTTTTCATTGTGCTGGCATTACTAATGCCCAACATGACATCAGCTGTGAGGGGCAGGGGCAAGCACGAATATCGGAGACGACATGTAGCGAGGAGACCCATAATGTGTGCCTTGCATTGGAGTGCACCGAATAACCCCGGGAACATGCGAGTACAATTGCCAATAATGCCACCTGTTGTCAAAAGAATTGTTCGGGCTATTACAAGGATGACAAAAAAACAACAACACTGCACCATTTAACTGACCTATGACCTGACATGCCATCCGACATGAAAATGTCAGACGGCAAAAAAACAAAACCCATTCACTGCATGGGACATATTAACCAAGGTTTTTCTTTTGGAGTTTTTTCCCCGAAGAGGAGCGGAAAGTCTATCTGTGATGTTTCCTGTGTCACACACACCAGGCGATGCCATCAAACATTTTGGAGGCTATTGTCCCTCACTGCGACGTCAGGGACAAGTCTTCATTGTATCTCATTGGGGCAAGTGATAGGAGACAGCAGCCCCCTACTGCCTTCAAAGTAATCTTTATTTCCATTTGAATTCTCACAAAGACTCATTACGAAATAAAAACATTTTGATATGACAATCAATTTCATCAAATGTCTCTAACTTGTGTTTTCTGAAAAAGTAATTTCTATTTGAAAGACTGCTGCTGAGGAGAGTACTGCAAGAAATGAGCTAATTTGAGGCTTACTGAAATACACAAACACATACACAACCCAAAGCAATCCCAGTTTTTAGCTTTTCATTCATTCCTTATACACTAACAGGATTAGTGGCCCTGTAACATAACCACAGAAATCATGGGAAATGGAACCAAAAAGATCTCAGACTAAGTCTAAACTGATTCCAGCCGAAGCAGTAGCCTGTTAACCAAGCAGTACTCTGCTCCAGAGGCTCGTAACCTGATAGATGAAGAAATTGTTATCCGTGCCAGTTTCAGTTCACAGGAAGGGCATTGTGGGGGTGTGCAAGATTTTTTTTTCAGTTTGCTTTGTCTTTGGAAATGGTGCTCGTCTCTTCCCTGAATTCCCTATTTGTATCTCCAACGTGTATCTGTGCATATTTATTCCATCTAAAAGGATTTAAATTGCATCGTGTACATTTCCATCTATAAAATATTAAATGTTAGCAGTCTGAAAGAAAACAAACAACAAGGGGGTCTAAATACGCAGTTTATGCAGATTCCAGAAATAAAGCAGATCCCGAACAGAACCCCAGATAGTTCCCAAGAAACCACACGACATGAAATCAGTTCTAACTACGGCATTGTCCCTTTAGAAGAAAAAGTCAGAGTGAAATATTGTAGTTTAACATGGTGCTGCTGATATCACAACACAGTTTAGATCTGGATCTGTGCGACTAAGCAACACTTTTAAATTTGGACCAACTTCCCTACAGTCAACCACCAAGATACTGAGGTATTTTCCTTTCTCGGCACAGTTTTGTCCAATGCAGTCTGCATTTGAGAATCTGCTCGATGCACAAGGGTGAATTTTCAAATGTTGGAACTGAATGAAGTGACATGTCAACAAATTCTCCCCTTATCTCCATTTTTTTGAAACGGTGTTCTAAAACCTCAGTATGTTGTGCTCTGTTCAAGGCATGATTGGAAACCAAAGAATAAAAAAAAAAGAGGCTCAACTCTCTGGGAAAACAATAGGAGGATGGAAAAATACAAAGGTGTATTTTACAATCCGTTTCACATACTATGTCAGAATTCTTTTGGCAGCAATTGCTGGGCGCATGAGTTGCCAAAGCGTCCTATCATTCATCCTGCAACTGGGGACAGCCTTGGTTAGAAAAAGGTAAAAACTTGCACTGGCTACAGGGTAATGTTCTACGCTAATCTTCGTGCTGCAAAACGGTGAATGAAGTATCATTTTTTGAATCCTCCGAAGCATAAGCTTTATCTGATCACCGTTGCCTTCTCTTGCATGACGTCTAAAAAAAAAGAGGAGAAATTTTCATCCTCGACAGTCGAATTAGAACAAAGAGACAGCCATTGGCGCACCGCCGGGCACCGTGAGGTAGTCACTATGATGCGTTTTATGTCCAAGAGCCTGCAGACGTACGCCAATACGCTCCGTAACAAAGCATAGCTAATCCTGCATTAGTTATGCTCGGTGGCTGACCAGGTCACAGCGGGTTCTGATGAGTAAGGTAATAACCCGTCTTCAAATCAATGACTGTTGTAATTAAAGTGGACCAATTTAATCGGATGAAGGAGGGAGCGTGCACCGTCGTTGTTCACCTCCATGTATTTTTTACACCAGCTCTCTCTATACAAGAAGGCGTTAGAATACTTTTTAGACCATTTCATTTCATTCCATTTCATTTTACACACACATAATTGGAATAAATCCCACTGCTATAGACCTCCTTCAATACACCGTTCCCCGTAATGCACGGTTCCCCAGCTGGATTCAACCCCATACTGTGTTGTTCTGCATTGCATGTGTGCTAGTGGCGTGGTAGCGCCTGTGAGATAGTGTGGTAATACTGTGCATGTTCTGCATTTAAACAAGCACTGAGACAAGGGCCCTATCTTGTGTGGTGCATAATGATATTGCATTTACACTGACCCCATTGAAAGCCTTCAAAATTGAATAAAGGCCCAGAAACACAGGCCACATTAGACACAGGTGGCTATAGCCCAAAAAAAGCATGTTTTGAAGGTCCCCATTATAGATGTATTCACATTCTGCACTTAGATAATTAACATGTTCAGATGAGGGTTTTTTAGTTTGTTCTGTACAGAAACAATTCTGGGTTAACTCCAGCCACGTCTCTGTGCTCTTCCCTCGTTCTTCGGCGTGAGGTTGGGATTTGTACATTTCCCTTATTTCAATTTCTTGTCCCTTCACAATGTGGGTGAAACTGAGTTGCAATGGAGACTAAGGGCTTTACACGGAGAGAAAATGAACCAACGTGATCCGAATTTGTTCTTGAGCGTCCTTTCGGGAAACTGTCAAAAAAAAAGTTCATCCAGTTGGGCAAATGTCCAGCATTTAAGGTCACTGCACCTGGAACGTATCCACTCAGCGGGTTTATAATGGACATTTTCCACTGAATTATGATCCCTTTATCAGGCTGTATCAGAGTGTTAACCACGAGGAGTCCTGCTGTAATTGACTGCTTAACTTCACTGTATACCAGTGAATATACCATATGTATTCATTTGAGAAGGACTATTTAGTGGGCAGTTTGACATTTCAGGAAACACACTTATTTGCCTCCTTGATAAGCATTAGATTAGAAGAATGTTACCACTCTCATGTTTGTGAGCGAAATGCAAAGCCTGGAGTGAATCATCTGCTGGCAGGAGAATGGAGACACAGATTTCAAAAAAACGACTCGGTCCGACTTTACATTACACAAGAAACAAAAAAAAAACAGCATTAAAGGTAGCGAGAAAATCAGGCGGGAGATGGAGGAGTGAGAGTGATTGGGGCAGAGCACAGCAGCAGACTGCAGAGTTGTGGTAATGGTGTGTTTACTGCTCCTGCTCCAGGCACTGTCTAGGCTACTCTACAAAGCAGGTAATGAGTCTACTCCCTAATTTACTCACCTCGAGCCATCTTAACAATTTATGAGATGGCCTCAATGTTTGCCTACAGTGTGGACAAAATTCACCAAGCATTTGCAGGAGAGCCTGTGCTCCGTGGTTTGTTTTTTACGCCCTCGCATGCCAAACTGGGCTTTGGGTTTTCGTGCGGTTGGTGCAGAGTGCATGCACACGGGACAACATCGAGGTAAGTGTGCGAGTGTGTTCTACTGTATCCGTGTGCGCTCTTTAAACTTTAAAAAGTGCCTGCGAGATGGGCTGCGCGCAGTGGAGTGGTGGAGAGAAAAGCCAGGAGTCTCCTGGCATTCATAAAAATGCAATAAGATTTTAGTTTACAAACTGAAAAAAGGTGCTTTTACCAGGAACAACATTGTGATGTACAAACACCTTGGATACAATGTGTCACAGTGCCCGTGGTCTGTGTTGTGATTTGTACGATATTTAATACTTTCTGCTTTAGAAAGATGCCTGCAGATGCATTCATGTTTGGTTTTAACCACCTTTCGACTCCGTTAACTATTGTCAATGTAAAACTTGACCAAGAATTTCTTCGGAACGGCTCCCAAACTTGGACCATTTGTCCTGCGACAAAAGACAAATGTCCGACAATTTAATATGCATTGCATTTCAGCACATTCTTTACTATAAATCTAACTGAAAAAAAATGTATCTACATGAATCACAAACGCCTCAGACATTCATCAGCCTGTGTCCGAGTTTATTCCGAGGGAATTAAATGATGCAGTGAGGCCCAGTGCTGTTGTGTGGAGAGGGGTGCCAAAAAATATTTCTAAAGCTCTTAACAACCGACCAGCTCCATTTGGTTAAGTCATCCAGCTTTTATGACGGGACTCGTAAAAAATATATTTCTCACACTGTGAATTGTGAATTGTGTTCCACATTCCCTTCTCTACGGAATGTGGAACGAACCGACAGGACCCTGTGCCTTGCAGACGCAAGTATCATCAGCATATAAGGATCTCTAATCGCCAGATAAAGGCTTGCTGGAATGGAGGTGCTGAGGTGTTGAGGTTCAAAGGGAAAAAAATAGATAGGAAAAAGTGTCCACATACCCCTGCCAGTACAATACTTACTTGTAAGGGGAAGCTTTTCATCAGAGGCCACCCCACATAGCCTTATTACTATGCCAACTGTATAGTAGCCATTACCTGCTAGGCCAGCAATGTTCACCCAAGCATGTCAGCGCTGGCTGTGATGTAATTAAGGCTTTCACCTGCCTCCTCGATGATAAAACTCTATATGTTCACTATCACGCCACAAGAAATGTACTCCCAGGACGCACGTGTCCTGTTCCCTCTTCCCACATGCATTGTTCAGTGTAGTACAGTAAACTCACTGCGCGTACGGCACGCAAACACCAGCACACACAAAGCGACCAACATCCTATTCTGATTTTCAACTGTTTACCCAGACATATTACTTAAATGTGCAAATGCAAACAACAAAGCCATGAACCTACACACACTGTGCCACAGCCGCCAGTCTTCATACACCCAGGGACTCCCAGCTGTGACTCCAGAAGATTCCTCCCTCCCTCTCAATCATGCCACACTGATTTTAAGGACGTCCCGCTTGGCGGCTTTTTATTTTATGCAATTACATCAGAAAGCAGCGCTTATTTCTGCTAAGCTCGAGTCACAACTGAGTAAACATTTTGTTCCTGCTGCAAGATGATCACCCTGTGCTGCATGGCGGCTGTAAACGCCTGTACTGTACATAAATCATGCATGATGTTCAGAGAACATTTTACAGGACAGGTAATGTGACCCTGAAGCCTCCCAGCATTAACAAATGCATGCCTACAGAAATGAGTTTGTACAAGGGTTCGGATTCATTCATGGTTTGGCAAGACGCACCGGTCTATGTAATTTAATCCAAAGCATTATTATAGCTATTGCCCCGTTTTCCAAAATTAAAGAATGTCCCTTTACATGAAAACTGACTGAGACTAACCACTGAACTATGACCTACACAGAACAGAAAGCGTAAGCCTTAAATGCTCTTTGTAAACACAGCATCAAAAGTTGGATGAAACAACTTTCCACGGTTGAACGAGAATACTGTTTGGGCCCGCAGCTGTTGTCATGGCCCAGAGCTTGGATCTGGTTTTTCCCTCCATGTCGGGCCACATGGCAAAAAAAACCTTGAGGTGATATTTGCACTCCGGTTTGACACACAGATCAACTCAACTGTGACGTATGGCTTCTCCCAACGGATTATCTCTGGAATCGGCCCCTGTCCGTTATATATTGCACCTTTATCCTCCATGGCTACTGCAATTCTCCCTTTTTTTACATGAATTTAGTTGTTCAGATATTTATATACTGCATTACACCAATGCTAGCCTCTTTACACTTGCTCCAAACTCTATAATGCGACTGTTTGTCTTCACACCTCTGCACGGTCTCTGAAAACTTCCCCCACAGCAGCAATCCCCTGCAGCACTGCTCGGCCTCTCAGATCCTCCCACTGTGGATTGCAGGCCGTCCTGTCTCAAAAGGAAAGAAAAGTCTGCTGACGGGCCTTTCACCGGAACTGCACAGAGAAAGAAACGGTCTTCCAGAATGAGTCAGGTTTGTTCTCTTGTGAATTTTAAATAATCATCTTAACGCCTGTTTGGACTCCCTCGCTGTTTGTAATGTTTGACCCGACTGTTCTAGTCCTTTTGCACACAGTGAATAAATAGATTGCTAACACAAAATAGCTAGAGTTCATATTTTATTCAAAAACAAGCAGGAGTTGTAGATTTTAAAAAAAAGAAAGAGGATACATCCTGGATTCTAGGAAGCTCCTGTTTATACCCAACTCAAATTCTCACTGCTTCTCTTCTATGAGCAACGTTGAAAACAGGACGTTTGGGTTTTCAGGGTTCGATCTCGGCTGCTGTGAACCCCACAAACACCTCTCGCTCCACCTTTAAACTTTTTTTGGACAGCTAGAGGTGACGGTGCAGGGAAGCTGGTATGATCTATGTAGATAGAGCACAGTGGAGTGGGTACTGATTGACGAAAAGAAACGGGCAGCTATTACTGAACCTTTACGAAGAGACTGCAGGCAGCTCTCTGAAAGTTACGTCTGTGGAACCTCATTTGACATTTGGGTGAGTTCTACTATTTCTGCACTTGCTCCTAAACTTAACCCTGGGCAAGCCTGATTTCCTCCATTTTAAGTTAACTTATGAAGTATCACAGGATTGGCGCTTGGAGGGAGCGAAACACGTTTTCTTCCCACTGTCCTTCACTTTTCCTTTTTCGAGCGGCCAGTGCAAAAGAATGAAATTTTGCCCCAAACCATCTCACATTTATCTTGGTATAGGAATTTGTCCACACCAAGGAGATAACAGTGGAGGCTTCAAGGAGGACTACTTTCCATGTGATGCAACCTAATTCCAGGAGTGTTTATCCAAAGGTTTTATAATATTTTAAGAGTAATTTAAATCAGCTGCTCTTTGAGCTACACTGTGTGCATGTAAGACACAATAAAATCAAGGATGATGGGTTGAATATTAGATTATTGGTTATATTATCTGTTTCATACATGTAAAAAAAAATTGGATTTAAACAATAAGTGACTTTAAGAATGGATACTCCAATTTTTTTAGATAGCCTGATTCAACTAATAACCTAAACAAAATAAAACATAAAAGAACATTCAAAATAATACTAAATTTGTATTAATCCGGGTTATTTGGGTCAATAACTCTGCTAGGCACTGTAAAAGCTATTTTTGATCCAATAAACATTTAAAGCTGGATCGCTTCTGTCACCGTCCTCACCACTGGATGAAGATCCAAATGTTGGACTGTTGTAATTTTCTTATATTTTCTTAAATTGCAACCCAATTTTAAGTGACTAATAGAATCGGTAACAGTAGAAGAAAACAAGAGCCCCCGTGGTCCCAGGACAAAAAAGCTGCAAGATCACACCATAACCAATGCATAAAATAACAGCGGCAGTTATTTAGTCAACTCTTTGGAGCCTATTTCCTCGAAGCAAGCAACAAACTTCATGCGCAGATGCCACTTGGTCATTACAGCACAACAGGAGGAGTTACAGCCAAGTGTAGTAGCTCATTGAAGGCCAGGGATAATCATGTGCTGACTGACATTAAGATACTCGTCGTGCATTCAGTTGGTGTACAAGCCTCACTTGACACAGCAGGTGGAACACCAGCTTCCACTGGGACTGATAGGGTTAAGATGGATCAGGGCTCATTAGCATTCAGAGCTGAACTGCGGTCCTCCTGTGTTAACAGATATGGACAACATAATTACTCTGTGATACAACTGGGCTCACAGACTACGCGCTACACAATCGTTCGGCAACGCAGGGAGGGTCCTCGTCTTGTTTGCGCGAGACTACATTGCGACAAATTGTCACGTCACCCGTTGGTTTGCGGACTGCCGTATTGACCAGCGTCCAACCCGGTTCGTCGAAACCAGAAGGAACCGAAATTGGAAGAGCGGGGGATGAGCCTGACTGAGAGCTCGTCCACTGCACGTCAACCTTTGCCTGCGACCATCACCTATCGGATAGCACTTGCTGTCATTTACACGACATCCACACCCCTATGCATACCGTGCAGTATTCCCTCTATTTTACTCTAAATGGACCATCATGTATAAAACTGAATATCATGTTGTATTGAAAAAGACTTGTAACTAGAGCTTGAGACCATTCACTCCTGACATTATGAATCAAGTAAGAAGTACGGCCATATTCACATACCCCTATTTAGAAGCTGACTTATTTTTGCAACCAGTTGAGTCTCCCTATGCTGGTCATTTGAGATGATACAGGTTTCATGCACTTCCGTATCGGCTTCACTTTCTGGACCCGCTGACTACTTCCACTTTTACATTGTGTTTCTGATTGCGATACATTAACCCCTACGATTGGTGGAGACCTGAGTGGGGCTCCTTTTAAAGGCAAAGCGCTTTAAAGGGTGAAAAGTAAAAAGGTCCCATCTGGCATGTGTACATGAAGTTTGATGCCCGAGAGACATTTCTTTATATAAAGCCATGTAGGCAGGTGTGATCATCTGAACATTGAGAAATTGCTTTGAGCAAACAGTTTCATTTGGCTGGTGCCATGGTGATTCACACGGCATGGTCCTTGGTCACACTGGTGCAATAACAGAATAAGCTCTTTGAGTGCAAATTAGTCAATGACCCTTGAGAAAAGCCTCAGACATTCTGCCCCCTCAGTGTTTCAGTGACAAACGATGCAGCCACCAACCAAGGCCAGCCAGACTCAACATTCATTTGGGCTTGTCCACAGGCAAATGGAGGACATGACACTTTCTGATTACTTTATATTGACTCTTCTTTCTTTGCCTGGAGAGATGGGAGTCCAAAGAGGCCGCTCTGACAAAAAGCTAACACTCAGGGGTTTTACTGCTGGACACAACATTTACAGCAGGAATTGTTAGTTAACCCATCTGAAAGGTAACTCTCTCTTATTGGTTCTCTATCTGGAAAAGGAGCGGTGATTTGTCTCCAAACTCTAGTTAGCTAGATCACCACCAAGTAGAGAGGTGCACCATGAAATGATCGTGGCCATAATTCCGTATTAAAACGTCCCTGAGGCTGTAACAAGCTGCAACGTTTGAGAAAATGTAGTAATGTATCTGCAACGTAACAGTCTTGCTATTTTCTAATACCTATTTGTAAATAGATTGGAAAGGAGTTCATTTTGTACCTAGTCTGTCACAAGCAGAATTAATGTTCTAAAGTAAGTGGATCGTTTTTTCAAAACGAGCACATTTTATTTTATTTGCCAAACGGAGAGGAACGAGCTCAGCGGATAGCCGTTCTTTGCTGAATGTGTTGTATCTGACTTAGCAAGTGTCTCTTTACAGCCTCTAATTACAATGGACATTTGTTGGCTTTACAGCAAACATGCATCAACAGACGTGAAGTACACATTTCACATCTGTTAAACAGCACTAAGTTATTCTGGAAATGTCTCCTACCCAGTGAGTGCTGGGGATTTGTTATATGAAAGCAGCTAATCCTTGGTTTTCCTCCATATATTGTGTGGAAATACCTGAATCCCAGGTAACTAGCTCTCACGGCTGACAGCGACACATGTGCCATACTAAAAACATAAAAAATCTATATCCACTCAACCAGTCTTAACATATTGTAAGTAGCAGGCCTGAGACTGGGAGCTCTGCATGCAGAAGGCTCTCTAGATGCCTCACACCACCTTTGATTACTGCATATAACCTTCTGACCCGGCAATACTTTGATCAGGCGAATTCTAGAAGATATTGGATGTGTGCACCCACTCCTGATGATACACACAGCCTCCATCACACTCTCGGACACTGAATTATAGATAGTATTGTGCGTGAGCGTGTGCGTGTGCGTACGTGTGTGTGTGTGTGTGTGTGTGTGTGTGTGTGTGTGTGTGTGTGTGTGTGTGTGTGTGTGTGTGTGTGTGTGTGTGTGTGGGGGGGGTTAGGAGTTCTTTCAGTTGTGGCTAAGAACATGAGAAAAAAACATTTTTTTCTCTGCTCTGCATATTAATAACCTTTCACCTCAGAACTGACTGGAGCATGTGTATGCCGGCTGGATATTTAATATTAGCGGTTATGATCAGCATATGCTTTTACATGCTGCAGGCTTTACTCTGCATGTGCATTTTATATACCTTGCCCACTTAAAAGCATTCATGCTATTCTGTTTATCCCTGCATGCATTTCATTGCAGCTCCGCCAGCTAGTAAACTGTGAAAACACACTATAGCCACATGCGCCAGCTGCGAGAAAACACCTCGCATCAGTTCTGTAAATCCTGCAAATGGCTGCCGGAGTCCCTCTAAAACTTGAAACAGAATCTGCTAGATTTCACTGAGACGTTTATGAATGCACACTTGACATTCACACAAATGAATAATCAAGAGCTGCATCATGAAAAATACATCTATCCGAGATGGATGCTTTGCATCCACGGAGGAAGAAACTCTCGGGCAAAATAAGCCCGAGTGCACAAGCAAACACATAAACATGCGCACTGGCACAGTCTGTCACTTGTTAGTTAATGTTTGCGTCAAAGAAGCGCACAAGAAAGAGAAAGCGATACACATAACAAGCGTAGGAAATATATTCCAGTGCAGTCAACAGCAAAGGGACAACACAGAGAACAGCGAGAACATCTTCCAACATCTGGGTTACATAACGCCGCAAGTTAATCTTACCTCGGGCAGCCTTTTGCCATACACTGTACTGTACAAATGGTAGCAGTAATCCTTGAGTGATTTCAGCATTGCTCCATTTAAGATTTATTATTTAAAGGGTTTTTTTTATTGGGGGGGCGCATTCTAATTAATCATGAGCTGGGATTCCCTCCGCGTCATGTAAAATCTGGCAACTATTTTGATAATTAATTGACCATCTCGATATTCAAACCCCAAAATACCAAACACTCTCTAATTTCAATTAAAAAATTAAAAGAAATGCTGGTTTTATTTGTGTTTGGTGATAGTAAACTTAATATCTTAAGGTTTTTATCAGACAAGAAGCAAATTTTGTGATATTGGCTCAGGCAAGTGTATTGAGCATTTTTCACTCAATCGAGAGCATAACCAGCAGATTAGATAAACAAAGAAAGCAATCTTTAGTCGCAGCCCTAGAACACATCAAATATTACCATACAAGTTTAATCAATTCAGACCTTTTCTCCTCTTGTTCCTCACAAGAAACCATTTTGATTTTAGAGCAAGAAGAAAAATCATTTTCTTCGTCTATTCATATATATATATATTACTAGTGTTACTGTATTGCTCGAATGCTGTGCTCAATTATTTGTTTTGTAAACTATTTATTTGCCTACAATTGTTTGTTTATTTCAACTGTGCCACATACATTATGCAATAACCATCTTTAGAAAGCATTAACAGCTCCCTGCTTTGCTCCAATATTGCTCTGCGTATAGCTTACATTACAGGACATTCAGATCATGGTATAATATGCTTGTTTTTCAATATGACACCTCCCCGTCCTGTTCTCCCAACAAACACAGGCACATTTTATTAGATTCCATCATATAAATGGTGAGGGTAAGCTGTGAGTGAATCTGACAAATAAAATGGAAATCCAACCACAAATTACCAAGGAGGTATTCCCACAAGAAGGCCTTTATGTTGTTAGTCAGTGCTGCTTTGTTATTGGGAAGAGCAAAAAAAGGAAAAACTGCATACGGGATAAAAGAAACACTCACAAAAATTTGCTCTTGACTCCAAAATAACGGGTGTTAGAATATATTTTACAGAGACCGTGAACTTCACCAAATTCCATTATAAATGCTGACGTTTAGATGGAATCCAAACTTGATGTTGTTGTTAATACCTACGTGCAGGTTGTGTCGCTTGCTGTTGTACAATCAACGCATCAAAGCGTGTGCAGGGACGACAGACGCACCCACTGTAAGCCCTCATCGTCGAGTTTAACTGTGACAAAAGCGGTGGGAGATGTGCTCCCCTTTTAGTGTCGAAAAAGACCTCATGAATAATTAATTCTGGATCATGCAGATGAGGGGCTGCCTGCTTGATGACTGCTGGCAAAGTGAACCGATTATTCTGAGTCACCCACCGTGAATTCAACAGTCTATGCTTCCTCGCTCATTCAAGGTCACTGCGAGCTCAACACAGACAACATCTCAAATTCGTTGGTCCACAGAGCATTGACCTTGACCTCTCGGTACTGCATCCTGAATGAAAACAGGTTGAATGAATTCCTTTTTTTCCTTGCATAATGCCTGATGAAAAGCAGAAAACAGAACCCTTTGAAACAGAAATCTTGTGAACCTTGTAAACCTGATGAAAATTTGATCGGCACTCCTCCAAAGGCTGGAAATAGGAGAGCCAAGAACGGCCTAAGACCTCGCTGTGTGAATCTACCTTATGTTCACATTTTCATCAAAGAAATGTTTCCTGGTGTTAAACTCTTGGCACGCTTCTGGTTTTTCAAAGTACATCGAGTGTGTGCGAAAAGTGTCCACAAATCCTCAGAGAAACATCAACTTCGCTTGCAGAGAAAAAAAAATGACTTGTACTGTTGTTGTACATGAACCCTCCAGTCCTGTAAGATAGCAGGCAAAATTGGTTCTAAAAATATTTGACACAAGTAATTCATTACTTATCCGAACATTGTTTTTTTTTTTTCTTCTTTCTACATAATCCCTCCTTTATTAGTGCTCTGTAATCCAGTATCGTTGTCAATCATTACTGTAACAGTGTTGCAGTGGCATAGAAGCCATTTTGACTGAAAGTCGGGCATCTGTTGTGCAGAGATTAAGGAGGATCAGAAGATCACAAATGCTTTCAATCTGGGTTCCATGAGGGGATGAAATGACCTCCCACCGTGGAACTTTCAGCTCGGTCACACATGAAGTCTTTACACTAGTGGCCCCACAGCACGTCCCTTCCCTTCCGCTCTCCCTCGCTCTACCCATCTCCTCCCTGGAGTTCAGGAGGTAGAGCACTTAGCAGTGTCTCCAAAAAAGCCAGACAGGAAAAATGCGAAAACTACTGTCCCCACACAAGAGTGCTTTCCCAATGAATTCATCTCTCTCTCCTAAAAAAAGAAGAAGCCACAAAGTGTGTTTTCCATGGAAACAGGCCACAGTCCTGACGCTTCATACGCTGTATATTTCCCAACTCATAATTGTCCTGGCTTGCTACTTTCATACAAATGCAATCGAGTGAACAAGTTTACCGATCTGGCGACTTCAAAAGAGTCACAAGTCCAGTCTAGATGACCCATTTTAACCAGGCAATGATCGTACTGAAAATGTAATGTATGTAACAAAAGCAAACTGTCTTTGCAGCTTGCCGCCCTGCAAGCGAGAGTCAGCTACAGAGCAGCTATAAAGCTGCAAGGGATCAGTGTCTTGCTCAAGGATGCTTAAGCAGGGCGAATGCTTACCAACACAGAAGCTTAAACCCGGATCCACCAGTTGAGGGATGGTGTCCCTTTCACCGTGGCGCCCTGCCACCTCCAAACACCAAGCATCAGGACTGGCAACAGGGGCTTCGGGCTTACAGATAATTCTGCTGGTGCATTTGAATGTGATTTTTTTTTTTTGTTTGTTTGTTTGTCATGCAGCAGGGTCGCAGTGGGGTTTCTTTCTGCTTTGCGGAAAAGGTCTAGGTTAAGATGTTTTCACACAAAAACAGAGAGCTGGCAGCTATAATCACTATGCACACTGGGAAAATCGATGTGTAAAGAAACTGAGGAACAGCCATTTGCAAAAAAAAAGAAAAAGTTATAGCCTTTTTGGCTGCTGTGCTGCTGAACAGTCGGCTCCTTTACAGTGCACTTCACATGCATCTTCAATTTGCTGCAGTGTTCTCTGTCATTACTGTTGAAGGGGGTTTTATTATCATAGTATTATAGCTATTACTTAAATGTTGATCGTAGGAAGGACCAGAGTTGTCTAAACTAATCTGCCTTCGTCTTTCTTGCAGGATCAGTGCTCATTACTTGCCCCCTCCTCCCCGCGGTCGAATGGCCTTCACTGTGACATCGCTGATGTTGGTGCTTTCTGTGGGGCAGCCGCGGCACAGTTTGGATGTTTGGCAGTGAACAAATGCTACGGAAAGTGGGATATTCCCTCCGTGTCATTAATAAACCCTCATATCTGTTGTTAAAACGGCACTTGTTTCTGACGGCCAGCAGGACTTTTCATTCTTTCACTTGTTATATCACATCCCAGATCCCACTGCAAGAGAGAAAAAAAAAACGGAATTAAAAAAGTTGAGAAAACACTGCTACTTCTGTTTCAGTTGGTGCAGTTTTTGAGGCGTTATTTGTTCTGGAGAGGTCCCACTTGACATATTTGTCTAAATTTCCTACAGATGAGCACAAGCTGTCTTCACAATTTCTTGGCAGTTGTACGCAAGGATGACGTCTTACAATACTGAACGCCATGTTAGAATCAATAAAATGTACCATTTGTTCATGAATATACTTAATATTCATACCATTCTAGTGGCATATAGTTTGGTTTCTACTACTCGTATGAATGAGCTGCAGAGGTACTATTCCCCTCCCGTTTTAGTGACGAGGTTAAGTGTCCATGTAATTCTTTTTTTTTTTTTAAACCAAAGGAGGCAACACAGTTAGTTCAGCCAGAAACATTATCATGACGCTGTAGCTAATATTATGGCAATATACAATTGAAATGGGTATAATGGCTCTGTTTACAACAGTGCTGCTGCTCAATCAGGAAATCATTTCATATTTTTGGGCTGAGTGGAAAAACGAGAAGCACGGACGCAGGGTGAATGTGGCCTTAGCACAACACAGTTGGCCGGTGTTACTGGTGCACAAATCACAACGCGCGCTACATGTTCTCACATGAAATCCGACGTGTTTCGTGAATCAGCTTTGCATTGCAAAGATGACAGAGAACAGCAGTCGGTGGTAGCAGCAGCATATTGGCAGTAGCAAGATGGAGGAGGACATGTAGGACGCTGTACACCAACCGCAGCGCTCACGGTTACTGAGGCTGATTGCACCTCTGCTCCGGTGGATGTTCACTGGAGCTACAGTGTGTTGGGCATTGACCTTTTTGACCTAGACATTATACAGCTTTAAGTTGTCAAAGCAAACTAAACGCCTCACTGCAGCGAACGCCGTGTCTTCCACATGATGATCACCAAAATACTGGTTGGTGACAACCGGTTTTTGTCCGTCCCCCCCATGTAGTGCGTCAAGTCATCGATCATCTGCCCCCGGTGCCGAAGATGCTGTCATAACATGATAATGCGGTGACACAAATATAGAGAGGTGGGACCTGATGCTACAATCGTTTTACAGGCATGAAATGACTACATCAAGAAAGTTTGTAAATTATGTTTCTGTATTGGTGAGTAGAAGCCCCCATATCTCTCATTCCTATTTTTGCGTCGTATTAAATTTGTATTATTTCCAGATATTATTGTCTTTTTTGATTAAAGCAGTAGCTGATGTTTTGAATCCACTTTGAGTATACTTTCTGGGTTTAGTGTAGCACGAATTGGTGAATACAGTTTGCTGCACCACGAGGTGCACTTATTTTTAGATCGTCACTGAGAAGATGTAAGGCTAAATCTACATGAAAGGAGATCAAAACGAAACGGAAATAAAATAAGTCAAGGGGAGCTTCTACTCACAATTAACGAACTCAATGAGCACCCTTCACAAGGCATGTTATTTGATCCGGTATGTCGGTGCCCGAAAGCCTGTGGATCCCACTCGGCCTCCCGGCTCCTCTGCTGTCCCTGCCTCGGAAAATGTTGCCACCGGCTGGACCACGGGAGGCTTTGATGTGTTCATTTCATGCCTGTAAAAAATTGCCCCGTCCCGACTCCATTCTATTCAAGGGTTGCCATAAGCCAGAAATGGTGAAAGGACAGCGAGGGGAGCACACTCATCCATGCACCGATCTGTGGAGACGTCTAACAGGCAAAAATAGCACCTGCGTGGGCGCACCATAAGTGCGTTTGGGCCCTTAAATAGATTACATAGGTAAATGTGTGTGTAGGTGTAAAGATGGCAGTTAGGGAGATCAGCCGATGCTCAGCTGATGTGGATGGCGTCAATGATTCTGTTCCTGCCTGAACTATACGACTATGAGCTCCATTTGTGCTCCCTCATCTGCTGCACTCCACTTTTTTTGCTCTCCACTTTGTGACCTATGAATCAATCACGGTCGGCCATTACAGAGGATGTTCCAATTGGCCGGATGCAGGTCAGAGGAGATGGGGGGGAGGGGGGGGGGGGGGGGGGCAAAGAGGGAGAAGGTTTCCAGAGGAGGGAGAATATACAGAGTTGTATCTTGTGCAGAAGTATTTTTTTTGTCCCCCTCTTCACTTTAAATCTGCTTATTGATTGGTCACTAATGCTCATCTGATTGGACTGTAAAAAGAGTGTGAAAGGCACGGTGAGAGACTGTGACTGTACGAAGCCGCAGGCGGGCACAGGACAAACAACAGCACCAACCGTGGGCGTTACGTGATTCGCACTTCCCCGTAATGAAGTCAGAAGGATTAGACGTGTGTTTATCTGACACCATTTCTCCTCTGTTCCTTAATCGACCAGCTTTCATTAGTCCTATAATATAAAAAGCTTAAAAGGATACTGCACCAGCTGTTTCCTTATGCAAAAACACACAAGCTATAGACTTCACTCGGAGCTGCTTTTATAGCTGCTCTGAATGCTGCCGCATGTCACCTCTTTCCTTTCAGCAACGGAAAGATTTTTACCCTCCATTTGTGTTATTTTCATTTAGTCACAGACTCTGACGCCCGCAATCGATCCATCATCAGTATTGGAGCAGAAAGCATAATCAGTCACTGTCGGGCAGAAACACTTTAACTGTTAATATCATTTCCCAAACCCATATTTGTTTTTCCTGTAAACTGTAAATCATTCTTGAGCATAATCAGGCTCCATGAAAATTAAAAAGTGGGAACAATAGGAGAACTGTAGGCGCAGAGAGCGGCTCCTGTTTCTAACGTAGGTTTGAACATTTAATATGAAGAGAAAATCACTTTCTGATCGTACAATAATATATTAATCTAACTAAGAGCAGCTAGCAAGACTGAAAACTGACAGTCCTGAAGATGCTCAATAACATTTTCATTGTACTTAAAGTCAGTTCGAAAAGGTCTTGATGGATGGCCCGATGATTGATGGAATGGATGGAATCCTCCTTTCACACACGGTGAAATGCACAAGCTTGGTGTGACTGATTCTATTTACTTCCTCTTGTGGCAGGTTATTGTGCATGTGTGGATCTATGGGGCAATTCTCATGTAAAATAGGAATAATACCTCACACCCTAGTTTCATATCTGCCACTTTGCGGGCGGGAATATGACCAAAAGAATAAGAGAGAGCAGCAATAACATGACAGAGAAACGCATCAGTCAAGGCGGCAGCAGCCCGCGTCACATTAGTGAAGCGAAAACAAGCTCTGACACGGAAAAAACAGGTGACAGGTGATACAGCTGTGCACCAGGAGTAATTCATGTCTCTTAAAATGACGAAAGACAGAGCGAGGATGTCCCACTTGGTCAATAAGATTCATGCGCAAATCTCTTCTCTTCATCGCTCCCTCGGTTCATTTGTAGGAGGAGCCGCGGTACACGGAAGTGGAAAAGCGGAGAGGCACATTATCCTCCACCGCGAGGGGGTGGATTTTCAATCAGTCAAAATAATGAACTGGAACAAGAAAGGGATTCTCTTTAGAGGTGCGAATTGCGCTCATGACACAACATTTGACAACTTTATAGTAAAGACGTGCGGCTGTTTGTTGGGTTACACGGTCAAGCGGAAAAACGCTGTTGACAGGCCTCTCAGGAGCGAAAGGCCAGGGGGCGATTAAGACGTTGCCCGTCTGAATCTGATCACTCCCCGCAGACGATTGTGAATCGCCTCCTAAAGGTCAAACCATCACGGGTATAGGGAAAAAGTCATAGATTTATGCAAAGTTATCGCGCTCTCAGATCACTGTCTGACAAAGTTTGACGCATTTAATCCTTCGCCAAAGTTGCAGTAAAGGGAAAAATAAGTGGAAATGGCATGTTACGGCGAACATGGGGTGAGGGCCATTCCCGGCAGAAAAGTCAGACGTGACTGCTGCTAATATGGCTAATTGATGAAGGTGGTATAAGGCCTCTACGGCTCTCAGCAACGTTACGGCTGGTCTGGCCGGGGCAGAGGGAGAGCTGCCTGCTCCTTTGGTCCACATTAATCAGGACCGTGACAACGGCAATAGATCCGGAGAGCCCGAAGCTGCCCTCCGCCCGAGTGCTCGAAGCCGTTCTTCATCTCAGCAACGCGGAGCCCTGCCTGCTCCGCGTTCCAACAACGAATCCACCGAGATACGACCACACCTGGGGACGCCAGGTGAGCGCAATTGTCTGGCTGGGACAGTGGGATAGAGAGATAGAGAAGTAATAATGATAAACAGCATACTTCTTGAATTACAATAACTTGATTCAAACATTACACGTTTGTCATGTTAGTTACTTTTACAAGAGCAACGCAAATTGACTGCATTGCTCGACAGTTTCAGCAAGTAGTAATCCTTCACACGGACAATTCAACCTACAGTGTTGTACCTGAAGTGTTATGTTTTCAATCCAGGCAGGAAAAAATAGAAATCAGCTACATCAATGTGAGGCTCATCTCTCATTGCAATCCTCAAATGCAGTTATTTCTAGAAGGCCGTATGAATTAGCTCAATTGTGTGTCTTCAGCTGCAGTTGTGAAAAATGTATAAAACAGTATAAAAGGATATGAAATTGTAATGTGGAGCAGTTCCATCAACACCATCATCCCAGACAGTCAAGCATTTAAAACCACATTTTCCAAGTGGTGGTGGATTAATCCTTCACATTTCTACCCGAAAGCTTTGAAGTCTGTAAGACAATCCAGCTCCCGAAGTCACAGAGTATTATCCACAAAAAATTTAAAGCAGGCAAGCATACACACATTTTGTTTTCTTTCAATATATGTGATTTCAAAAGAGGCCCACTCTCAAAGATTAGATGCGCAAGCTTTATTCTACCCACAAGCACACAATATCTTTATGACAAATCTTTTGCAGGATGACTGAGCAAAGCATGATCCCATTTAGATACACAACATCTTGACTGTCTTATACTGTCTGGATCTATAATGTATATGATTTAATATTCAATGAACTTGTACTTTCCCTTTTGTTTTCATTAAGGAGAAATTATGCTACGAATTGGAATCTAGGAATTAGTGCTTTGGAGCATATGTCATTTTAAACATTGGTCTTCATTCAGCGCTAAAACTGACGAATGGTGACAAATGAACTGTGACAGAAGGACGATTGCCAAATGGTCATGTTTAAATGATAACTACTTAGGATCGAGACGTCAGGGAAACTACGGCCGCATGACAGAAATGCATTGATCATTTCCCACATCTCTGTGTTAAATAAGATCAAAGATATTGACACTGTGCTCAAGAGCCCGAGAGATCCTCACCACCCAGAATCTGTCCACGCCGACAGCAGCGATTTGTCTCTGGATTCACGCCACAAGATCAGCAGAGGGGCCAGGATGGCAGAGCGCAGAGCTGGTGTGCGCACGGTCCCCGGAGGTGCGACAGGATAAATGGCCGCGTGCGCTTTTCAAATTAAGATGTGCGGGCCTTCTTCGGGAGGGAAATGAGGTATAATTGATGTGATTTGTAGGGCCACTCCCCGTCTGCAGGCCAAGCAAAGAGCACACCATACAGACAAAGTAATCACAGGAGAAGAGAGAAAATGTGATATTTTAAAGATTCTCCATTATAGGTGCCCACCCCTTTCATAAAGCTTGTGAAGATATTGCTACGATAGCCGCTATGGAGGTGCGATCCCATCAGAGGGGGCGCTGTATTTCTAGCTGTGGTAGATGAAAATGAATGCTGGTGATTTAAAATTTCAGGTTGTGCCTGCTCACCATCATGCTAATTTGAAGTTCTTATATTGTTTCTGAGCCTGCACTTCTTATCTTTACTGGATAGATTTGATGTAAACCTTTCAACGACCTTTTTTCACTTTTACATTTTAGCTTTTTAAATCACATAAGAGCCACTGGGGAATATTGGGGCAGGTATTAGCTATGGATTCTCCAAGACATCTATATCAAATATTTAGAATTTAATTTGCAGCTCTCTGAATTTCAGTTATGGTTCCCATATTTTTTTGTAATGGCCTACTTTGAGAAGGTCTGATGGAAACAAAACACATTAACACCAGTGTGCAGTCATCCATGTGTTCCAATACAACCACACAAACAACAGGAAAGACAGTAGCATGGGCTGATGTAATGCCTTGGCTTTTGGCCGTCTAATAGCTGACGTCGCGTACCGTCAGGCTGGGTTGTCTTGTGTATTGTGGTGTCTATTTCAAACCACCTTCTGTAATATGTCACTATGGCTAAATCACTGTCCAGAATGATGAGTCTGGTTGCAGAGGAGCATGGCTAATGTTTTATCACCCGCACCCCTCCGGAATATTAATCCCATCCAAATGGGCAGCTCTGAGCATATGAATACAATGGGATCCCAGTGATTTAAGACCCCCAGGAATGGGAAGGGAAGAGAACTCAGCAGACTGAACTAAAAGAAAAAAACCTATTCATGACCTATTCAAAAGATGATAGCTTGTTCACATACTGTACGTGTTGAGGTTTTAATTCCAATCCTTTCACAGAGAAAGGAGAAGCATAAGGAAGCAGGTCACATGTTTGTGACAGTGCAGATCAATGGGAGCCGTAGAATTGGAAGGAGCGGGCACTGCAGACAACAACACATGAAGCATGCATGTGTTAAATTGCCTCACATTCAGATTTAAGTGAATCCTCTTTCAGTTCTTAACTGCTCTGTAATGATTAAGGCCTGAATGGGCCCATAACCCCTGTAAGCACCTGCTGCAATCGCTGGACTATTACCATTACCACACCACAACCCTAATGGCTGCCACTCTACATCATTGTGAAATCTCCCCCAAATGCACCAATGAATGCAGCTAATGCGTTCACAACTTCCCCGCACAAAGTCCATAGTCCGCTGTCAGTGTTGGTGGGCCAATGAGGGGTTTGCTGGACAGAGATAATTATTCTCCTGCTGCACTCGCCCGCCGCGGTACTGAATCTACTGTGTGTGTTGCCAAACAGCCTAAAGGACTACGAGAGGCTTTTGATTCGTAGGCAGCTCGTTGCTCTTCGCTTTGCCATCTCGTTAGAGATTCATCACCGTGTTTTCCCGCGCGGCTGGCCCAGGCGTATCAGGTGGCATCCCCTCACTAAAGAGCAATTTAACAGTTAACTCACTCCACGCAGGCACAATTACAGGTGCATCTAATCCCGGATTAGATCATTTGCTACTGGTCTTTGTTTACAAGGCTCGGGCGAAAAAAGTGACGCCTGATCTTGAAGGATTCAATTTAAAAAGGCCCCAGCCAGGGCTGCCCTGACTCACTGCTCCGATCGACATCATTCGTTCTGCATTTACTTTTGAGAAATTGGAATATTATTGACTTGCTGGAAAGTGGCGGAAACAGAGAAATAGGTGCAATGCATTTTTTTTTCTACTTCGCTGCCCCCCAGGCTTGCCAATAAGGACATGTAACTGATGCATTAAAGCAGCTTGACTTGTGAAATCTAGTTGGTCCACTGCGCTGATGTGTTTTGGCAATTTTGCATTTGCTGCACCATATGTCACAGTATGACAGGGACATAAGACACTTGGTAGGTTTTAACTGTTTGCCTCACATCTGGACATAAAAAACTCTGGAAGCCGAGTGTCTGCCTGTCTGCACTGTGCATCATTTTCACTCTGTGCATCATAATCACAAAACATTTCAAAATGATGTGTGGTCTCCAGGAACAATAACATTGCTGTCAATGTATTTTGCTAGAAAATCACTCATTTTAATAAGAGAGAGAGAGAGAGAGAGAAAAAAAAACACTTACAATTTGGTCATTTTCATACTTGTTACTGTCAATACTGTTCACATCACAAGAAGAGCAAAATAAGAGTGTTTTTGCAAGATAACAGAGAAAAAAGACATTATCATTTTAAATGTAATTGTCTTTAAATCAGAAATATGACTGAACTTTCAAAGTTCTTTTTTTTTTTTTTCACCCTAACCTTTATCAATCCTTACTCTTCATACCTAATCCAACCCGGTCAATAAAGGCAACGAGCACTGACAAGTCAGAGGCAAGGTACTAAATAAGTCAAGAGTTTATTTCCAGATTAATCATATCCCAAACAACCCGGCTTCCTTGATGATATCGCTGGGGTTTTTTTTTTTGATCTAGACGTGTGACTTCTACAGGTGCTTCCTTTCTAATGCTTCCTTCTGATGTCTGCAGTCTTTTTCTCCCCAGCGCCTCGGTTGTCATGCCTGCGCACTAAAAACTCTTGTCAACTTGTCAAATGGGTGAAAAGGCAGCAACATCAATCTAAAACAAACCCCATCCAGTGCATTTGCAATCTAGTCCACATCCATGGACATCCTAACAACACATGCACATGCGTGTTCACTCAGCTAACAACAAGGTCACACCAAGCACACAGGCAAAGACAGGTCTGTCCACTATTGCACATGCCTGATGGAAAAAGAAAAAAAACGGTGTGATGGGAAAATGCTGCTCTGGCAAGCGATGTATTAGTACAATAATATCTTTCGTATTTGTGCATTATCGAAATATGTGAAAAGCCGTTGGCAAGGACACATAAGTGGACACCTTTTATAAAGAGCCATCTCTGTTATTTGTAGAAGCCCGGATGTTTTGGGAGGAGTCCATTTAGGTATAGCCCTAACCTTCTCTGCATCTGGGACCTGCTGCATCTCTCCGCACGCGATGCATTTGTATCATTTTAAAAATCACAATCTTGGACGGTTGTTGGGTGTGAAAACAGCTTTTCCTCCACCTCCATCATACCTCTCTCTACACTCCCCCGGTGAGTACGCATGCACGCACACACACGCACGCACGCGCACAGTCCTAATGCTGCTGCAGCAGCAGTGTCGCCTGGTTCTTTCAGCATGACTTCACTCGAGGATCTTTAGTTGAGGCCAGCAAAGGCCACCGTGGGTGGAATGGGTGCTGTCACGCACATCTGAAAATCTCTGATCCCATCCATATGTGTTTAAACATTCATACACAGCCATTAGTTTGAGGCAAGTCTGCTTTTAAAGGGAACAGCCGAGGTGGGACCACTGCAGTCAGCCTGGGAGGTCAGGGGATTCTGTGTCTAGGCGTGTTGTGGGCATGATCTTTTATTTTCCAGCGACAAATCAAATTAGATCAGACGTTTGGATGGTTGAAAATCTTTCATTTTTACAAAAATAATTTTGCTCTTGCACTTCATGTTCCTGTTTTTATCTTTCTCCTTGTACTTACACTATTTGCTTTTTAGTTTTGGCTCTGCACCAAAACACCGAAGCAAATTCCTTGTGTGTGAAAAGCTACTAGGCACTAAACATGATTGTAATTCAGATTTTTTCAAATGTATTCATTTTTTTTCCAGATGAACAGCAGCTACCAAGGGTTAGTCTGTCGGTTAGTAAATGCAGTTCCTGATTGGCTGAGCTTGGACTGATGTTTTTCTTAGGTTTTCCCTTGTGTGACATACAGAATAAATGAAACATTTTTCGATCATCCGTACGCAAGAATATTTTAGCCTTTTTCATGGAAATTTGAAAATCACCACCGTATTCACGTTTCACTTGTCCCAAATCACAGGAATTTAATCATGTTTTCCCTCAATAATGATGAAATTACTCTTCCAATAACGATCTACAGCATCTGGAAGCACATTGGAAATTGTATGACAGCCAATTAGATTGAAGGTTTTCCTTTAATTAGTGTTAAGTTCATAGTACAGGCTGTAGACAGTATTCACTGGCTATAATCTATCCATTGTCGGGATGAGTTATGGTTGTGTTATATAGACACCTTAATCCTCTCGGCCCTGTCCATTTATACTTAAGGTATGTTCCTATCCAAAGTAGTGTAGCAATGAAATAAGCCTAAATCCCCACATCACCAAAATTAAAAGTAACTAATTAGTATTGAATACTGTGTGTGTTAAATCCCACAGTACCACCATCTTGGATGAGCATGACAGCAGGGAAAGAAGAAGAGGGATAGAAAAAAATAAATAACATCAGAGAGGCACAGAGAGGAGTAAAAGGGATTTTAGTGTAGGTACAGGCGAGCATGATTCAGAAGAGGAGAGATGACAGTGAACCACCATTTATCATGGCTGTCAGTTTACGGTTCCTTAAGCTTTTTTTCTTCCCTTTCAAATTAAGTTAACATTCAATTAAATCCGCTTAATACAGAGACTAAAGCCGCGTAAAAGGAATAGAGGGAAAAAATCGAAATTCAATGTGTTGGATTGAGGAGAGAATTCAGCACCCTGGCAGTGTGTGTCACACCTTGCCGTGTTGAACTGTACCGGGACATGTTCACGTCACTGACCTGCGATGAGGGTTATTTCACTCACCGGCATGTAAGAGCACGCGTATTCAACGTTTCGGTTCAACTGCTGGTGGTGCTTGAAGGTCACATTCAACAGTGAGTTCGGTGTGACTAGTGACAATTATACACCCAAACTGTTCAGCAGGAACACGCGCACTCATATACAGCGTGTGTCCGGTGTGTGTGTGTGCGCGTGTGTGCGTGTGTGTGTGTGTGTATACAGTGCGTGCGTGTCCCTCGACTCCCTTCACTCCAGTGCGATGATGATTGGGTCTCTCCACTGGACTGACTCCACTCCTGCTCTACCATTCCACTCAACACAGTGAGAAATCACCTAGTCAGTCTGGCACTATTACAGAGTAATTGGCCTTTTAAAGAGGGGCTCCACCATGTGAAACAGTGTAACTGAGACTGATACTCTCATTGCTCCGTTCCCCATTTTGTCCTCCATCCCTCTACCCTCACATTTCCCTCCCATTCTGACTTCAAGCCCCCCCCTCCTCTTTCGGCCAGCTGCTCCCAGAGTGTCTCGGCCTCTCAACATCGTGTTCCTGTTGCACCCCGTCTCTTCTGCTGACTCGCGCTGACCTCTAAAAGCTCGGCGCCGTAGCCGCCCGCGTTACAGCTCTCAGCACTGAACAGCTCGTCCACTGGACGGAGCGACTCCATTTTTTCGAGAGGAAGGGCGAGATAAGACTGCGGAGCGGTGATTCTGTTAGCGCTGCCGTGGCAGAGGGAGCAGCTATATGGCAGCGGTGTTAAGGATGGAGCTGTCCACCTCACCACACAACAACGAGAATATAGACAGTACAAATGTGTGCAAGCTTCAGTGGTAGCGTGAGAGGACTATATATATATATATATATATGATTTCCTGAACAGTGATTCATAATGGTTTTGGAGGGAACCGACAAATCATATCGCCCTGCCGAACGGGGGAATCTGCTCAGAGAAATGGGTTGTGTGATGCTAAAAAAAGGGCCGGTTACAAAAAACGAACTGATCGTGTCCTTCAACGTGCTGTTTTTGCTTGAAAATCTTGCTTTTTGATGATTTCGCACGTATACTAAGTTAAACTATTTTTTATTATTTCGTCTGAAATGAACAATCTTTTTTTTTTAATGATTTTTCAGATTAATTGACTAAGCACTTACTGTAGACTACAAAATGTTTGAAAATGTTGAAAGATTCATTTTGTTCAAGCAATAGAAAGTGGGAACGGAGAATTACTGATGGCATAAACGATTTTCTGGATAATGAAATACTTTCATGATTACTTCTGTGAAAATCAATTAATCAACTAATCTTTTCTCGTTATCTTTGCTTTGCCAGTTGGCTGTGGCCACACCTCTGGGCGGAAGTGTTTCTTCACACACATACACACATACGGCAAAGAGCAAATTTGCGCTTCTTTTCACACAATCAAGGAAAATCAGACTTGTTTGAGTCTTTTTGAGAAGGCTGAAGATATTACAACGGACGTTGTGTGGTTAACTGTTTAGATGGATAGACACAATAGAGGTGAATCTACAATAAATAAACCACTATGTGTGTCTGCACAGAAGAAAACACTTTCAATGAACACTAATGTTTTACTACCTCCACATTTAAGACACTACGAAGATAAAGTACCTGATAGCTGAGCAACTAAACAGCATCTAGTATCTCCTTACAAATCTCAGCCCGCTTTAAAGACACTATAAATCTTGAATTCAATGAAATCCCTGACAATTAGGATTGCACCTTGCTCTCGGGTTCCACTTGCAGGAAAAAGGATCCGTAATAGTGTTATCAATGTGTTCACATTCATTTATAGAAAATATAAGCATAAGGGGTGCGTGTGCACGAGTGTTTCTGCGTGTGAGTTCACAAAGATGGGAGGGAGCTGTGGGAAAAAAGAAAAGAAAAGAGATGAAGTAAAAGGAGGAGAGAGCGAAGAAATATGGGGGGGAACATGGAGAGGAGGGCGTGTGTCAAACAAGTCAGCACATTAGCACAGTGTTTGGCTTGGAGAGAGCCAGGACGCCTCTTGGGAGAAGAACTGCAGAGGTGTGTGTGTGTGTGTGTGTGTGTGTGTGTGTAAGGAAGAGAGAGAGGGAGAGAGAGAGAGAGCGAGAGAGACAATGGTAAGATTGAAGGGGACAAAGAGCAGGAGAGCAAAACCTGTGTTTTTTTTAAATGCATGCATGAGACAGAGTGTGAGCATGTGTCCTCCTGTGTCATAGGTGGGCAAATGTGAGCTCCTGTGCGTGTGACGCGCGGCTCTGGAAATACGTGGGTGGAGGAAATCATTCTCCTGACATACAGCCTCAGGCCCCCGAGAGGAGAGGGAGATGAAGAATGACATCTTAAATAGTGTGCATCAACTGAAAACCACGAGAAGGAGAAGAAGAAGAAAAAATAAGAAACATAAGAAAAAAACACAATCAACCTGCCAGAACACCTGATGGAGAAGGGAAGACGCAGGGGTGGGCTGCACACCTGTAAGATCTCCCTTGAGGCGGAGGTTTGCACTGGGCCACGCGGAGACGGTGCCTTGGGGGGAGACCAAGGGTCTGACCCAAGATACACTGCAGGGAATACATTTCCCAGCAGGACCAGAGGCACACAAACATCCGGGCTTCTACAAATAACAGAGATGGCTCTTTATAAAAGGTGTCCACTTAAGTGTCCTTGCCAACGGCTTTTCACATATTTCGATAATGCACAAATACGAAAGATATGTCGCTAAAAGCCTGGTGCACAGCCCACAAGTCCAATGGGAGGCGCACTATGACGTACCCTGTATGTTCATGGAGCTCCTTTATTTGATCTGACCATACACACGTGTCGAGGGGTTTTTCTGTCCTAATCTTCTTATGCTGGATTTACTTGCCAGCAGACATGTTATAAACCTATGTAGGCCGTACTATATGATAAGTTGAATCTTTCGTCCTAAGCCAGGATATCTGCCACTGGATCAGATGAAAAATGGGATCACAATGGATGCTTGTGATGCTTGGAGACAGTGGCTGCCTGGGCGATGACGCAATTCTGCACGTGGTGTCTCTCTGAGAGGTTTTCATGGCAAAGACACGAGTGGACAGAACTACAGAACAGCACATCTGATCCGAGGTGACATACACTGTGGATATAAAGACGGAGCGTAAGGGTCGGCTGCAAGGTCAAGAGCTGTCAGAGAAAGTGCACCAGCACGCAGACGGCGAGACAGACGGACGCACACTGCTATTCATTTAGATTTGTCTCTTACTGATCCACCACTCTCTGTCACGATGGGTAGACACAGTGGCCTTGGACAGGGGGCGGGGGATCTACCCCACTGCAAAACATGCTCATGCTTCCAGCCAGAGAGGAAGACGGGGAGAAGAGAGTGGGAGAGAGCACGGCAAATTGAGGACCACATCTCTGAGTCAGGGAAGGAAAGAAAGAGCAAGAGAGCAGTCATACGTTTTCATCTGAAATATTAAAGCCTCTGCATTAATCTGTCTTCCCTCTCCCTGGAGTGCTGGTGAGGACTCCTGCTGTCCTAGAGTTCCCTGGAATGAGGACAGAGACCGGCTACCTCACCGCCTCCTCCTCCTCCTCTTCACGCCAGCACCGGCTCTCCACTTTTTCCTTCACAATGGCCATTGAAGTGTTCGTGCGGGATTGTGCTGTGAGCTAAGGTTTACTGAAATGGTCGCTATATGGCCGTCACGCGCTGTCTGGCCAAATTCGAAAGTATTTGAATTCAGATTTAAATGGAAGAGCTATGACCTGATTATTTGATTGATAGATCAGTTGACAGAAATGTATCTAAAAATATTTAGAAATACAAGACACATTTTGGTGATTTAATTTTCTATATATAATGCAAACAGTTAAGTGGATTAATTGATTAGTCAAGGGCCAGAAAAATAACTATTCTGACAATGGAACGATTCAGTTTCACTTTTTCTCTGGTTTCAGTTTCCCCATCAGCAGGACTTTGCTGCAAAAGCTGCTGACGAGACATTTGAAAACATCACCAAGGGCTTTTGAGATTTGACATTAAAACTATTTTAAATGATGAAGCAAAAAAAAAAAAGGGAGAAAGAAAGAATCTGCAGAAAAGTTCATGGAGAACAAAAAATGGAAATTGCAGCCAAAACATTATGGTGAAATATATGTGTGTGTGTGTGTGTGTATATATATCTATATATATATAGATATATATATATGTCCATTTTGAACCTTATCTTTAGCCTTTCAATTTTACAAATATTTGACAAATTATACGCTACAAAACCAATAAGAAATAGTTCATCAATACTTTAAAAAAAAAAAATTCTGCCCAAGTTGCAGAGATAAATAGTTAAGCATTCAAAGTTGTTAGGGTAATTTGAATCTTAAAAGGACACTAAGGCTGCAGTCAGCAGGTCAATTTTTAACATTCTTCATTTAAGAATTCATAAAGGAGCAGCTCTGGCACTGGAAGTTTGGGCCCGAAAAATATTTTAAAAAATTAATAAAGAGCCTTCAAGCTTTTTTTACACCTCTAAATGTTCTGCTGGCACTTCATGAAGGTGGTGGCACCCATCTAGCCTTTTATCTAGGCCACCAGATCCACAGCTGGACCCATCTGGCCCTGCCATCTCCTCTCCTCTGTCTCCGCACACACACACACACACACGTGGACACAAGTGATATATCCATCCATCAGACACACACACACACACACACACACACACACACACACACACACACACACACACACACACACACACACACACACACACACACACACACACACACACACACACACACACACACACACACACACACACACACACACACACACACACACACACACACACACACACACACACACACACACACACACACCAGCTGTTGTGGATTACCAAAGAACAAGTGCGGCTCTATATTCTGACTGATGCCCAGTGTTTCATGGCCTTGCCCTGGACATGACCCAAAACAAAGGCGCAGGCCTGCTTATTATTATGTACTCCAATACTGCAAGATTAAGATGTGCAGGTGAGTGCAAATGGAAGGAAAAGGCTCCTTGAGTGAATTGTGATAAATGGCAGGCAACAGTTTGCAGTCGACATATTTCAAACTGAATTCAACCCACAGAATTTAGCCACACATTTACTACAAAGCACGTATGGGGATTGAATAGAGGGATGCTAGTGTTTGTGATCGAAAACCCCGCAGCTTATAACTCTTCCAACCCCTCAGGCGAGAAGAAAACCACGAACTACGCCTTGTGCTTTATTTTCTTATCTGATCAAGCCGTGATGTGGCCACTCAGAGAAATGTGGGTTCTTTTAATTAAAATGGTTTTCACTTGTGAGAAACGGGAAATCTGTCTGCCCTCACCTTCATCTATCTTAACTTCCCTCCATGCATTGATCTTACACACTGACCCCTCCAATCTTCCAACTACCAAATCTCAACTTAATCTTCATTATTCTCTGTAACGCCTCTGACTCTTTCTGGCTGGCCCGTTGGCGTCATCTTCACTAACCCTCCCAGCCTCTCCTGCCGCCGCCGCAACACACACACACACACACACACACACACACACACACACACACACACACACACACACACACACACACACACACACACACACACACACACACACACACACACACACACACACACACACACACACACACACACACACACACACACACACACACACACACACACACACACACACCAAAGATTCAGAGAGAACTCAGTCCTTTTGTAAAACAGACAGTTTAGGAGTAACAACATGCAAAGTAGTCACTTGGGTACCCAGCTGAGGCTTTAAAGCTTAAGTTACTATGAGGGGGAGAGGGTGAATCCGTCGGACTGAGGCAACCGCACCACTTGCTTCCACCCAACTGCAATAAAATATTCCATCATATCCCTGAAGCATCCCCGACTCCAGCTGAGATCAAAGAGTATACTTGATGACTGAGTGAGGAGCTCATATTAGTGCCTACAACGGCAGTGTCTCACTTGCACGCGGAGCCCTTCATTCCATTCCATTAATAGGCGTCATGGAAAGATACATGATGGGGTTTGGTGTTTCCATTTCCTCAGTAAGTATTGATACATAACACTGGAGTACAAAAAGCCACTGCAGGAGTATGTCACTCACACACACACACACACACGCTGGAGTTCTTTGGTGAAAATATGATGCTGACAATGTATGCAGCAACTTATTCTCGGTTATTGAACTGAAAAACTGTTACCAGCTGCCAGCCTGAAACAGGACTTTTAAGGAGTCATTGCAGGTACTGCAGTAAACAGTAAAACCTCACCATTTGCCTACAAGCCCCAACATGCATCATTTTGCCGCATACTCACTCTTCACAAGATCAAAACAGATTCCACATCTCGCTCTACTCCTATTCCTTTCAGGCTGTCTGTGACAGGTGTTTTATAGGGAGGAGCACTGTTGTTGTGGATGTCCTATCAATGATTCAATGCAGCGCATCAGATGGAAGGGAGAGCCAGCGAGAAAGATGTCTCTGCCTGGATGTTCGGGAGGGAGGGGGGGGAGGATCTTTCAATATATAATTCACTGCGTTGTCTGACGTGCTGGGTGTGAATGTGATGGATGCTCTTTCAGTCTGGTGAAGATTCAGTGTTCTTAAACCTTGGATCTCTTGGGCCACTCTGAGCACTGCCAAATGTCCTTTTATGATCTTTTGATCCTTACACCATGCTGCGACTTATGGCACAAAAGGAACTACGTCATCCATCCCCAAGCAAAATTAGAGAGTAGGGCTCTCCCGGTCTCTGTCCCCAGTGATGGAATTGGCAGATGGTGGAACAGCGGAATTGACAAAAACCTCGCAAAGAGAAAAAGAATTCTGTTGACAGAGGAACAAAAACAGGCGACGAGGGAGAGCGATGGAAAACGATACGACAAAAGAGTGAAGCTCGGACGGGCGTTCACTCCGTAGCTGCGTGACTTGAGAGGCTTCAAAAACGACATATGCAGTTTATGTTCTTTCACCTAGATCAGTAAGTAACAAAACCAGTCGACTTATTAAAACTACCAGGTTATTTCTTTAGACTGCTGGCATTGAGTTAGCCATGATGCCAACTCTGCCGCTAGTTAACGCTATATGGGGCCAAAAAACGAAGTAGGAGCTTCAGTGTACATACTTCTTTTCCCTTCCGTTATATTTTATGCTTAAATCCAAGGCTAAAATAATATTTAATAATGGCAAACAAGACGTCTGATAAGGGGTGTTTACTCCCCATTGATTGTCCCCAATTGACGATGCAAACGTCAACCAACCAACAGTAAAGGGCGTTTAATGTAGTGACATGAAATCATTGTCATCTTTTTTTGTTAAAAGCAACTATCGCAAAGCTGTGTGTGTGTGTGTGCGTGCGTGCGTGTGTCTAAGTGTGTGTGTGTGTTAATCGGCAAGCTTGGCCAACAAATCCATACAGCAGACCAATGTAAGATGGCAGATTAGGGGAATATGAAACACACAGTGGAGTGAGTGCTAGGCAAGGGCTTTTGTCTTGTTATCTTCGGGAGTGAGTTGACATTATCCCCGTG
The DNA here is from genome assembly GCF_022379125.1 of Scophthalmus maximus. NCBI lineage: Eukaryota > Metazoa > Chordata > Actinopteri > Pleuronectiformes > Scophthalmidae > Scophthalmus > Scophthalmus maximus. The sequence goes on from NC_061530.1 coordinate 13,088,748, forward strand.
GATAAGGTTTTTCCATGCATGGATTACCGCATGAGACAAGCTGTGCACGCCCCCAGAAAAAAAATAACATGAGAGGACGCCCTCTCCACTATTCATCAATGCCATGATCGGGTACGACCGAGGCTTCTGACAGTCCATCTTACAGTTGATATTGAATAATCTGGCACTTCAAAAACCCAAACAAGGTGTCGCTAAATCTTTGAAGCCAGGTCAAATCTACATCCCTATGCAGAGGTTTTATTGAAGACAGTACAGTATATTCACACATAACAGTCTTCATATGAATAATGAAGCTTCAAGTGTATAACATGATAAACAGGCAAACTGATGTAAAAGGTGGCACGATTTAGCTTGAGTCAAAGTAATATAATACTAAAAAGAGGGACCAAAGCATGAATACATTGAAAGTTAAAAGACTAGATGAAAGCCAACAAAAATAGATGTCTTTCAAGCATCTTTACTGAAGCTGCCTCCATAACGTCATTTGGGATATGATTCCACAGTTTGGGAGCAGAGTTTTGCATCTCAAATTTTCCTCTCCTGGTTCTCAAGATCTAAAGGAATCCACAGAGGAGGGTCTGACTGATAGTGGACAAACATAAAACGGCTCAGAGTCTGCCATGCAGGCTGAACCTCAGCCACTTAAAGCTTTATGTACAATTTAAAAGCACTTTAAAGTTTGATTCTAATGCTACATGGAGACAGCGTTCTTCAAAACACGTCGCGCTGTGTTAAAATAGCTTGTCACTCCACTTCAGTATACTGTACTTAACAGACATTAGAAGAAGGTATGTCGGGGCATGTCACAGTTTCCTTTCCGTAGAACGTCCTCCGTGAAATGTAAGTGGAAAACTTTCAACAGAGCCACAACTTATAACTTTGCTGGTGGCACTGTTACAGCAAGACGCGGATACGGTTTTAAGGTTTTTGTCATTTCACATGAAGGTTTGCTAGTGTCATATTTAAGGAAAATGGAAAGTCACTTCGGACCTCGCTGTCTAGGTTAAGTTTTCTTACTTGTCTCACCGAATGCAGTGTGAAAAGAGTCTCAGACAATCCCCTTCTCAGGGGATCTGTTTTTAATTTTCAGGACATTAGCTGCGACACTGTTAAAGTCACGCTCCAAAAAATGTAGTGGGAAGACATGTCTCTCTTTTGAAGCATGGAGAGTTGGAAAAAAACTGTAAAATGTACTGTTTATTGGTTGAATTGGCTAATTCCTCCGCCTGGGGATTTGAGACATTACATATTACCATTATAAAATGCTTGGAAAATAACAGATGTGATCATCTGTGTGTATTCCCATTTGACATCTACAGTAAGGGGCAAAAATATGTGAATGTAGATGATTATATATGGCACTGAGCTGTCATGGAAAGCAATGACTAAGCATGTGATGTCTATGCAGCTTTAAGGTCCAGTACAATGTGATGGACGCAAGTATCTAAGAGGCCAATAAGAAAAAGCAGCACAATTGATGGTAATATTGAAACAGCTTTTGTCCCTTGTCATGGGAATTATCTGCGGGAAGTGCTCACCGTATAGCTAATATGGAATGATGCTTTTATATCTCATTGTACACTTCTAAGTAAAGAGCTCTCATTGGCTGGTGTTCATACTGTCAGCGATGAGAGGTGAAGGAAGACATCTCACAAAGAAGAACTGAGAGCAAAGAGGGTGCCTTAAAATAGAGGACAGGAGGATGAGATTAAAAAAGGAGGAACTAAGTATAGAGACATGAATGATAGTGGGGGAGAGAGAGACAGAGGTGACCTCCATCTCCATCTCCACCTCCACGCACCACAACAAGCCTCTCCATCTCAACCAGGGCACCATGGCACATTTCCCGTCACTGGGGGTGGCAGCGGGCCACACACTGCAGTGAATCAATCCGAGTGCTGCAACCTCCGCAATCCACACTTTCCCGCAGGCTCGTCATGCAGCCAGATGCTATGTGCGAAGCAGGGCTAGTGAGAAATCGTGTTGCACATGGCGCGCATACCTCAGTTCGAAGTCGTGACTTAGGCGTCTCTCCATGCTGCATAATCGAGGTTTAGATACAGACAAGTTTGGAGGAATTGATGCAACACTGGCTAAATTACAATCCAAAACTGGTGGCTGGTTCTCATACGACCAAGATAAGTGCAAGACTTGAATAAGACAGTATAAGATTAGTAATTATCTACAATCAGAAATGTATTTAAAAAAAACAACTAATATACATAAATATGAGTGTGTTTGTGTGTGTGTATACATCTTACAATCTTACATTGCTCTGCTTTTATAACCCCCCATACAGCTTTCAAAATGTAGCTTTAAAGTATTTGCGGGCCATAAATATGATTTTAGGGTGGTTAATGAAGGCTTTATGCAGCCACGGCAGCTGTAATCCCTCCAAAATGGCACCATATATCCAACTGAATGGGGAAGAATGCAAGCTCCATAATAGCTAAATCACACGTGGCACTGTAGCCGCGTTGCCACTCGCGGTCCCTTAGTCAAAAAGAAAATTGGCTGTTATTGGATTCATCCCATCCAACCAAAAACCTTCCTGAGAGCCACACACGCCCTCCTCCAGCCCCCATCCCCTTCCTTCCCACGTTATTCGTTTGCAAATTGATAACGGAACCAGAGACCCCGCAGGGTCCGTAATTCAATATCGGGATCTAACAGTCTGAGATCAGATATGATGGACTGTAATCCTCTCTGCACTACCGCAGCCACATGCGCTAGGCCACTATATCTCCCCCCCTCGAGTTGCCAGCAAGTCACTGTGTTCTCTCTCTTTTCTGCACATGAATGAATGAATGAATGAATGAATGAATGAATGAGCGAGTGCACGAGTGAAGGAATACATGAGTCTCTTTTTTTGGTGTGGATTAGAACCAGGCCAGAACCGAGTTCCTATTTGCTAAGACACAAACAAGCACTGTGGAAGACTTCTGGGTAAGTGGGCATGACAGCATGTGATTAAAATGAGCGGGTTAGTGAGTACTCCCCCAGCACACACACACACACACACACACACACACACACACACACACACACACACACACACACACACACACACACACACACACACACACACACACACACACACACACACACACACACACACACACACACACACACACACACACACACACACACACACACACACACACACACACACACACACACACACACACACACCACCAGTATTTAAAATTGTTCTCTTCATTTCTTCCAATTTGAAAAGATATAAGGTGGGGGAGTCGTGAATAATGATCTCACTATTTACTTTCAATTGGGATGATTTCTTTCCTTAGGCCGAGAACACCGTTATTTCCCTGTGGAAACATTAGCGAGCATCAACTCAGTGGGAGGGCCTTATGAAAAGTGATTCGCAGGAGGTAAAAAAAAAAAAGAAAAAGAAGGAGAATATGAACTATGTGTCCACAGACTTCTATATGAAAGGTCAGCTATGACTATTGGTAGCTTTGTAGCACTGTACAGTAAAATCCTACACCATGTTTCTGCCATTAGACCACTGAGCATGGGACATCTCAAGCACTTCATAAAAAGGGGAGCTTCATCAATTATTCACACTTCCGGCAACACACATTCCACGTTTTCTCTTCCCATACATTAATATTTCAGCCTGTGCAACCCCGCCCTGCCTCCTCTTCTCTCTGCCACCTCCCGGTGGACATTTTGTCTACATAAATCACACAGTGACATTAAGAAGCCCTAAGATGGCCTCAGTCAGTACTCATCGTAGGCAAGCTTCTCCTGCGCCGATCTACGAATCCCCGACTACTGCTGAGAGTCAAAGTCAATTTCACTAGAAAGCATCAGATAAACTTCACAAAGGTATCCGTTACAGCAACGAACACAGCGTTGGTTTTACCGGTAGGCCTGTAAATGCATACATTACATGGAATGTAATGGACACCAATTTTGTAATTTCAGACAGAACCGGGTTGGATAATGAATCTTGTTTCAAAGTTGAGAACCGCAGCTGAAGTCCTTTTTTTTCTTCTCAAGTGATGAGGTCTTTTTGTGTAATGCACAGTAAATATTGAAGAGTATAAAAAAAACACAGGGAGAGAGAAGTCCGAGTATTGGGTTTCTTGAGCCAAAGTCCCTCAGGACGCACTTGGTCCCGGGCCTTTTAGCACCCCCAACAAGCCCTGTGTGCTTTAGGTCGTAAAAGGTTAGGGTAAGGGGAAGGGTTAGGGCCACGGCTGCGGTTGGGTTCAGCCAATTTGACTGAAGGAGGAGGGATATGCAAACACCCTGAGGGGAAGTGTTGCCTAAGAGGTCTAACTCAAATGTCCCTTGTGTGACCGGAGCGCGAGTCCAACCTGACATATTTTGGTAGCAGTTACACCTTTGTGTGTCCAAACCTTTCACACAGTCCTGTGCATGTACCTGTTGATGCCTGATTGTTTCTCTATAGAATCCTCTCAATGGTGAGAGGATTTTACTGAGAGTATATATATATATATATATATATATATATATATATACACACACACACATACAGAAACACACAAAAGTCTGGTATAATTTCCAAGAGGCAAAGGGGACATCCTCAGGTGTTTCATTCAACCATAACCTAAGAGATGATGAGACTGTGGAACTAGACATAGTTGCCACTTGAAATGATTAACTGATAGTGAAAATAGTTCCTGATTAAACAAGTTCACCTCCACAAAAGTAGAAAAGACTGTGTAATACCAGCTTTCTTCATTATCTTTATGCTGAAAAATATTCCATAGATTCTCAGTCACACACACGCGCGCGCGCACAAGCATGCGCACACGCGCACACACGCGCACGCACCCCTATGGTACAGAGAAATGTATAATATAGTACAGTGCACTGATAACCTTCTGCTGATTTACATAGCCTGCTGATTCAGTTCTGTATGGGATACATCATGCAGACATTGTGGTGACAGGATTGAAGTGAAATACTTAAAAAATTCAAATATGGATTATACCTTGGGGGCAATCTGCATAAAAATGAGAGATAATAATAGAAGAAGATGAATGGTGTGACGTCTGTATGCCTTCACCTTGCAGCATGGATCTGTACTTCTGGAGCATGCTCTATGGTTTTTGACAGTCTTTGCCCCAATAAATTCTTTTTCATTCTATTTCTACTCTCTCTCTCTCCTTTTCTGTCTCTCACAGCCCTCCTTTCCCGAGGCTCTCTTCCTCCATTTTCCTTATTGATTCTGTGAGGTTCAGTGGGTAGAGCGCGGCACTGGCAATGCAAAGGGCACGGGATCAATTCCCACAAAATTTCAAGCATTCGCTGGGCTGTCACTCTGGGATAATTTGTCTGCAGGCTCACCCCACAGAATACACTGATGTATTCTGCTTTGTAATTGGCGCCCATCAGTGTCAAGTGTCTCTGCCAGCTTGATATTCAGGGTCGGCACTGCAAAAATACTGTGCGGTGATATACATTTGCATGTGCAAAGTATTTCCACGTATCTTTTACTGTCTGATGAATCTCAGCCATGCCAATGAAAAAATAGAAGAAGTCAGATGAATTGGCTAAAGAATCCAAAGCTTTGTTGTTTTCTGCCTTTATATGTACATGTTTTGCACAGTGGAAGACGAATGGAAGGCATCTGGAGAACTGTCAAAAAACTGGACTGTAGCATGTGTAGAGGCATGTTTTTTTTATAATATCTCCAATAACAATGGCAATATGAATAATTTGTCACATTTGAAATGTATTGAAATCATAATATTCATGCACTGTATGGATACTGAAATAACTCCAATGCCATTTACTGCCAACGTCTTCAAAACCACTAAAGTGAGAACTTGATGTACAGTGGCTGCCATTGACACGATCATTGTCATCATCCACTAACCTGTCGAACACTTTCTTGATTGATCGATTGGTTGTTTGGGGAAAAAGTTCAATCGCATTGACCAAACCCCAAGTTGATGTTTTGTACACAAACCAAAGATATTCAGTTAACCGTCATAGAGGAGCAAAGAAACCAGACAATATTCACCTTTTCCACCCATAAAAACTAATTAAAGCAATAATTTGTGAAATAGCTTGCTGTTATCTCATTAGACGATTACTCATTGATTAATCGATTAATTGTTGCAGCTCTAATTGGGTGTCTCCCAGTAGCACAACAGTTTTTACTGTAATAAACATCATCCGTTATTACTTGAGATATCGACTGCACCATCACACTACTCTTCTGAGGGATACCGCAACAACAAGGCTGCGTGACTCCTGCAGATCTTCAAGTCACATACCTAAGACCAAGAAAAAAACAGTCTGGGCATAAATATTTCTAAAGTTGTTTTTTTTTCCGCCCAAAATGATAGAAGCTGAGGCATAGCCGGCAGATACAGTAATTGTAAATCCGTGCAGCTGCACACTCACACTGTGCCGAAGCTGCCCTGCTTGGGCCAGCCACAACGAACAAGCAGAGCATGTCTCAGGAGAGACAGAGGGGCCTCAGAGGCCGCCTGGCAAATCTGAGCCTGACCTCCCTGGAGAAAGGGAGAGAGGCAAACTGGATTTATATCTTTGTTTTTAATCCCCTTTACACGCTCCACTGGTTCTAGAGTAGGGTTTTTTTTGTGCAGGCTTCATGTATAGTCAGAAAGAGGAGAGAAAAAACCCCAAAACATACAGGGGCTTTCGTGTCGCGAAAAACAAACATCTGTTTTCTTTAATGTGACATCAGAAGCAACGTCTGTGTCAGTCTCCTGTATTTTGCCTGTCTGGGGACAAGAAATCAGCTGTGGCACAATGTCTGACTATGCGTTTGAATTCATGACTGTACGTTGCCAGCACATTATTCTGACTGAAATGCCATGTCGTTAAAACCGCAGTGTTCAGTTTGACACTGTTGAGACTATGTATCCATCTGCCAATGTCACTGCCTGGAAACACAGACTCTGTGTTTGCGCCGGCTACGAAAAAAAAGTCAGCCGGCCGTTTGTTTATGCTCAATCGTTTCATAGGATAAAGACGTGATAACACACTCAAGAATTCTGTTCCTCACTGTAAACCATAAAGAAAGAAAAAAAAGATGTGGGGCTAACTATAAGCACGGCATCCTCCCCCATTCATTTCCTCAGATGTCAAAGGAGCCAACTGATGAATTAAACCCACGGGAAGAACAGCAACAACACTTTTTCATCTTTTTAATATTGACTGTAGTGCACAGCTGTTCTGATTTAATAGCTGTTGTTTCAGTCAGTTGATTTACAGCAGCCCTGATGGCCCTGTCACTATCCACGTCTTCTGTTCCATGACAATACCAAAATGAATCCTACCCATGAAGGCACCAACTGACTTGGTTGTACCTCAACTGGGGAAACAGACATTGAATCAGTTGTAGAGCACCAGACCGTTAAAATGGCTTGGCCGAAAAAATTCTTATGTGGCTGGCGATTGGCGAAGTCTGCACTCAGGCTGGTGAGATGCGCGAGGAATTACAAGCACACTCTACTTAGGAAGGTTTCTTACAACCGTCGAGCGGGTGCATGAGAGACCGGAGCCAGCACCGTGTCGCATGGTTTCCCAATAGGCGTTTACTGTGCACTGCTCCATTCGTCTGCTTTCTCCCTGTACTTCTGAGCCAATGGGGCTCGTATGTAGAGAACGGAGCAGGATACATGGCAGCCTCGCATGCACAAACCCAGATGATAGATTAATGAGTACGGGCCAACACACACACACATGCTGCATGCTTGCTTTTGTGTTCCCGAGTGGGCCAGGGTTTTTCCTGCATCTGCCCATATGCTCATAAATGTGAGCTGAGGAGCTAACGTCTAAAGGAAGACAGCATGAGAGCCAAGCAAAAATAGATGGAGGAAATACAATGACACCGGGAGCAGACACAATAACCGTGGGGAAATAAGGAGAGAGGGGGGGAGAGAGAGAGAGAGAGAGAGAGAGAAGAAAAAAAAGAAGACAAAAGGAGTAGGTAAAATATGTCTTTATCCCCTGAGGACAAAGCTTGTCTTTCTCCCAGGACACAGAGATTCATTTAGATCTTCACCAAGGACCAGGGACAACAGCAACGAGTTGAGATGGGAACAAAAATCACGTTACTTGCCTCCTATATGCGGCCTGGGTTATCTGAGACCCAAGACTGCACCTGAAGCCATATCTTATAGAGCGTTTCATCATCAGCCGAAAACGTTTTCTCTGTGCGCCATTACAAAAACTCCCAACCCGACGTACTATCTTACCGTGCATTAAGCTGAAAACAGCCAAGCTATAGAAGAGGATGAAGAAGTAGTATGATATGAATGCTGTGCACGAGCGTTATGTGAATAAATATTAACAGCACAGGGGCATTGAGGTTTCAAGTAATATCCAGTAAAGAAAATGCTTCAATGTTTGAGCCCATAGCAACAGTGTCAATGATGGGCACAGGGTAGACAAACATGAATAACAGTGGTGGGAATCCATAGTGAACGCGGGAAATTAATTTCTAACCATATTCTCTAGATGTTACTGTTGTTTCAATGGACTTGACTCTATGCAAATCCTTCACGGATCCCGGGAGAGATAACACATGATAGTTCCATAAGACAGTGGACTCACTCGCCTCGGGTTTGGCACAAAAACCACTGCACAAGTTTAAAACTGCTGAATACCATTAGAGATGATTTTTGTTCGAATCATTCTTCCCCTGTGTCATTCAACTTCTTTCTTCAAATGTCATATGCACAACCTCTTTTTCCCAAGAAGTACCAAACTGGTGCAGAACCACAGAATCCTTTTTTAACAGATATCTCAGTTTTTGCAGTAGGGTTTTTTTTTCCAATCGCTGCCATTGACGTCAGCAATTATTGCCAGTGCTTACACCAAAGAGCTTTACTTTTAAGATTTGGGCTGCCATGCTGACGTTTTTTGTAACACAGGAAAGGGGCAGAGTTTACACCTTTCATAGGGTTTTTTTTTAGATTATTTTTTCATTTTGAAAACAGTCCCCATTGAGCTACAACTCCGTCTCCATTGGAAAAGATGTGTTTCGGTGGCTGTAAAATGCCACCTGTTGCCTGCCAAAAAATTTATGAAACGCAAGGATAAAGATTTTACAAATGGGCCCAAATGTCAGCCCGCTCTGCATGATGTCAACACGGAGGCTGGAGACCAACCAACAAAATCAATAACAGAGTTTTATTTTATTTTTTAATATCTGAAAGTTATTATTAACAGACGGAAATTTTACCAGGCATGCTTTGGCTTTTGAAGGCAGTGCCCTTTAATTGTATACAGGACAAACAGATGCTTCCCGATGTTCACACAAGGGGGCTGCCTGGTTTGGCAGCGACTAGGCTGTTCAGCGGCTCTTCGTCGAGTGACGTAAGTGACTCCAGCGCAGTGCATTATGCTGCGGGAGGAGTCTAAAGACTGTCTACGGGCAATCCTATACTTCTGCCATCATCTAAATCCATTGTTGCTGGCTAAATTCAAGCTAACCACAGCCTAGTTTGGGACGAATAGAACGTATTTTTTTCTCCATGTGCCGTGCAACTGCCAACAGGGTACATGTGATCTGATGTCCATTGTCCAACCAGCTATGCTTCGGATATTTTTGCCATGAAGGAGAAGAAGAAAATGATGTCACTTGATCACTGTTTGCTTGTAGAAATCGATGCCAATGACGCATCCAGCAGATAAACGAGAGGATACTGTTTAGTCAACCGGAACTGCCGTCCAAACATTTGATCCACACCAGAAATGTGGAGAAATGGTTTCAGTTTTCATGTTAATGTTTTGCCATCGCACAGTAGACCTGCACTTTGGCGAAGGAACAAAAGCAAACAGGAAACCGACAATATAATAATCTGTTCCCATGGTAAATCCATTCATTGCATATTCATGTTGCCAGGGCCACACATGGTAATGTTGCTCGAACACTCACCTGACTAGTTTGCTGCCCACATAGTTGTTTTCATCCATTCTTCATCTCCTCGGTGTGCCATGCAGTTTAATTCCGTTTGCAGTCAACCACACTCAATTCATTAGCATTACACTTCATTTCTTTGTGATACTCATTCCTCTTAGTCTGTTAAGTGAATTGTTTGTTCCTTTGTCTGAGTTACCGTGGGCATGGGAGGTCTCTTCCTGGTTCAGCAAAAAGGTGTGGCTGAGGCCTGATGTCACATGGAACCAGCTCATTGGGCTGAACCATATGCTGCGATACCATGGGGGGTATTTGGGTTTAGTTGGTTTGGTTGGTATTTAGTCGTAGTTGGCGTCCATCTTGTCTTCCCTTTGTTTATTATTTGGTTTGACCAAACCAGTTTATATATCCCCTCATATGTCATTTTTTTAAGTCAGTTTGTTCAGTCAACACCTTATTTTGTTTAGTTGGTATCTATATGATTGTTTTATTTTGTTGACCATCTCTTGTAGGCCTAAAGCTGTTAGATTTGTTGGTTAACATAGTTTTTTTGTATTTTTGGGGGGTATATAAAAACCATGTGACCAAAAACTCCTGTTTCCTCTTGGCCTCACTGCTTGGTCCCTGACAATCACACTACTTGTATGTCACTTGATATTTTGCATTGCTACACCTGCAGGACGCTAAGGCGATCGTGCAAAGTAACTGAGATGAGCGTGTGCTGAGGGGAGCTTAAAAAAAGAAAAAAACGGAGTAACTTGAGTTTGGGAAAAACGGAATTCTACATTGTCATATCCAGCTTGTAGTCATGATTACACTTACATCCTGCCCCGCCTACGTCTGGGAAAAAAACAAAAACCTCTAGTGATGTTAAAAACATGTCCCTTGTGGAATGAATAATCAGGAAGCCTTCCCTCTTTACACAATGCTAAATATGCAAAATTCGCAGCTCCCCTGCTTTATACCCTCTACCTCCCTCAAGCCTTTCCCACACTTAGCCCGTTCCATCTGCCATCTTTCTCTACTCGCGGCTCCTACTCTTCAATCTCCTGCTTTGTTATGCTTCCCGCATTCTCTTCCTCCCTTCGTCACCATCTTCAGCTTTATGTTGCTTTTCAGAGTATTTTTCCCGCTCTCTTTCGCTATTTCCTACCTCGTCTTCCACTTGTCCTTTACAACCTTATTCTCATCTCTACATCTATACTCCGCCACTGAGCCTTCTCGTTTTCTCCCCCCCCCCCCCCCTCTCCGTATCTCCCCGCAGTGTGGAAGCAGTACCTGCGACACTCTGCTCCCGGTATCCTCTCATCTAAATGGGATGTGTGGCCTTGCTATATCTGATTCCTCTAGACAGGAGGTGAGAGCTAACCTTTCTCCCACTTCGACACCTCTCCGGCTCCTGTTGGTTGCTTTAATAATAAAAATGTGCTGTCCTTGGTCAAAGCACACGTCACAAAGCTTTAACACCCCGAGTCTGGCAGGCAAAACAAAATAAATTCTACTGGATGGAACCCTGCCTTTGATGCCGCTTAAACTAGTGTGTGGGAAAAGAAAAATCCTCCGGAGGTAAGATTCATATCGGATTAATGCACAAGTAAAAGATAAAGACGAGAGGGGTGAAAATACTGAGAATATCCCCTGATATCTGTCTGTGCTAATGAATATGATTAATGTTAAGCTGCTGGAGTATCCACTTTCCATGTAGATATGAAGAGAAATAATTTATATTCTCAAACCATGAGTCATATCAAAGCAATTTTTTTTACCCAGGCATATAGTTTTGTGATAACTGGTAGCTATAGTGACAGACTATTATTAAAACCGTAAAGGCCCAGAAAAGAGCTCTTTTGAGACACTCATCTCAAGCTCCACAGATAACCTCACACAAACGCACACTCACTCATACAACTCCATGCAACTCCAACTCCAACCCGAAAAGGGAACTTACGCGTTCGGAAGCGGTGGTGTGGGCGTGTGGCTGGGCCCTTGCCTGGGCGCCCGTGACTCCATCGCGACGTGGGTTTGACCGGGGGCGCCGGTTGGGACGTGGTCGGCTGCACCTTGGCGGTGGTCTTCACACTAGCGGTAGCTGAAGAGGATGCTGTGGTGGCGATGGTGGCAGAAGTCTGCCCCGGCTTTGAGTTGGCAGCCCCGTTGTGTCCATTACCAGCGTTGCTTCCTTTCCTAACAGTGCTGCGAGGGGTGACCTCCTTGCCGCTGGGTGGCGGTGTGAGTCGGGTGGTGGAGGTGGTGACCACAGTGCCGCTAATGCGGGTGCCGACACGATTGTGAAGGTGTGGTGCGCGGTTGCCATCTCCATTGGCAGTGCTGCCGTTCGCTGAGTGGTTTGCTGGTGGCCCAATTCGAGTTCTCGGTGCTGGGGCAGTACCGTCCGCAGCTAGTTGCGTGGTAGTCGAAACTATTGTCGTGGTAGAGGCAGTTGAAGTCGTGGTGGCAGTGGAAATGTCGGGCCCCTTGGGCATGGCACTGGGTTTAGAGAGAAATATGGGGTCCTGTCCAATGCTACCTTTGGGATCCACCAGATCAGTGGGGACATAGTCTTGAACAGATCCCACCACAATCCATTTCAGCAGCATGAGACTGAGTCCCAGTCCCACAAAGCCCATTACCAGGGGAACGGCACACAGCCAGGTCTGCTGGCGAGGCCACACAGCACAAGGGCCACAGCGGAGAGGGCCCGGGGCTCTGGGAGATTCCTGTTCAGCCCCCGGCTCCTCCAGCGTCATGGCTGCCAGAGTGCTCGCACCGGAGCGCTCGCTCATCTTGCCGGAGCTTTCCGCCTCTTCGATATGTGTCCGGGAGGTCAAACAGGTGGCCGAACGACACAAGGGCATGCACGAGGAAGGGGATGTGGTGCGAAAGAAATGCCGGGCATCTTAAGCTGGTGCGCGCACAATGCCTTGGCCGGCACAACTGTATCGACACATGCACAGATGTATACACGTGGAACTCACACACAGGCAGACACAATCACTCGACAGTCACGTAGCCACTTCTAATTTAAACCTGCCAGGGCAATCAAATGCGCACACAAGCAATATAACCTACACTCCCTCTGGCGGACAACACACACAAGCACACACACACACACGCATGCACGCACACACACACACACACACGCACAGGCACGCACACAAATATGCACAAGAATATCCACACTTCCACGGGAGCAGACAGGCTATGGACAGGTGAGAGAGGGAAGCTGTGGTGGTTGGGCGCTAACGAAGCGATGATAAATCCCAGGACGTTGCACTCGGTTGTTAAAAAAAGCCGACGCAAAGGGAACCGAGGAGGATATCGATCCGCTGCATCGTGCGCGTCAGACCGGAGCTGTAAATCCAAGTGCGTGCGTGCGTGCGTGCGCGCGCGTACATCAACAAGCCGGGCTCCGGCGGCACCCTCCAGCACTCAGCTGGGTGATCATCGGCCGCAGAAGGTCCCTACGGAAGAAGAAGAAAAAAAGAATCACCGGTCGGTCCTTTTACTCCTCTACTCTCTGAGTCCATGGGATCGCGTCCGACCGCTCCGTTTTACCCCCTCGCGGGTGTCTCTCTGTCGGCTACTTCAAGTTTTGCCTGTGACAGCTCTCCATGCCCGGCCACCCCCTTTTTTTGGCGACTCCAGCTGTTGATAATCCAGATGTTGGGAGGGTGGGGGGAAAGCCACCGAAATTGAAAGAAGAAACGAGTGCAGAAGAAGAGAAGAGGGGGGGGGGGGTCTGAATTGATCTGCAGAAGGGGATGGGGCGGTGTTGATGTCCGGAGTCGCGGGGCTAAGAAAAAAAATCCAACCTGGACCGACCACCCGACTCCGGATCTCCCGGAGTGACAGCCGTGTGTGCGTCTCCCGGCGCTGTCTGCCTGCAATCCGTCACTGTGATGATAGATCCGGCACGCAGACACACACACGCGCGCGCGCGCACGCACGCACACACACTCACACACACACGCACGCACGCACGCACACACAGCAACAACCAAAAAGGGTCAGCTTCTGCGATTCGTTTACCCTCGCTGCATTCCCACAGTGGTGCAAGCAGCAGAAAGAGAGATGGAGAGAAGCGAGAGGATGGAGGGAGGAGGCGTAGGGAGGGGGCTGCTGCTGCTGCTGCTCGGGGGGAAAAAAATGATGCGGCGGCTGTTCTTGGAGGCTGCAGACTAGAGAGAGAGAGAGAGAGAGAGAGAGAGAGAGGATGGAGAGGTGGTGAGAGGAAGGAGGGGGGGGCTTGCTCAATTGTTCGCGGTGAGTGATGTGGGTTACACGGCTCCTATCCCATTCCCATCCGGCGCTCTCCTCCGGTTCGCTGCCGTCCTCAGTACTCCAAAGTGACGACTAGTGTAGTGACTGCCCCATGTCGTCGTCCCCCCACCCCCGCCCCAGACCCCACGACTGGAGTTGCACGATGACTCCACCACCACCATCATCATCATCATCATCATCATCAAGCAAGCAAATGAAGAAATAAAGAAAAGGAAAAGGAAAGAAAAGAAAAGAGAGGAAGGGAAGTTTTTTTTCTTCTGGTGGGTAGAAACTGGCAGGTGTAGTGGGAACACATGAGAAGGAGGGCATGGAAGCTGTTGGCTGCAGCAGCAGACAGGAGGCAGCAGCACACACACACTCATACACACACGGTGTGCAGAGGCGAGGCGCTGCCATAGACACACCCCAGGGAGTGGTGGGATGGAGGGAGGGAGGGAGGGATGGAGAGGGAGGAGGGAGGAGAGAGGAGGGATGGAGAGGGAGGAGGGAGGAGGGATGGAGAGGGAGGAGGGAGGAGGGATGGAGAGGGAGGAGGGAGGAGGCGCCACCCCGATGTCTTCCACCGGCGGCACACAAGAGCAAACAAACCAAACGCCTGGCTCATAATTTATGGGCGAGTTAGAGCACTATACTTCAACTTGATACCTCTGTGGGCAGTGGATGAATCCCTTATTTTATTTTTTTTACAGTGCACCAGGGACAGTAGTGCTTTAGGATAACAGCCAAGGGGTTTTTTATGGCACACGCTGTGAAAAAAAGCGCTCAAGGTGTGATAAGCTCTGTTCATTTGCCTGATTCGAAAGCCGGTAACATAGCAACCAGGCACTGATAGGGTCAGTGTGAGGTAAATCCAGGTTAGAGCCATTATTGCTTGTTGGTTCCTCTTATTACATGAATATTCATGGAAAACTGGCTTTAGGTGTGTGGAAAATATGGATACAATTCAATATCACTAAGAATGCCTCATATTTGCAGCAAAAAAAAAAATGAAACTGCTGCAACTTGCAACACCAACTTCCTACTCACAGTCATTTTTTGCACACACACGCTGTAGTCATGGGAGACACAACAGTGCTATTAAATAATTAAAGGAGGACTTTGCGGTTTTCCACGATTATGGAATTGATGCAGTTCCCTTAATCCGTAAAGTAGCCGTGTCTCAGATTTTCTCAAAGTGGCACTGACTGAATCCAGTCTTGTGTTGCGTGCAGATGAAGACCCTGAAGTTGACAAATACAGACATTCTCTCTGGTTTCCCATTCATCGTTGCTTCCGCATAAGTAGGGGTTGTGCTATTATTTAAAGCTGCCATCTGCTTCTTTATAACATGACTCGATTTTAACTATGAAAGCGGAGTTGTCGACAAGTTCAAGAAGATCCCAGTTGTCAGCGAAAACGTGGAAGGATGTATATTGTAATAATAACCCCTGGAAATTGATGTGTGCATTATGTGCCTCTGTTTGAGGATGAAAGAAAGTGGGGGAGATTGAGAGAGAAAGGGACGCGAGGCAGAGGGGAGGGAGCAAATAACAGGTAGGAGAATGAGAACAGAATGAGGAAAATGTCTGCTGCTTTTCTTCTTTTTTTTTCAACGTGATTTATATAAGCATCTGCAACTCACAGTTCAAGATCTAACACCTCACAATCACTCCTACAATGGCTAATGGCTCATGGCAAAACATTTTTGATCCATTTCAAACTCCTCAAATTCCCCAAATGGCCCCAGAATTATGCCATTTTGAATGCACCGTTTTCCCAGTAACAGTTTGCAATAAACCGAGCTTGGTTTGTCAAAGGATCTTCATGAATTATAGAAAATGACTGACACGACTGCAGCGCTGTGATATCTATGCTTATTCATATTTCTGTATAGATCGCGCCTTTCATTATCGGCCCTGCTAATGCGCATGAGTCTGAAGGCATTGTTTACTGATTTAGGAATAGAGGTAACGTCCCGCTCTGAAGATGCCTTTGAACTTGACAAGCTGTCGACAGTCATTCCCTCTCAGGAATTCACTGTGCTCCTTTTACCCCACCACGCGCATTTGAAGATACTCAGGGAAAAAAAAGAAGAAAAAAGATATCTGAGGACTTCCAGCCGAGGAATTTATTCAAATCATTGAAATATTGGTTTCAATTGTTTAACTTTGTTTGTTTTTTTAAAAAGGCCTTAGGATGGAAAGTTTTTAGATTAAAGATTTGCTCTAGAGTATAAATGCTACCGGATATTGAGCTAAAAAAACAGTACATATACAATATGAGAATTAATTCCTATTGAAGATTCAAATAGTATTTCTGGTGGGGCCAGTGATGAAGGCCCCAAGCCAAAGGTTATATACTCTAATATAGTTGTATTCACCTAATGAGTTGGTGTGGTTCAAATCACCTTCATACTACGGTCTGTGACTGGGTCACTGGACGCAGATACCCTATGTCCCATATTCCTGAGTTGATCGGAGGGGAATTCACTTCTGCTGTCCAGAGGGAGCCACTGAGGTTACTGCCCTTGATGGATGTCCATTGGTGTCAGTTAAAGTTCACCTCGTTGCCATCTCACTTTTCTTGGTGGGTTGTCCCCTGAGGCAGATATCATTCTATCCAGTCCATTCCCCTGGGTGTCTCCTGGTCTGCAGATATTTATGGTTTTTATGGGCTCCTGGGAAGCTGCAGTATATGTCTATTGTGTCACTATTTCTGTCTAAAACCTCTCCAGGAGGCCTCCCACTCCAAGTTTTTAAGATTCCGACTCAAAAGGGTCAGCTAGTGTGTTCCACCAGAGCATGGAGAAGTGCGTGAGGTCTTCAGTGAGTAATGGGCGACCTCTCCTCCCATGCATCTTCGTTGTGACTCCACTGTCATCCTATTTCTACGGCCAAAATTGAAGAACATAAGTTGCTTACTTGCGGTCCCTTTGCTCACCTACTTCAACTTGTGGGCATAAACTACAGCAACCTCCATTACTATATTGATTATTGCCCCCTGCGTAATATTTAGAACCAATGTCTTCTCCCACCGCTGGTGTCTGCATTTGAGCATCTCCAGGGAGCCACTATTTACCAAGACAGATCAGCGCAACTCCCCCGAATATGTAACCTTGTGCTTATCATGGGAGAGACACATCACTCCTGTTGTCACCTGTGCTGCTCGGTCCTTTTTCTCCAGCATGGCAAATGCTAATATTTGTGTTCTTGGTCTTCATCCAGGCATATTCCCAGAACAAGCACAAGCAAGTTCAGCATTCAGCAGTCACTTTACTCTGCGGTGTCTTCTTCCTGCAATACATCCGCATGGCTTCTAAGATGTGTGTGGAGTTAGAATAGGTAGATGCAGTCACGGGATGGCTCCAGTCTGACTCTGTGAAATAGGGTTAGTGCTTAATGAGGTTCACCAGTTTCTACCAGTGGTTCAGCGAGAAGCGTATTACAATTGCCCGTAATAATACACTTACTCAGACCACGACATGCCACCGTTGAACTCTAGAAGCAGACAAGGCCTTCACAGAACACGCACGTTGATCTTCATGTCTCCTCATGATCCACTAATAGATGGAGTTCCACACGATTATCGTCACTGTGCTGGCCATCAGCTCATGTCATTCCTGGGAAGCTTTCTTTTCTTTAGGTGCCACTGCATTTTTCTCCTTGGCCCCATTAACGCTCAGTTAAATGAGCAGATGGAGAGGGTTAATAGTTGCGCTGCCTGGCCGCATCAATCTTAACACACTTCAAAATACCCCACAGGTCTTGCTCACAGGGAAGTGTCCATTTGAATGTCAGACGAGATACCTGTCAGAGTAGAAGGTAGAAGTGGCACCAGGAGAGCAGAGGATCTTGTTAGGCAATCACGTCTCCTTCTGACGAAGGGCCTGCGCTGCCCTATTGAATGCCAGGTCCACACATTCGTCACAGACTTACCACTGAGGCAGACATGGAATTTAATTCACTTCCCTGTTTTAGTCAATATACTGTAACAATGTGAACACGCAGGATGAAGACTGAATCCACTCTCCCGACTTTTGGTTTTTGCAATGAGGTGTTCTTGTGACCTTAAGAACATAATGAGCCGGTGAGGGGCTGGGGAAGTTCACGGGTAGAGAAGTTCTGAAGTGATGATAATGAACTTTCTTCAGACAGCACTTTTCTTAACACTGGTACAAAGTGCTTTACAAGAAGAGTTCCTATAGAAACATAGCAAGAAAAAGAATTGCAATTAACATGTCTAAGCGAAAGTCATGACAGACAAATTAGCCCTTTCAGTAAGTATAACATATAGAGTAAGATATTTAGTGTAGTGTAATACATAGTATGTATTAACAGAGTAAAATGTACCCTCAACAGGTGTCAAACACTGTCTAACACAAGCTGCTGGACTCTGCTCCATCGGAGAGGTATAGTATTAAACAGGGCGCCTCCTATTGTGCTGATTTTGAAGTAACTCTGCAGAAGTCATCTATAAGCTGCTCAACAAGCACTCCACCTATTATAAGTGGCGAGACACAAGCCATTTCCTGAACTGCAGTGTGTAAAAAACACTTTCCCATATTTAATTCCATGGTCCTCAAGACTATTGCATGCCACTGTCTATAATATATACAGTTTATATCCATGAGGTTGCACAGTGTCTGTTATTTCCCCCTGGACTTGTAGTCAAATTCCCAAATTTGAATGTTCGTAAAATATTTTTTTCGTCTCAGCTATCAGATTAATAAATGAGAAGAAAACCAATTTGAAAACATAACAACCATCCCCAAATTCATGCCATTTATTTAAATGGAGGAGCACATGATTGATTCACAAATGTTCTTCCTAATGAATACCTCTGTAAAGTGATCAAGTAATATATTTTTCTTAATTAGCCAAATTCTATTAGATTTTAATTGCAAATTAAATTTTTTATACAGTGATTAAAACAACATCAACATAATCATGTGGCCATAATAACAATAGTATCGCTTTAGGCAAAACTCTCATTTACTACGATAATTCTTTGCAAACACATTGTAGAAAGTTAGTCTGGACCCATCTTATCAGTGCGGTGCAGCAGGCGGACACTATTACAGATGCAGCGGTAATTAAATTGTCCCAAACTAGGAATAAAACAGAAATTAGCCATGGCTATTCCACATTTTTGAGGGAGCCAAGTCATACGCTCGCAAATGGGATCAGCTGTTGTTGCCAAAAGCAGTGGACCTCCAACATGGCCGCTAGAGGGCACATTGCATCATTCAGTTATTAATACTCTTCTTCTCCACTCTTGAGCCGGGATGAGGGGTGGGGGGGGGGGGGGGGGGGGGGTCATTTGGTTATCACAGCAGGGGACAGTGTTCCACATGAACTCCAAACTATGCTTTCAATTTGCATGTGTCAACCGTGCTATGTTCGGTTCATATTGAAATTTAACTCCATCTACAGACCAGCCATTTGGCTTTTGCCAGAGAGGATGGCTCTTTATTCAAGCTGGGCATGTCTGTATTAACACCACAGCGATGACTGAGTAGCCCGAACATGAGGTTTAACAGTGTTTGGTTAACATATTTTTATGAAGGTTAAAAAGTAACATATTTCTGCTGTAAGTCATATCACAATGTGATTTCTCATTCTTCCGTTCTCATTGACCACACACAATGACAAACATCACAAAGAAAACCAACAATGTCAGATTACTAATATTTCATTTATATAGAATACGTACGAAATGTTGGTTTTCCATCCAGTGTTTCCTTCAAAAAAATCGGCATGCTTTTGCAAATTCACAAATTCATGCTTGGATTTGCCTGAATAAATTGTCAATGTCAAACAAAGAGAATTCACTTGCAGTGAAGTGAAGCAGCCTCCCATGAATTTTTAAAAACCAGTTTGAGCACAGATACAAGCAATTTTTCTCCTCACATCTGACTTGTTTATCACAGTGTCCTTCACACATCATTTGTTTGCCTTAACGCCGTAAAAAGCCAATACCTTGACTCTACTTGATTAGCTACCAGTTTCCCACACACAAACACTAAGCTGACCTCCAATGACTTATTGATGAGAGCTCTATCCGCGACCATTTTGTGTCTTACTCAAAGGGTGGTCCTGTCTCTGGGGAGCATAATCACTGGACGGTAAATCTCTGTTGAACTGTGAAACAACTATATTTCCTGGAGGTAGTATAAGCCTCTGTCCTTTGCTGTTTTTCCTACCGCCTTTATCTTCCCCCACGGTTAATGGAAAGAGCAATTTCCAACACAATATTTTACTTTGATACCAAGGGGCTCTAAATGAAATGTTTCTAAATCTCCTGAGTCACAGTAAAAAACTAAAAAACAATACCAACGTGAAATTGTTCACCTTTTTGGAATAATAACTATAAAACGGAATTTAATATGTGATGTGCATGTGCTGGGGGATGGCAACTCAGTAGCAAGTTAATGCCAAAAGGGCAGGATAAGGGTTGAGGCCAAGCGTTTAGTTGTGATAATTTAGGTCATGGGCCAGGGAATGCATTATTTCAATGAGTATCCTCACAAGTATGTACATTTAAGGTTAGCTATAGACAGATAGGTAGGTAGGTAGGTAGATTGATCCCAAACTGGGAAATCCAGTGTAACAGCAGCAGGTATCAGCCACACAACACACCTTACAATATATAACAAATATAAGAAATACAAATGTAGAAATATAAGAACGGAGTAAAGGAATATAGATATGAATGTACATAATCGTAGTGCAAGTGTGCAATCAGTTATTAAGGTTAGGGTAAGGTAAGTAACTAGTTATGGTTAACGTTGGAGTGAGTCTCAAGGAACTGAATATAAGGGACACAACCTTTGTATGTGCACACGTGAGTGTGTTAACACTGTGTGCAACCATTTTCTACCTTTTGCATTGATATAAAATTTGAGAGTCGTGGTATTTTAATGGTGTCCGTACCAAGTACCGAACTTCTGTTATCCTGACATCCCTACAGATGACAATTAAAGAAGAATCTGGTTTACTGTTGAGAGCACAACACAGATTAAAGTCCCATTAATTCAAGCTGCAGGACAGCCCCATACAAATATGTTCCGAGTTTTTTTCCCTCTCCCTGTGAGAATAATTTTGGAAACACTAACCTTTATGTTTTATTCAAACCCTTGCTTAATAATGCATGGTATATTCCGTGATTAGATCGTGTGTTTGGTTTGTGTGTGTGTGTGTTTTATGAGGATTTTGTTTAATTGGCTAGAGGAAGTAGCTCACTGACCACTGTCACATCCTGAGGACATATAGTGAGAAAAACACATGGAATGAAGTGTAAATAAACTTGTTTAATCCAAAGTGTAAAGTGAAAAATATGCTCCTTTTATCTTGTTCTGTCCTAAAAAGACTAACTTGGGCATGAATTGTCAGGGAATCATCAAATTCACAATGATTTTGAATGACCCATTGAATGAACAATTTCAGCTCCAAATATCATGGTAATCCATCCAATCATTACTGAGATTTTTACCAGTGTGGGCCAAGTGGCAGACTGACGGGCCCTTGGTCCAAAACCAAAGCGCTGAGCAGGACGCCTGTCACCTAAAGATGTCAGAGGGAGAAAAAAACAAGATTCTCCTTAAAGAACTGGAGCCAGTCAGAGCTTCATACCAAGAGGACAACCAAGAGTTTGGAGCTAATATCCTCACAGTGAAGCGGCAGATTGACGACTTTTACCAATAACTTGACAAGTAAATCATGTCAAGTACAAAGACCAGGTGTCACAGTACCTGCCCTTGGTCCAAAGCCCAACAGCTGAGGAGGACACCTGGAAGAAAGTCCAACACAGATGCCAAAATATTCATCAATAATAACTCTAATGATAGTGATTATCTCTTCTGGTATCATCTTCAGCTGTATGGTTGAAGACCTAAAGATGTTCGGTTTAGGACTAGAGTGATACAAAACAGGGGAAGAGCAGCAAAGCTTCACACACGATAAATGATCAAGTGATTATGGTTAATTGTTATTGGAGAGCAACTGATCAATTAATTGATCAGTCCTTTTAGCATTATCAAGCAAAATTTCAAACGTGAGAGAAAAGCAAATTCTGAAATTAATTGATCGGTATATCAAAATGTTTTAAAATAGTAAAACAATGAAATCACACTAAAAGTTGAAACAGTAAATGATGAAACACAAACACATGGTTCAGACCATTGAAGCCCCCCGTTGTCTCAGATATTACATCTATCAGTTCAATACGCAGCAAGTTAATTCTGTCCTGAGTTTAAAGGGTGACCACGCATTCTGTGATTCTCCTACATGTCTTGACAAGCATCTCTTTGACATGAAACACACACACAGATAGAGAGAGAGAGAAAGAGACAAGTGAGATATAAATGAGAGTCGTTCTTTCTTTGCAGTTACAGAATATCTGAAATTGTATTTGGCTGATTTGTACCAAAAAAAAACCAAACATAACATGATGAGCTAAAAAGAAAAGGCATATCAACAAAAAATTATGCAGCATGATAGTTAATTCTTAACCTCCGAAATAGTAGTTGACCAATAATTGTCTGCCCTGAATGTTTTTTTATATGTTAAAAGCAAAAATAAAGAATAAGTAGTAGTATCTGTTAAGATATGTTTGTATCATTATTTGATGGAAGATTGATGAGCTTTCATTTTGTTACCTGAAAAGATAGGGGAGACAGGAAACCAGAAGTAGGAAGGGAAAAGAGCACGTATACCCTCCCATTATGAATCCAATGTAATCCTTGTCGGGAATCCCTCAGGAAGCTGTGTTTCATGTTCCTTACATGCTCACTAATTTATATTGATGACTTTTATGGGCAACTTTTCTTAGTTTGTACGAATTTAATAGTGTCACATGTTAGAGCTTAGAATACGTATATGGTTATTCCTGTTACTCACTTGGATGTTTATTATGTTACAGCCTGTTGCTGTCATATTTCTGCTGAGGTCAATTTTTGTATCGTCAAAACGTTCACAAACAACATCTAAAGATTTTGAAGTGAGTAGGTACATACGCCTACAAAACCGAAGTCTATAACGTGAAACAGAAATATTATCAACCAAGTTCAGTGGACACCAGGGCAATGTAATGGCCTACCGGGTATCTTTTTGCCTTATTGCTCTCAAGTGGCAACATAATCAGTGCAAAGTACATTATGCTTGTGGTGAGAGAGACAAAACAACAACAAAGAAGCTCGAGGATAATAGCACAGACGAAAGGTAAACCGCCGCCCTGGTAAGAGCATTTTCAGCTGTCAAACTGTCACACAACATTTCTGACACCGGGCCCACCTACCTCCTATCTTACTCTGATAGTTGGGATGACAGGCGGCTAGCTAATTTGTTCAACACTCTGTATCTGGATTGCAGGGAAGTTGCCAATTTGAAAAAAAAACAGTCAGCCGCTGTGATGTGTGCAAAGAAGCAAGAGATGCACAGTGAAGAAAAAATAACGATACAATGCTCATCCTTATGATGCAAGAAGACGCAGGCTCCCTGCGGCTGATGGCATCAAGGTAACCCTCCCTTCTTCTTTTTTTTTATCGTCAGTGAGTGTTGCGGCTTCCAGCGGCAACTTCTCACGCGGACAGAAATTCAAAGTCTCGATCAATTCCACACCTCTCAGGTTGGCCTTGATGTTCACTGCTGGTCAGTGTAACGGGCTTTCCTGCCGATGATGATCCTGTCAGTCTCACCTTCCGACGGTGTGGTGTATGCAGAAAGTCAATGGACGGTTTATCAGCGCATGATCTATGACATGGGAAACTGTTGAGTCATTTCATCACGGTGACATACTGCAGGCAATAATTTGAGGCAAGTCAAGATATCAATTTTCCGAAGGCGGGCGCACGCACACACGCACACACACACAGACAGGTCCTTCCAGGTAACACTCAGTGATAAAATGACTAAGATCCATCTTAACTTAGGCCGATGCGAGGGCTAAATAGAGACTGCCAGTGTTTGTAATTGTCTTCAACATTATGTGGCGGAGGAACACCCCCCCCCCCCCCCCCCCGCCCGCCCATGAAAACAGAGGCGCCCTCTGATAGATGGTGCAAGTGCGTAGGCACAAAGGAAAGAAAGACACACACCACCTCATTTGCAAGCACTCACACACACATGCAGAGTGGCAGACAGAGACAGGAGCTTTTAGTGACGGAGGCACTTGGCGGCTTTAGCAGGAGAAAAAACAGCACTTCAGTCTTAACCTTGAAGCATTGACCAGCGCTGCCTTTACCGTACGAGAGAACCCAGAAGGACCACATAACAAATGATTGGACCTTCAGGCTGCAAAGAGTAAAATTACCTCCCTTTTCTGCTGCTTTGTTTCCATGAGTGACCCTTCATAGTTTATGTTGACAGAATATTAAAGAGGGTGGTGAGAGAGGGTAGGAAAAAGAGGACATTCATCACTCCATCTCCGCAACAGAAGTTGTTTTCCCCTTCTCTGTGGACCGATGCCTCTATGAATGGCGTCCAAGTAAACAGACTCACACTTACACTTCTGCATGACATTCTAACACAAAATATACACGCTGACTTTGGGACATTTTGCCATCCAAAAATATATGATCTTTTCACAGAACACAATCACTCCGCCATTTCATTCAGTCCAAATTCCTGGGATACAGTTTTGTGGGAAATAGAGAGATGCTCAATTTAATACTGCTAGATTAAAAAAATATCTTAACAGCATCCAGCCAAAATCATCTAAGCAACAAAACAGCATGAGCTACAATGTCCTACAATATAAATTTCCTTTTAACATTGCTATATTTTTTATTACAATCATAAGAACATGATGTGGTGTGGAAGATCCTGGAAGACAAAACACAGATGAGAAATAAGATATTTGGCTAATTTCCATAAATGGGATACAAATTAAGCAGTTGCGGATATTTATGTGACAGAATATGCCGACATGAATCTGTTAGACTGGATCTAATAAGAATACCTGAAATTAAACAATTCAGCTCCTTGATGTATTGCGCGCAGAAAGAGACGCATGCAAATATCTTAGTGGTGAAAGTAATCATAGTCGGAATTATTCTGTACAAGCAGATTTATTACAGCGCAGTTTAGAATTTGTTCCATTTTCTTTACAACACATAGAGTCGGACAGGGGACATGAAAACCTCCAAATCACTCCTTATCATACCCTCTCAAAACTCGACCTATCGAAAACCTAGACTTATCTTGTAAGTCTCCCACATCTCCCTGGCACGAGTTGTCATTCTCGGCCAGGCAGTTGACCCCGGGTTGCCCCTCACTGCTCTGATCCTCAAGCGCCCCTGAGGTATCTCTCGTCTGTGATTCACGTCCTTATCTCCGCTGTGCATACAGTCAGGGGGACCGCACAGACACAGGTCGCAGGACCAATCGCTTTCCCACATCTGAGTGAATTATTCAAATTGCCAAGAGCCAAGAGGTGCAGACAACCCTCTCCTCCTGCGCGAGGGGAGGGCTGGTCCGGCAGCAGCAGTCACCGTCATTTAGATTGGAAAAAAATGTAATTTGTTCTCCAATCTGATTTTATTGTAATGGCTGTAATAGTGGCTTGATAATGACCCTGTGTCCATCATGCGCCGCGCGCAGCTTAAGTTAATGAAATCACAATGAGCAGCAGCTCATGTGTCTTAAATGGATTACATAGATCATATTTATTCCTGTGATTGTAATAAAGTGCGTGTACGTGTGGAGGTGTTGACACAAGGTAGCAGGAAAAGACAGGCAACAGTAAGTGCTGTCTGAACATCACAAATACCCGAGCTAAAGGTAACAGGGTGGAAATCAATTACATGGTTGGCTCACTTAATTGATATCCACCTCAGCATGAAGACAGATAGCACCCTAAGCAATATTACGGCGGAAGCTTTCCCATGAAAAGGGGTTGTTTTTTTTATCTTCTTTTTCTTCATGGCACCTAAATAATTTTTGAATGAATACAGAAAGAGCCAGTTAAGCATATCTCAAGTTCTGTAACGCTGATTGTCCACAGAAAATATTGAAATGTAAACACAAATTGAAGCAGTTTTTTATATACTGTTCATAAATGTTTTTAACCGGCCTATTAACAAGCACAAAACAGGTTTATTTCCATGTATTTTTATTATTATTTATATTTAATAGTTTCTCGCAGACCACTAATCATCACTTGATGAACTGCGCTGCGGTAAATGGTTGTCACTCTGCCAAGTCTAGCAGAGAATAATGCAAAAACTGCACAGGCGCACAAACCATAAATTAGCCTTAGATGAGGTGGATGTTTCCCCAGATTGGACAAGGACCGTTTTGACGCCAGCAGCCTTTTTTTTTTTTTTACTGCGAATCGACAAGCCCCCACATTGAACCACAGAAAACGTATCTTTTTTTCCTGAGAACATAATTATCTGAGTTACACCCACTTGGCACGCAGTCTTACCAATCTGCTTATGTGTTCCGGAGAACTCTGCCTCCACAATGCAGAATTGTAAACTCCTCATGATGTGACAATCATCATGCTGTAAATGCTCAGAAGGTTTTCGTTCAAGTTTTAAGAGTTGAGTTGAGATTCCCTTTTTTTTCTTTTTCTTTTGCATCGTGAGTTAATAATACTGACAGGTGTATTTGCTTCAGAGATAACAGCTCCTGTACAGGTTTTCTGCAATAAGAGAAATAATTATAATTAAGCAGCAAATTGCATCTTGCACACCTCAGGCCACTCGGTTTGCTGTTTTGTAAGTGCTGTCAAAGACACATAATTCACAAGGTTAAAATTTAAGGAAGCAGTATGTGAAATCATGCGTGACTGACAAATTATCAAAACACTTCCACAACTCCACCCACAATCTGCAGCAGAGCATAACCCATTACTGCGATTCAGCCATAGAGGTATAATTTTGTTATTTTCCTCATGCAGTGGATTCAAAAGTGCAATCATCGGGGTGAGATTCAAAAGGCAAACCCTCATTCACACTCAAATTATATAACAGCTCTGGGTTGACAGAAGAAAAAAGACAGCAGGACTGTATCTGCAGCTTTTCTCACAGATAAGCACTTTCTCGGCTTTAAAGCTAAAAAGTTGTCTTGAAACCTCAAATTGGTGTAAGTGAGTAGGTGATAATGCAGACTGAATAAGTCTGAACCAAGACTCTCATCAATACATATACTGTAATGCAGCTTTACATTTTTAAAATTGAACGCAGGTGAATTTCAGTTTCAGAGATACCTTGCACAACCATATATATATATATATATATATATATATATATATATATATATATGTTTGTTGTTTGTTTGTTTGTTTCCTGCTGCCTGGTTTTAAAATGAGAACCCTGTAAAAAATATTTCAGACTGAACTCCTTCAAAACAATGCGCAATTTCATACTTAGATGCCTTCCATTAAAAATGTGTTTTGATTCTTGTCACTTCAACTGGAAGTAGAAGACATTTTGCTCAGAGGTTGAACTTTTGAACTGAGAAATATTTGCATATT
This sequence comes from Scophthalmus maximus, assembly GCF_022379125.1. Classification (NCBI taxonomy): domain Eukaryota; kingdom Metazoa; phylum Chordata; class Actinopteri; order Pleuronectiformes; family Scophthalmidae; genus Scophthalmus; species Scophthalmus maximus. Next base: position 13,116,382 of record NC_061530.1, read on the forward strand.
CATAGCTTCTGGATTATTCACCGAGGGGTAAGGTGTACAATAGATGTAATTGTATTCCTTTTTGTTTTTTAACCAGATAATTACACTTTTCCGGTTGTGTGTGTCGTGTTTTACCTCAGCAGCCTGTCTCAGGGCTAACACATACTAAATCAAGCGTATACTTACAATCAGACCAAAGTGGTGGAGCAACCAATCTGCCGACAGCGGTATCCCTAAAGCCACGTTGCTAAAATGGTTTAAGAAAACGTTGTTCAGCATCACTTGTTTTGCACAAATGATGGAAAACTAAGTTTTTGTTCAGTGCCAGGGCCTAAGATGAATACATTTCCTGAAAAAATGCTTTATAATAAAATATGGCTCAAATGCAAAGAAAGCAGTGAGGACAGGCAGAGCTAATTTGCAGACAGAGCGAGTGTGTGCGTGTCTGTGTGTAACGGAGATAACGCATGTGTAAAGTATATAACTATGTGTTTGGGCCCACACAATACCGGCACAGTCTGCAGCAGAGGAAAGTCAAGCGCAGGTTGCAAGCTGTGCTGAATTTCAGGTCTTGAGCGCCGATATGAAAACTGTCGAGTCTGAATCATTGACAGGGACAAGAAGCCCCGTTCCAGAGGTAGGAGGCCTCACAGTTTTCCTTCTGATGTTTAGATCTCCCTGCAGTCCTGCAACCTGGGAGTGAACAGTGTTGGGCGCACAGAGAGCCAGTCAATAAGTCACACAGTGTATTGAGGAAAAAAATATCTAGAAAACACACAGACACGGACGGACAGAAGGATTCTCTTCTTTTTTTCCCGGTTTGCATACATACTGTGACCAATGAGGTTTGATTGTATTGGATATTGTATGTATGTAGATGGGGTGGGTGTATGCATAACAAGAGCCAACTCTGAGGCAGGCAGATCAATTTTTCCAGGCTGACAAATTACGTGGCACTCGGTGCCTTCTCAGTGAGAAGACACTGTTGCATACATCTCCCCTCCACATCTCGAGTCTCCCGTGCACGTGCCGCAATGGTACCGTCATGGAAAATAGAGTTGTATACGTTTCCCACAATCACATTAGTACTGCGGGCATTATATTCTGAAATAGTGATATTTAGATATCGAATTGTCATTTGTTTATTTCACACTTTAATCGTTCACTCCTGAAGTATTTACAGTCTCTCCAATTAAATCAGACGCGTTGCTGCAGGCGTTGAAGGACCGTGCCTTTTGGGACTGATGCTGACATCGCTGGGTTGCACTGAATGATTCGAGACGACAGCCACGGTGGAAGACTATATTTACCATGAAGTATAATAACTACTGTAATTTAAAAGCGGTTAAAAGTTTCAGATGCCACAGTGTTCTCCCACGTTTCAATGGCAGCACAAACAAGCAGATTCTTTCCAGATTACTCGAACTACCCACACTCAGTACCTCGAGGGCCCGACTAGATTTGTTTCATTTAATCTTGTAGAAAGATGGGCAGGGAAGTCTTTTTTCTAGGCCTCTGCCTCAGTTTGTTCAGCTCTCATTTGCAATCCCTTCCTCCATACGCCAAAGCACTGATATTTTGAACAAGGACAAATGCAGCTACCATAGTGATTTGCTTTGTAAATTTGCAAATAGCATCCTCTTCTCTTCTCCGACCAGCACAAGAAGCAGCAGTATTGAATTGAGTGCTTCAGCGGGGTGCTGAATTGAAAATAAATTCCTAGATTGTCAGCAGCGATTCAGGGGGCTGCTTCCAGACGAGGCCTTGGCTTTAGTTTTTTCTGCATTCGGGAGAGATTGGCTCTTCAGGCGAGCTGATGGTCGACAAGCTTAGCGTGAACAGCCTTTGCTCTATGCTCAGAAATGGCTTAATGGTCCATCCGATATTATGCCGTATAGCGTGTAAATAGCGCGCCAGTTTTCAGGACCTTTTCGCGTGTCAGGCCTTTGCATTTTTGAGTTTTTTTCACACGCCATTTAACACTGCTTGAGTTGGGTGGTTAGGGTTAAGCGTGAGTCAGTAGCGAAATGACCTGGTATGAATGAACACGCAAAAAGTGTGTAACATGCGAAATAATATTGCCGCTTTCTTGGATACCAGGCTGCTTAAGGGCCTGTATTTGACTGCAATTACCAATGCTACCATTTTGCTCGCATTGAACTGAGGGGGAACAAAATTGAGGGCGGTTTTCGGAGTGCGAATCGGTACTTATCTTTTAAGCTATTTCATCAATCAAAACAGTCAGAGAGAACAAGAATATATGAGCAGTAGCACAACTGATTGAAAAGAAGTGACAACGGGGTATCACACTGAGATGTAGAGGGTAAGAGAAAGTCGTTGCTGCGGATTTGTTAAGTTGTTGACAACGGCGCCTTCGGAGCGGACAAATTCTTGGGTGTGATGTAAACAGTGCGTCCGAAACTGTGAAACCGGCTTCAGTCTGCAAATGATACAAATGCCTCCATAATGTAGGCGTTTCGGATTCACTGACATGTAATAACTACAAAATTAAAAGTCTGATAACACATTATTGACAAAAATAGATGTACCATAGGTTCATAATTCATGAATGTCAACTTGTGCTTCATCAGGTGTCCAAACCGGAGGAAGGAAGAAAAAACTCTTGCCCTTGATTCCAATATTTTCAATTATTTTTCTTAGCAAGCGTCCACAGAACAGCAGCTAGTCAATCATCATATGGTTGCACAACCAGCTCAGCTGAGTCATGGACTATAATCGCACTCTGCGTGTTTGCCGTTGAAAACAATAATTACTGTGAGAGTGATTCAGAATATGTGCAGCACACGTTGCAGCTGAGCCTAGTGAATTCAGCACATTGTGTGTGTGTGTGTGTGTGTGAAGAAGAAAACTGAGTATATTTCTTGAGGCAGTTCCACATAGCCTTGAACGCTGCCTGTAACCATAGCGATGTTGAAGCGCAGAAGAGAGACAGAGACTTCAAGAGGCTCCGGCGAGTATTTCGAGAAGGGTGAGTTTATCCATCAGGCTGTGATAAACTGACACACACAGCGACTTCAAACACCTTTCCTCTTCACACGCATACAGTGTATTATGAGAGCAAATCACTGAACAACATGGAGGACGCGTATAAACAGGGTTGAAACCAAAGCAATGCATTAGTTGATTCAATAATTAGTAACTTAACAGAAAATTAATTAGCAACAGCAAAATGATGCCCCATGCATATAATATTCTCTGATTCCACCTCCTCAAATGTGAATTCCTGCTTCTCTGTTTTGTCTTAAACATTTTTTTTTTTTTAGTTTTAGACTGTAGCTTGGTCAAAAAACAAAGACATAGCCGTGAACTTTGAGAAATTAAGATTTTTAATAATACCAATACTCGCAAGAGCATATTCTCAAATTGCCTTTCAATGCACTCCAAGATGGTTTAAAGGATAGAAAGGTCGGTCGGGTGGTCAATAGATTGATTTGTTATTTGATAAACATATCAATTTATCGTTTTACTTCTCTTTTGAGTCTTGAATGGGAGAATTTACTGCTTCTTTGTCTTGAATGACAGAAAAATGTTCATCTTTGCATTTCTGACTGTTGATTTTTAATATTTCGCGGACAAATTATTTCTAGGCCTGAAATGAATATAAAAGAAAACGATTACATTTTACATTGTTAAATGAGAATAATAAATAACTGATAGATTACTCAATCATGTCAGTTGGACCCTGGCACCCGACCTAAAGACAAATGAGTTTTGTGACATTGCTTACAACTTTCCACGCAAACCCATTAGTTACCCATACTTCTGGGCATGGGCGACTAATCAGATGCAGATTCATCAGCAGAAAATCTGCCGAAACTGCTTTTGAATATTTCAGCATGTCCTTCGGGTCGTAAACCAAAAATTGGGTTTGCTGCTTCAGTTGTAGCGTGTTCTCCTTTAACCGAAGTCTTGTGTGAATTTGACACGATTTAGCACTTCCAGATCTGCACATTCTCACCGCACGTCCTTTCCAACTTTATCAGTGTGGGAAGCGGAAAGAGCCTTCAGGATGTGTGATTGGCTTAGTTCACTGCGGAATCTAATTGAAAAGGCTTTCGCGATAAGAGTTAAAAAGGTGAAGGGCTTTTTATTTCATTTGAGAAAATGGAAGTGTTCCTTAATGTGATTAATGAATGTGATTATTCATTTACCAAGTTCACTGCAGCCTAAATTATATTTCCCGGATATGTCCATGTTTTCAGTTTAAAATCCTGTTCAACTATTTGTCTCAGTAGAGAACTCCACAGAGGTTTTTAGAGTCATGCATTGCACATGACCAACAATGTAAACTACAGCCATCCATATAAATACTTGTCTGTTCGCACAGGTAGAGGGGGGCCTTTTTATGATTACGTGCTTTCATTTCCTCCTTCCAGCAACAAATTGGAATGAAATGATCTCTCATGGTGATGGATCAAAAAAAACAACAACTATCTCTCATTTCCTGCTGGGTGATTTTCTTGTTTTATCTCTCGTTTCAAACGCTGTACCTCGCCGCTGGGCTGGGGACAAAAGACAACATTCAATTTCACTCCAAATCCCACAATAGTCTCCTGCTTTTCACGTTTGCAGGGAAACTCCAGGACAATGCCCCACGGCTGCCGGAGGAGCTTAACAGGCATGCGGCCATCAGCGCTCACACCTGAATGGAACGGTAGCCACATTTGAAACTGAGCGGGCCTTTCTCTAATCTTTGTTCCTTTGAGGGAGCAAGGTGCTGAGCTTACTGTGTCCCCGTCTCTGTTTCCATTCAGCCATCTATCATTACAGTCCCCGATTTGCATAATTCGTGACGCGCAGATTTTCACTCCTAAGACTCACTGTAACTTAATCTTTTGTAATTTTTTACCATTTGCCATGCCCATATTTTTTCCATGCATCCTACATTTCTACTTACCATATAATTTACCTTCGTTATAGCTCTGTTCAGAAGCTCTCGTTTTCATCTGTCACATGTGAAATGCTGCCATAGACTCACTATTTCCTGTTGTTCTCCTTCAGCCTTTGTGATTTCTACCACTGAGGCTTTTAAGCCGGGAGGAAGGTGCACATTCTCTCTGGTGTGTTCATTTATCTATTTATTTTCTTACTTTAATGCATCTGCTTCTTTTGTGTTGTCTGCCGCAGTGTGTTTCTGTTCATTAAGTTCTGCCTTTAATGGGAAAACAGCTGCCCAAAATGGATGTGGGGCATCTGAGATGCCCTGCTGCAGATGTTAATGTGTTGCTGTGTTTATTTCATGAGAATAAGAATACATTTAGATTTATGCCTTCATTTATTATGTTGTTGGGGTTTTTCTTTTAGATAGAAGCATGTCATTCGGAATTGAATTGAATTAAGCCCTTAACATAAAAACAAAATCATCCCTGTGTACTTTCACGTGTATTAAGACAATCGAGCATATACAATTATACACTAAGTGATGAGATGAGACTTCAACAGAGATGGAATGTTACTTTGAAAGTTAGTTAGCTAGGTAGTCATGTTTATCTCTCTGCACTTGTCATTTTTCAGCCGGTATCTTCCTCTTCTTAGTCACGCTTTACATTACAGTCCATTAATGTGGTTACCCATCAAATGGATCAAAAGCCAACAAGGAGTTTATCTAAAAGCAGTAACTTATCTGAAATGTTTCAGAAAAATTGTGACTTCTGAATTCGGGTGAGCTTGGCCGATGACAAGTTGCCTTCACAGTATGCCCAGTAGCGGCTTAATGGCCTAAAGTGTCTGCTGTATTTGACTCCAATTAACTGGGGGGAACCAAATTGAGGGCATTTCAGAGTATGAATGGAAGCTGGTCATTTGAAACTATTTCTTCAAACAGCACACCAGTCGGTTGAGCGGAAACTGTGGAGTTGAAAAGAACAAGATTACATGAAGCAGTACCACAAATGATTGAAAAGAAGCACCAAGGGGGTGTCCCACTGAGATTGAGGGTCATGTGTCTGAGTGTGACACGAGCAAATCATGTTCACGTGGAAAGTTGCAGCAGATCGTTAAGTTGTTAACAGCAACACCTTTGGAGCGGATTAATTCTTGGGTGTGATGTAAACACTGAGCCAGGACGACACTGTGAGACTTACTTCAGTCTGCAAATGTTCATTGAAATAGGCTGTCAGAATCACCGACATGTAATAACTCCAGAAGTAAGAGTCTGATATCAAAACCAAATGATGCCAAAAAAGTAGCACATTCTTGACAAAAATCAATGCATGGGCCATGTTCATAATTAATGGATGTCAACACGGTGGACACTGTGTTTATGTCACTTGCCGATTCCAATATTTTTTCTGATTAATGTTTCTGATCAGTTTTATGAAAAAGGCTCACAAGCAGCTTATCTATACAACAAATACCATGCATTGGAAAAATAAGTCATATGCATATATCCAACAGCATACACAAATTGAGAGCAGTAAAACACAAAATGTCAGTTCATTAGTTCCCGTGTGCACAAAAACCCATCCATCGAGACACAATTTGATATGCTCAAAGCAATCATCCACACCAATTCAAGACCAACAGACCCAACAGGCAGCTCACACATCTACAGAGCAATTGTTCCTCCCTGAATGATCCGGCAAAGATGCAGGATCATTTCATCATCAGGGGCTCCGATGAAAAGCACTATTGTTTTGGCAGACAAAAAAGCAGCAACAAATAAAACTCCCAGGACAAATGACAAAGTACAAAAACACTAAGATTCTAATTTCCCTTGCTTATGTTTCCGCACAGACATTCGGCCACTGCTCCGACAACACCGGCACACACACACACACTCGCACTCTTGGAAAGCGGAAAGCCGCGACAGCTTCAGGTGTGGCAGATTTTACATTGTCCATTTACCAACTGCTCTTTTCATGTACTTGCTGGCCTCTGTCTGTTCAAAAAATTCCTGTTGGTCACACATGTAGATACACGCTCCTCAAAAGAAAATACTGAAAGCATTATAAAAGCAGGATCCTGGTTTTGTCGGGCAGAGTCGAGATGCTGCCTTAAAGTAAGTTATTCACTTGGAAAGTCTTACAATTTCACGGTTTTCTCACTATTATTTTTGTTTATTCTTTTCTTCCCCAGCATATTTTTAAAAGAAAACTTTTTTTAAGCAGCAACTTGGAGTTTTCTAACAGAAAAAGCACCAGTGGTTCAGGAGTGTCAAATTCCTTACACAGCAGAATTGTCAAAAAGATTTAAATCTTGTTCAGAGCACACTTTACGACACCGTTAGCATTACATTAATATTCACATGTCATGTTATTCAAATCCACATATACTGTTAGTGATATATACATGAGAGTGTTGACTATTCAGTGGCAAAGGGACCAGAATTAGCACACTCTGAGTTCAAGCTGCTCAATTGCTCGCGGCAATTCTCTTTAGCGTTTCGACCATCTCCAACAAACCAAGCATACTTTTGACTCAGCCTTTCACACACACACACACACACGCACGGCGCCGTGTGATGTGTCCACATGCCAAGCTGAAGCGCAGACCTCTACGACCGCCAAATTTAGTCCTTTTCAAGGCCCCTCGGGGGACCTGTGGGGCTCCAGTGGAGCTGCAATAGTCAGTATTCGTCACATGGATCCGATCCGGGTTTTTTTAAATATGCACTGCCTCACATGAACCCGCGAAAGAATGAGACGCTGCGCTGCAGAGCTGCGTTCAACACGGAGCATGTTTATCATTCTGGTGCATGCGTGAGTAAAACAGAAGTGACATAATCAAGCATATTCACAGTTAAATGGGACAACTGTCGCCTGAATCTGGTACAATATCGAACATTGACTTTATGACTCATTTCTAAATTCAAGGTTTATGCCGGATTTGACGTCAGTTGCTTCCGTTGCTCCACAAGACTGAAAACAGAGAAAGTTATCATGAAGGTGCGCAGAAGGATTTGGACAATTGACTCTTCGATAAAAATAAAAAGAAGGGCAATGAGGTGAGATATTGTGTGATTTGAATTTCGTCTCAGCGCAAAAGGCAGAGTTCTCTCTGCCTGAGTTCCTGACCTCAGACCTGTCCTCGGGCTTGGTGCTACAAGTATTTGGATGGTGGGGTGGCTGAGCAAAGCTTCAAACCCCGGGGCATGAAAAGGGGCCAGAGTTGAGGACGGCTGCGGGTGAGATGGGCGGCTGCGGGGGACATCTCGATCTCCTGGGAGCGAGACACGGGCTCGGAATGTGGCGAGGCTGATGATAGCATCAGAAAAAAGAGGCATGGGCCAAAGGCAGCATAGGAGTGGCCAGACGCTGAATTATTTTATTTCCATAATGTCTTAAAAAAAAATTGGGAGGATGCTGAGGTATTTTTAAAAAAAAAACATTAATGAAGAAGCAGAGTGCAGTTGGATGTAGCTGCACAATTACATCCCATGCTGACCGGCAGTTCATTTTATGGATTGTATGTTCAAATACCTGCCTTAAAGTGCTGAATATTACCTTACTATGAGTGGTTGATTAGCAATTATTAAAGTTGGTTTGTTCTCAAACGTAGCAAGGACTCCATTTTAAGAGGATCCCATTATAGACTACGGTGATAACGGCAAAATGACAATGACTTTAATCTGGGTATTAGTCTGTCATTAGTCAGTCTTCACCTTGAATGCCAAAAGTCCGAAGATATGAAGGAGTCTACCTTAAGTGGGAAAAGTAAATAATGCCATTAGATGCAGCAGAAAACAGTGAAAACTGTCACATTGACGCGTATATCATTTATATATAACATATTAAGGTCTTGAAGTCAGCAGCGGTGACAGTGTCGTGGGGAATGTTTGAGCGCGCTGACAGCACTTTGGTGATTTTGAGCCAAATGTTTTCTGATTATAATGTACATACCCACCTGTCAGTATATCCTCGCAGACCAGCTGTGCTTTCCAGTCATTTGCATTTCGACTGTGGTGGTGAGAAGTAGCAATCTGCGGACAGTCTGACAACGTTATAACCTTAATGCGGATTATTAAAGCACTGCTGTGATACTTTGTGGGTTGTGTTAAATGTTGTTTTTATTTAGCTATATGTGTACACAACAGATACAGTACATGTTCTTCAGGGTACTTGACAGGGCTGGTTCCCACATGTACCTCATCATTGGAGTCCATCAGAACCTCAGAGTGTTTGACTCCTGCCAGTGACGTCATATGAATCCTAACCAATATTGTCTGAGAAGCAAGAGCTGACAACTGAAAACATTTTTTTTCCCTGAAGAGTCAGTGGTATACTTGACATTATGTCAAAACTATCACTTTAATTCTAACATTTGCATTAATATTATGTGCATTCTTTATATTAGTATTCCTTATATTTATTTCCTATCTATCTATCTATCTATCTGTCTATCTATCTATCTGTCTATCTGTCTATCTATCTATCTATCTATCTATCTGTCTGTCTGTCTATCTGTCTATCTGTCTATCTATCTATCTATCTATCTATCTATCTGTCTGTCTGTCTGTCTGTCTGTCTGTCTGTCTGTCTGTCTATCTATCTATCTATCTATCTATCTATCTGTCTGTCTGTCTGTCTGTCTGTCTGTCTGTCTGTCTGTCTATCTATCTATCTATCTGTCTGTCTGTCTGTCTGTCTATCTGTCTATCTATCTATCTATCTATCTATCTATCTATCTATCTATCTATCTATCTATCTAAACAGCTAATAAAAAACTTTGGGGTTGTTTATTTTGGGGATTGCGTCACTTTCCCCCCTCAAATCTCAAATTCTGCCCTCTCACTTTTTTTGTCCTGCCCTGTGCTTTCTATGAATTTATTCAACTCTATATTTTTACTCCGTGACTGAGCCCGAGGCTGCTCTCTTGGTCGAGTCTTCTAGTAGGAAACTTAAATTATTGATCCTAATTGGATTAACCCGGGATATGAATAGGTAGCCTAAAACAAATCCCCCAAAATACTGTCTGCCATTCGAATTCTCAGTTGTCGACTTTTAGGAGGCAGCAAAGATTTGTCCTTATTATCTCTCTGCCAAGGGTTCATCCAAGGTCCACAAGTGGTAATAACACCTTTTGAAAGCTAAAAAGGATTTTAATAAAAAGCATGTAATTTCCGAGCCATTCGACTCTTCTTATCAACAGTCTCCACCTTTCCTTTCCCTTTCAAGGAAGCGGCTTCGCTGGGTGACAAATGCACTGTTAACTTTAACACACTTTCTTATATGGAAATTATGAGCGCGGTGGGGTCACAGGGCTTCATTTAGTTCATCAGTCAATCCAAGGTTACTGCGTCTATATTAAGCATTTTCTCAGTGGCACTGTGGTAGTCACATCTACTGCTATGGGGCTGGACAATAGCCGTGATGTCCATGTTTGTCTGTGTTTTGTCACATGGTGCTTGTCTTCTGCTGTGCAAGATAAAAAAAACATCCATCATGACTAGAGAAGAAATGCTCCAGCTGTAATCAGCATACAGGACTTTATAGTACTTATTGTATTATTGTACTTTTTGTTTGTCTGTTTGGGGCTTTTTGGCCCTGGACACCAGCACATTACATTTGACATAAAACAATTGCTCTGAGAGCAAGCTTTCAGACTTTCAGCTTTAATTTGACGCCCATCGTACACAGTCGCAAGATTTTAGGCGACAGCGAGTAATTGGACAAGGTAACAAACTCGTCGTCGTGTTGAAAATGTGGTTTGCAATCTACAGCAGACTGCTGCCATCTTCATTTTTTCTCTCGCCCCTGGGGCTTTTTTTGCTTTTCAGTCTGGTCTGCCGCATATGAAATGCATGATCAATTGGAGGGAGATTGGACGACTAATTTGACCATTCAGACCATTCAGTTGCGAGGCCATTAAATTGCTTTGGTTGCTGTCTCTCTGTATGTTTAGGGCCTCTGTCCTGCTGCTCTGCTTCCTCCACAAGTCCACGCCACAACAGTGTGTCGCCTTCGTTAGTTACACCCTGCAGGTGATTATGTAAATGTGAGGATTTCAGTCCAAACATGTTCCAAATGCCCGATTCAGGATGCTATGAATATATAACTGAGAATGCTAAATGATGATCAATTGGCAATTATTGCACTGCGCAGTTAAACTGCAACCAAAGTCAAAATCTCAGCTTTGGACTATAGTCTACCTTCTATCAATACTGTACTTCTACCACATGCACAAACAAACCTGTGCATACAAAGAACTATATACAGGACCATACATGATGCTTTTACTGATTAGCTCCATGACACAACAACATTAAGAAGTGAGGAAAATACTTGCTAACTGAAACCATGCAGGCTTTAGGGCCATGACGCCACAATCACAGACGGGTGAGAACCGCTGATGAGCTGTGCTGCTCACCCACTGAGACCCATTCAATTCACATTTCAATACAGGAGCGGCAATCGGATACATCTCGAATCATTTATAAATCCCCCACAGATCGATGCGACCCAATCTAATGCTGTCCAATACAATTTGATGCAGTGACATGTGAAATAATTCAATACGTGACAGACACATTCCCACCGTATTTCCAACTTGCAAAGAGGAATCCAAATACCTCGGGCAAGGAGAGGAACAATTCAAGACCCCGTTTAAAATGTGGTTCTTGAGCTTTGTGTTCATATTGGACACATGTATGTCTTGGGATATATATACAGGGTGCGATTTGCCGGGGGTATGCGTGGGAGTTCCCCCCTTCTGGTCTTCATATCCCCACCTCTGCTGAATTATTTTTATCCCCCGCTCAAAGTGATCAATGCTGCTTCACCAATAGACCTTATTAAATACCTAAAATAGACACTGTCAAACTAAGTAAAGCGCAGGAACGTGAAAAGTCTATAGAACGATCAAATCAGAAATGGACCACCCACTGTCAGCGCTCATCCCACAGAGACATTGCGGTTAATTTGATCAATGCACGGCCTTTCAGAATGTCACCAGGCACGAATATTTGGAAGGCGGGATTTAATTATTGTATGTGTAATAATGGTGGTCAGCCAGTCGAGTTGCAGTGTAGACCTCATATCATATATATCCTTATATATACCCTTTCTTTAAGGATACTGAATGTTTGCCATCTTTAAATAGAAGCTGGAATAGTAGAAATACAGGTATAAGAGAAGCTGAGGCCTAAACTCTCCATCACCTCTTTAAGAAATTTGGTAGCAGTAATATCTTGAGGGCAGGGGGACAGACTGATAGTCAAATGGTTCTCCTGTTCAATTGTTATCGGGGGGGGGGGCTTGATAAGCTTGGCCTTGGGCCCTGGAGATTAGCAGAAGAATAGCAAGAGTAATCGCAGCCCTGATACAATCAGTCCAGAAACTTACAATAACCAGAATAACAGGAGCAGCAAGATTCACAGTAGTAAGTTATATTTTTTAATCCTTTCATATCTGAGGTTTATAAGTCTTTTATACTTCAAACTTGGTGGATGGCACCCACATCCGACTGACATTTCATTCTGATTCTTTCAGGTGAATGATCAAGCTGTGGATATTAACAATAGCTTTAAGAGGTGTAATTGCCTGCAACATCGATGAGCAAACTGGCATGAAAACATTTATTACTTTGTTGAGTTGTCCTTGAAGTGGCAGCGCTTTTCAATTGTGCTTTTGATGTCTTTGTGAGAAGGGTTTTTCGGGGCGAGAGCGTTATTATTTGCTGAGGCAAGTGGCATTTAATGTTGACGCTCAAATCCATGATCAGTGTGCAGCGCCCCATTAGCCACCTGTCACACATTGGCTCCACATAGTTTTCATTATACCGTGGGCAATAGAGTTCAGTCTGCATTGGATTTACATCAATGTTGCCTCTATTTTTTGAGTCCACAATCATTGACCTACAATGTCAACACTGAAATGAAGGTAAAGATTTGTTTTTTTCACCTTTCATGAGATGGTTACGGGCACAGAGAGGCAGGCCTCTCATCCGAGATCCCAGCAACTTTTTCATTTACACAGCCACCTGGAAACCCCTCTGATAATAATAATGATAATAATGAAAAAAAAAACTGCTTTATAAATACAAGGCAGGAGAAGACGTCACCATTACAGACAGCAGGAAACACAGAATACCCAAGGTCAAAGAAATCTGAGAGGGGGCACGGGGAAGAGGCGCAGAGCAACCATGCAAACAAAAACAGCAGATGTGGATCCTCCGGGTCTGATCAATGGCCGTGGCTGTTTACTCTGCCCACCAGCCAATAGCACCGGTGTGAGGAGCATTTATTACCCGCCGCAATGTGTGATTAATGAAAAATGGCTCCCACTCATTAGCATCCACTGACCCCTGCAGATTGCAATGGTTGGTCATGCTTCCCATTTGTCACCCCTTGGTCAAAACGAGCTTCTCAGCAAATCGAGTGACATGATCTGCAGATCTACTGCCAGCTCTCACTCAGTAAACCTTGTGTGAAGGTGTGTGTGTGTGTGTTTAAGGTGGGGTTGGGGGGTGGGTGGGGGTAGGGCGATGTATAATCTATGGGAATCTCTGATGATACTGGTGCAGTTTATGTTGAACTTGTACCGGCTTCTGATTCGTTGGATTTGAGTAAATCGCATTGTATCGTATGTCTTTATTCTTTAATTCACACTAATTTACATTCACATGAATTATATTCAAATGCGGTAAGACTGATTTGTCATCTTAACCTTTTGAAAATGCATAATATTTTCAAATCATAAACTGATGCAATTTATATAACTGTATATGTATTGCTTACAGCAGTTATTGCAAATATATCTCACAAATCCAACACTATAATGTTATTACATCAAGGTCGACAGTCCCTGTCCTTTGTAGTCATCATATTTGATGAGTCATGATGCACTCAGAGGAGTTTACTAATTTCGCGTCCAATTGAAATGCACTGCCAACTTAGGATCACGACTCAAACATACTACGCACATGGCCTCCCTCCAAAAATAATTCGACTTCTCGCCTTTCTCCGTTTGATTCCTATCTGACTCATGGGTTAAATTCGCAGGCATAGGTGAAGGTGGTGGCAACAGAGAGCAGGCTATCCTCATGGCTTTCCGTGTTGACCTACTAGCCACTGGCACAGGGCATGAAGCACACTCAGCGCTATTGACTACTGTAAACATGAATTAGTATCAGTCGATAATTCCCTCTGTAGCTTTGTGGTTTTTACCGGAAACACATAAATATGCCAAAACAAATAGAGCTCTATCATCTGTTTCACTTGGTCTTTAATTGTTCTTTCTTACATCGTCTGGACTGTGCAAAGACGAAAACATCCAGAATAATAGCCTGACCACGACCCCAGAAGAGCAAAATTAGGTTTCAGTCCGAGTTCTTGGTGACCCCCAGTGTCACTGATTGTCACAGTAACTGTGCAGTTTGATACTGCAGGTCCCAGGAAGAATCAAGAAAAGATCTATGTATTTACAGCACACGTCTCGTTTTATGGACGGTCACTTTCAGCTCTAACCTGACAGTGACTGCTCATATTCTAAGTCATGCCATGTTTCACCTGTTAAATGTTTTTTTTATGTGACGCAGCAGCAGAAAAAAAATGTTAATTTTGTATTTGCAGTAATATTATACAGCCCCGATGTGGCATTAGGAGACTGAACATCATACGGTGATGCCGATATCATTAAGATAAAGCAAAAAATAGTATCCCGAGATTACATCCATCACTCCCAGAGAAACTCATTCACTGGTAGGCAATTTGAATTCTTCTCCACATGTAGCATATTAAAAAAAAGATAAATACATTCAATGACAATGATTGTAATGTTAATTTTCTTTTACACCATAATGAATTACAAAAATTCTCATGTAAGATTCAAGTCTAGACAAATGTTTAATTGCTCTAATTCCTCACTGCGTCCCTCTCGGAGACAGAGTTTGACAGTCCCGGCCCACACCGTTTGACAAATTACTTTGAGCAAGTCAAACATGCAGGTTTTTACTTTAAATATCCTCCACATTTCTGTTCAAAGCTCATGTTCAAATGGTGCGACGTCAAACCTCCTGAAACTTGGCTGTGGCGATTTGGCACTTCAAGGCCAACATTTCCATGAGAGAGAGAGAGAGAGAGAGAGAGAGAGGGCCACTTCACCAACGGATCAAGCGCGCACGCTTCTTAAGCGGTTAACCTGTTGTATTAATTAGCCATTCTTCCAACTGGCCTGCTGCCAAAATTAAAGAGCTCCTTTGTAATCAGACATGAGTAGTTAAATTGCCAGCCACTCAATGATGCAGTAAAAAGAAAAGAATAACGATCATTTGGCTAGGTTTCAGGTAATTACGAAATAAAAATACCTTACAGTTGAGTGATCTTTTTTTTAATGATTAATGACACACAAACTAAACCCTTCCCACATAATTGTAAACTGCTCCTGCAATCATTGTCTTTAATGTCTCTTTTTCTCACGCCACTGTATTTTCGCTGTCATCCCAGAGTATCTTGACCTCCGCTTCTACTCCCTGTTTCCATTCATCATCTATTTGTCAGACCATCTGTTTATGTAGACTTCACGGTTTAACCCCCCCCCCCCCCCCCCCCCCATGCCGCACCCTGCCACACCCCCATCCTCCCAGAAGCACGGAAAAACACATAGCTGATGGATCGACCCTTCTTTCCGTTCCCGGAGTCAGTACACGGCGGGAGTGGATAATGCTTCTGATATCATCAACATCGAAGTGAAACGTGGTGTGAAATGAGCTTGGTATTTATTAGCGCCACTGTGAATGACATGATTGCACCCTGGAGACGATGTGATGAAGGACTAATCCCCAGATCTGCATCCCGGTGTAGATGATTCATGCCTATTTCAAGCATTCGCACATGGACATTTGGTGCGAATTCGATTTCGATAGATGTGAAGGTTGTGTCGGTGAGAGGCGGCTGGGTGGCTGGGTGGAGGAGTGCGAGGACTGATTTGTCGATGCAAAAATGTGGTGGTGGTGGGGGCAACTTAGATGTCCCTCCATCTAGTCCATCCATGCCAGCCTTTGTAAAGGAAAAGCTTTGACACATGGAGAGAAAACAGAGATCCCACTTGGTTTTCTTGTTAAATTATGTAAAATCCCAATTTCAACAGATGTTTAAAGTGACTTGAAAGAACAAAAAAAATGACATCTGAACATTGCTAATGTGATTCCTTCATAATTCACTACAAAAGCATTTATCTTAGTTGATGTTCAATGGCACTTTTTTTTTTTTTTGAAACTGTTAAGTGAATATATTAGATGCTCCATAAAAGTGTCCCAGAGAAGCAAGGCCTCAATATATCAGTCTGAATGTGTCTCAGACTGATCTGATTTCCATGTGCACACTCACTTTTTTCTTTCATATAAATGCATGAGGTACTTCTGAATGCAGTAGATTGAGTTTACACATCCTCTCAAGACTCAACCTTATATGTAGCACACATATTATACACACATAGCTCCATATCTCATGGTAGTATTAGTTATGATATACAGTGCACATACCTGTAGTTAGAATGGCACAGTTTCCAGGAACTAAAGGGAAACATTGAGAAGGATGAAAACTCTTTTTTTCTGTGTGGTTTAGAAAAAAAGGTTCCAAACCCAGCAGTGATGAATGGTCGGCTCATATAAACAAATACAAGGGCAGACAAAATAAAAGTCTGAAAGTTCGACAGTGACTCTACACATTATTCAAATTAGATGCAAGTCCGTGAAAATCTGCATTTTTTTTTCTCCAAAATATTACTCTACGCTGAGATTTACACCATCAATTCTATTAATGGCCACCAGTTCCTACTTGAAGTCATGGGGGTGTGTAAGCCCCGGCAGTGACCAGCAAAAAAGTTGAAATTCGTAGATTTACATTTGAGGTCAAATTAGAGGTTCATGACCTGAGCTGTTCGGAAAGAGTGGGAGGAAATCGCATCAGCGGGAGGAGGAGGAGAAACCCACACAAACGGGAGGTGAACCTCCAAGGGAGAGGAAGCTCGGCCACGTCTCGAACACACAAACATCTTGCGGCGGGGCTGCAGCGTCGACTGCTGATCCAGCGCACAACCCCTCATTAAACCACTCCCAGCCCAACCGTGTCTCCAGCGTAGGTGGCGGCGCTGCACACAGCGGGCACGCCAATTTATGAAATGAGCATTAATTGTTTCTCATTGACCGACCGTTTAAATAATTACACGTCAGAGCCGAACGCATTTGCCGACGCGACTCTGTGTTTACTGTCTGTGTGCGAGAATGAAAAAAGAATGAACCGTCCAGCGGCTGTAATTCTCTTCATGTCATCAGAAGCCGCACCCTCCTCTGTTGGCCAACGCTGAAATTGCTAACAAGATATTACCAGCAAGGTATGGAACATCTCCGCGAAGGCCTATCCCCAGGTATTCACTCGGTTTTCATTCGGTTTTGCCGAATGCATCGCCACGGAAATAATAAGCATTTCACCAAAGGCGTTTCCTGATATCAAAAGGCAGGGGTCGACATTTTGGAGCCGTTTTCAGACATGAACTCTGGAAAAATGTTCCAAAATAAAATTGCGTTCAGACATTTTTGGGAATTTGTTGTCCTTCTACGATGAACGCAGCCGGAGCAGGCCTTTTTTTGCACAAAAGCAGGAACATTTCCATAACATTCGGTGGTTGCATGACGATAACTCCGCTGCGGAAAGCAGTGTTTTTGATTACTGTCGCAAGCGCGCCCGCTCGCTCAATGGGAATTTGTCCAGAGATTTTCCTGCACATGGGCTCACAGGGGCACTGTACTAGTGGGCTGGCAGCAAATGTCCAGGCAGTGCATGTCTGAAAGCCGCTATAGAGAAGAGAATACTATTATTCGTTTTATTTCCAAGAGGCGAATTTGGCATAAAACCTGGAAACAGGTACTAACTAACCAGGCTCTCTCCAAATTTCCAAAATACATCAACCAACAAAGGTGAAGCTAAGTGTTCGACACGTTACATGTGGTGTCGTTTGCTTTCTATACGCAAACAGTGAAGTTAAAGAATTATAATATCTGAAGATTTAAGGGGGAATATGTGTGCTGTATCCAACAACAGCTATGTCTGCGTGCAGTCCTGTCGTCACATGAGGTTACCAGACAATCAGCCCAAGAGCCAAAGATGCTCCTCACCGAAGTGCTGAAAGCTCCGGAGGAAATCGAGTAAATTGTGTGCTGGCAGTAATATTTCTCCCCGCGTCCAGATTTCTCAGCTCCGGCTCCATATTTAATGTACCTTTCAGAAGACTGGCACCAATATTGTCATCGGAAACTCACAAATAAAATGAAATGGGTGCATTTCTTGAAACGATTCTTTGATGAGGTAGAAACAGGAATGAAAGAGGTTTGCTGATTTGCTGCACTTTGTTTCCGCTCTGGGTTTGTGAAGCATATTGTCGTATAGAGTAAAATTGAGGACATGCCATCTGTACAGAACCTCACCTCGAGTTCTAAGGGCACCGCCTCTCATTATCCATGCTATATATGGAGAGGATGAAACAAAATTTTATCAGGCATCCCCTTCTCTCCGCTGCCACCACTAGCTGCTCATTCCCCCGCAAAACATCCGGACTGACCCGCTTCCTCTCACACGGTTGATGGTTGCGGCTTCTCATTAATTTTCTCCGTTGCATCTTGAATTCGTTTTTTTGTGATAGGGTTACAAATGAAAAGGAAGAAAAACACTGGTTGTGCGGAGTGGAAAAGGCATGTTGCTGATTCAAACAGGATTTAGGGTGGAGGGGGGGAGAAAACTACTTAACCAAGGGAGGACACAAGTAGCAGTTGCTATGGCAGCAACGCCGTCTCACACAAAAGGGCTATTATGCTTTGACTTGCTTTTTTTCCTCTCAGCAGATCTGTGTTACTTCCAAATTAGTTAATAATACACCTGTTCCATCTTTGCAGAAATAACTGCAATGCCAGTCTTATGGTTAGATTAAACCAAGTAGAAATGGCTCTGTGTCCCTTTTGATTGGGGGGAACCATTAGACTATAGACACACTGCAAAGCAAAGCTGTTTGTTGAAGAACCACGTCAAGGCTTCTTACCAATTTACACCAGTAGCTAGAGCCACTGAGTTGTTTCCTTTTTCTTTTTGTTTCTCCAAACCTCAGTTGCTGTGCAGTCGCTCCAAATCGCGGCCTTCTCCCAGTTGAAATCACAGCTTGATTGTTTTCCGAGAGGATAAAAGGGGGGGGGGGGGGGGGGGTGTTGTTGACTGGCACATTGGTTGCATGTGGCAGTCGACTGGGAAGTCAGCCAACCTCTAAAACTTCTAATATTTTTGCTCTTCATGTTTGGCTGGATGAAGAGCGAATGGAACCGCTAACACCACCGGTGGGAAATTATTTCTGCAGAGGGGATTTGTTGAGGTGACATTTCCTACAGTGGCACTGAAGAGACACGACGTCTCAGGCATGTGGTGGTAATGGGGGGCTCAGAATACATAAATCCCAAGGTGAAGTTGTGGACACATCTGTGTTCATGCTGTGCTCGTGTGTGAAAGCATTAGTGTCGCCCCAGAGAGGTAAATATTTACCTGGATATCCTTTTTGACCATTTTTAATTTAAGACAGGCCCAGCTGCCTCTCTCCAGTGTCCTTCCATCTGTCCTTCCGTCATCGCTGCCTCAAAGTTTACTTTGTGACTCAGGAACCGATGTGTACCTACCATCATGCTGACTGTCCCAATATTTTGACATCTGTCACAGCAGTTTGTCAGCGGAAACATGGGAGCAGCTTTTTAGTGTCTTCGGATCCAATGCCCCGCCACCGCATACAAGTTTCTTGACCTACATATGGTAGACTGCGTTTTATTAGCGTCAAAATAAGATAAACAGCTGACAGACAATATCTGCTTGAAAAAATATTTTTGCATCTACATTTCAAGGATACTGCGGTGTATTGTGGCCATTTTGAAGAAAAATAATGTTGTAATGCTACGAGAATAAAGAGGTAATTAGCCAGAAAATCATAATGTTTCAACATAAAGACATAATGAGAAAAATGTCATATTTCAAGAAAAATAAATAATATTACATAAATAAGGTTTTTATTTATTTTTATAAAGTAATGATGTTACAAGAATGAATCATACTATTATTGAAAGAAATTTCCACCTTTTTCTCAAAGTCATGATACATATAACAATGTGGTGATGATGTGCCAAAATAGTTCTTTATCTCTGAAACCTGTATTACACTACAACTCAACAAGATGCTCCACATTCCTCATTTTAGCGCAGGCGGCAGTTTGATCTTCTGATATTCCTTCTGGAATAAAATTAAGACTTTATTGGATCAACATTGCGTCTTTTTCTCATTAAATTATTGCTTTATTCTCGTCAAATTATGACCTTATTAGCAAAGCATTTTTTCTTTAAGTGACCACAATGCTCCGTCGTAAAAGGATGCAGCGTTATATGTAAAACATATAATTAAGACGATGTATAACCTTAAACCTTAACTCCTTGAAATATCTGAAGCCTACTTACAGTACAGCTGGAAATTGCCATGTCAGAATAAATTATCGTCAAACCGTTTAAAAAAAAGTGTTGCCCTCTGCAGTTGAATCGGTTGGGCATGATTATTCATGATTAAGCCCGCCGAATGGCTCAACGCTTGAGCCACTTGATACGTGATCGACGCTAAAATAACAATTTTAAACACGCCTGATCTCAGTTCCGCACACATCCCCTGCATCCGTAATATATATATATATATTTTTCTCTTTCATTAGAGCTACACTTCCTGCCAGGACATGAGACGTTGGCGTGGGAGGAAAAGGAATGACGCTGTAGCAAAGACGAAAAAGCTGAACGCACACATGCCCCGGTGGACGGCGGGCGCAGACAACATGAGGCAGGCAGCCTCCTGAATCAATCTTACGCCACAGGTAGGGCGAAACCGTCGGAAATGAGCTCAGCTAGGTGACCTGTGCTCTGGGGAGACCAACTTTAAGCAGCGCTGCCTCACCTCTCCGTCCTCCTGTCCCGTACGTTTTGTTCTTTTTCCGAGGAGACCAAAAAAAGAAAAGAAAAAAACCTCAAGAGGCAGAAATAATCTCGTTTGCTGATTTCAATCGCAGTGGATGAAGCAAGAGAACCACTGATGTGGCTGAGTTCTGCCGGGCACACGGCAGCCTTGGATGGGGATCATAAGGCTTTAATGCCATTATCTCGCTACAAGAGGTAATGACAGCCAAATGGTTATTTTGCCGCCACATTGCACACACACAAGATGCAACCACTGAAAGGATCCTCCTGAAATCGTTCAAATCGTATCGCAACAACAGCGCCGGCAACTGGGCGGCAAGGACTTCTGTACGTAAATGACTCGACGTCGGATGAAGTATATTCTGCTTCTGCAACCGTGGCCACGGGCAAATACACCAGTGAAATCTTCATAGCCGCTTAGCTAACAGATGGGCTCACCCCTGCCAATGACAAATATCTTTGAGGTCACTCATTGGTATTCCTTGTACTGCTCTCAGCCATGATATCAAGCTTTTCTTTTCTTCTTTCTTTCCCCCAAGCCCTGTATCACCCGATTCACCTTTCAGTAGGCCCCGCAGCGGTGTCGGTTCCTTCTATTAAAACGGCAGATTTCGCAGCAGGTGACTGTATACGTCTGTGTGTCCAAACACAAACCAAAAACCTCGTGTTGACCATGTCATTTTAAACATCTTGTGCTGTCGCTTACAAATCCATGGATCGTATCAATATGCATAAAATACTTTTGGGGTTTCTCTGCTCGGTTCGCCTGATTTGTTTTGGTTTTCCACATCTATCAGAGCTGATTCATATCTGGATAAGAGCAATATTGGTGTCAATAGTCCAATTTTCACCGCTCATGGGGGGCAGCTGTGGCTTAGGATCGATCCTCGCTTTCACCCAGTCAGCATTCCAAAGTGTCCTTTGGCAGGACACTTAACCCGGGACTGCCTCTGACCGTTGTGCGGGCACTGTGTGAATGTGACAGAAGAAGCACTGTATGAATGGGTGAATGTGACTTGTGCCATTGAAACTCTATGTGGTTGATAAGTCTAGACGAGCGCTATATAAATACAGCCCATTTACCATTGTCTTATATCTGAATAAAATCCACATACATTCAAATTCGCTGGATAAATGCATCCCCACTGGCCAAATCTGATTTTCAATCTAATCTTTTTTTGGGGCTAAATGCAAATCACTTGCCCTTTGGCAATTTCACTATAATCATATCAGTTTAATTAGCTGTTCAGTCAATAACTCTCAAACACACAGCTGAAACTCTCATCCTCTTCACTCCTTCGCTGGAATCATTCCCACCACTCTCTCACCCATGGAGATCATTTCCCAAATTCAATAGCACAGTGTACCTGTGCGACCTTATGGGTTGAAATCGCCTGGGCCACTTCTGTCACTTAAGTGAAACGAGGTAGGATGACGGATAATTTCAGCGCGATTTTGCCATCATCACAGTCGGTAAGTCTTGTGGAGGCTACTTTCACAGACCGCACATGGACATAGTTGCTGTATACCTGGGAAGAGCAAGACCTATGTATGTGCATTAACGCTTTTTCAAAATCTGACTTTATAAACGTACCTCAGACTACGTCAGAATTTGGTTTCACTCGATCTCACGTGCCAGGTCGATACTTCATCTATATCTTTGTTCTTTCGATATTGCTTTGAGCTCTACTCAAGACATATGAAGTGACCAAGAGTGAATGGACTCAAAGCGTGATAATGGGATCTGTTTCATTTTACAGTAATAACATTATTGATGTGGACTGGAAAATTGCCACCCTTCATCGTCCTGACAGACAACATAATAGACATCATTATTATGTTGTCATCTCAACCAAATGGAAAAGAATGCAAGGAAAGATATGGATTTACTACTGGAGAATTGAAGGGAGGAGGCCAAAGCACAAAGCATTAACCTGAAACCATAACCACACTTTAAATAGAAATGCAAGAAAGAGAGGTTGCACTGCTTCGCTGTTCCTGTGGTCATAAGTGGACTGTGTTTTCCTTTACAGGACGAATCATTACACCCGTTCATTCAGCGGTGTCATGACTACTTTCGACCAGAGGGATGTAAGCGTAGGCTTTGAATTGAAAAATTAAAAGTGCTTCAAATCAAATTATATTTGTCAGAGAATCATTCTTTTAATTTCAATTGGAAATTTCGTGATTATTCTTCCACAGAGAGCTATAACCGGTTATTAACAAAAACATCTGTAGTGGAATTTCAGAGCTTAATAAATTTATGTTTGAGCCATGGGAAAATAAATCTAACTTAGAACAGCACTCGGAAAGTGCGTAGCCTGCCTCCGCCAAGGCTGCTTGGCCACTTTATCCCCATATTGCATGTGTTGAAATCAGGTCCCACATCGAACAAAGAAATGTTTGACTCTAACTTTGTCAATATTCAGAAATAACCAGTCAACCCTTTTTTGCATTGTATGTCTTAGTTGAGACCATATGGCTAAACAGCACCATTGGTGTAGCAACACTGATGGAGGTTTTTCCCCCAACTGTAATTCTTACTAGTCAGTCAGACAGAACGGGAAAGGAGGAGGGATCACAGTCAATTTCTCAACACACTTTGTGAATAATGACATTGACCTGGGTGAAACCCCGTCATTTGAATATCTTTCTCTTGAACTCAAAGCAGAAGCAACAGGGCTCCCCATTACATTACATCAGTCACCAAGATATTCATCACTTTTCCGACAGGAATCCTCAGAGTTGATCTCAACTGGAATCACGAGAGATGATAGAGAGTTCCAGAGTGAAGACTCGAATATTCAACTTAATGAAAGAAAGAACCACCCTCAAGTTAAGGAGCTTATTAACCCACTGGACAGTTTCGAACTCTACCACCATGTAAATGAAGCCACCCAACAGCAATAACAACAGGATTGAATATGGATCGTGTTTTGATGATCTAATTACCTGTTTCTGATCATCACTGTGTGACGCCAACCCAATCTTAACAAGGACTAAAAGGGAATATTAAGTTCAAAAGTGATTCCGACAAAAGCAGAAGCAAAGTTCTCTGATGCTATGAAATCATTTGTGCCGTACAGTTGTGACAGCTCTTTAAATGACAATGTCAAAATTTCCAACAGCACTTTGAATACCGCGGCTCCACTAAGAATTAAAAAGAGCCCGACTGTCAGAATCTCCCCATGGTTAAACAATAACATATTTTCTTACATTTTTCTCTGGTGTTTTATTAGAATTTTTGATATCTGTATATATATATATATATATATACCTGTATATCTGTGTGTGTGTGTATGTATATATATATATATATATATATATATATATACATGTATACTGTGGTTCCTACCACAAAACATCTCAGAGTAGTTTTACTTCTCGTCTCTCGTGCTTCTCTCTGGAGCTCCAGCAGGAACAGATCAGTCAGTCAATCAGAAAAGAGGCTCGCCTCGCTGAGGATCGTTTCAGTGCAGACTCCCGTCTCAAAGAAAACAATGTCCTGGAGGAATTCCAGTCAGGCGTCAGAACATGAAACTGCTTTAACTAAAATGATCTGCAACCTCCGACTTAACTCAGATGAAAATAAGTTCTCGATTCTTTCCACTTTAAGAGCGCAGCGTTTCATATGATTGACCAGGTTTCCTTTTTTTTTTTTTAATTGTTTCTTACCGTGTGTTAAACTTGGTTCAAAACATACATCAGGGACTAAGTTCCACGTCCGTCTTGAAGATCATGTGTGTGACATCTGCTTTGGGGTTGCACAAGGGACGTCATTAGAGAGCAGCGAAACTTCACAAAGTTTTGGGGGCGATACGGAAGTGTAAATATCGGCTGAATACAAATTAATCTGCATCCATAAACTTCATCTTTATTACTACCCGTTTTTTGGCAATGGATAGAGCAATCATTTATTAAGAATAAAATCATTTTCATCAGCACTAAATAAAAAAGAGACATTTTATCAAATAATCTGGGGGAAATTAACTCTGGATTAAATTACTGGTCTGATCAGGTGTTGTGTTACATTCAGATCTAATCAGATCCAAAATCATACATTAAAACGGTGATAAAAATATATTTTTTTCGACCATGGACACATAGCTCGAGTACAACCATTTAAAAAGTGAAATTATGCTGATTCAGACCTTTTTTTTCAAGCGGACCTGATTCCTGTAATGTACACACTTTTTTTTACTGGCCTTGCCGTTACTGGCCCCACCGCAGCTCGGCTATTAACCAGAGCCAAGAAGAGAACACGCATTAATCCAGTTCTAGCGGCTCTGCACTGGCATCATGTAACATTTACAATTGATTTGAATGTACTATTCTGTAATATAATGTTCCTTCTATGTCTATTCTATTTTCATGTGAGCCATTCAGTGCATGTTATGTCTTAGAAGTGAAGCACTTTGTGCTTCTTGATTTAAAGTGCAGTTTCTCAAGGGGGAAGACAAAAACGCCTCTTACGTCCCACTATATGGGTTAGTCAGTTTTGGATGAGAGCACAAAGGCTGTCAACACGTTGCCAGCGTAACAGGAGAGCAGCAGGCAGCTACTGCCCTCACAGGTCAGGCAAGTGTATAGAACAGACTCCGGGGTCAATTACCGGCTGAGGCTGACCACTTCTCCGAGGAACCTGACGTGTGGATGTGGCCGCTGCTGGTTGGATGATTACCAAATGCTAGTTGCAAATCAGGTGGAAGGATGGAGAAAACACATTTACGGAGGGAAGTTAGAGTGTTTAGGATGCATGGAAGAGTCTGTTGCCTGGTCATTTTGAACCACGGATACTCGTGATGATGAAATGCATCGCTGAAGGTCTTCGTAGCGAGGAAAATATACAAGTTTATGTTTTTGAATATGAAAACAATTTGCGTGTGTTAGTTGTGTTGTTTACAGGAGCTTTGCGCTGAATCCTTTACACTGGAGACAGACTGTTTATTGAAAAGCCAATTTCACATAAACAGGAGATCCGTGCGTTTGCAGTACACACAAGGTCACAGAAATCATAAATATGTATATGATTCTTTCGAAAATAAAACTCTTCAACCTTTTTTTCCCCCCTTCATACAGCACATGACTCACACATGGTTGAATCTGACATTTTCATTTGTAGGCCACTGTCATATGTCATCCTACATATACTGTTTGCGTTTTGGCAATATGACCTTAGTCTGATGATTTCATTCAACTTTTGAAATGGGGTGAGTTAACGGGAGGAAGAGTAAGGTCATGGATTTGCTTCAAGGCAAGTAAAACTTGAAGTGACATATCTGGTGCAAAGAAAGCAATTATACTTCTCATAGTATGCATTTCTGCATGAGCATCGTAAATGTGTTTGGTATTATTCGTTGAAAAATGTGAGCAGTAAATCAGAACTGAACATTAAGACTTGCAAATAGGAATGTGGCCGTTATTGTCCTGCCAGACAATTTACTTTAAGATGGTATTTCATCAAGTTTGTTATTTCAGTGTCTCATTAAGGAAATTAAAAATAGAAGCAAGCAAGACGAGGAGGAGAGGCGAAGAATGAGACATGACATTCTTTGTTTCCAAAGCATACTGAAAAAAATTGATTGTCCTTTTTTTTTCT
Source organism: Scophthalmus maximus (assembly GCF_022379125.1). Taxonomy (NCBI): domain Eukaryota; kingdom Metazoa; phylum Chordata; class Actinopteri; order Pleuronectiformes; family Scophthalmidae; genus Scophthalmus; species Scophthalmus maximus. The sequence continues at coordinate 13,142,894 of NC_061530.1, forward strand.
TTTTGATTAGAACTGGATGCTAATTTTACAGAAATCTACATGTGTCTCTTCACGAGAGCCACATTTCTTTACCACTTGTTCTCCAGTGTTTGTGATTCTGGAGCACATAGTTAAAGAGCTGATCCGTCTTCTAAACAGGCATGTCACGCCCTGGCCGACAGCATGGCTGCAAACTGCCACACTCATGCCACCAAGAGTTAACACATCTCCAAGACACCATTACCAAGGGAAGACGGGAGCGCAAGGCTCCCACACAGCAAGGTGCTGCAGGGTCCATATATCTGCCGCTGATCACATCTGCTACCCAAAGCAGTACCCAGATGGTTGCTCACTTGATGGCTTGTTTTTTTTTATTCTGCTGCATTGGACGCGCTGACCATTTTGTGTAACGGCTGTGAACGTACAAAGTGTGCAAAAGAAACAGTGCACCTGTACGCAAAGTCTGATCCATGCATACAAAACATTTTGGAGACGGGGGGGGGGGGGGATGACGCAGACGGTGAGGGAGAAATTGAATGTGAGATGCCTCTCACGCATTTATTTTCATTTTACATCACACGTTACTTACAGATCCACTTCATCATAAACATCTAGACGGGCAGTGTTATTTGTGCTTGTGCGAGTGAGCACATTAAATCCTGCTCACCATTTCATCGGCACTGTCTTAACGCTTTAATCCCAGGAATGCAGATGACTTATGGTCCGTCGCGAAGCGCGCGAAAGTCCGGCTTGCCTTTCCCCAACATTGAACCTGAATGTAGGCTACTTCCTCCTTCAGTGGCCTTAAGTAGGCCTCCCTAATGATCATAGAAATCCAAGATAAGAAGCAACATTACAGAATATCAAACTGTGATAATAATAATAATAATAATAATAATGATTCATAGTTGTGGCTGCTGTCTGCCTTCTCTAGTCACCTGGCAACGTCTTCACCTGCACATATGGATTGTTTAAGTGAGCAAAGTCTGCAAAGCAAAAACAAATAAAAAGCCATGGCCGTCTCTCTCGTAATCACAAACCTCGACTTCTGTGTCTGCTTTTCTTAGACTTCCTCGGGGTTGTTGCCACAAGTCACCGCAAAGAACCAATGATCAGCACGCTCCATTCTACGCATCAACATCCATGAGGTGCTATATAATTCAATGTGGCCATGAAGAGGGGCGGGGGATGAGGCTGAGCACATACACATTTCCATGTGGACAGCGTCCGCAAGTCTGTATTTGCACGTTTTTGTCATTAATGTGATTATTATATATTACACACCTTTGAGAAAACCTACGCTTTAGGTCTGGATCCAGCACACTGTTTTAAAATTTGAGGCCCCAGAACAGCTTCTCAAGAACTGTGCTCCCGCTTCAATCAATAGACAGTAATGAGCATGAAGGTGAGTGTGTTCGAGTTACAGCAAAACCCATGAGGAATTCGGGAGAATATATTTCATTGCAGTGTGTCCTGACTGTTAACTTGGTGCTGTTCTGTCTATGGCAATTGTCCAGCAGCACAATGCAGCAGCCATGACAATTATAAGAGATACACTCAGCGCAAAGTGAAACATGGGCATTAGAGAACCTGTGACCAATTAGGTTACTAAAGGTTAAAATGACTGGTCGGGAGATTATGCTAATATCATGACTTGGATTAAATGTCATACGATAACAATAACCTTCAGCGAATAACTTGTTACGTTTTGACAGGAGGGACTCATACTCTGGAGCGAGGACATAGATTCTGGCCTTTTAATTTGATGGAGAGTGATGGTGGGGTGGGGGAGCAGGCCAGAGCGCACGTAATTATATTTTCTTTTTACACCTGCCCTGGACTCAGAGGTGCCCCTGTCATGGTCACCCAAATTAATGTCAGGGTTGATTTCGCAACAGGGGCAACACGGAGGCGCAGCCTCACAGCAAGAAGATTATGGACCAGAGCGTTTCTGTGCGGAGTTGGTCGCCGGCGTGGGTTTCCGCCGGCTGCTCTGGCTTCCTCCTACACTCCAAACCCATGCAGGTTAGTTAATAGGTGACTCGTGAACGTGGGCGTTTGTTTGTCTTTATGGGCTGTTTTCAGACACGAACTCTGGAAAATGTCTGAAAACTTGCATTTGCCTTTCACATGTGATGAACGCAGCAGGAGATTGTCAGAGTTCCACGCCCTCGCACAGACAGGAACACTTCCTGAACGTTCTGTGGCGTCTGGGTAGAGCATGCAGGGGGCAGGACGTGACAATCATTTTCGGCTGCAGAAAGCAGTGTATCTGTTTAAAGCCGTGCCCGCTCCCTCGCAATTCTCTGAGATTTCCCGCCGCACTCTCACGTGGGCTCCATCGGACCATTTTCCGGGAAACTTCACCTGGGGGCCGGCAGGACGTTTCCGGAGAACGTCCGGAGAGACCTTCGCATGTTACTCCGGAATATTTCAGAAAAAGGTCCGAACTTTAGTGCATGTCTGAAAGCACGTGTCAGCCCTGTGACAGAGCGGTCCAGTCTGACCTTCAAAGCTGTGTAGTTGATGGATGGATGGACGGATGGTTGGAGTTTGGCAACAGTTATATCCCCGAGGCACTGAGCCCCTTTACTGCAGACACTGAATGTTCCAAATTTGTATTTCCCAGTGAAAGAGGAACAGTTGTCCGTGTATGTTTGGTTTTCTGTCATCTGTTTTTTTATTTTTGCAGTGGAGAGTGTCAGACCCTTTTTTTTTTTTTCCAACAGCGCGATCAAACTGTAGCTTAACAATCTTTACCTCCAAATCCTTTCTCTGCTCTGCCTCTGTTAGACCGCACTAAAACAAGATAGATCGGCGGACGGCCACCAGCTTGTCCCATATTTATGCGCACACATGTCTGGGCAACAGCATCACCTCGCACTCAGTGTCACTGGTCACTTCGGCAGATGCTCGAAATGCTTTAATAATACAAAAATATGGACCCGAGCCAGCGTTTCTCCGCATCAAAGCACAGCCTAGTTTAGTTATTCTCTCCGATCATGTAGGTCAGGCCTCGTGGAAAAAGGATTCTTCCCCATATCTCGTCCATCTGAAATCAGGGCTAATATAAGAGGAATAAATAAGCCATGGTGGACATTTATGGGAACTTATAATTTGGTAGCTTGCCTTGAACTGTTAATGAGAACAAAGTCAGTTTTCCTGAGCTGATAACAGTGACCCCAAATCTACGAGGACTTTCCTTTGACAACCAGCCTATTTTGCATTATTCATCCCCTCTGAGGGTATGTGTGCGCCCAATAACCTATTTTATCTCCCACAGTTTGAGCCCTGGATGTCTTGTTTCTTGTTTTTCCATTCAGTATTCATATCGAAACCCTTCACCCTCCCAGCGGACACTGTAGTGCAAGTAAGAAAGCCATTTGTGCTTTTGTGTCTGACTTTCCTCAAACTGGTGACACAAATTACGGTGCCCAGATGGAGAGGGACATCTTTGCTCTCCTCAACATTAGTCCAATGCAGGTTAAACAATATGCTCTCCATAATGGCGCATGTGTACAAAATAAGCAGTGCCATAAATCACCATATTGTGTGTATTTGTATGCTCAGGTGTATTTGATTGCAGTGCAGCTCTCACCTTATTCGTTTCTATTGAGGTTCCTCTTTTTTTGCATAAAAATACTGCATATTTTCCGGAATTTGATCATATTTAATGTAAACACCATCTTTCCTTTTCTACAACCATGTTCACCATTTGCGAGGAGTCATTTGTTTTCATTCGCTCTTGGTGATTTATAATTTACCAAAAAAATGCATTGCAGCTAAATTGAATTTGAAGTTCCTTGTATATTCTCATCTGTTGGAGTTTTGAGTGTAAAACATTCCACTGAGAAACGCTGAACCGATACACCAAAAGTGTAGTTGAGCTTAAAGGAACCATGTGTATTTTGATTTGAGATGGGTTATAGAAATAAAAATAGTCCTTCTCTCTCAAAGTAAAAAGGGAACAGATATTCCGCCTGTACTATAGACAAAGTTAACTGAGGTTTGCATCCCAAAAAACTGAATAATTATAATAATGACAGCTACTACACCCTGTGTGTTGTCTTCTCGTCCCAGCGCTGACTCTTCTTCACGTGATCGATCTGTGTTGCGGATCCTAAACCCTCCTGTCACTCCAGACCTGCCGTTCCACACCTGTCCACCAACCGTCAGTAACAAGCCTCCCGCGTTCGTCCATCTCCTGACTCTCTCAGTCAGCCTCAGTGTAAAGACAACAGCTCTCTGTCACTTGTAAAGGATGGCATATACTGCCGTCACTTTGCTCCACGCCCTTTTTGTCCTGATCTGCCTGCCTGTGCCCTTTTTGGTTGCTTCCTCAGCTGACACTCAGGTACGACATCTGTGATCCATTGCTGTGCCGATAAATAAAAGCAATCCACACCGGAGCGTGTCTTGGTATTTGAGAGTTCAGCAAGAATCAGAACAATAATTACCCTCTGTATCATCGGTGATAAAATACAAATACTGGACCCTTGCCGCAGCCTCTTCTTCTTGTAACTCCTCGTGATTTCTGGGTCTGTGATAAACATTAGTATTCCTGCATGCTGATTCCTTTTGTGCACAATTGCTGAGCAAATTGCTCAATCAGCTTGCTGCAGATTGAATTTGCTCATGACAGTGTACGGGGTAAATATCCTGCTGGTACATTTCCCACAGAGCGATAAGTGGGAAACATATAATGTACAAATACTAATATATGTGAACATATATTAGAATCAAAGTATGGAGGCAACATAACATATTGATGAAAGTAAATGGTCAGCAAAAGTTTTAATATGTAAATACAAAAGAGAAGAAACTGGTGTTCTATGACGTCTCACTGTGAAATATTTGCATTTGTCGTTATTTTTAGACGCAGTTCTGTCCACTAATAAGGTTTTTCAGCATCGCAGCTTCAAACCGATCTGTCAACCATTGGTCTGTCAACCATTGTCGTCCCCACGGTGGAACATGCACACTGCACTGATCCAACTCCCTTTACTGCTGTGAACTGTACACGTCGGAAACACATAACCGGAGGCATCTCATCTGCTGACGCACGTTCAAAGACACGAAGGCTGCATCTCTGGCATGAAACACCAGAGACAATCATGAACGTGACATTTCTGAGCGCCGCGTCGTACTCCCCCACACCACCAAACACCCCCCATCGACACCCGAGAAGGCCCCCCCGTGGCTCTTTGTTGTCTAACACTCATCGGGTACAGAAGCCTCTCCGCTGACAAAAAATGGCCACCTCTCCACTTGTTCGATGGTTATTTCATTTAAAGTGTCAATCCAATGCTAGAAATTCTGGTCGGAGTCAGCGAGGGGCTTGTCACGCTGCTCTTTGAAGCATCGACGTTTGTAATTTACAGGACAGGGGTTGTCAGAGGCCAAGAGCAGGAGGGAATACTGATGACAAAGTGACCTCACAGGCCGAGATCTTGTGAAATGTAAATACAAATGAACACAACGGCCTTTTAATTGGGTCAGAGTTCAGTCACAATATGTCACAAGTTGGTCGTGCTTTAAAGTTTTCACAATCTTGAAATGTCATGACACGGAGGAACTGTCTCCCAATTACGAGTGCGAGTAAATTAGGTTCCTACTCGATACAATTTCACAATAATATCTATGAGAGCTCTGTACGGGGCAGGTTTGTGATTGAGCGCTGGTTGGAAATCGACAGACGCCAGTCGACCCGCTCTCTTTGTGCACTCCACAGTGAAACGTTTGAGTCGCCGCTGCCAGGTGAGATACTGTACTAATCCCGAGCGGCAATCGCAACGACAGCTTAAGTTGAGTGGCAGCGCGATAAAGGCATTTATCAATTTACAGATCGCAGGACTTATCTGGCAAAGTGAGAACATTTGAGCACCTCTGGTCCAGATTACATTATAAACTCTGCGGCATTAAATGCGCAGAGACGGAGGCCGACCTCCTGCGGGAGCAGGCCCTCCCTGCTGTGCAGAGACAGGTTGGATGCCACACAATGAGAAGTTACTTTTTTAATCTTTCTTTTTTATTTATTTATATATCACCAAAAATGTCATCTTTCCATCGAGGAGCACGTACTTTACTGCAGTGAACTCCCACTGAGAATCGTTATCAACGGGTTTTTTTTGTTGAGGAGATTGACGGTGTTGGATGTAATATCTCTGCTCTTGTTGCTGTTCGCACTTGTTCCGCTGCAGTCTAGACATTTTGAACCCACTTCACAATGGGTTTCACTACAGTACAATATGCCCCATTTATATTGTAATGCGCAGAGCCACACTCATTTGCATAAACAGTGTACAAGGCTGTAAACCAGTCTGGCTCCCGTTTCACCTCAGACATTATGTTCTGTTAGGTCACAACCTTTTGGCCACACATTACTGATTATTAAGGACATGCATTAAACAAAGCATGCAATTGATCATAAAGTGTATGAAACGCATTGTGATGACAATATAAAATGTAATAATTTCAGTCACATACAGTTCTTTGCATATGTGCAATGTCATGAGTGAAGACAATCAAAGAGGTATTCTACATATCATATGAAATACATATGAAAACTGCGTTTTTTTGTCAGGTGCAGAAACGCACCTCGCTTGCGCCGCTCCTTTTTTAATCGTCTCCAGTCCCCGTTGAAATACACGGACGAGTCCTTCCGATCCAATTTTGTAATTTTTCAGCCTTTCGAAAAATCAGAAACTCAGTCAGCCAACTCGCGTGGAATAAATGACTGCGTGACCTCGTCTGACCCTGTCTCTCTCAACTAGGGAGCGGGGGGATCTCAGCACGGCAGGTTGTGGGGAGTGACGGCGATAACTTTCCCCTTCAGGAGAACGTCGACTCGGAGCCCACAGGTGGATGCGGGGGTGGATGCCGGGCTTCCGGAAAAAAAAATCGAGCGGCGAGTGATGGCATCGCTTTCAGGTGAGCGGTGTGGCTGAGGGCATGTGAGCGGAGGGCGCTGACAGCTAAAGTGCACAACATTAATGAAAAGAGTAAGATGGATGTTGAGGAGCAGCGCTGCATGTCATGTCAGTGGACAACCATGGACTGTTTACAAATATGAGCGTAGTCGCCGGGTCCAGACAGTGAAGCCAATGCGCAAGTGCCTAAAACCTGAATTCTCTCACAAGACCAGCAGAGGGCGACTCCTCTGGTTGCAAAAAAGAAGCCAGTTTCTATATAAGACCATGAGCATATGACATATGTCTCAATCTCTTCATCTCAAAGTCTTCTTCAATACGGCAGGAGGTTCATTTTGTAAACGATGGTCCCATTTAGAGTAAAATAAATAACGAAGCGCCGCATGTATTGGGGCGTGGATCCCGTGCGATTGACAGCCAGCACCGCTCACTGGGTGCGGGTCACGTGCGTCTGTTGTTGACGTGCAGTGGACGAGCTCCCAGTCATTATTATCAGATATCGTTAAACCCTAAAGCCCTCACTGATATATAATCAACACCTTCCTAAGATTTGCTACAGCTGCCCGCCCTCCCTGAGTCTCCACTGGCTGTCCCGCAGCATCTGTGCGGGTCACCCTCGGCCTGTGTCTGTCCGCATCGGTTGTCTTCGGTGTGCTTGCGTCTGCACACATTGGTCTCAGTTTGTCTCTTTCTGTGAACATCTTTCCTCTGCTCACTCCTGCCGGGGGTTCATCCTTATCTGTCTCTGTCTCTGTCTGTGCATGTGTGTCAGTGTTGGCTTGACTTGGTAGGGGGCCCTGTTTTGTTGTTGTCTGAATTGTCTGGGTTGAACAAAGCTTGTTAAACATCTCAAGGCCAAAACCCGAATGTGCACAACATAATAAATCTTATATATAATTGCCCATATAGTTTTGTACACTTGAAATTTACTAAAATTTATTCAGATATAGATTGTTTTTCAAATTACAGACGATATATTTTGGTCAAGCTGCGACCTTGTTTCACCTCGACTATGTCACATTAGGTGAAATACCGCTTCAGAATTTAAAAGAATAAGTTGAAGACCCAGCAGCACAAAACTTTAACTTCTGATCATTGGGAGGGCTCATCTCCTCCAACAAGATATGATTAGAATGCACGTATCAGATCCCAGGATAAACATTATTTGAATCTTAAGTATGTCCGCTCATTGTGGAGAACCTCATTCGATGTGCACCGGGCATAGCTGCGGGATTGGAGCAACTCTGAACATCTTGACAAACAGGCTGCACAAAAGGTGAAGATAAAAGGAAAGTCTTATCTCCTGCCTTTGAAAAATGCCAACTTTTTAACTTGAAATGCATTTCTTCATTTCAATTTGCTACACCATCAGATTGGGAGTCAACTTTCGTGCCCGCTAGCTTTTCCACGTGGTATCATGTCTGGCCCCTGTCGCAAAGCCGCTGCAGCAGCAAGACGCCTGTGAGGACGTAAGGCACTTTTCCTCAGAGCTACTGAGGAAGTTGTCAACATCTCTTTGGAGATAACGGAGGAGAAGAAAGAAGTATGCACACTGAAGCTCCTACTTTTATTTCCCGGCTCCTGGCTTTAACTAGCGGCAGCGTTTGCATCATGGCTATCTCAATGCCAGCAGCCTGGCAACTGTCCAAAGCAGGAAACCCACAGTGAAAATAATCACAATTTGAACAAATAACCTCGAGTTACACGTCCAGTGGTATTAATAAGCGAGCTGGTTGTGTTGCTTGACAGATCTAGTAGAAAGAGACAAACTGCCTCTCGAGTGCCAGAGCCCTCTCCAGAGAGTTCCAGGGAGGTTCACTCGTTTTATCTCTTTTGCTGTTGGTCAAGAGAATAACATGGAGAAAGCGAGACTTATAGTGGTCCAATATATGCACAGATGTTGTTTTTCTCTTGCCATTACACTGCGCAATCAGTTTTAACACATAGCCAAAGAGTTGTCTAAGTCCACCTAATGTGATGCCACCAAATGTGTTTGCGGTGTGGTGATGTTACGGAAACAAGCCTGAAAGCACCACATGGATCCACAAACATTCACTGCGTTAGAAGTGCTGATATGCAAAATGTGGGCTCACTTGAATATTGTAATTTTTTGCACACATGCGAAATGTTCAATCTTCTATTTCGTCACTTAAACACCCTCGAAATCAATAAAATATCCAAAAATAAGCTGTTTAAGTTCATGATCACACTTATTTTAAGTTTGAGGGGGTAAAAACGTTGACCTCAAGAAACTGCAAAATGGACTATACAACGAAACATCTGTACATGTCTGGGGTAATTCTCAGACCAAAGCGGTGAACTAAATAAGCGCGATAACTGTGTTTCAAGCCCTCACCAATTAATTGAGTATAATGAGTATAATAACTGTGTTAGAGTGAGCGACTAATGGCCAAAAACATAAAAACAAGACCCGCGGTTATTATTAAAAAAAGAAAAAGAAAAAGAAAGAAAGAAATAATCCAAAGAAAAGCAAAACATTTAATTAGATACAGTTCATCCTAAGGCAATAAATGACTTGTAATGATTTAGAGTTGTTAACGTATTTCAATCTCAAGGTTTTTGGGTTTTTGCAACACCATAATTACATCACAAATCTAGTTAGAAGGGGCAGCATGTTTCTTCCTCCATTGTGCCAATATGCCAAGTCACTGGAGAACCTTAACTGCCTTCTGTGTTCATGCTTTGTCTGTCGCCCACTGACCAGTGTGGGCTGGGACACAGTCCATGCATCACCATAACCCAGAAAAGGAATATATAACAAAACGCAATAAATTATTGAGGAACCCCACCCCGGTGTAAGAATGGGTGTGATAATTTGTGCGACTGCATGAAATCTTAAATGCAGCGGGGATTTGTTTGCGTCCCACCCATTTCTTATTATACTGTAATTATAGCACCACTGCCGCAGAAGGAAATCCCAGTGTCGAAGATGAAATGGGTGGTGACATATTCAGCCCTGCTTTCTCAGCGTCTTCACTTAAGGCATCCTTGTCTGAATAAAGTGCTGAGAGAGATTCGGCAAAGAACGCAGGGATGATCCGCTGCCTTGAGTCCAGCAGCTTCCCCGGGGGAAAGATATTGCCGGGGCGGATGGAGAGACAATGATTGGTGAAGCATGTGCAAATACTGCACAGCCATGCTCGCAGAGATTGAAATTAGAATATGTGCTGCGGCGAATCAGACCACGCTAGGTTCGAATCTAGGGCTGACGTGGGAGAAATGCTCAACAGGCCACTCAGACTTTGTCTCCGCGGAGGAATGAATAGGGCTCTTACCCTGGCTGAACTCTGGCTGTCTGAGCGCACCACTCCGCCATGACTGTGGTCTGAGAATGTGTCTCATGTCCCATGTGCTGGGAAAACGGAAGGTCTTACACTTTCACGGTGCCGGTTTTTCCCCACGTCTTTCCAGGAAACGCTGGCACAAATCCAGTATAGATGTGTTTATCATAAATGCGTGTCCATCAACGGTGCCTTTGACATCTACTTTTTGAATGAGCGCAAGCTGTGGTGAGGGATAAAATAAAGATAGTGAAGTCATTCCTCGTTTTTTTCTTTTTTTCCCCCCGTCCCTCCACATTTGTCATTCATCGCCAGTGCTGCGGTGACTCATGTTCCCACTTTTGTTCGTCCGCTCTTGCCCTGGGTAAGTGAAGACTGGCACGTCTTGTCATTAAACTGGGACAAATACAGCATACAGTAAAGTTTGACATTCATCACGGCTAGAAAAGTGTAGTTTCCTCCTCTTGAGAGTCTGCTTTGGTTTGGCTGTTGTTAAAAATTTGCTGAAAATTGACCTGAATGTTAAAAAAAAAAACAGCAGTTTATTCTTTAGATTACAGCAATGGTGCCCCTGACAGACAGGCCTGTGGGGCCAAATTGTTTCAAAGTTAACAAAATGTTCCATCCAAACCGAACAGGTGTGGGAACCGCTGAGCTTTGCTTGGCAATAGCCTGTGTTTCATTTGATTAGCATAATTTAAATATAATGCCAATGCTTTGAAGCAGCTTAATATCCTCTAGGCACGAGAGCCAGATTTTTTTTGAGTCCCACATTTTTGCTTGTAGCCCAGTGCACGCAAACAGGACACATGCCCGTGTGTAGTGCAGTCTAAACAAGTAGCAAGTGTCGTCTGCTGAACTGGCAGGATCCCATATCATTTATCTGCCCCCTTTGATTTATGCACCATAGCACACTGCTGCACCGTGGTTGCTTATCTCGTATCCGAAGCACATCACAGACTTCCCTCAGGCTGAGCATCTGCAGGTGCTCAAACCTCCGCGAGTTGCTCATCTTCATACTCGAATACTGTACGTGGCCGTTCCCTTGTACACTTTACAGCCCGCCTCACCTGGTGTTCACGAAAAAAAGTCACTTTGCTTCATTCTAGTAGCCCATCCGGATGAGTCAACATGTTGTCCCTGTTGCTGTCAATGATGACAAAACAAAAGAGACTGTTTTAATAGAATTAATCAGCGCCTAGGAATTCCTCTGGGATTAAGGAATGTAAGGGAGGGACATACGTGGCGCCAGACATGTTAATTCGATTTTTTGCGCTGCGTGAAATTAAAAGATGTCTGCATTTTTAAAATGTGAATGAAAAAAAAAAAGAAATTCAATAGATTCAATTGTTTAAAGAGACAACAGACAACTTTCATGCCCCAGTTCCATTTCCATCACTGACGATTGATTGCAGGAGAACGTTATTCTCTCACCTTGTTTTGACTATTTCTCCTTTTTTACTGCTATATCTAATAACAGAAAATATGTAGGCTTGACTGTAAGAACAGTTCTGCTTTTGAAAAGAAAACACATGATTATTAAGTAGCTGTTCTCGAGACTGAAAATGTGAAACACGACTAGCCCTCTGTAATGGTAATTTGGAGGTAATTTGAAGGGGGGTCAAATGCCTTGAAGAGAAACCTAAATAAAAGAATATAATGTGCAGAAGCCCATTCACTATTTATCATTCTGGGGGATGAGGGTGAGGGAGACTCCTGCAACTCTTCTTATTCTTGTTTTAGCCAAAAGCAAGGTTCCAAATTTGCAAACTTTTTTTGCTTTAATGCAGGAAATGTATTATTCGTTCTTCCAAAGATAACTGGATGACGAACAAGGGGAAGTACTTCACATGCTGTTATTCCAGCCTGCAGGAAGACTCGTCGGGACAAACGGAAATGTGTAGAGGCGGGGAATCCCTCTCGCAGAACTGTGGAGTCGACAACTTGCTGGCTCGTGTCTTGCCGCACACCAAAGTTTGAGATACTGCCACCGACTTTGAGCCAAAAACAAGAGTGACTTTAATCTACGCGGTGATGTCTCAGTGAAGACAGAGGCAGCGTAGCGTGAAGATGCTACAGTGTGCCGCACCTGTCCGGCCGCGTCCTGCTCAGCAGGTAAAGTTCCTCTCCAACGCTTTGTCAATCCTCTCGATGAGCATCTCGAGATGATGTGTCGCCCGAGGCTGAACAATGCCACCGCCATCGGTAAAGCCCACATGGGGCATATGCACGGGCAGTGTGCAAGACAAACAATGAGCAACGGAGCGGTTCACCTACAGCCTTTCTCACGTCATGTTATTGCTGTGTCGACTGGCTACAATGTCTTTGCAGTTCAAAAATCCGCGGAACAGAAAATGTCTAAAAGCTAGTCCCTGCATGTTTAGAGCACTTATAACATCACTACATTGGTCGGGCCGTCGTCTCGAAGTAATGTCAATACTTCTATATGATAATTCTCCTTTCTACTTTTTTTTTTTTGCATCACTGACCAGAAAAAATGTGCAAGCGCCTCGGTACTAAACATCCCCTATGAAGTAGCTCTCCTCTGAAGATAATTATTATAGGATTGAGACCAGCAAATTTAAAGCTATTTTTTGATTACAGGGTGTTTGATTCATTTTTTTCTTCTTTTTTTTATATCACAAGCTGTGATAGCAGCTGAAGTGATACTTATTAACACTGGCCAATGTTGAACCATGAAATGCACTGGATGGAAAGATCTGCATATACAGTACAGACTGATAATGGAGAATTTTTTACAACATTCTTTAAAAGAGAAATGGAGAAAAAGTCAGCTTTATCTCCGTGTCTGATGTGCGACTAAAATGCCTTTTTGCAAATGAAGGGCATGGTTTTGTCTCGCAAACACGTCAATGGACGTGCTTTAATTGTTTTACGAAACTGTGCATGCAGATGTACAGTATACAACACCTAAAACACACGACACAGAAACATATGCAGATTAAGGCAAAAGGCATTGATTGTTATTTATTATTATACGTTCTCCGTATAGGGAGACTTTGGTGTTTTTTTCTCCCCCATTGAGGATTCATGCAGAGGGAGCCTTGAAGAGATGAGGTTATAGTCGGACAGATTGTACTTGAATGTTGAAAGATGAATCTGTCAATGCGCCCTGAGCATTTTCACAGTGTAATCAGAGATCACAAAATGCATTGTATCACTTCAACAGGAATGGGCTCAGCTATTGTATGCTCGTGACTTGATTGATGAGTATTGTATTATTTGTGAAAAGGGAACAGCATCTCTTGTCTGCGGCGAGATGGTTTGTGATTGACACCTCGTCACAGTCTGGATATCTTGATTAAAATCAACCAGCGCCAAATGAATTCAGGTCTACTTTGCAAACCCTGCTCCACTACAAAGCAAGGATGTCATGACGACATATTTCAAATGTTGCAGAAACTCAAAAACAAGAGGAAAGTGAGTCAAGGCTCAATTCTACTCCTCCGACGTGTTTAGTAATCAAGTTTGTTAAACCACATAATTCCGGCAGTAGCTCAATCCAATCCAGTCCAATCCTTATGGAAAGAAAAGTAACACCAGATAAGCTGGTCTAGCTCTGCAACTGATGAGTTGATGAGTTACAAATATCACATATTTAAATGTATTTAATAAAATCTTACTAGCTCCTTAGTTTAATAGGGCAATACAGATGAAGATGAGACATATTTTTATGACACTGTGTTTTCCATTTGTCATTTTGATTTTCCAATCATTGATTGCACTATGGACATTTTATTTTTTATTTCGTAAAGTCCAACACAGTTAATAATCCTCCTTAAAATCAACTTTTGTATCCGTCACACGATTTAAAAAAACACTTCATCCTGCAGTTGTTCTCTCCTTTGTCAGGCAGCGAGAGGTTATGACAGAACCCCGAAAATGACTGGAATCTGTCATGTGTAACCCAAATGCAGCTCCGTCAGATAAATCTGAGTTTAGTATTCGGGAAAAGTAGGCAGGAGAATAATGAAAAACATTGGCTATTGTTGGATATTTTTAGTCATCTTAAATTATGCACATGCCTGCACTCCTTATCCAAATACATACAAGTTGAACATGTGCATTGACACCAGTGCTCAATAAAAGATAGTGTTGTGTAAACTCATGACAGTTTGGAGTATAAGCCAGCTGTATGTATAATGTACACGGGGCCTGAAGGGAGGACCATGTGGACAAGTGTGATAAGACATGAGAATCTGAAATTTATCGCTCACAACGCCCGCCACAATCTGTCATATTTGTAAGATACTCAGATGTGCTTTGCAGCTGTACTACAGCATAATATGCAAAAAAACATAATATGTAAAATAGCATTCATGGTGGGGAGACTGATTACCCCCTTAGCTTTGCTATAGTGATGGAGATATGACAATAAAGTGTCTGGATAGGTGGCAAAAGTCTACAGGATGGTCTGAGCTTCACCTCCACCACTGATAATTCTGGACCGCATAAATGTTGTCGTACTAAGCGTTGCCAACTATAGTTGCTGTATCACAGCTGTAGCTTGGACCTCGGGTATTTATGGTCAGAATCTGGAGTGAATTATTTTGAGAACCACACCGGACAATAAACAGATTTTTTTCACAGCAAGACGAAAAGAGATGCGTCCGTCTCAAGCGACGCGACCGCCACTGCCCACATGCATCCATGCGTCTCCTTTACATTGGCAGACAGCGTTGTTGAGCAAAACATTCTAAAGAGGGCAGTGCAGAGTCAAGAGTCGTTGGCGACAACAAACATCGCGACTTTGGAAGAGGTTCCGATAAGGTACATCTTACGTGAGAGGCAAAGGCGGCCATGTTGAAAACGCCGGTAGCGCCGCTGTTTGTGGTTTCTTGCCAACTCGCAAAGTCTCTCCACACAAAGTTCCGCCATTGCTGAAATGTCCTCGTCTTGTCCTGTGGTCGTCTCACTTGAGCTACTTGGGCTACACGTATCTATAGCGTTGAGCATAAATGAGCCACGGACACGGTGTGCTAGGAAAGCCAGCAGTGCTTCTTCTTGTCTCTGGAAACTCTCTAAGTTGCCGTTTGACAAGGCCCAGGGGACGGTGTTTCATTGATCTTTTTCGTGAGTCCGTTTTCACTTTCTGTCTGATCTGCCGTTATCGGGTCAGCCACAGAAATGTGCTCGATATCTGCAGCAAAGTGCCGCTGCACAGGAAACACGGCAGGATCTTTCAAACAAACAGCCACTGTAAAAAAATAAATAAAAAGCAGTTCCAATCCTTTACACCAACAGTTTCAGTTTCCGCCGTCTGGCACCCTCCTTCCACTGGCTAAAAGCAAAAGATTGAGACACTCTTTAATACCCTTTGCCATCTCCCCTCCTACACTGTAGAATGAAAAGGAAGTTATTTGCAAACCTTTTGACTAATGGGTTTTTCACTGAATATTAAAGTCTTGTATTTAAAGCAGAAATAGACAACTTTTTTTGCTTAAACGTTAGAAAACACGACATAATCCACGCTGATCTTGGTCCCCTATAAGCCTCACTTCCACCATGTTGTTCTCTTGGCCACCGGTGAGCAAGCTACATGTCTTTATTTATGCAGAAAGGAACTGCGCCACCCATCGTGTTACCGTAACAAGGAAGAGAATAGCGCTCTCCCTGAATCTATCCCCAGTGATGGAAATGACAGACGGTGGAACAGCTGAATTGCCCAAAACAATCAACCTCGCCAGAGAAAAAAAGAATCCCGTGGACAGAGGAACAAAAGTAGGCAAAGAAGGAGAGTGATAGGAAAAGAGGTAAAACAACAGTGAACCTCAGACGGGCGTTGACTCCGTGGCGCGAGCTCCGGGACTTGAGAGGCAGCAAAAACATCATGCAGTTTGTTTTCTTTCTACGACCAGCCTACTTATTAATACTACCAGACGTTTCTTCTCCTCTGTTATCTCCAAAGTGGTGTTGACAACTTCCTCAGGAGCTCTGAGAAAAGGAACCTATAGCGACCAAACTGTAATACCACCTAGAGCCACTAGGGGCAACCGCTGTCGCCTCTTTAAATTCATTATGTGTCCTAGAATGCATTTGTGTGCCCTGTATTTTAAGTGTGCTGAAATCTATGCATCCCAGTGGTGCATAATCAATTGTCCCACTGGGGACAAGCTATTGATTGATTGAATGATGACCTGAATCCATCTCTGAAATACAGTGTTAACACACTGAACTCCAGGATAATTGGAAAAAGCAAAAGCGTCAACCACCTGCACTATGATGGAGCCATATTTATTTACTAGAAATAAAAAAATATTTCAAGGAACTTATTCACAAAATCAAATAATTACAGACGAAGGCTTGATTTTTCGCCGCCATACTTCTAATAGATACTGTAGCAGAAATGGCAAAAGCAACACCGTGATTATAACAAATATTATGTTTTTTATGGGTTCCAGGGGGGGCACTTCACCCGCACACGGCGAAAGGGGCAGTGGCCCGAGCTGCTGTAGCCACTGAACCAAGCACGATCCTGGCGGAAATCACCGAGGACGTAGAGGTTAGGCCTTCCAGGAAAGTCACAATCGCGGTGAGTGTGATGTGCTCTGTTGCCAAGATTAATTCAGCACTTGATAGCGTGAGCTATCCGCTGCATGGCAAGATGGTTTATGCACAGGGAATGGCTCAGACGAGTCCCACATTCGTTCTCTTTTAATATGTCTTTGTATGGAAGAGTTTTGTCGCCCACAAGCTGTGTCAAAATTGCAGCTATGTATTCGGGCAAAACTTTACATATTACACAATTTTGAGTGTGGCATTAATGATCACTGTTGTCTCAAGATGAAATGCACAAGCAGAATCTAGGAGCTACAGTACATACAACTTGGAAATGGTAGCTGTTATCATCTTGCAAGAACCTAGCTATTATACTATACTGGCACTGTAAAGATTTATATATATGCTTTATGGAATTTGTACCCAGTAGTACCCAGAGCCGGGACACAGTCATGGTTGATCCAGCCTACAGGCGGTGTTCAAGTACACAAATGTAGGATTTCAAAACTATTTTGAAGACCAAACAGTTATTGCCCGTTTGTGAAGCCCAAGAGCTCAGGGAGAGTCAATTGTGACATATTTACATGCAAGCACCATGACTGAGGGCATTGTAAAATCTGTTTTGTCATCCCCCTTTCGGCTCGCTCGACTCCTGGAGCGGAAGAGGACAACTGCGGCGACATCTAATTCAGTCGGTCGGAGCAATCCGTCAAAGGCAAACGGAGGCCACCAATCGCACTTTTCAAAGTTGCGTCAGACCAGAAATGGGAAAATAAACTTCTGCTTCACTCAGAGCTTCATAGCACCTCTTGGATTGTCATCAAGTGTTGGTTTATAATAAACACTACAGAATGTGGGTATGTTGGGGAGTTTCATCGTGTCAATCACCAACAAAAGTCTGAGAATAAAATTGCAACGAAGCTTCACTTTATCTCTCGTAATATTCTCACAGTATTTACTCTGAAAACAAGCAAAACAGAGCATCTCACCATGTGAGAAGCTCTATAGGTGAACCAGAAATACGGAGAACCTTCAAAACCTATGAAATTCTTCTTTTATTGCGCCATATAAAAAGGAGCATTACCTTGAGTGATGATATAAGGTGCAGGATATACTGCAAGGTGAGAACAGGATAGAGACGTCACTCCTTTCCTCAGATAACCCCTGGAAATGAAACAGACGCCGGCCGGCCAACGTCATCCGAAGAGCAAACACGACTGCTATGTTAGGCGTGTGTTTAATGAAATGTCTCCCGGTCCTTCTTCGGTCTTGAAGTGTAGTTTGTGATCTAAATCTGCTCCTGATTGGTGACATTTCCTGGTGGACACGCTGACATTTTATGCGGTTGTGAAGGCGATGTGATGATGAAAATGCCGCATTTCACACTCAAATTCATCACAGAGGCTGATGTTGAAATTAATAAACCAATTCGGTCTGGAGTCACGCATGAGCTGTTCTGATCCAGCTGCCAAAAAAATCTGTCTCTTTAATAGGTGTCTAACGTCTAATACAACTTTAATACTTAAAGTACAAAACTTATCTATAGATACACATTCACATATGATATATAACTACTGAATTGTAAATGTAAGGATCCTGTTTAAGGAGCCACTTTTGGCTCATGTGCTGATCTTTAAACTTGCTGAAGCTGCACTGCTGAAAACACTGTACCCAAGCAAATGGCAGGGATTCTGCTCTGCTCAGCTGGCACCGTCACAACATTATCCCCATTACGGTTCGGAGTTCACTGCCCACAATGTGTTGGTAAAATTAAATAGCCCCGATAAAGTCCATTAAGTGGTGGAAGAACCAGGAAAAAGGAAGATACGATGTACAGCTGTCCCTTTGCCGATGGTTATTGTTCTGAGGTCACTGAGCAAACAGAATCCAGTGCTCATGAAGGTTCCTGAAACGTCTCGTCAGTAGTCTGGCCAACCATCCGGACGTGACATCACGTTGGAACCCAAGTGCATATGGCAACTCCTATTGACTAGTCCGACAAGTCCCCGACAAAGCTAGGTAAAGCGGAGGCCGACACTTCTGACATGTGCTGGAATGCGGTTGGCCAATCACAACAAAGTGGACCAGATGGCCAATCAGAGCAAACTGGGCTCCATTGAGAGGGAGGGGCCTTAAAGAGACAGGAGCTAAAACCAAGTGTTTCAGAGAGAGGCTTGAAAGAGGAGCTTCAGGAATGGACAGTACGAGAAAACTGGTGCAAGCTCTGAACATTAGAGTACGTCAACATTTGAAGTAATAACCCACATTAAAATTATGAACCTGAATACGAGAATTAATATGTCTACTTTAAATATGAAACTTTACTTATTCTGAAATGGCTACAGAAGCTGCAGAGGTTTCTCGGTACATTCCCAACCAGGTGTGGGGGGAGCAGAGGTGAAGTAGGGCTGGAGCGGATCAAGTGTGCTGTGGATATTTGATGCCAAAGGTGGGTGGCAGAGCTAACGTTGACCCCGCCAGGTAAATCAATGTGTTTGTTCATTTGTGGACAGAGCTCAAAGCAAGCACTAAAGGTTAGAACCGTGAATAACCACTATTTCTCGCAGCACGTTGGCTGACAGAGGTACAGTATGCCGTTGGTATAAATGATGTTGTATATTATGTACAGTATGTCTGGAACATTATTGTAGTCTTGATTATAAAGGGTTGCATGCATAATTTATCCGTAGTATTTTGTTGGTATAGCTGTAAGTTAGGGCGCCGATTGTTGCCTCGGACATGCAGTGATTTGTTAGTGTCTTGCAGCAGAGAGCAGTTACTGCTACATGGGTTTAGTTAGTATGCAGTGGGGTGTTGCCCACTCCCCCTTTTCTGCCTTTAAACGGTATCAAGTAGTTTGTGATAGGTTATCATCAGAACTGCAGAAGTAGTCAGCTCCTTGCTGCCCTGCAAAATAATTGATGATATTTCAGCACTGTAGCATGTTGTCCGTACATAATGATGATGCAAATGTCGGACGATCTGTTGCTTGATGACAACTCAGTGAGACACTGCCTCCCTCTTACTGTTACCAAATATGCAGAGGAGGAAAGTTGGTCCGGGCGAGATCTGTTTCTAGACAGAGTAGCCGTTTGCCCTTGTGTGTCACATTATAGCGTGTTATCACGTCAAGGATAATTGGAAGTGTGGGTGGGAATACCAAGCGGGGATACTGAGGACAAAACGATGGCGAAGGAAAACAGTCAGAGCCAAGAACAATCTCGGAAACTGCCTCCACAGAAGTGACATGATGCATGACACGATTGCAATTCTGAGCACAGTATAATCGCGGGAACAAAGTATGACGGCATGTGTTGTCTTTATGAATGCTGAAAAGTGAAATAAGACTAAATTCATCCTGTCAGTACAGAGGTACATTAGAAAAAAACCTGCATCCATATACAGTTTACTGTAAACATTTTAGTCTTTTAGAAGACAAGCTCTCTCTTAGGACACATTACATTCTTACATCACAAAATACCAAGTTAGATTGTGATTAAATCCGTCATCCTTTTAGTAACTTTGATAAACTGCAACTCTATCTCTGATCACAGCTCCTTAAATGTTCTGGTTTCTTTGCTCCTCTGACAGTTAAGCTGAATATCTTTGCCGTGTGGACAACACAAAACATCATCTTGGGGTTTGGGGAAAGACAATCTACATTTTTTCGCCCACTTCATGACATTTCACGGTCCAAAAAACCCAGAATCGATTGACTGAGCAAATAATCAACAGAGTAGTCTATAATGGAAATGATCTTTAGTTGAAGCAATGAGTTAAGGTCAACGTAAAAAAAAAAAAGGCGTTGTGCTCCTCGCGTTATTATTTTCGTTACTGTCAGAATTAACATATAAAGTGTTGATAGGATGTTTGATCATTAAAACTTTACACTGTTCATTGTTATTTCCCCCAACACTTGTGCCCCTTAATCAGTCCCCATGAATATAATTACTGTACTCTCACATGTAATTAATACAGTATACCCAGCCTGTGCTTTAGGTAGCCATATTATACACATCGTATTATTTAAATGATGGGAACAGGCTCTTTAAATATTGCACTATCGCTGTGAAATTGTATGCAATCCCCAGAAAATACTATCTTATATAACTACTCTGGAAGCCTCCCAAAAGGGAGCAACTGCGAGCAGCTTGTTATAATTGCTCTACAAGAAACGCAGCAAGTTTATAACGAGCCTAAATATGTCTCGCTCACTTAAAAGCTACTGGAGGCCAAAAAACATCCAAGGCATCAGAAAGGGAGTGAAAGCAGCGTCGGAGGCCCCCCCGTCCACATGCCCTTGTTTTGCACATGCCCACGACTCAGGATAACACCGCGGCGTGTTGGTGGAGCAGCGTTGCTGTGGTGAAAGGAACCGCCTGGAACTGGGGGCTTGTTTTAAAACGAACACGCAGAGTCTGACAACGCTGCGAAATACCGGTGCAGCCCTGTTCTGTGATGATGGTGAAGCTTGCTATTCCTGCAGGACTGAGACTCTGCCCACACAACGTCTCTGTGCGTGCGTGCAGAGTTTGAAAAGGCACGCATAAATAAAGAGCTTATGGTTTGGAAGAAGAAGAAAACTGTTTTAGAAAAAATCCTGTGCTCTGAACCCCTTCAACTGTCCTTTTTGTGCCGTGTTACTGTGCAATATTGTGGCACGATGGCTAAATTATCCAAGAGCATTTGAGGCAATGAGACAATGGCAGTGCAACACTGCACTATTTTTAAGATTGTCTTCGCCGGGGTGTTATGAAATGCAGGGCTGTCTTCACCCCAAGCGTTGTTCTTAGTGGTGTGACCACACTGCCCCCTGCTGGTTGTGTTCATACTAGGCAGGTCTTCCACCACTGTGTATATGTGTACGCTATGCTCGCTGAGCGAATGGATCAATTTGCAATATGAAAGGAGTAAATGATCGAATGTTCTGTGCAAACAGCTGACGCAGGAGTAATTGCCGATGGAGCGCGCTCGTGCCATAAAGCTGTTTGCTCATCATCTGTGCCTGTTGGATCTCGAAATGCCAGCTGGTTGTGTGCGCACGTTTGGGTGTGACCGTTACCATATGTTGACTGGTCACGTGGTAATATGCAGCTGTAAATCACAGACAACACTTTGACATTCAAAAAAAAAAATAAAAACAGGCCAACAGCTAAACCACATGCAGCGCTTCTGCGTGTAGTCAGTTTCAAACAGTTTGAAAGCTAGAGTGTTTTTCGTTCTTTTGGTTTGTTTTATTTGACAGTAATGGATTGCTGACAATATTGGCCAAATGTTACAAATCAGCGTTTCGCGTGAAACCAAGAATTGTTGGCATTTCACTCACCCCAGAGTCCGCTATGTTTCTATAGTAGCCCCGGACAGACACACCACGCACTGGCTCCAGAGAGGGCCTTTGGGATGTATGTTACCTGAAGGCCACCGTAGATTCTCCTCCATTGCTTAGTTTGTTGCAATGTGCAACCTCACCCCTAGATGCCGCTAAATCCTAAACACCGGTGCTCTAAATCTCACACTTTTACGGCGACAAACCAGGCCGCGGTCCCATCCCGAAAGATTGTCACTACTTCTCTTTTTGCCACTTTCCTCAAGGGCCGCTCCTCTTCGAACCGCAAAGTAACTCGAAGTGGAAAGGGATGCAGGTAGAAGAGGCAGGTATGGCGAGGGGAAAGTGCCGACGGCTTCAGACCCTTTATGTAACACTTCATCGAAAATGCATGTCTGCTATTAAGGAGATGGGCTCGTGTCAAGTGACCCAAGCGCAGGAATCTGCTTCGTGGAAGATCTAAACTGGGATTAAGGTCGGAACAAACAACGGGAAATTGCTGACCATAACGTTACCTATAAATGTTATACTTGCACTTACATGCTAGGCGTTCTGTCTTTTTAAAAAATATTTCAGCCTTTTAGACAAAGAGACAAGAGCGACATCTCCCATGTGCTCCATTACCCGCAGAGAATGAAACGTGACGGCACGAAAAATCTTCTCCTTTCTGGGTCACAGAGGAAACAAAGAGCGTGACGCTGACGCCGTTTCCAAACCCCTACCCCACAGCGAGTCTGTTGTTCCTAATACTCGGCCTAATCAAAGCAACCTTTCCCTTTCGCAATCAAACTGACCTTGTTCTCGCCTCGGGAAAGCTGCGAGTTAAACATGAGGCTTTTGAGTTTCTTAATGACCTGCCTGCTTCTTCTTTTTTCTGCAGCAATTAATGCAGCAAGGTGCTCCCGACATCTAATCAGATCGTCGGTTCTCTTGGGGGAAAACCTGTGGCGAAGGTGTGGACTTTCTGCACTGAAATGTTGAGCCATTACGTTCAGACGAAAGTGTCTGCAGTCGGCCAGGGGGGAAGAAACGGAGAGACAGATGAAATATGTCAAATCGTCTAAATCAGTTCTTCTTGTCAGATTGCTGTAAAAAAAAAAGAAGAAGAAATATCTAAAATATTGATTCGGCAGCTCAAGATAATGTGGTGCGTTTATCGCAGATCCTGTGGGATCACTGCACGGTAACTGACCCACTACAGACATCGTGTAGTGAAAGACATGCTGAGTGACACAGACAACACTAAATAAAACTTGAGCAAGTGAAGGAGAAGGAGAAGAAGACGACTGGGAGCAGGGCTGAGGGCAGGTAATGCGCAGCACGTCCCTGTGATGATGACATGCATTTAGAAATTATAATATTGAATTATAGAGAATGAATCCATTGCAACATCATTATTAGGTTTCCCTGGCCGAGTCTCTCTCATGTATTTGTTTGTCTCATATGTAGAATGTAGTGTCTTTTACTTTGGGGGCAAAGCAAACCTGATACGGATGTGATGTGAGTCGTGTCCAGTTTCATTTTTCATTTCTTTTATTCTTAACAGCAGGCCATGATTCAGCAGGTCAAAAAAAAGAAAAAGAAAAGGAAAAGAAAAGAAAAAGAAAAAAGCTAGTACATGGTTCTTTTCCCCACTAGATGGTGATGTAGTCTCCCTTTATTTCACCAGGGGCTTTGCGGCGACCCATCTCCCCTTCTCCCCCAGTGACCAGGGAACCTTGTAACAGAATCTCCGCCTCACAAATAACTGCTTTATCCAATAAAACTTCAAAAAAGACCCCAACATATTTTGTAGAACACATGTTCGTCCAGCCACCCAGTGAAATACTAGATGGTTTACCTTGTCCAGGCCTGCTAATAACCGTTCAAATGAAACAATGTGAGAGACGTATACAAGCAGGAATAAGGGGTGGTGAGTAGATATGGCTTTGATTCAACAGAGTCAATACGCCCATCGGCCTGTCGGCTACAGAGAGGTGTGCAGGTGAAGGAGACGAGTATACATGGTTGAGATCAATACCGCAATGTTAAAAAGGGACGATTTCCGTTATATCGTTTACAATATGTCCTCATATGACGCACTGAATCACCAGTGGATTAAAAAACGTAAATACAAAAAATGACCATTGCCACAGTGGATTGCATTAGACAGCTGTGGTCACATTAAACCCATGAATGGCCAGAATAGGTTGTGAAATGGTGACTAGACTTTACAAATGGGGAAAATATTCTCAGCCTGAAAGACTGCATCTCCATCGCCCATTGTTTTGATTTGCCATGCTTTGCCAAAGCAAATGAACGAACGTACATGTGGTCCGTCCATACGCTCCGCATGTTGTCAAAACACCGTCCCTGGGGGATTTGGCCAAAGACTGTTCGGAGTCAAAGCAAAGCCAAACACACCGCTTTCACGCCTCCATCTTCTTGCTCCTCACGCGCATCCATTCCACTCACATTCCTGGCGGCGGTGAAAGCTGTGTGTTCTGCCATTTTTTAAAATCATTTTGGGCCCGACTGTGGCCACTTGGAACGCAGCGAGCGCACTGTGCAGACGGACGGTGGAGACAGGGGTTATGCTGCAGGAACCGTTTGAGAGGTTCATACCGAGGTTTCTCCTTCTGTGACTGGGAAAGTTGTCGCCGTCGGAATTTGCTGATCCAGCTTTTGCCAAATATCTCACGTTTTACGGAGGGGAGGAAGAGTAATTGACCCTACGAAGATACATTTTGTATAAATAAGCTTGTAGGTGTGTTTACAGACCTCTTTTTTTTTTTTTCCAATTATGCTCCACTGAGGTGACAAACCTAAACGCTTTCTTATTTATCTACTGTATCAGTCAACTACATACACATACGGAAAATTGGTCTTCAGTGTATATGAACACGCCTAGTAATTTAGATGATCAACTAAATGACTGACTGGGCCTTTAACAAGACCTTAATCCTTTTAACATGAAGTGAGTTATGGCGTCCTGTCAGAGGTGCAGGGACTGGCCCGGGGGCCCGGGTAATTGGTTAGTGTTGATCCTGTGATATACACAGAGCAATGATATTGATTACGCCCTAATAAATCTCATCCTGCAAGTGTTCTCGTGCAGCGTTCTTGGGGGACACATCAAATGAATGATCACCGCCGCGCCTCGGAGATGGATAATGCTGAGCGAGAGCATTTTTTGCGAGGTAATAAAGAGCCCCGGTGTGAATATGAGCGAGCCGCCTCGGGGGCCTCGAGCCTCTTCCTGTCGCTGAATCCCTATGGATTTTCCATTTGTTTAAGTAGGACGTATCAAATGCAGGAAATGCAACATTAGCGACTGTCACTGGAAACTTAACAGATGGCTTCCTCACCTCCACCGGGCTTTAATCAACAAGAAATCGATCGCGTGCTGAAGCCATAACACTTTTTCATGTTCTGAAAGATATATATATATATACACGGTTTAAGTGAAACTGCCGAGTTAATGTGTAATGGAAAGGGAATATTATTTGCATCATGTGATTATATTTGCTTTGCCCACTCGATCATAAATCGTTGGACTTTTTTTCGAACACGAACAAAGATTGAATTGACATCTGAGCCTCTTGTACAAACACAACACTGTGTGTGGCAGCTGCATTTTTAATAATTAGCTAAAGCACCCACACAGTCCGGGCTCTTCAGAGGGATGTTGACTTATTGGTCTTAGAGACCAGTGCATTTGCCGGGGGCCATCCAATAATCTCCACACACTTCATTGTTGACGGCCAGTCACCACGTGGTCAAACAGCAGGAGTGAACACAAGCAGCATGAGAGAATACAATCTGCTGGGACAGTGTGAGAGCCGAGGGCGGAAGCCTTCTCGTCTTTGCATCAGTGTTTCTTTGCTTTTTTTCTTCTTCCCATCAATGAATAGACAAATCAATGCGTTTAAATGGTCGGCTTTTACTCACGATGGGGAAATGTGACATGAATTACATCTCGGCGGGTGACTTTTTATCACAATACTACCATAATCCACTGGGCACTCAAACAATTGATTCATCAGTCGTGCTCCCATCGATTCAACTTGCTGGCAAACTCTCGCCGTCGGTTCAACTACTTTGCTGCAGGCTTTTCACATGAATACAGTATTAGATGTTTACATTTTCCCTAAAGCATGTTACTTAAAGAGGCAACAGACTAACTTTGGTGCCCCTATTGGTTCCAGATGATCAAATTACCAAATGATCATCATCACAGAATACATTGTTTTGTATGGAACAGGCCAATTAATAACTCCAAACCACATTATATCAGTTTGGAAAATGCGTTTCCAGAGGCCACGTGAAAACATAACCAGAAATATCCTAAATCCTGCTCGGCAGTCTCGTGGGATCCCTCTCAAAACGAAGGTTTTTCCGGTCGGTTTGTTTTATTTCCCCTGTTTGCTTTCTGATCCTTTTTCTATTCAAATAAAGTTGCAGTCTTTCAGAGGGGCCACTTCTCTTCCCTTTTCCCACACTATGAATAAATGAACCTGTGCTGGAAACTTGAAATAATTGCGCTGGCGTTCTGACTCTTTGCTTTATGGATTTTCATACACGCACGAGACAGAGTCGGTGCAGCCTGGGGGCAGCAGAGAGCCCCGAGGCAAAAACTAAAGAGAACAAAGAGGATGATAAATAAATGAAGGGGGCTTTGGCACCGAAGGGGCTTTGTTCTGTAAATTTGACACTTGGCATGACATTGCGGTCTCAATTATTATTATTTTTTCAAAACTTGCTTTCCACTGGCAAATTGTTAAGCGGATGTGGACACCCCCCCCAGACCCTGGTGCATCTCCTCCTTGTGATCCATTTAGTTTGATAAATATTCCAGCCACGCACTGCTGCGTCACATGAAGTGTGTGCTTCTAGTCCTTTTTCCCTTAAAGTTGATGTTAGCAGAGGTAAGCTTAATTCTCACATACTATACAATACAGTGTGAAACATCTGCATGAGGTGCCCACAAACAAGGCGGTACATGTGTGCTGCATCATGAACAGTGTGTAGCTGTGTGCAAAAGGTCAACTGGCACCTGGCACCGCCTGGAATTGATCCAAATCAGTTAGGCAAATATATGCATTTATAACATTCACATTACAGCCATGAGTGCTTATTGTTGGGTTTTTTTGGATAAATTTGAAAGATGCAAGCGACAAATCAAATGGGTACATTTATCGTTTACATAACATTTGAATGTAGAAATCAAACACAATATGACTCTGCAGGGTCACTGACCTGACAAACAGGCTGCATGATCAGTAAACTCCAGAGTATCTCATTTCCCACTTCATCTTCTATATATGTTTTATTTACTTGGGCGCAGAGAAAACAAACTATAATAGAAACGACTCTGTCAACAGTTAGAAACTGCAAAACTGCAATTTCAGATAAAGAAGTAATATGATTTTGTCCCCCCCCCCTCACACACTGCTGCTATTCAATTCCAGGTGTCGAAATACCTTGAAACTTTGAAACATCCCCACAACGAAACTGTTATAAAAAAAAAGCTGTCAAAAATCAGTTGTTCTGTAAATTGACACTGAGCTACAATTGGCTGATTGGGGGGGGGGTCCATGTGCGCATAGTCGCATGACGTCACGCCCCCCGCGCGTCCTCGCATCCGGAGCCTCTGTAGTTGATCTGAGCTGGAGAACAGTCCGGATTACACGCTGCTGTTTCATGGGGTTTCTCTCCATGCGTAACGGAGTGTGTACTGGTTTGGGTTATTTTTGACCCAGCTGTGTTTTTCTGGGGGGGGGGATGTACAACTGAAACACGCTCTCACTCCGTGCACGGGATGTGATGCACAAGTTGAGTCCGTAATTAAGTCTTCACTTGATCTCAACTTTGCAGTCCGCAGCTGGAGACTTGAGTCCTGTGCGTCGGGGACGCGGAGCAGCCGCTGGGAGCAGAGGGAGCGGGACGCGCTGCGTCTTTACGCGTCGCGCGCTTTCAGCTGCTGGACTCGGCCGCGGAGTTCTGGGCTCACCACTGTCGGATCTACAAGGATGCATCATCACCCCAGCCCCCGTCATGTGCAACACAAGTGGACCCGTCTCACGGATTCTTCTTGACACTTCGTAAATCAATCCGCGCAACACCTTCGCACCCAAGCCACTTGTGCCACGAGCCTCCCGGCGCAATGATTTTAACAACTTTTGTCATTATTTTGTTCTTGCCGGGTAAGTGGCGAATGAATCTGTTGCATTTCTACACGATGTGGGGGTCTGTAATAACCGTAATAATTCCGTGGCAGAGGGGGGGCAAATCCAGATGTTTTAAAAAACAGATGTTGGTGTCGGTTTCCTTTGTTCTAACTGCGGACATGCAGGGGTTCCGAAAGTTCTAGCATCCGATGCTCAGCATCTTCTGGTCCGAGAAAAAAAAAAAAAAAGGTGCAACGCAAAGATAATCGATCGCTCGGAAGTCAAACTGTGTGCAGAAAGAAAAGAAGAAAAAATAAATGAGTTGTGCGCTTTTGCTGTAACTCCCTTTACCGTGACTCCCGTGGCGCAGACCCGGTGCTCGGCCTGAAGGGGGTCGGCGGCGCGGCGTCCCGGCCCGCGCGCCTCGACTGCGTGAGGGCCAGCGAGCAGTGTCTGAAGGAGCACACCTGCAGCACCAAGTACCGCACCATGCGGCAGTGCGTGGCCGGCCGGGAGAGCAACTTCAGCGCGGTCACCGGGCCGGAGGCGCAGGGCGAGTGCCGCAGCGCCATCGACGCCATGAAGCAGAGCCCCCTGTACGACTGCAGGTGCAGGAGAGGCATGAAGAAGGAGAAGAACTGCCTGCGGATCTTTTGGAGCATATTCCAGAGCTTACAGGGTAGGCGACGATTCAGAGCAAACTGCTGGTCCCCCTATGTATGACAGACATTATAAGAGCAGAAAGAGTAGAGTCAGAATGCCCCCTGTCATTGCTTTATAATACGCTGTACAATGTCACTGATCTGTTCAAGTGTGTATAGCATCATTCCAAGGTGGAGCTTTTTGACCCTCTTTATGAAAATAGTTTAATCAGTCACTGAATTATATCAAATAATATGTTTTCGCGGGTGAAAAGAAACAAGCATCACATAGAGCAATGGAGTAAAAAGTTCAGTATTTACATAATTAGCCTAAAGGGGAAATGCTGGAGGGCAAAGGACCTCAGTTTTGTGCTCAAGTATAACACTTTTTGAGCAAATGCACCGTGACCTTTTGGCCCCGAAGGCGTCCGCTTCTTCCTGCAAACCTCAGTCCCGATGCAGTGAGCGAGTCCGCTTATAAAAAAGATCAAGCAGCATACATGCTCTCAGAACAAATACGTGTCCTACGCGGTGTCTCCATGGTGCCAAGAGATTTATTATACGGGCACATGTTCCCACCGGTTACTAAATGAACCTGAGGTCAAACTTCCTCCACAATCTCTCCGCATACGAGCACTCACTAAATAAGAGCTCATGTCATGTGCTATCAATACAAGTAATTAAAGGGTTTTTACTCAATTATCCACACTGTGTACTTGATTTCATAATGTTAATGAGAATCAGATGACATCCACCCACTGCTCATACATGTTTGCACGTACACGATATCGAACGCCCATCATTGACTTATCATTTTGTTTCCCTATGCAGGTAATGATTTGTTGGAATACTCCCCGTACGAACCAGTCAACAGCCGGCTCTCAGACATCTTCCGCCTGGCCCCCATCATCGCAGGTGAGAGGCTGCCTTTGCATTGCTGCCATTCCTCGGGTTTAAGTCAGGACAATGTGCAGACTTAAGTCACCGCACACGCGGCCATTATTCCTCAAAAAAAAACCCCACGGGTCGCGGTCGCCACTTCGCCGCGCGGATCTGTCACCGCTTGACAACCGTTCTTTTCTGTTGCCGTCTGGTTTCAGGCTGCAGCTTTCGACGCCCCCATTATCCGTCACAAAAGCTTTTATCTGCCACCGTGACCCGACGTACACAGAGCGGAGTAATTTAGTGTAGTTCACTTTCAGCTCTCGAAGCGATGAGAGGTCTGCAAGTTTTTCCCTTCTGTCACGGAACTAAGTAGCATTTACAGTATGCGCCCGTTTTTAATTACTCGTAGAGCCTGTGTTGTTTGAGATCCGGTGGCATTCTAAGGGGCCGAATGCCTGGATTCAAAGAACGAAACAAAAAAACAGAAAGGACCCCATACGTCAATTGGGTGCAGGTGAACTTGGGAGCGTACTCACCTAGACAGGCCCATATTACATCTGCTGGGATCAGACACGCACAGAGGAGCAATTAACCATCTGTCTGTGTTGGATGATGGAACACGAGCTGTGTGTGTGTGTGCGTGTGTGCGTTCGTGCGTGTGTGTGTGTGTGTGACAAGTGCAGCACTCGCTGGCACTCGTCAATGTTGAGCTTTCTGGCTGGAGGAGGACGTCTGCTGCACTGGTCAGCTACTATTTCAGTGTTGAAAAAAAAGATGGTTATTTGATATTCTCTCTCTCTCTCTGGCGCTGTGATTGAATCCACGCAGCGTCGCACAGTGGCTCTGCTCCACATGCAATGACATAATGTTGACCGTATTTCAAACGAGGGGGGGGTAGAGAAAAGTCTGTCGGTATTTGGAATTTCTCTCCTGCGCTGGAATGGTGCAGATGTAATGAAGAGATCGAGGTCGAGCGACGTGACACTCGCGGAGAACGGAAGAGAAAACTGGAAGAATTTGGGAGGCTTTCAGATAATTGCACTATAAATAAGACAAAACGGGGGTTATTAAAAAATGGCCAAGCGAAAGAAGCTTGAGTCATTTTTTTTTTAAACTACAAAATCATTTGCTTGATGCAGCTGGGATGAGACAGCAAAATCCCTGAAATGTAAGGAATCCTACTGAGCGATATTTAATTCTTGATGAAGACAACGAATCTGATTAGCTGCTAATACGCTCTTCCATCAAAGCCAGGGACTCACTGTACGGAGACCTTGTTATCTTAACGTGTGTGTGTGTGTTTTATCATTATTAGGTGCTATCGCGGTCAGAAATCACTTGTGTTAGCCAGACAAATTGGGTGCAGAGATGGAGCTGGAGCTGAGTCGCCAGTTTACTGTATACAAGTGTGTAAACAGCCAGAGGGGCTTCTTAAAAAAACCCCCCAAAAAACACTTAATGGGTGAGATATACGGGATCCATTTGCCATAAGTGACCTCATTCCTGTCTCCGACTGAGTCGGGCCTCGGGCAGTGTGCAGCGTACAATAATGCACGTGAGCCGGGCGTGGAATGATCCATATTGTCTCCCATGGGTTTCGCTGCCGAGACCTGATAAGCTCACCACTCTGATTGGCTCAAAGCCAACGTTTACCGATACATGTATTTAATACAAATGAGCTTTAGCATGTCGTGTGTTATAAGGGACGGTCAGAGATCCCTTGTTGAGATAGTGGAGAAGGTTCTTCTCCGCGAGGAAGGTCGAACTGAGACACTGGATCGGCGTCCACTGATATTTCTGCCCATGGAGCCACGCTGGTTACTTCATTTCTCACTCCCCCTCCTCTTTATTTTGAGCTCTAGCTCGATTGACTCACTCGTCTTCATTCATGTCTCCAACGAAAAAAAACCCTTTGGCTCGTGGTGTATTTATAACTGGTATCAATTCTCAAAGCCAATAGAATGGGTAGTCTCTACGCAAGAGCGGAAAAGTCTGCATCGTTTGTGGATCGTTGGACAAGTGCCTCGCGGACATGTAACACAATGCTGTTGTGCAGATGGGGAGAGCGATGCGACGACACAGTAGAGCCCAGAACAAAGCAAAAAAAGCCACATACCATGTTTATGTCTTTAAAAATCAATTTACTAGAGGGCATCATCAAGTTAAAAAAAGTAATTTCTAAATTGTAGCCGACTGCGCTACAGACAATTTGGGATTATTACAAATGTATCTGCAGCTCCTCTTGCTTATGCTCTTTGCAATCCCAGGGCTAGAGTTGAAATGGCATAGAGAATATCTGCTTGTGCATCACATTCTCCACTCATTACAAGTAAGATACTTTTCAGAGACGAGATGCACTGATTCTCCGTTTATATCGAGTCCAGCAATACTGGTGCGCGTACTTATTAGATTCCAGGCGGATATTTTGGAGCAGCACATTTACTGTATGTGAGAATGAGCTAGGGAATGAAATACGCACTTTCATTCTGCAGTCCTGTATGTACTCTTTGCTTGACTGAAGGAAACACTACTCAGTTTTTGAAATCAATAAACTTCTGCCACTTAGGTTTTGTTCCTGTAACCACAACGAATTAGAGCACATTTTCCTCGACTGCGTACATGTTTTTCAGCGACAGACTCTGCGTGTTTTCAGAAACCCCCGAGCCATGTCACTCTACTTTCATGGAAGCAGCCGCTCTACCAGCAGTAGGATTGCCCCACTACTGAGTACCCAGTATCTTGCCCCTCTCCTCCCAGTCTATCCTCATCAGTAGTCTAACAGAGAATTGAGTCCGTGAACGAGAGACGAAGCCTGGCGCGAGGATTTCTTTTTCCAGTGGAGAAGATCTCAAGAATAACTTAGGGGGTCTAGCTGCCTGAAGCAACAGATTCCTCCTCAGCGGTCTCCGTCCTCGTCCTCGGCCTCTGGCCAGGCCCCGCCTGCCTGTCAACTGCACATACATGAGCAAACAACCCTCAGCTGAGCATCAGAGTCGCCATCGGTGGAAGAGACGCTTTACCTCTGCGGATCCCTTTGCACACAAGGGCTGCTTTGAGTCACATCAGCGAATCATCGGAAGGCGTTTCCTTTCACGCGCTTCTCCTCAGTTTTTTCATTCTGCCCCTCTTTCACCGCAGAATAAAACAAGTCACTCCGGCTGAGTGAGCGAGGAGGGGGCTCAACTCCCCATGTTAGACGCAAGTTGTGGATGCGAAGTTTGAAATTCAAAACAGACAAAACCATATCATATTTATTAGCAAGCATTCACTTCTTCTTAATAGAAAGCATAATAGGTGTGTTGCAAAAGCCACTTGTACAGAGTACACAGGATAAACTACAGGGGGTGTAATGTAAGCCCGCGTCCAACACGGCACACAAGCCACTTTCCTGATAAATGATATGCATCATTCCCAGATTCAAAGTTCAAAAACTTTATTGCCATCGTTCAAGCACAACGGTATTTACGAAAATATGTCATCCTCATATCAAATTGCGTCTTGAATTTGATCAAGAAAGTCACGGGTCAATACTTCATGGTCATCCCGCCAGACTAGATCAACATGGGAATCTAAAGTTGTACCTGGCAGCAATAATTCTCCAGTTTCTTAAAATCTTACGAGGGAAGAAAGCTGTTTTTTTTTGTGTGATTTGCTTTGCTCTGCCACCAAAGGCTTTGTCACAACATTTATTCGATCGTTTTATGATTAAAACTGTAGACAACCCTATTTTCAGCCTGTGCTGAGAGAAGTTTACTGTGAGCAGAAGTCATTTTAATGTGCGTAGAGAGAATTAGGCTTTGTAATTTCAAAGTTAAAAAACACACACTGAAAAAAACCCATCTTGTCTACTTTGCTACCGAGTTCTGACTGTTTGAATTAGCTACGTCAAAACAAAATATTTGATAGTATGAATCATGCCAAGAATGTTATTGAGAAAACACTATCAGACGTATTATCAGTCATGCGTATACACACACACACACACACACACACACACACACACTTACACACTGACTAACCCACCCCCAGCATTTCCCTGCCACTCCTTGACACATGAGCGTCATTGGAAGATGAAGGCTCAGGAAAGCGGCTTGGAGAGCGTAAATTCCTCACAAAGATGAGTGTGCCCGATGGCTTAGCCATGACAAGTTGTGCGCAGGGAGCCAAGTGGATATGCATCCGTTAGTGATGGTGCAGGCAACTAATCGTGGCGCTGAGATACGAAAATGAAACGCTGTTGGCTGCAGGTGACACAGGATAATGTCTTTCGGTCTGGAATTAAAATTATTTGATATGACCTGAGCTGAGCACACCGCATGTGCAAACAAACATGTGCACACAAACACATAATCACGATGTGACTCGTGCATTACTCGCCTCCATGCAAATCATCCAGCCCACGTTCCCGTACATTAGCAGTGACACACGCGTTCTCAAAATTCCAAAAATATCCCAGCGGCCGAGGTTTTTTTTTTTTTCTTTTTCCCCACACCTCCCAAATCACAGGAGCATGAATATGAATGAGCAGCTTCGTGTTTTTTTTAACAACTTCTGCTTAAAAAGTGGGAAGCTACAAGGAAGAACAGAGAAGAAAGTCCTCTTTCGTAACATTATTTGACAACTGCTGATGGTGAAAAGTAAATTAGCATTTAATGGTGAAGGTTGTAGTTTTTTTTTAATTGGCCAAGTGGAATGTCCTTTCAGCCGAGGGGATAACGGACTTCATGAAAAAACGGAAAGCTAAAGTCCACTAACAGGTACAATGTCTGATCTCTCTCCCATGTCCTGCAGTCACAGTAGCACCGTGTGTCCAGTCATATCATTTTACCTTCCCCCCAAAAATCTGAAGCTTTAAAAGGGTAGTTTGGCCGCCAAAGGGTGTTGTTTGCTTCTCACTATGTGGATGAATGGATTGGGTTTGAACTTCCTCAGATGACCATCGCTAAATATCGTGATCTCCATCGCCGCTGCCTCTCGGTCGTAACATTTGGCCACGTGAATTGATGTTTTATTGGTCCACGCGAGTCCCACGGACCTACGGCGGCGTCCTTGTGCATCAGCTACATTCAGCTGAACTTCTGCTTTTTAAAATCAGTGCAGGATGAAGGAGCGAGGGATGACGGGGGGGGCGGTCGGAGCGAAGTGAGATTTTGCTAATTGCACGAGTGCACTTAATAAATGGGTCTTGGGTCTGATCATAAATACCCAGACACTGGGCATGGATTTAGCGACGCTGGCGGGAAGCCTAATAGACGACAGGGAGCCATGAAGGAGAGCGCTCTGACCACTGCTGTTTTCCTTCCATTATGGGGGATGACAAAGAGGGGCAGCAAGTGGAGGGAGTAAATGAAGCAGTGATACACGGCGAAGGACTTTTATTTTTTTGGTCAGTTATGTAAATGGAGACTCTGTAATGTAATTATTTTTCTGTGGGTTTTTTTTAAGAGTCCGTGCTTGTGGAAATATGCAGTAGAATCAGGTATAAAAAGACTAGAGAACCTAAAATGTTGAACATACGTAATATACACACTTTGGGCTGCGGTGTAGCTGAACCGTGATTGAAAATAATATACCTTAAGGTCCTCTCTTTACCTTTACTGAGCATAGAGTCAGTGGCTTGCCTTTACTCGGAAAACATGCAAGACTTTGGAGTAGGTTGAAGGGTAAAGGGTTTTCTTGAGTTGAGGGAGGAGATGGAGCCGCGAGACAGAGGATTGACCACGAGGACATCGACACAGGAGTTTAAAAACCACACCGTGGACTGGAACTCATTTGCAACATTCAAGGTTTGACTACAGTTTCTTATGAGGACACACGGCACCAAGGAGGCATGACGTTCTCCCAGCATGTGTGTCCTGAAACCTACAATCAAATCTTCTTGCCTGAAGCAAAGGCCCGTCAGCGATGACGCACCTGAACCAAACCAAATGTCAAAACTGGGATCGTGCCGTACGTAGGCCGATGCAAAAATCTCAACAACACAAACTGTTGGGTCATCTGACGGCATTTCTCGGACATGGGAGGGTAATTCCATGACCACGTGTCCCTGTCCCTACTCCTGGAATAGTTTGACAGAAAGCTATAGCGCGAGCGACTTCTTGGCAAAATACTGTAATCCAGAACTGCTGCACTGGAAATAAACCCCACAGAGAAGAGGAGAGGATTCTTTTAGGCCCCGCTCTACTGCCTCCGACCTCACTGCCCCCGTGTTAAATGGTGGCGTCAGTCCAGGACAGATTTTATTGGTCTTATTTATTCCACGTCCTGGGCAAAAAAGATTATAATTTATCCTGAGGCTGCTTCCATAAACATGTCCCAAAGTAAAGGGGGCTGCAGGGTCAGATGCACGAGGTTCTATTTGGTGGTTTTAGTTTTTTTTTATCTTTTAGCTGCGTAGAAACTACTTTAGCAGGCAGATGCCAACGTTTGAAGGGAGATTCTTCTTGGTGCCAATAGGTTCAAACTGTTTGGATAAGGTGATCGACATATTGTAAATGCACCGCTCACCCTTCACGAGCATTTCATACGCTTTTTGGCTTTGCAAAATTCCCTGGTTCCTCTTTAACCCAACCTGGCTGGCGCTCCTTCAAAAGGTCTTTTGTATCAACCCCGTTGAAGGTCAAAGGGTCAGATTCCAGTAGTTCCCTTGACTGGCTTGTTTTGGGGCCTGCGTCAATGTCGACATGGTGGCCTTGCTCAGGGGCTGCAACTCAAGACGGCTGAGTTTGGTTTTGTTTTCCTGAAGCCAGTGGGTCTTTTTAACAGGATAGGATGTTATGGCAGGCTCAAAATTAAATAAGACATTGCGCGGCATTTAACAGAGAAACATTGAGACTTTAAGATGACACGAGCAAAGGTTGTGTTTCGATTGCTCTCGTCATGCAACACCCACTCAGGTCTCGGATATGCGTCACAGTTTGACGACGTGACTCTGGGGGAGTATTTGTTGAAAATTGATTCTCCCATGAATAACTTAGAAATCGTGATAAATGTTTGTACTTCAATTATTCCTCTGGAGGAGAGAATGTGACCCCATGCAAAAGTGCTTTTGAAAAGTTTTTTTCCTCCCGCCACAGGGTGTCAGGTCTTCATGGTGCCACACTGTGACCTGCAGCTTCAGGCCTCACGCTTCAACCTTCTTACTCCCACTTAGCTTAGCTACATGGACGCACGCATGAACTGAATGAACGGTGAACTCCTCGTGGTAAGAGCTTTATTTTTAAAGTGTCTGATAATACAGCGAAGGGGAGCACTTTTTGCGGGGAAACTGTCAGACCCTCGGCCCGGGAGCTACAAACAGCCACTAGAGGTTCACAGCCCACATCTCCCGGCACTCGTCAGATGTAAGTAATGGGTTTTATAATATGTGATTAACCCGAGGTTCAAGAACTTATTCAGATTTAATCAGGCCTCATTCTGTGGTGCATGAAAGAGTGCAGTGAACTTCAATTCCACCTCAAAAGGCAGAATTACAGGATTCATTCTTCCGTGCCGAGGCCGAGGATACAGTTTGTTTTACTGCGCGGGAGCCAGTGGAGCAGGAAGGACTTTAACTACAACAAATGAGAAAATGAGATGTGAGCGTCATTACGGCGGCCCACGGAGTGCTTCTGCTCCGATGGAGGGATGGGCATGCTGCGATGGAAGCGAAGATGTCTGGCTTGGTTCAGGTACTGTCACTATGGGCGAAAAACGCGTCTCAGCAGGTGTTTGCGTTTCATTTTCAACGGGTACATCTCAGTGTTTATCTATGACGACCCAATCGCCCTCGACAGACACAGAGATGTGATGGCGAGGTCAAAACAGAAGCCGACACAAAAGCACAAAGTGGGATGTACTCACATGACTGGTGTAGCTTTTGATGATGCATTTGAGTTTTTGGTCCAAATTTGAATAGATGAGATGAGCACGTCCGCGGTCTTGATGATAATGACAAAGGTCACGCTGACCTAATGAGACCCGACAGAGGAATCTGATGAGGACCTCATGCGCCGCTTAGCCGGTGAGGTCAACGAACTCGACGCAACGAATGGAGCAACTGGAGCAACAAATTTGACGCGATATCTTAAAATAAATCCAACCCTTGTAGACTATGTCTGTGTTCGCACAGTTTGTATAATGTCTCGTTTTGCGAATACAAGTATGACTGAATTCAACGAGGCTCAAACATACGTCTCATATACCTGCTTTGCTGTTGTGAGAGTTTGGCTTTGAATGAGTAAAAAAGATGAGTGACAATTTTTTGGACATCAAGTGGAAATCTGTCCACATGACTCAGGGATACCCACGTCCCACCGTCTGGATACATCAACGTCAATATTAACAATATTCTCCAGAGATGTATAGAATCTTCCTTGTGGATACAATGGTGATGTGCAATTTCTGGGGAGATGATGGAATTGAATTGTTTTTAAATGGCAAAATAATGGGGGACACACCCAGAGGGGATGAAACTGTATTACATGGTGAATATGATACTGATGATGAAGATTATGATTATAACATCCCTTTAAGGAACTAATATTCTTTCCTCATGATCCCTCTCTTTCTCTTTCTCTGTTCAAATGATAACTCAGATGTCTCTCATTTACACGATGCTCAAACAACGATGTAACCTGCAGATTTACGAAAATGACGCGTCTCTCCTTTCTCCTCTCTCTCTCTCTCTCTCTCTCTCTCTCTCTCTCTCTCTCTCTCTCTCTCTCTCTCTCTCTCTCTCTCTCTCTCTCTCTCTGTCTCTCTGTCTCTCTCTCTGTCTCTCTTAGTCGAGCCCGCGTCCACGAAGGAGAACAACTGCCTGAACGCTGCCAAAGCCTGCAACCTGAATGACGCGTGTAAGAAGTACCGCTCAGCGTACATCAACCCCTGCACGAGCCGGGTGTCGGCCTCCGAGGCGTGCAACAAGCGCAAGTGCCACAAAGCTCTGCGACAGTTCTTTGACAGGGTAATTAAGCGAGAGAAGGGGGAGAGAGAGAGAGAGAGAGTTGTGTGCCGCTTTTTCTGAGTTTTATTTCGCCACTCGAGTCATCACTCGTTCCTGGTGTCAAACGCCCCACTGGGCGGCAGCCACAGTGGATCTGTGGTCCCCACGTTTACATTTTGCCACTTTTCTACTATAAGATTTTCACAACCAGGACGAGGACACAGGTGGACGCTGCATTGGACGTAGACAAATGGAAGGGGATTATCTTTTCGCCCTCCAGGCTACAATGCCAGCCTGCGTCACCCTGTGTCCTTTTCCTCTCTGTCGCTTTCCAAAATATTAAGGTTCCAGACAAATACAGCTACGGGATGCTGTTCTGCTCCTGTCCGGCGGGGGATCAGACGGCGTGTGCCGAACGCAGGCGACAAACCATCGTGCCCGTCTGCTCCTACGAGGACAAAGACAAACCCAACTGTCTGTCCCTTCAGAGCTCGTGCAAGACCAACTACATCTGCAGGTAACGATGCACGGAGGGATCCTGAACAGAAGAGTATATTCTATACAATACACACACACACACACACGGTACTATTGTAAATAAACTTGGCCACATCTCGTCTGCTCCATTGCAAAATCAATTCTAATTTACTCTCACCCGCAAAGAGTCAATTTGAAGACGTGACAACTGCCATCATAGTGCAAAGTACAAACTAAAAACTCAACAGACGTTTTGTATGAATGACAGAAAATTGCCTGTTTGAAGCCGAGTCAGTTTAATGCAAGTATGAGACCAAAAGAGGAGTCATCAACAATAACTGCAGCACAGCATGTATAGTGGGTCATATTGTACTATATAGGTAAAAAAAAACAAAAAAACAACGAACAAACTTATAAATAGTCTTTCGCAAAAGACACTGTTTCATTATTTCACACTTCACCTTCTATTGTATTCACTTTCAAACCTCCCAGCTTCAGAATCGAACGGCTCGCGCAAAAATGTGCTTCCGTGCCAGTCTGTCTGTGGCGTCACATTATCGAACCATTGCTCATAAATGTGACAAAAGCGCGCGCGTCGGCTCGCTCTCGATATCCAATATCAGCGTCGGGAAAATTTGCACCTCTCATTTCTTCTGTCTGCCGTGTTTCCCAGGTCGAGGCTGGCAGACTTCATCAGCAACTGTCAGCCAGAAGCGCGCTCCGTCTCCGGCTGTCTGAGGGAAAACTACGCTGATTGCCTGCTGTCTTATTCGGGTCTTATTGGTGAGTTGTTTTTTCTCAGAGCGTTTCACGAGAATCAGTCGTGGCGCTAATGGTGCTTCTTTTTCATTTGCTTGGTCCCTGGGATTCTGCTCGACAATCGGGGAAATCTGTCCAGATGAGCTGAAGCTTTCGCAATAAGAAAAATGTCCCAATAGAAGAAACTCACAAAATCACTTGTTCAAATCGAGTCAGTCAAACTTGCTCGTATTGCTTTTTGATCTCGACTTCCCTTTTGTTTCTTGCTCCTTCACCAATTGCGTGAAGCTTTTGTCAACTTGATGAGAGGTGATGTGTGTGGCTTTCATTAGATTTTGTTCTTCCTGAACAGAGAGCAAAGAGAGAAAGAGGCGATTCTGTTCCACAGTGATCACTTGCCACGGTGCGGTCAAGTCATACAGTTGGATCTGGACAATTTAAGCATCCATACAGATAGCGAAATCGTACGAACGTGATTGTCACTTGACGACACAGACTGCACACACTGTGGCAATTTTGTTAGAAATGAAACTGTGGCTCAGGCCCAGTGTCTTTGTAGGCATGTAATCCGACTCACACAGTTCACCTGCAGACGCTGAGTTCCAAGCCAGGTAACTTTATCTTAATGTGTTCTCCGCGCCAGGGGTGAGGCACCGGATCAACGCGGCAGCCAGACGGGCCCGAGATCGCGGTCAATAAATTGCAAATCTGTGGGGAGCGCATGCCATCGCAGTTCACAGTTCCGTTTGATCGGGCCTTTCCTTAAACAGCGGCTTTCATAACGTAGAAAAGGAAAAAAAACATGGCGTCCCGCTGAGTTTTCATAATGAGATCTGAACACGGGGCAACGGTGACGAAAATTGCAAACTCAACAGGCCGACATTTTAATCTACACCACTTCACACACAGGTTACACCTCCTAAATGGTGCCCCTGGCTTAACCACTCATCTCTCTCACACACACACACACACACACACACACACACACACACACACACACACACACACACACACACACACACACACACACACACACACACACACACACACACACACACACACACACACACACACACACACACACACACACACACACACACACACACACACAACAACAACAACAACAATAATAAAGCCTGCTTGTACTGGGCTATTAAGTGAAAAAGAAAACTAAGGCAACACTTTTATTCTGTTACATCAGGATTAGCTCACTTCCCGCAACAGCGTAGCAACAGCAGGGGGGGGGGGGTCCTTATTATAGGAAGGAGAGCAGAAGTGTAGCGGGAAAGGGGAGAAACAACGGGGGATGACGTGCAGCAAAGGGCTGCAGATCGGAACTGTGTATAAAAATGGACGTAGTCAACGGGTGAACAGAAAGTGAACTGAAGCCAATGCTGAAGTGCCTAAAAAGCCTGTATTATCTCGAATGACCAGCAGAGGGCGACTCCACTGGTTGCAAAAATCAATCATTTTGATAGAAACGCCATCTGTAAGCATTTTGCCTGTGGAGTTTATGTTCCTAAATCACAAGTTTCAACTCTTCTCCAATTCAGCACGATGTCCATTTTGTAAATGATGGTCCCATCGAGTACCGCACAAAGGGTGCAGGTCGCGGGTGTAGGTGGACGAGCTCTCAGTCAGGCCACACCCCCCCTCCTCTAAATATGGTTACTTCTGGTTTGAAAGGTGCTGGCCAAAATGCCAAACTCCGAAGCTTCAAAACGGCAGCTCACAAACCAATGGGTGACGTCACGGGGGGGTTGCCACTGCGTCGGAGCCGAACCCGCGGCCGCTGCAGGGGACCCATGGGGTTTGTCCACGCAGCGAGGTGAACGACTGGGCCCCAAAGCCCCCTTTAAACGACACTCTCGGGAGCTGCAGTGGTCCACCAACGATGGTGTTGACAATTGTCGACACCGACGCCTCTTTTGAACAACATGGATGTTGCGGAACAGACCAGGCCACCGTGGCCATGCAGCATAATTTGGGGGGGATACTGTACAAGTCAGCGAAGCTTATGACCGCGATGCAGTGGGTTGCTGTGTCAAAGTCAAGGCAGAGGGCGAGAGTCGACGGGCCCCACACCTCAATGCCGGCAGAGCGCCGATTACGCGGTGAAGCCTTTGCGAAATGGAATGATAGTTGTGCATGATAACACTGCTCTCTAATAGGGCACCTTGCAATTCATTGCAAGTTCTATAGACCTTGTAAAAAAACCCCCAAAAAACCGTCTTCCTATATTGCTGAGTGACGACCCGAACGCTCAGATTCCACGACTCACGGCGGCTTCCTTCTCTTTTGTGCCGCAGGGACGGTGATGACGCCCAACTACGTGCGATCTCTGGGCATCAGCCTCTCGCCGTGGTGCGACTGCAGCAGCAGCGGGAACAGCAAGCCGGACTGCGATAAATTCGCAGAGTTTTTCACCAGCAATAGATGCCTACGTGAGTTTTTCCATATTTAGGGGGGTTCTATAGAAACAAATTCCCCTCCCCCAGCTTCGCCGTTAAAGGTCAGATGGAGTGGAAGATAATGCCTCGAAACAGGAATAGTATCAGGTTTTTGACATGAAATACAACGTCTGTCTTCAGAACGTACAGCAATTTTCATTTAACCAGACGTCCTGCAGCGCTTAGACAGAATCTCAGGCCCAGTCGATTGTTATAACGATCACGACTCATTTAAAGTTATCTTAGAGCAAATAACATTACATTACATAAATTATTGTTGTATGTTTTCTTGTTTCTGACAGCTTTGAGAATCCTAGCTAATAAACAGATTTTTTTTAAAAGCCTATCAAATGATCTAAAGTATCTATATTAAGCAGCTTTGGACATTGACAACATGTTTTTTGTCCATGTCTTAATGCAAGAATGGAAGAAACCGGCAAACCTGTTAGATGTGTAGACTACCTTTTAAAAAAAGCAGTGCAGAGAGAAAACAAGGCATGACACTGGATCCACTGGGTATGTCCTCATAAATCTGCTCACAAGTCGTTACGATCGTTCCTTGCAGGTAACGCCATCCAGGCTTTTGGCAACGGCACCGACGTTGGAGTCTGGCAACCGCAGCCCCCAATTCAGCCCACGGCGGGCGTCACCCGGAGGCCTAAGGAGCGAACCAACAGTGCCGCGGACCCGCTGACAGACGTGACCAAACTGCACCTTGACGGAGACTCCTTATATCACATCTGCGGGACCTTACAGGTGAGGTGTTCGATGGAGAGCTTTCTGATTCACAGCACTGATGTTACATTTCAAAATAAAACAGTTCTAGTCGTAAAAAAAATAGATAAAAGTGGAGATGTGCGAGAGAAGGATTAAAAAAAAAGGTGATTTCTCATGTTTGCGTTTTTCATACTTATTTAGGAGTATGAATTTTTGAATGTAAACGTGTATTTTTAATGTTGTTATATTTACCCCATTTTGCCTCGAAGAACCTCCAGAGAAAGAAAACCCGGGAAACAACACTGGTATCTAGAGATCAGTAACATTCTTCATGCCAAAGTACAACACATTCCTCTCTGCAGCGCTGTTTTGTTTGACTGCATAGTTTGCAGACAATATAATGTTCTCAGTGCTATAAATCCCCAAACAACATACAGTATGTTTGACCCGCAGTGCTCTCCATGCAGTTGAGGAAAGTTGTGTTTGCGGTTAGTGGCTGCGCCTCGTGTCCACGCTAAAAAGATATATATCGTTTTACTGAGAAGGAAAATAAACAGAAGCATTTGTGCTACCAGGCGTCGTCAGAAACACTTCTGAGAGAAAAGTGCCTTGGACCTAAACAGCAGGTCCAGATCTATTCAGAGCCGCTGTCTGAGTGTCAGAAGTCTGGCTCTGTCACCTTGATGGCTCAGGGATGGTTTTTATGACGGCGAACGCAGTACGCCCCCTCCCCACGACCACCTCCTGGGCAGGAAGTCTGCGTTTCCAAAGCTGTCGTGTCAAAGCTAATTGGTTACCACGGTAACATCAGAAACGTTAGGCCCACAGAGGTTGTGTGTGTGTGTGTGTGTGCGTGTGTGCGCGCGTGTGTGTGTGTGTGTGTGTGTGTGTGTGTGTGTGTGTGTGTGTGTGTGTGTGTGTGTTGTTTTTGTCAATTCGTCTCTTCCGCCGTCTGGCAATTCCATCATTGTGGGTGGACACCGGTAAAAACGCTGCTCTCTTTGATTGTCTTGGGTACGCAACGGGTGACGCAGTTCCTTTGTGCCGTGAAATCGAGGTGTCATCTTTAGGCCAAAACCGGTGGCGTCCCGGTGGCCAAGAGAATGACATGGTGAAAGCTTATTGACTTATAGGAGACCAATATTAGCGCGGATGGTGTCCTCTTTTTAAATCACTGTTACACTGTGTAATCAGTTTTAACAACATAATGACAAGATTAAGAGAAAAACATTGTCTATTTCCGCAGTAAAAACCTATTGGCTTTGAATCAACGCTAAATAATATGATTGCTGACGTAAGCCACACATACTTCTATGAACCTATCATCTCTTTCTCCTGCATTTGCACAGCACATACAATCACCGGTTCAAAGTAGGTGCATGATTACTTGTAAAATCGAGTATCATACTGACAAGTATCTCAAAACCATTCAAGTTATTAATGGTCGAAAAGTTCATTTTTGACCTCGGAAACCAGCGTTGACAGAACAATTAAAAGGTCAAT
Source organism: Scophthalmus maximus (assembly GCF_022379125.1). Taxonomy (NCBI): domain Eukaryota; kingdom Metazoa; phylum Chordata; class Actinopteri; order Pleuronectiformes; family Scophthalmidae; genus Scophthalmus; species Scophthalmus maximus. Next base: position 13,187,453 of record NC_061530.1, read on the forward strand.
TGAGTAACTGTACTGTAGCTTTTTGATCATATGACACAATCTTCCTCTGCAGATTCAGTTATTTCTGTTTTTCGATCACTTCTTAGCGTTTACTCATTTAACTCGTCAACGTCAACGCATACAAAATCCCATCATGTTACTCTCTTGAAAATTCAGTCACAGACAATGACATGCAAATGGGAAGGTGTTTTGCAATATCAAAATTAAATTTCACAAAATGTGCCCAATGTGCGGATGTTTAGCATTGAACATCATAACTTACATTTTTTGCTTTGAATGTGCTTATAAATCCTGCAGCTGCTGCTTCGGTACTTTTTGGCCTCACCAACACACTTCAGACCTCTGCTATTCTCCTCAGATAAATACTGCGGGGCTGTATTCTTTAAATGAGATGATATCACATACTTTAAGCGAGACAATCTATCATATTGGATTTTAATAGCGATAATATGATTTATCGCCGCTAAAAAAGCATCCTCTGGGAGGAAAGACCTCCTATAGAGCAATTAATCATGCTTCTCCACAATCTGGCCTCTTTCTACTTAGAAACCAATGTGCGGAGTGTTTATTATGTTTCCCAAACCACCGTCGAGTCACTTTATCATTTTCTGCGGTCGATCTCTGTATCTGCGAGTGTGTATTTGTGTTTTTTGTGTTTGTGCTTGCGCACGAATGCATGTGGGTCTGTTTTCCGTGGCATGGAGCGGTGCGAGGAAAGTTTGAGTGTATTAAACTGTCATAACCTTGAGCCGCGCGCGGACAAACTTCTACACAAACACGCTGGAATCTTACACATCTCGCTTGAGGGGGATGACTAAACAAAGGGCGTCATGTTGGTCCAAACTATGGGAATTAGCATAGACTTTTTTTTATTGCCGGGAGAATTGCCGGGAGAATTGTTCAAATTCCAAGACGATTTCTTCCTTCCACTACGCCGAGGACTGGCTAAATGATTGATGATATCAGAGACGCAAGTCAGCTGCTTATATTCCATGACCGTTTTCATTTGATTTTCTTGCCACCAACCATCCGCCAGTGTGTGATCGTGAGAGACAGGCAGACAAATAAAGAATGAAAGTTAATGTTTCTGGGTTGGGTTTTTTTCTTGTTTTCTTCCCTCTAGGCCCAAAAACTGGTGTCAAACCAAACGGTGGATACTGCAGTGTGTGTGGTAAGAGCTCAGACAAACAATGAAACTGCATTGTAATAATTACAAAAAATATCAACACTTATATGGAGCTCAATATTGCATACCTTGTTGGAGTCACAACATTATGTATTTACTGGCTCTCTTTTCCACTACTCTCCTCACATTTTCTATTATCGATACACCGAATAGAAAATCTCAGTCAAGAGTCAAATCTTGACGGAGACGCACTTAATAAAAACTTTGCAATATTCATCAATATATGAATATTCGTTGATTTTTTTTTATTGTATTGAGCTAAATCTCAGATTCATGCTGAAGCCCACAGAAAAAATAATTAATTGTCATCTTTCCCCCCAGAACCGCAAACTGGATGAGTCCAGTGACTCAAACGCCATTGCCAGAAGCTCACCGGCTGAACTCGCCTGCCTACACCCCTCCAGTATGCTCCTGGCACTGGCCTTTGGTTTCACGCCCATAGTGTTGCCGCAGGACGGCTTCTACCTTTTGTAGGAACGCCGAGTCTCGTGGATCGACTTCTCTTATCGCGAGGAGTGACTCAACTCATGAAACTTTAATTTGTGACACCTACATTTTTTTCTTTTCTTTTCTTCCTTTCTTGAAGTGGAAAAGAGCAACACAGGCTGGTAAGAGCACGAAAAAATAATGGGCGACGGCGGATCGTATCCGAGGGAACCCGCGTTGACCGCTGCTCGCCGCCGTAGCGCAGATATCGGCTCATTTGCCTTCTCTGCCTCGTGGGGGCAATTTGGTCTCATACATAGAAACACTTTTTCCTTTGTTTCGGAGCTGAACCCTGTGATCTGGTAACCGTGTGAATAAAGTCACTCCTTTGGACTGGGTCGCAAACCGGCTCACATTCGACCGGACGGACTGCCAATGTGCCGAGCGTCCTTGTGAGGACGAGGTGGGATGAGTCTCTGTCTAGTCCTTACTGTGCTTCAAGGCGTCCTGTTAATAAACTCCGCTTCGGCGGAAAAATAAGGACAACTACTAAGTGTTGATCTGTAAGTGTTGATCTGTAACGTGTCCCTATGGAAAACTGACCCATTGCCTAGACACACAAGACATAGACGCTACAAGAACCTACGTTCTCCTCCACATGCTCAGTAAGTAAAGACCCGTTTTGTAGATTGATTTGACGCTGGCTTGTGGTTCGATCACCGTCGCCTCTGGAAAATAACATTTTGTACATACGATACGTGAAATGTGAACTCTATTACAGTTTGCCGCTGTTTGGTTGTAACATATCGTCTGTAATGTTTTTTGAGAGTGTATGTTAGCTTTTCGTGGGACTGAGGCGCCTCGGCTTCGTCTGCTGTCGCTACGATTTCTAAAGTGTGACGGGGTACGGTTCTTCACTCAGATATGACTTTAATGTGTAATTAAGTGTTGCTGGCAAAGTGCATAATGTTATCTTAATATTTCTCTCGGGGAAATATCAAAATATCTGCAACGGCAGCGCGAGCATAACGAATTTAGTAAAAAAAAAAGTACCGTTAATGGCTAAAACATGTTTCGTTGGTTTGATCCAGGTTCGTCAGACTGCCACTGTTTCACCTAATTACATCTTGGCAGAGAGCAAGAGGACGAAGGTTTGACAAGCAATGAATGTGTACATACCCACAAGTCGAGCTACGCCAAAAGACAAAAAAGCCAGAACACATTAATTGCTGGCAATTACCGCCGATGCAAATGGGGGAAAAGATGAAAACACTCACATAGTTATTACAGACTTAATGACACCATCATTATCCGAGACATTCAAAGAATGTACAACATAATGATAATGAACACCGACGACTTGTTTTTAAACATCCTTACATTTTCCCAAAGTGTGTAAATTCGCCTGCACGCAAAATCCCTGTCGACTACTCAACTGAAGCCTGTAATGGCGTGCGTCTTTATAGATTGTGTGTCTCAGATTTGCTTTTTAAAAGGGTCAAAAAAGAGTTTTGGTCAAACAAATACAACCCAACTGTTTACCTAATTTGAATTTTGGCATCTGAAGTCATCTCCTTTAGGAAGAAACCTTTATGTACAGGTAGCCATGGATAAAACGGAAAGAAAAAAAATGACATTTGGTTGATCTGTTCAGTGTGTGCCACGCAGCAGAAATAAAGATGATGAACAGTGACTCATTGATGGTTTCTACAATCAACAGCAAATGACGCCGTCTGTTTTTTGGCTCGTGTCTTTTTTCCACACCGTTAGTCTATCTGGTCCTTCGGCGACGAGGGAGCCCTCCTGTAAAAGCAGGATTATACGGCGGCACCTGGCAGACAAGGCGGCCATTGTCAGTCAGATCACATCAGTCCCACAGCGCAGTGACACAGGGAGACAAGGACGCAGCCTACAAAGGACAGACTGTTTTGGCACAGTGATGGAGTACTTGACCTAGACAGAGAGCCGGAGATTTATGAGATGTGTCACGAGACCAAGAGGGCCAAAATATTCTCCTCATGTTACCCATGAGATGGAAATGACGACTGTCCATTTTAACCGATAGAAAGGGGAGGAAGAGAGAGACACGCGCCGCTTCTAAACAAATCCTCGTAATCATTTGGAAATGTACAAATGTTCTTTTTGGAAAATGTCTTCTTCAAAAGGAATCGTTTTGGGAAATATTCCCAGAGTTATAAATTGTTATGTGAGCGACTCTTTCTTGACCGGGAAAACGAGTTGCCAGGCAACCAGGGTACACTCTCCAAAATATTGGAAGCAGGATTTAGGCTAGAGGAAGTTTTGGTCCCAAAGGACAAGTCTGAGGATCCTCTATGTTTGTGTTGTTGCTTGAGCTACACCGGAACTGAATATCACTGGAATATCAGTACGGCCGAGTGCAACTTATAATTCACAGGAGGTAAAAAATTTTGACAAATGTCAAATGTGTCACGACCACAGACTGTATATTAAAATGGACGTAGTCCGCAAAGTGAAGCCAATGCAAAAGTGCCTAAAGCCTGTATTCTCTCTAATGACCAGCAGGGGGCGACTCCACCGGTTGAGAAAATGACTCAATTCAGATCACACCCCCGCTACTCCAAATATGGTGACTTCTGGAAGAAAAGGGAATATTGAGTATTTGCAGTGTTTATTTTATTTTATTTTTCATTTTTTATTCATTCAACCCCACACCCCATTCAAACCACATTGTTGTCATGGAGGACATGTCACTTGGCTATTGTAAATATCGCCTGAGACCCCAAAAGGTCATTAATTCCCGGAAGAAAATAAACCCTCATAAATCCCCTACTTTAGTCCTGCTTGAGTAAAGTTTGCTAAAAACTACAGTACCCAGCTGTATTAGGAAATTCTACAACTTTTTTCTTCAAATTAAAGTATAAATAACCATTGGGAAGACAGAAAGTGCTAATGTTATGTTTATCGCTGTATGCACAATTTGAAATGTATCTATAATCAAGCATCTGGGCTTTTTAACATGGAAATAAAAACCCTTATGAATGTTTATTAAGTGTATAATCTATCTAGAGATCATAAAAATTACATTTTACATATTTTTGTTCAATATTCATGTGCTTTGTTTGTTTAAGTTGATGTCAAAACTCTTGTACCTGTTCATGGTATCTGATTGTAGCACTGTTCCGTTCAGAGATGTGAATGACTTTGCAATTTAACTGCCCAGGCTTTTGAGGCCGCCAGACACACAGAAGTTGACTGAAGCCTCGAGACAAGAGAGGCTGTCATTAAACCTATGATAAATGTTATTGCTCTCCAGGTTTACCGTTCGCCCGCCATAAAGCCCCGAGGACCAGGAGATAGCGTTTGGAGACTCCTCCTCCCACCCAACCATAAAACCTCTGCAGCTCGACTCGACAGGGTAAATGTCCACCCGCGGCGTCGATACGAGAGAATCCTGATAAAACGGTCCAATCGCGGCAGCTCTGCCTGGCAGGGATCACGTCTAATTACTGCAACTCTGACCTCTCCAGCAACATTGTTCCAGCACCTTTTCCATTAACCAGGAGAGCAGCAGCAATTCCCCTTTTATTACTTTCTTTTTCCCCCCTCAATGTTGTTGTTGTTGTTGTTGTTGTTGTCGTCGTCGTGCCCAAATGTCAGCAACCACACCATGGCATCAGTTCCTTTTGAGATGCTTTCCCCCTCGCATCTTCTCCGGAGCGATGCAGGGGGCAACAGATAAGAGATAACAATAAAGCTCCTTGATTGCCCACTTGAAGCCAAAACCATAATCTCTGCACAACAGGAAAAAGATGGAAGGCGCCGAAAAACTTTTTGAACTCCTGGACGGATTAAGAAAACCAACGAGAGTAAACGTGACAGAGCGGGAGAAGGTGACCGATTTAGTGAACAGGCGGCGGCGATTGCTCTTGAAAGGGTCAACGAGGAGTAGACTCTTCCGCCGGGCTGCATTCCAATGAATGACTCAAACAATTAACTGAATATGAAATTTGTTGAGGGCTGCAACACAGCCGACATACATGGGCATGCAGAGGTGAAGAAATTAAATCAGACCATTCAGACTCCGTGGTACAGTAAACTGACATTGTGACCACATTAGGGCTGCGACTAGCGATCATTTTCATAATCAATTAGTTGTCGGGTTCAAAAAACGGTGTTGTGTTTTGTCCACACACCAAAGGTATTCGGTTTCACTTTTGTAAAGGAGCAAAGAAACAAGAGAACGTTCACATTTGAGAAACTGAAATTTTCATAAAAAAATATTTGAACTGATTAATCAATTATCAAAATAGTTTGTAAAATAGTCATTTGGTAATCGAATACTAAGGGATTAACTGTGGCAGCTATACTACATCATATGGTCATTTTTTAAAAATTGCTAGAAGACAAGAAATGTCCACACACCACGCTGACGCTCCCACAAACATTTTTCAATCATCTCCTAGGTAATGTTCTGGGCACTGGCCCTTCTGCAGACTTAACAAAAGTGTGATGAAGTGTTTTTCCGACACTTTTCAAAGATAAAGACGCCACTGGGGAAACTCTCCCGGTGGTTCAGGAGCGCGGAGGGTGGGAGATTTGTTTCCTGTTTTAAATGAGTCCCGTTCATATTTTACAGAGGTGTAGCTCACCTCCAGATCCCGCGTGTTTCCTCAGACGGTGTCTTCTTCGGGGTCTCGTCACAGCATCCTCGGCGTCATCAGCTTCCTTTAACATTTCCGTCATCGTCTGCACCCACTGCAAAACAGGTTCTGTAAACAAAACAAACAAACAGTCGATTTAAGGATATAGTCCATGTATATATATATATTTTTTGTGTGTGTGTTTCAAAAGTGACATTGATTTTATTCCAAAAGCCATTACCGCGGAGACCTTGACACTGCGACCACGTCCTTCACGGCAGCGGCGGGTGTTCAGCCAGCTGGTGGCTGATGGTTACAGAAACACGATACGTAAATGACTCTGGTGTGCGAGTGTGTCTCGCGTGTTTTGTTTTTTTTGCTGCCTGGGTCGATATCGGCAGCGCGAGATCAGGTCGCCATGCTCACTCAGAAACTGATCATTAATGTGAGAACTCAATGTCTACAGAGCCGATTGTGGTAATGATAAGGGGCCCCACTCAAAGCCAAATTAGATACAGAGCCAGAGACCAGGGCGCGTGGCTCATCTCCCGATGGAGCAAACCGGGCATCAAGCCGAATGAGGGCGACTGTTTAGTTACTAGAGATGGTTGAGTCCAAGATCAACAACCCAGCGATGCTGCAGCAGGATTTCAACATATTAGTCTCTTCTGAAATGATATGTAGCACTGACAGGTAGCAGAAAACAGGCCGTGCATTTTGTATAGGGTTGGGGGGGTCGGGGGTTAGGGTTGCTCTCTGTGATGACATCACAAGCATTGATTGGCTGAGGCAGTTGTTGTCCCAGGAACCTCATTCAAATTGTCGTTCTCGGTACACGATACATTTTTAAGAAGGTCAGTGTCAATGAGTGCAGATAAGTGTGGCAGCAATGTAATCACTAAGTTGAGGTGCATTATGATATTTCAAAAAACAAAACAAACGGAAGCTGCCATATAAAAGGGTCGGTTTGGGTCTAAAAAATGTTCTAATGCTTGGAGCTTGAAGGAGTGGAGAGAACTTGTGAACCCTAATGTGACAACAACCGAGTTGCGTTTGCCACTGGGCTGCACGTAACAATATGTTATTACAAAACATAATAAAAGGGGAACATTTTACAGCCAGCAGATGCCAACACATCTGTAAAACATCACGAGCGGCATGAAGAGATGTCTCCCCCCGGGCTCACAGACGCCAACTGGAAAGAGCGAAGACGTCAACTCAACGCCCGGTTAAGTCTCACCTCAGTGACGAGAGAGAGAACCATCTCGGCAGAGTTTCCACAGTCCCTGGAGCTGCCGGTGTGGTGCCCCGTCTTGTGGACGACCTGGTTCGTAAAAAATAATCAAATTTCAGAGGAGGACGTATGGAGATGGTGAGAGGTGTCCACGATTAGGTAGATGGGAAATTCGTTGGGCAGAAAATTGACTGTCCCAACATCTGTTATTGGCTCGAGTCACTGGAGATCAAAACCCACAAATCATTTGTTACTGTACAAAGGTGTAGACGCCTGAAGGGTTCTCTCGTGCGCCAGCTTCGCCAATTGATGTGAAAACGCAGAAGAGGAACTCACCTTCGAGGGAGCTCGACGTCTGCCTCTGAGAGCTTTGGGGCAAGAACACACGTAGATCCTTCAAGACGTGGAGTTCAGCAGGCGGAGGCGGTGGCAGGCGTGATCCACGATTAATAATACAGAGCTCAGTACCCCTCAGTCAATTTCTTTTACCCCTCACTGTTATATGTAAAGTACTCATACATTAATATCTCCTGACGTTTAAGGCCTGGTCAGTTTGATTTACAATGTGCCATCCAAATACTCCCAGCAAGGGAAATATATATATATATACACACACACACAGTATATATAAATCCAATATTACTATGTTAGATGGTTTGGCAGATTTGGTCGTCTGACACATGCTCATAATTCATATTACTGAAAGTGACAGATTAGCCACCATCTCTTGGTAATACTGGAGACAAACAGGGATAAAAGAAAATCCATACATCATCCCACCATACTCACAGTGAGCCACGAGGCACCGTTCACGCGCCTGTGAACCATAATCCTGAAATACTGTACGTGCGACCTACTGAAATCAGACTCATACCGTACATGACAATCAAAGCGGTAATGTGGATTTATTTACGTGGAGCCACCTGGCGGCTGAGTTAATTTCAATTTGACAATTTTGCAACGGACAAGGTCAACGTCCCCCCCCCCCTTGCTACTTTATCTAATGAATTTTAGGGGAACATTTTGTAATTCAATTATCAGGGCAACAAGAAAGGAAACTGAATTAGCTCATATGTTTGAGAAGGGAAAACACAGATGACATTGGCGCACAGTGATTCGACTTTGCCACCAGAGGAGAAAAACAAGTGATTGGAAAAAAGGAAAGAAAAAAGTGGTTGTGCAACTGATTTCTTGGAAAAGACATGTGGAGACGAATCAAGTAAAAAAAAAAAAAAAAAAAACCTACAGAGATTAGAGTTTAGATTTCCACTTTGAATGAGGAGTTCAAGTAATTGTTATTAATAATTCAATCAGGAGGTAGGCTACGGCTGCAGGCACATTTTCTATCAAATGATCACACTATTCCTCAACCTCAGTGTGTGTGGAACATTTTCAAAATTGCCGTAATTACACGATTTTCTTTGCTACTCACCAATCAGCCACGGAATTAAAACCACCGGCAAGTCAAATGAATAACATTGGTAATCTTGTTTCAATGAATTGTTCTGCTGGGAAACAATTGAGCGCTGGTTTATCGACAGTATGGGTGTAAAGGGGACAAGACCTATGAAGAGACAATCGTTCTACAGTAACAGTACATTACATATACGCGTCCTTCACATTTAATGGCACTAAATGGCTTTGTCTTTTCAGGTTGCTTGCCATAAACGGGCAATCCAGCACATGGAGAGCGCTCCTTTAGGGCCACTAGTGGCTTTTCTCCAAGAGCAAATGCCGCTAATAAATAGACTTGTGTATAAGCGAGGTTTACCTAGAGTGGCACTTCGGCAGGATGCATCCATTTCCCTTACATGCTTGCTCAAATGCCCACAATCTGACGGCGACGAGGAGGAGGGTGCACTTATATTCTGAAAGGTTGAAAAACAGTTGAAGGACAAACATTTCAAAACAAGCCAGGTTCTTTCTTTCTTTCGCTCACGTGGTTATGAAACTTGCAGGTGAAATGAAAGTTACCAGCAGTTATTTTCTGCATGTTGTCTGGAATAAGTCTGAGAAAAATACAGGCAAATATCAATTATGTCAAAATATCAAATGTAAAAAAAATATCAAACAGAAGTGAATGTGACCATTTTGATTTTCGCCTTATACCATTTCCATTTGGCATTTCAAAACACGTGAGAAAAAGCTTTTCGTGTTGCACTTTATTAATTCAGGCTTTGACTTCAGGAGTCGGTTACGTAAAAATAAATGTGTTGTTATTCATCCCTTTCCCCAAAACAAGTTTTATTGATTTTGGAAAAGTAGCAGCCAAGATAAGTGATTTTCATCCCGACGCTCGTGTTCACTGTACCTGCGTTCAAAGCACACCGGAATTCAAGTCTGCCATTTTGGTTTTCTCTCTGAGTCTCACTCAGAGAACAATTATCTTTAGCTGAGGCAATCAACCGGCGTCGAACAGTGGGCACCAGGCTGCAATTACAAATTGGATGTTTAAGCATCAGACAGAGGAAAGACAAAGAAATGTGCCTTAGAATTCAAATGCTGTGCTACAACCACCTCATGCGCACAAGTGATTTTCAGGTCTGTCTTTTATTTTATTTTATTTTCTGGCATCTTGTCCATCTTTAAAATACACTGAAGATTACTGATATGCAGTTTCTCATCTTTTTTTTTTCTTCTTCTCCACGGTACAGTGAGACCCCGATTCCTGTGTAATGACACTGTTATAAGATTACTCTACAAACACAAAATGAAGACACAACAGCCTCGTGAAACGCATCATAATGACCACAACGGGAAAAAAAGCGAGACAATGCCCATTAAGTCCTTTAAGATGCACGATTCAGAAACAGTAGACATAAAAAACAACTGATTGAAGTCGAGAGTAAAATCGAGTGAAATGCGCTATTACACAGGAATCTTGTTAAATATCAAAACAAAAAATATTAACAGAAATGCTTCTTTTTTTTTTTCCTTTCGCCACACGCGTATCAAAAGACTTACAGTTCATTGTTGATACAATAGTAACAGGTGACGAGGCCTGAAATAAATGATGATCTCTTGCCATTCTGTCATAAAAAACCTGACAAACACGTGAAATCTCAAGAGACGAGGAGCGACGAAGACTCACATTTGTTCCAACAAGACACTGTACAGCTCAGGATGGAGTTTGGGGCAAATGGTTGACAGCTTTTGAAAAATCAACATTCTGCCCCCGCCCCTCCCCCTCTGTAGGAGTTCATGATAAGCCAAGGCGTAACTCCTCATACTCAAAGGTGGAAATAAAGACAAGAGTACTGAAATCAAAAGAAATATACGAAACAAACTAGTAAACAGCCAGAGGAGCATGATGATGTCCCTGCTCCGCTGATGTCAAAGCAGACGTCTTTCTCCTGCGCAGCGTCCACCCACCACACCAATCCAAGGGCAGGTTCAAAAGACTAATGTCCAAGTTGCACAGCAAAATAATACAATAACAAAAGTACAGTAAAGAAAATAATGTACCAGAACGTCAGTGTTTCTCTTGCGACCACGATGAGATTACTAAGAAAAATAAAGGGGGAGAATCTGGCTCTTCGTTCATAAATGAAACCTCCTGTTTGCTGATAAAATGCATCTAACTTTTCTTCAGTGTCGCCCATGCTTTGCATTGACGACTCAGGATTTGTTCGTGCTCCCTTCCGGTCTGCGGCCGTCGCCCCGCATGCCGTCCCGGAGGCGATCGCAGCCTCGTCGTCCCTGCAGCACTTGTACACGCACTCGGCAGAAAATACAGACTTTCGCTTCAGCTGGTTGGATGATACGCATGTACGGGAAATGCTAAGAAAGAGACCGTTGACGGGAACTGGCAACGTGGTGAGAGAAAAATTACTCAAGTGTCGGGGGGGGGAAAGAATCGTGTCGTAGCGCATAGCTTCCCCCGCAAAAAGGCAGAATGAGTCAGGCTCGTCATAGAAACTAAATGCTTTAGCACCATAGAATACCACTTGTTGGCAAAAAAGACCAAACCGTCCCTGTAGGCAGCATGTTCTGGAAATCTACCAGCCATTTTCAACCTTTTGTTTTTATCTCCAAGTTCAACTCTGGTACAACCTAATGCGCAGACACCTTTGCTTCGCCCCTCACGCAGAGCAAACAGACGATGAGGCGTCCAAAAAATTAGTAACGACTGAAGCGCCAATGGGTGCGGAGTCTCCTAATTAATCCGTCTCCTAATGTCACTGATCGGGGCAGGTTCCCTCTTCGGGGCCGCGATGAGGAGAGAAGTTGGAGCCTGGCAGGTGGAGGATGCTGCTGCAGAGGTTGGAGCATGATTTATGAGGCTGGCATATGCGGAATAGAGCAAAGGGGCAGGAAAGGTAACGAGGGTTGTGCTCGTGGGGACATTAAAATCTTCAGCGGTAGTAGCCGAATGAAACCGTCTACGCGTTGCCGTCTCTAGAGAGGTTTACGGCGGGCACCACGGATGGTAGAAAAAGGGGGGGAGCCAATGGATTGACGGGGGTTGAGCCTCAAACGCAGGTGCCTTGGTGAGCAGGAGGAAGCGCTTTTCGGTTCTTTAGAGCCTGCGACTTGTCCTTATAATCCGTTGGTTTCTGTTGTGAGATGTCTATCAGAGCACTGGCAACGATGAGTCCTGAGGAAGGGGGGAAAAACAAACAAGAAAAACAGGAAAGTGGTCAAAAACACTGTTTGTCGGTACATCTATCACCATACAGATACAGACGCAACACATATCAATTTAAAAAAATGACAGATGTCGGCCGTACAAGAAAAACATGGTAATCAGATGTCAGCTTCTGAAACAGCCGATGATTGAAATTTAGGTCATTCCAATCAAACAATCCAGGCACAGCATACACTCGTTCTAAGACTCTTCGACTGCAGCTGCGTTCACACATGCACTCCAAGTCCACACATTCTCCAGAAATTTTTCAGAGGGGGCTGTACGTGAGAACCCACATTCGGACATTTTCCGAGACTTTTCTTGCCAAAATTCACGACGAGTGAGTGGGCATCCCCATGTCCTGCCTCCTGCCTGCTCTAGACGCTACAGAATGATGCGGACATTTTCTGGAGTTCATGTCCTAGAACATGCTCTCGTCCTGCTAATTGATGTGATCTTCACTCACTCCAACTTTAAGACTTTCGGAATTAAAATTGTAACCGCTTTTAACCATAACAAAGGAAGACAGTTAACGGTGTGTTGACGTGACCTTACCTGACTGTCCCGGTGGAGGGAGGCCTGTGGGCCCGGAGGGCAGACGCACGAGGACGGTCAACACGGCAGCTTTCCCTCCGGAACACGGCTCCATCGCAACAGGTTTGGGCACACCCTGAGAAGAAAGAGAGAAAAATGGGAGAGACGGCTTTTTTTAACCACTACTATCAAAGAAAGTCAAAGTAAGCCTTCACTCCATGTTTTGCTTAAAGAAAGCATCGAGAGGGGTTTTCTGCAATGTCGCATAGTGGTGTTGAATTCTTTTTATTATTCTTTTTTTGATCAAACAGACTGATGGTCACCGATCTTCGCTGCTGCTGCTGCTGCGGTCGCTGCATTCCTCCCGAGACAGATGATTTGATTGGCCGCACAACAACAGAAAAACACTCGAGTGTGTGTCCCTGTCAGACACGTCCACGTGCAGAGGCACCGACCTCCCCTCGCAGTTAATGGCCACAACTGCTTGTCTCAAGCGTGAAAAAAACATGTCATCCTGGTAATGAATGCTGAAAGGGTCTCACAGCATGGAGTGGATGAGGGGGGATAGAAATTGGGGGATGATAACATGTCTGAATGGAACTGACTTTTTTTTCTTTTTTCTTTTGTTTCTGCCCGAATATAAAATGGAGATGAAAGAGGCAGTGAAACGGGAGGGAAACTGGGATCCACGAGCACGTGCATTAAAACATGAGAGAATCAGTAATTTGTATTAACACGTTCCACTGGAATCTGTGATACATTTCTCCCCTTGTGCAAACAGAATAAACGAAACACTGATGATGCCATGCATCGTCTAAAATTCTTGATATGCTGCTCAATATAAACATAGAGTATGTGAAGTTTTAGCTGTCAAATGAAAAATACTCTGATATAAATTGAAGGAAGAAGAATAGGAAGACTTTTAATTCAACCTTAATTATGACACATTAAAGAAGGACAAGGGGAGGAGAAAAACAAGAACAAGAAGAATGAGAAAAAGGAGGGAAAGAAAATTAAGCAGGAGAACAAAAGGAGGTGAAGTAGGTGAAAAATGTCAAGGAGGAGAAGAAGATTTTGACCAAGTTCACAATCAATGTCTTGAAAACTTATTCGAGATCACCATATACTAATTATACATGCATCAGCTGCTGTGATGGCGTTTTTTTTGTCATGTAAGCAGAAAAAATATATTAATAAATAAATAAACTATAGCCATAAACTTGTCCAGAACTTGTTTAAGGTCTTAAGCTGACAGAGATTTTCCTTACTCAGGTTTTTTCAGCTCACGATCACTGAAAGAGGAGCAGAAAGTATGAATGAAAGATCTTCTAGGGCACAGTTCACTGAAAATTATTGATCGGGCGCGCAGAGCTAATTAACTAAGGTACAGCTAATGATTAGCGAACTCTGCAAAATGGTTCAACTGATGAAGTGACACCAGGGGATGAACAAACTCTGAAACGCATGGTGTAGAAAGCTGATTCTGAGAGATGTGTCCCTCATCAAACACGAGCCCTCTTTGCAGAACTCAGATAATTCCCCGAGGTTATGAAGCCTGTCCACGTTGGTTCAGCTTGTTTTTCCGTTTGTCTGTACTACTAATAAGCTGCAACTAATATACAGGTACAGAAAGAACGATAGCGAGAAAGAAAAAGGTGAATAAATAAAATAAAACTGTACATCAAGCCGGGCACAGTTATTAGTCATGGGGGGCTCTAGTTGCCTCTGAGCTGATCTCTACTAGATACAATGTCTAATGTTCTGAACGGCTGAAAACCTTCATGTGCACCATGTGAGAGAAAAAGCAGGAAGGTTTCAAACATGAGTCATACAGTACAGCAGATAAATGTTACTACATTGCATGTTACCCAATCACGCCACATGATCAGAAAAGCAATATTCTCGTGCATCTGCCCAGAGACACTCGTGATGGAGATGTTAGAGCTACTGCCGACACACTGTGCAGGGAAAATTAAATTGACAGCCGTTTCATGGCCGTCCAAGTGATTCTCCTAATGAAGATGAGCTACATTCATGCAAGGGAGCTAATTTGACCCATCCTGAATTTTGACTGAAGCAGATTCCACAGAAAGACATAAATATATATGAATATGATTCACTCATAACACTGTTCCCAAACACACTGACACAAAACTGTGGTTCGTGACTTCCGAATTTGCGCTCGACTTCTGTGAGACGCCTGGGAAATACGGGCGACATCTTTACATCAATCACTGCAAGGCCATCGTGAATGGCAAAGGGATGGCAATGTCTATCAGACCAGTCGAGTAATAGGTCCCGTTCACAGCGTAGTAACTCTCTACTGCAATTAAAAAAAATGTACATTCACCCCCATCATATTGTAGAGAATAAATATGGATCTTTTAACATGAGAATCAATCCTAGATCAGACACGTTTAGGATCAGAAGTATCGATATTTGCGCATGGATCTGCACAGCACCATGACAGTACTGTCACATCAATGCTGCATTGTTGTTTGTGGTCATGCCAGCATAAACAACAGATTTATTTTGTGATCATTTCTCCTATGCAATAATCAAATACAAGGCCTATATTATGGTCATTCATAACCATCCCAACAAACACACACACACCCAACATATCTCCTTTCTTTCCCCCCAGTTGACAGGTGTCATCCATCATACTCGCTGTCTGTTAGTGGTTCCATATGTTGAATGCCAGCCATGGCGAATAGAGACAGCTGTGACACCGGGGCCCGGGCTTGCGGTGTTGGAGCCCGACTCTCTGTCCAACAGCTGCTGCCATCTTGGTCACTAAAAGCAATGTCCATCACTCGGGGGGTTAAACCAACAAAAGAAGAAAAAAAAATTGGAGGAAATTGGCACAAAGGCTGTTGTAATTTTCTCTCAGACCAGCTGGAGGCTCTGCAGAGATTTGGTGACAGAGAGCTGGTGCTAATGTATGCAGTGCGATCGGTGCTGTTGGTACAATCAGAGAGGAAGGTCTTCGATGTTTTTTACTTGTCGGGGAGGGTGTGAGGGGTAGTTCTGGTGCAGCAGCCATTCTGTGTCCGGTTTCCTGTACATGTTTCATCAGTTAATTATATGGTTAGGATATTGAAAATGTAGTCCCACTGGCAACCCACTGTGATGTCACCCATTGGTTTGTGAACTTCAGTTTAGCATTTTGACCAGCAGCCATCTTGGTTTTTTTGGAACCAGATGCAACCATATTTGTAGGAGCAAGGGTGGGGCCTGACCTGGACTTTCACCCATTGGACGGTACTAGCTATCGAAGCCCCAATACATACCGTGCTTTATCGTCTTTTCTACTCTAAATGGGACCATCATTTAGACAATGAGCATCAGGCTGTATTGAAGAAAACTTGAAACTAGCGATTGAACCATAAACTCATCTGCAAAATGTTTATTGACGTTATAAATCAAGTGAGGAGTCATTTTCCCAGACTTCTAGAGACACTGACGTCTTTTTGCAACCAGTGGAGTCGTCCTCTGCTGGTCATTCAAGAGAATACAGGCTTCAGGCATTTCTGCATTGCCTTCACTTTCCAGACCCGGTGACAAAGTCCATTTTTATATAAAGTCTATGATCTGACCTGAAAGTCCAGACAGAGCTGGTGAAACTAACAGGAAACTGGTGATGCCTGCATGGCTTCACTGTCCTCGTTGACATCAACAAATGCTTCCAGCAGCTAAGTGGTGCCAGATGTCGATCAATTAACATTTATGAAAGAGAATTGGGCTCCTATCATATGGTTCAACCCTCCGCTGGCAGCAGGGCATGTGATGGAGCTGTATGTGGTCCAACATTACGCTTTTGCACATTTGAAACCATGTAGATTTGCTTTTTATCAAGGAATCAGCCAAAACACAGGCACAGAACATTGAACATGGCATTTGCTTCCATATACTAAAATTATAGTGTATAAAATGTATCAGTTATAGGTATAATTAATGCAAATCATTTAAAAAAATATAATTAAAGTATTAATACGTGAAATGAATGTCCTTTAAGAGCATTTCAATGGCGCTCGAGGAAAATTGGGCATGCAAATCAAGAACAAGCGACATTTAATTACGAGCTGCTTTGTGAATTAGATCTACGTTAGATTTAGCGTGACCGCATCATCATCATTAAAAATCTGCTTCTGAATTACATTCAAGCAAAGTATTGTGCAGGTAAATTTGCTTTTCTGTAATAGGAAACGCTGTGTTTTTGCTGCTACTGAAAAGCATCCTGCATACTAATTTTGTATAAAACTAGTTTAGGACGCAGGCATGTGAATTACTTCCAAAGCAACTAAGTTCTCAGGTATCTGCTGCGACAAACACTTAAAATAGCAACTTCCGTAACAGCTGCATGGACATATAAGAGAAACCGGTAGTCGAGCGTTCGCGGGTTCACTCTGCATCTGGAAAGGGTCGAGAAACAGGCGGCTGGAGATGTGATGGGTTGTTTTTTTTCTCCCAGTTATCGTTTCCACAACAGCTTGGGACATTGATTTCAAAGCAATACACTCTAGAGGATGCAACGCATCTACCCTAATGCACTTATCAAAAACACAGTTTTTTTTCTGTGCAGGAAAGCGGGGAGGGGGCTGGAATAAATTATTTAACATGTTGACAGACAGACACACATCTCACTGACAAATATGTAATGAACATTTTTAGTCAGACATCGAGGAAAAGCAGCGCCAGATTCAGATTCAAACTCAAACCACACATCGCCGCTTTAAAAGTGCAACAGTAAAGTCCAGTCAGGGAGCTAAGAAGCATTGTTGTTCTCCTCTTTACATTGCCCTTCACAATACCATAATGCATGGTGAGTCCCACTCAGCATGAAACTAATAGTATTTAATGTAGTGCCGCCTTGCTGGTTGTTACAGCGATATGATTTCTGTTAGCAACAGGTGGCACCGAGCTGGCCCTTGCAGGGGAAACACATCTGAGGAGGAAGTGTTCCATTTTGCTTTAAACTAAGCATTTATTCCGTGTCGCATTGAGCCATAGATTGTGTTTATGGCCAGACGTTTTCCTAACTTTTTATTTATATGAGAGGTACTCACATCTTCGAAAGGAAAGAAAAAAAGAAAGAGCAGGAGTCGGTGCTTAAGGATTTTTCAAAAATAATTCACATGTGCAGTTGCGTGACAGAATCTGAGGCATAATAAATTAGTCAAAATGAAGAAGAAAAAAAACCATGTAGGATGAAGAACCAAAAATACCACCCTATGAGATCATTTTAACATCAGAGGAATCCTCTTAACCTCAGTGACACTTTTCAAAGTAGTGATCATCTTTTCTTTGCTATAAGTTTAAAACTACCATTAAAAAAAAATCAATCAACCAAGGACAATAAACAAAACAAAAATCAATATTAATCTTTTAAAAAATCTTGATATAGTTCCATATATTTTTCTCAACATCAGTTGAAAATCGTCAGTAAGTCTGCAGCTCTGATTGCCGACGGCAATTCACATAGAAGAGGAGAGACATGGGAAGAAAAAGGCCGTGAAAGATTTGTTATCGATGTGGATTTTGATAAAAGGCACATATTGGGAGTAGTGGTCATGACTTACGAACACAATGAGCTCTTATTATGAAGCACAAAAAAAGACATTCTGCTTCTAGCGTCAGACGCTAGTGCAAAGATGACAAAATATAATAAGATTCCCGCGCCAGCCGCCATCAGCGGGGAGGGTTCCTGTGAGATTTAACAGGAATGCAGACGCACTTTCCCTGCAACTCCCTTTTACCGCATGAGTCGTATTGCCGTGAAGTTGATAATCTCTTGTGTGCGTGTTTGTGTTTGTGTTTGTGTGCAGGACTCACATCAACCACGGGCTGCAGCAGCTCTGTTTGTTCTCCCCTGGCGTCCAGTGAAACGGCAACCGAGGCGAACGGACGACTGGCCATCTGCTGACGCTCTCTCATCAGTTGCTGTAACATCAAAACCCAGATGACATGAGTCTAATTAAATAATAGACAAATGCGATACATAAATATTAACATTATTTATGTGTAGTATACATATAAAAAACACAATTTGAAATTCAGCACCAAATAATGAACTGAATAGAAGTCAGTCACTATCCGTCATTGACGCACCTAAACACAAACAAAACTGACTAATAGTTAAATTCTTATTACACGTAACTCTTTAAAATAAGCTCATTACTGCTAAACGATATGTTGAGTCAACACTTTTTAAAAAGTTCATCACAACCAAAAACAACACCCACCATCATGTGAATCATAAGCAGTCATGCAGCATTAATAACATTTGAAATAATTAAAAATGATGATGTACAGTTCATGGCTGTAACCTTAGTAGAATTAGTTATACATTACTTTTTTGTTTGTTTTTGATTAGATGCCATGACACGTTCTATGTTACACTTTGAGGGGCTTAAGAGTGAGGGGGTCAAATGAAAATATCCATAGCTGATATCGTTGAGGAAACGCTGAAATACTACCCATAATAATAATAATAAACACCCATGCCTTGGGGATTTGGAAGTATTCTGTGCCCCACAATACGCACTGAGCCCCACCGTTATATTGAGGATTTCCAGTTGAGATTATCGATTTGAAGGGAATGCAAATATCTTTCATATGTTTCTTTTTGCAATATAAAAATTCTTTGCCCTTGCCACTCACAACCACATGGTACCGACATATTGCCAACGCTTTTAACTACTAGTAATAAGACAGCACTACAAACCATCACCACTGAAAATACAAGTACTTAAGTTTCATATCCATATAGATTACAGTGATAACAATAAAATATTACAACAACACAGATTACACTATGCTATCATAGACGTGCACAGAAATACTGTGGCTGGGTCACTGTCCAAAGAGAAACACCGTTTCTTGAGAAAAACAGCTTCCCTCGTATTTCCCCCCATCAATCAATATAGTAAAACAACTTGTCACACTTTCATCAGCGACGCAGTGCGTGATCGATATCTGAACAGGCCGCCATGTTCTCACCAAGGACATCACTGATTGGTATTGGTTTTGTGATGAGCTTAAGTGTGCTGCATTAAGTTCTAATTGTACTTGAGATTACTAAACACATCAGGGCAGTCGTCAGGTGGATGATGGGCCTCATAACTCGCCCTTCCTCATAAAAACAATTCCTTGGACAAAATTCCAGACAGGAAGGCTTAAAATAGGACATGTAAAATCTTCTATTGTAATCGGCAATTATCCAAACATATTTTAATATTCATAACTAGACATGGCAAGCATGTAACGCTTATAGCTTCCTCCACATGCTGAAGTGTTGTGCATGGTCTGTGTGCCTCTTTGGGTCAACTGTGTCAGAACGCTGAATTTTCTGGGGGTCTTATGCCTAAATAGGAATTTGACCTTGGTGCTGTAATGAATACTGTGATTCTTGTGTCCAGACCCCCACCCCAACACCCTCGGAATATAATTAAGTATTCATTATTTTCTCTGTTATTACTTGGCAAACTTCAGATAAGGTCTGGAGAGGTTGATAGTATTGTACATACCAACAAAACAAATTCTGTAGAAGACTCTTTGAATCAACGTCTTGAGGTATCAAGGACTTTTTCTATAATAGACTAAACAGAAAGAGTGTTTATGGGCACAGGACGTAATCTTTACATTGCTATGGTTCTGTAATGTGTGTACACAGGTTAAATATAAAAATTAAAAAACAGGGTAGTCTCGATGGGGAGTGAAATTAGAGGAAAGTTCATCTTAGTTCTATGTGAGCGTCACTTTTTTTGAATCATTCCCGAGGGGAGGAAAAGCTAAGAAAAATAAATAAAACAACAACAACGGCCATATGAAATTGTGATTGATCACTGGATTGATTTTTCTTTATGTCGTTCAGATTTTTAAACTTCTGAGGGGCAATATAA
Organism: Scophthalmus maximus; assembly: GCF_022379125.1. NCBI lineage: Eukaryota > Metazoa > Chordata > Actinopteri > Pleuronectiformes > Scophthalmidae > Scophthalmus > Scophthalmus maximus. The sequence goes on from NC_061530.1 coordinate 13,207,986, forward strand.
GATTGTTGAGCATCTCTACTATTAATACATCAAAACCAGCAACACCACACCCATAGATTTGAGCTGCTGGGCCACCATAGGTTTAAAATGAGGAATTTTGCCCTGTTTTTGAAAAGGTAATAGAAGGACAGAGGGCCCTGATTTATCATGTTGCGGGATTCATTTAAAGCAACAAAGCATAAGGAGGAGAGCAGAGGCAAAGCCGGGGAATGCTACTGTAGTGCTGCAGCATGTGCCCACTACATGCATCTAAAATGTGCCGGGGATACACTCGTCAAGGAGCCAGTACAATACCAGAGAGATTCTAGAAATGAATACTGAGTTAATGACAAAAGGCAAGAGTGAACTCCGTAAAACCAATTAACGTTTGTGCAATGACAGACGGATTTTGTCAAGAATACAAGCTGGAGCCATTCACGGTTGTGATAAGGGCGGGTATGCGGCGCATTGCTGTGCAACTTGATTAATTTGGCAAGTGAGTGCATGAATTATCTGTCTTTTGAATGCGGCATTTTGCTCCCTTCATTGGATTCTATAAAAAGGGTAGGTGTCATCCCGCCTCTGAGAATATTCCACACCTAAGCAGGTCACTTTGTCCTTTTCAAAGATCACCGCCTGTACCTAAAGGCGGCGTCCTGCAGAATAAAAATAACTCAAAATGTGATCAAATGAAAAAATAAAATATTGACTCAAATTGGCAAAGGTGAAAAATGACAGGCTTTTATTTTGGCCCTTTCATTTTTACATTCTGCTTTTGCTATCTAGACACACTGACAATCACTAAATAAATATAACCAGTCTGGTGGACTGCCACTGCATTCAGTACCATTGTGGCTGTGTAAAATAATAAGAGTAAACTCTAATATGAAATCTAAATGTTACCTTGTCGGATTTCCATAATTTGGTCTTACTCATTAGCGGGACAGCTCCGACGCTTCTAAGGGCATGCTATAACCTGATTTGAACTCCTAATCACAGTAACGCTCCATCATCTGTAACATTAGAGGAAACTATTTGAGTCCAAACTTTAAAATGAACAAGGGACAATCAAGGTGACCAGGAGCTTAAAAGTGGGATAATCTTATTTTAGCAATCAATGAGTGCTGATTGCGCTCTTTAAAAGGAGGGAGCAGAGTGTGAGACTACGTCAAGTCCGCAGTGCGACATGTGAGAATTGTGTGGTAGGTAATGCTTTCCTTTCAGTTTTGTCATTGCAAACATTAAAACAAAGTTGGCATTCGAGCTGTCCTAAAGGAGGAGTAAGTGATTCTGGAGAAACATCCAGTTCCGCGCCAAAAATTCAAGGACGCACATTGCCAACTGGGCTTCCAGAGCACTTGTATTAACTTTAGCCAAGATAGGTGTCTTGCTTATAACGACATCAACTGAGAACCATGAACGTGTACTAAATTCAATGCACATAAATCAGGTAGGCGTTGATTATTTCACAGGAAATGAACAATTTCTGCCTTTATAGAAAACCACCCGAGTCAGTAAGAGCCAGTCTCTGGGAACCATGAACATCTGAACAAAGTATAATTTTTAATAAACAGTTAACAGATTAGGTTAACTGGTGGACTGCTCAATAATATTTTCAAGTGCCAGTAAAACGTCACCAATCCACAATGGTCAGCTTCACACATGTTGTGTGTCTCTGGGTGTGATTGTATGAGTGTGTGTGAGAGAGAGATAAAGGGAGAGAATTAGAAACATCCACGTGTTTGTGTGTAAAACATTGTTGTGCTGCAGTCATGTGAAATGTCAGAGCCCCCTCCCTCCCGTTCCCCCCACAGGTACTTCAAAGAGGTCAGCCCTTGCCTTCCTCCATGGCATTTAAAGCTGTTGCCTTTTCATCGCTGTGGCCACCAGGATCCAGAGTATTGTCACCTATCCTCAGCTGACAAGATTCAAATACAAGCGCTGCATCTTTGGAACCAGTCCTTTTAACTCCCAACAAACAAATAAATCAAAGTTCTTATTCCATTAGCATAGTAGTGTGGTAAAAGATTAGATTTGTAAGATTAAGTCATATACCAGACATTCAAATGAATGGACCACTTTAATCCATTTCCAGCTAATCTCCAACATTACAAACAGACACTTCCTTCTTCTTGGTAACATGAACTAATTAATGTCAAAATGTGTTTTTTGGTCAAATCAGATTTTCTTATTTTAACACATTTCTTTTTAAATCTCGGACAATCCAAAAGTATTAACACATATTTCAAACCAATAAGGCCAAATAAAAATGTATCAGGTTCCCATTATGGAAGGCCTCATTAAGACTCTTTCATTCTATGTCCTTGTGTCAGATAGCGGCTTGTGAACAATCCTGATGGGCCCCAGCACAAATCAATCCATCGCTTATTTGGAGACATTAAATGGACAAGATGTTCAGTAAAGAGCCAATCAGGTCACAGATGAGACAAGAACCAAATCAGTTTATCCAATGTCATACAAGACTTGTTAGGCCTCAACACAAGGGAGCCATCACAATTTCCACTGCAACTCTTATTATTATATCTTCACATCTATGCGAGCGAATGGTGTACATAAAATATTGATATATTTGATTAACTTAAGCAGGTAAAATAACACAAGGCCAGAGCAATAGAGCAACAGTGGCTTATAAAGCCTGTTACAGACACAGTTGCTCATCGAAACCTAGTAAACTGCCATTTTTAAAGGTAATATGAAGCGAAAAGACTAGGACTTTCAATAAAAGCTGAATGTTGAGAAACATAAATTACGTTTACTTTAAATATTTTATTCATATTGATTAATTATTATATCAGCCAGTGAAACAACTGTGCAGTTAGTTTTGTTAACAGCAGCAATATGTATCTAAAGTTAAAAATGTCCAATATATTTTGAACCAAACAAACATACAAACCAATGCAGAGTCATAGATGGATTTGTGTGTAATTATCATTGGAGCAGACAGTGCAACAGAAAGAAGTTTTGTTTTTTGTTCCAAAAGACAAGATTGATTATGTCTGCACCTGTGAGACACTGATTATAGAGCTTATTAAACAAAAGCGAGAAAAGGGAAGCAAGTAGTTGGTGGTAGATTGTTACTAGTTCAGTAATAATCCCAATAGATAATTCCACTGCAAAATGACAGAAGTAGCCAACGCAGCAGTGAAGAACCCCCCCAAGGCTGTTAAGAGCTTTCAGGAAAAGGTTACCAACACACAGCTTCTCTTTACAACGTTTCATCAGAAGTAGGGCACCTGAAATTGCCACCGCTGGAACCTTGGGTTTTATTTGTTCTCTTAGATTGGTGAAGATATGAAAAAAAGGGCCACTGACCAGGAAAGTAGTTGTTTAGGAAAATTGTCAATCGTATGACAATATTAATGGAGATCGGGGTGGGAAAATAGTGTTTCAATATTCACTGCATTCAGTGAGATGTACCCATAAATTACGCTTAGAAAATAGTATTAGTGCAAAATCTCATCATTTATCAACAAACCAAACTATAAGAATTGGTAAAGACGGATACAAAATAGAATCTGAGTGGATTTGGTGTTTAACATGGATTGAAAATCAGAAATATGAACTTGTAAAATGGTCTCAGACTCTATGTATATTTTATACATAGAGTCTGAGACTCTACATATACTTTTTTTTTTAAATCATATAGGAATCAATGTGAAAACATGGCTTTAGCATCTTCTCACAGACTAAAAAAAGAAAAGGAAAAAAAAAGACAATTTCTTCCCACAATGACAAAACATTTCAGTCACCTGAAAATAGGAGATGGACGTTTTCATGTAACGATTTATTTATGTTCATGTGCAGGACAAAGACAAACAGATGACAGGAAATGCCAAGAGCAGACACACACACAAAAGTGAACAGAATTTTAATGATGTGCGCCCATCTGTCTGCATTAATTTATATTGACTTTAATTCTTTGGATAGGCGTCGAGTCGAAGTTGTGGTCGCTTTGATTCTTGTTTATTTTCATATATCAATTAGAGGATATAAAATCCACATCCAATGATTATCAATGTCATTCCTGAAAGGAAAATAAATTCTGGGAGCCTTTCTTAGTCAACTGCGAGTCATGAGGCTGGATGTACACCTAATGAAACTTCCTGCTACGGCGTCGAGCACAATATAGGATTCATTCTAAAGAGATGGAAATGACGGCTGCTCTTACAGAAACCAGTGACCACCCAGAGCAGTGAGGTGAATTTGCATATGTTTTCTACCCTCCTCATTTCCTGCACAGCATCTTTCTCAGCTTCGTCTTTAATTTCAATCATTTCATCATTGTCCCCCTTTTCATCCTCATCTTTTCTCAAACCCATCTTTCATACCGTCACTGAATATTAATGTTTCGCTCGATTCCCCTTTTCCTTAAGTCATTCTAAGTATCTCTACTTGCTTCCGTCGTACCTTTTCCTCCGAGTCCTTTATCAAGTCAACAATTTATCTGAATTATTATCACCTTTACGTTCTAACAATATTCACTGTATTGATGATGAAATATATGATCAAATCCATAGACTTGATACTTTATAAGAAGTGTTTGCCATTAGCAAGTACAAACCCTCTCTAAAGATGTTCTCATGGTGCTGAGAGGGTTGGTCGATATGTATTTTTGTTTTATTTTACATTTTAGGGCTGTGACATCTTCTGCCCTAATGGATGCACCCAATTAAATAGCTGACATACCCGGTATTTTTCTATACGTAAATGGAATCTCACATATGAAGCGAACATATTCGATGGACTCACCTCTCTCCGCCGTGAGGCCCAGCATGTCTGCTTGATCTTCCACACCACTGCTGCCACGAGGAGTAGCGACAGAAAGCAACTGTAAACAAAAGATGGGAAACAATATCAAGCAAGGTGACCTTGACCTTTTGACTAGTGACCCTGAAAAGGTGGCTGCATATATTCTTTGACACCAGGGAGCATTGAACCGTCTGGGGTGTCAAACACTTTCGCATCTTTCTGCAGTAGTTACTGCATAAAAACACAAGGGAGTTTTGTGTTTTCACGCCACGTTGTCTGGATCCGTATCTTCACAATGTTTCCTTCAACAGCTTCAACTCATTAGCTGTTTTTCATACAGGAAACTTCTTCATCTCAACATTATAATTTCTCCTTGCGTGAAACACGACAGAGAAAATATTGTGCTGTGATGTTGGACGGTGTAGCCATGACAACAGTAAAATTTGCATGAGATAAATTGTCTTTAAACAAGGTATTTTCTTTAAAAAAACTATATGTTTTTGTTGACAGTAAAATAACTACAAAATGACAAGGTGGATTTACAATTCAAAGTTTCTTTCTAACTTAAAAAATAAATGAAAGAAAACAGGGGGGATGATATGAAGAGGCAGCACATTCATTTCTCAGAAGACTGAATATTTTGGTTGATTACCTCAATTAATAACCAAACAGAAAAATCATCACTCAAGGGGAAGTCAAAAAAGGCCCAAGCCCAACAGGGACAGAAAAAATATGGCTGATTGAAAGCTTCCACTTAGTTTTCCTGGTGACGGATGAGAATGTAAAGATTATCATGTGCTAAAGAGACTTCCTGTACTTACGTAAGAGCTTGTCAGAGCGACATCTGGAATTTGAACAAGTTCATGAAAATGATTGATGTGTCATCTGTCTGTTTGGGGCATTTTATCACTTCTTTGTGAAAGAGGTGATACGTTTGAGCTTTAGATATTCATAGTATGTTGAGCTAGTTTGATTTTAATGCATTAATAGGTTGTTTTTTTAATTTGTGGGCTCAAAATGAAAAGTCATATGTTGGCTTCAGTTTCAAGGACACGTGTAATTACATTATTATTAATTAAATAGGGTCAAATGTTCAGTCATGAGTCTTTTATTAGTTCCCCCCTAATTAGTCTGTAGTCACTGTATCAGAAGGGAACATGACTCTCTTCCTGGTGAACAGGAACAATACTGCCTGTATGTGAAACGCACACTGAAATATGACCAATGAGCCCTCGTCTTTGGGGACGCACCGCGTTCAAAAATGAGGGGAATCTGGTCCAAGAAGCACGTTTAACCAGAGACACGTGTCTCGCTCTGATTTCACATGCCCACTTGTTTGATATTTTAAACCTGAGTGGGCTCCCAGCATGCCTGCCACACCTGATAGATCCATTGGCCAGGGATCTTTGAAGAAGGCGATAAGGCCTGCGAGGAATGTGATAACACGTAGGAAGTGCAGCTTCTCATATACGTATGATTGAAGCAAAGGTAAAAAAAAATAATAACAAACTTAAGTAGGTAAGTGGGATTAAAGCATTGAGTGATGGGAAACTCCTGTGCTCCACACATCTCATCATCGTATGCAGAATTTACTTAAGAGGTGGGAAAGCCTTTCATTCTTTTAGGGATGAAGGGCAAGAAGGGGAAAAATCCCCAGACATATGTTTGGCTTTGTGCGTATTTTGAATAGAAAAGAAGCTTATATCTCCTTCGCTGTTCCTTTTGTTTCTGCTGTTAATAAAACGGGTTTCACATTCATTCATCTTCTCGCTCCCAAGGGTAGCGAAGGACAAAAATAACATTTACAGAGAGAAGCTTTTCTGCGTCTTGCATTTACTTGTAGAAGTTTTCTAGGAAAAATACAAATATGAGCTTTGTAGATACAGGAACAGTGGGTGTAAGAAGTTGCTCACAATCTCTTGAAAGACTCAAACTCATGACAGTATCCTATCACACATTTTGATTTACAGATCTCAGACAAGTCCCGATGTTCTTTAAATGGTCCTATATTATCATTATCATTTGTTTTCAACAAGAGATGGACAAATGTGTCATTTCGTTAAAGTGATCATGTGACACAATGTGAAAGACATAAGGAAAGTGGCCTTTTGACTGAAAAGGAAGTGACGTCAGCAGTGGTTTCTTAGAGTTACGGACACATTTCTGTAATCACAAGGATCCGGTTACCACAAGGGAAAAACAATCAATAATGTGTATGACTGCTTTCTACAGGCTCTTCGGGCTGGTGCATGTTCCAAGAAGCTCTGTGATAATCCTCTTTAAGATGCTACATTAGATTACAAGGACTTGTTAGTATAGGATTTGAAAAATCGAAATTGTGCAACAGAAGCCTGAATCTCTTTAAAGTATTCAGACTAATAAATGACAAAAAATCGAATTAATTTAAGAGGTCTGTTTTGTATGATGTCCTTCGACCTTACCCACCCAACGTGCACACACGCGTGCGCGCGCACACACACCGCTGATTCTGTAAATTTCAAAAAATTAGACCCTGATGTTCCTCTTCCCAGCAACTTATTGGAGTTTTTTCAGCATCTCATCAGAATGCATTAAGCAATCATAATCTAAATAGATTATACTTTAGGCAGCACTGTGCAAGTTCAAGTTAATGTTATGAAGTTACAAAGATGATAAAGCAATGTGGAAACAAGAAAAAATAAGGGTGAACCGATATTTGAATGAAACTCAGAAGAGAAAGCAGAGCTTGTTCTCAGTCACTCTCTCTCTCTCTCTCTCTCTCTCTCTCTCTCTCTCTCTCTCTAATAAAAGGAGGTCTAGAAACCCTGTGGGGTGATTTGACATTTTGTCATCAGGCTGATTATGTTTCCTGCAGGTTCATCCCTCTTCAAGCCTCCCACACGAACACTCACACACGAACTGCTCGGGAATGCACCAGGGCCTTTTTCTCTGAGTTTATGGGTCAGTGAGAAACGGACAACAGACAAATAAAATTTGTATAACCTGCACGGCAATGGGGAAAAACAAAAGGACACAAAAAATACGATAAATAATAAGGAAGCACAAAAGGGGGAAGAAAAAGGTAAAAAGGAAAGATGCAACAAAAAAAAGGATTATTAATACTTGTAGAATCAAAAAAAATTAAGAGAAAATCAAAAACTATGACGAGTGTTTTGTCCAGTGCCTTTGTTTTGACCTTACACGAAATCCTGTGCAACAGACACGGGGCAGCTGTCAAACACATTTTAGCTAAAACAACCTCTGTCCTTCTCCCCTTTCCCTCCATGAATTCCTGATTTTGGCTATTCAACGGTAACTTGATCAGATGGGGGCAGACGATAACTGATTGGGTGACAGCTTTGCGGGGAAAGTTATTGTGGACTGGGCAATGATGGGCAGGTGCCTCGGGCTAAGACTGTCTTCAATTCCTTCCCTGACACCTACACAGATAATGTGTTAGTCCATCAGCTACTACCTCTGAATGAACCCACACAGATACACAGACACACATGGCGCCGTGGCTTATGTCGGAGTCGGTATGAAAACCATTGTCTCTACCACTGACATTGGCCTAATGATTAAAAACAGCTCAGGGAAGGATTGTAAAAAAAATAATCCACTATTGATTTAGTGGGGTTTTTTTCGGGATAAAACATATTGTTTAAAATGGCTACACACAAGCTTGAGGTACAACCTACAGTCCAAGGTAATTTGCTATGGGTAAAAGATGCTCAACACAAAAGCTTGCATTGAAAGGCATTTATGAATCTTTTCAAGTGTGCCAGTTTCCAACTTGAAGCATACATTTTGCAATTACACTCACATCCTCTTAATTTACTCAGACTCTGCTGTGCTTTTGAGAGAGCTCAATTGACTCATTTTTAACATTTCAATGAGAAAAAAAAGAAAGAAAAGATTTCCACCTCGCTCTTGATAAAAAAAAAATCATTAAGAGCCCTCAGATTCGTGATCGCCCACGCCTTCTCTTTAACTGCTACCTGCAGAGCAATATGCACCTATTCAAGTAGTTGCTGGCAGTCCATTTGCCGCCTTGAAAAAATGAAATTACTACCTTGAAGTCACAAGAACCTTTTTTTTTTTTTTTTACATGTGCTCTGATTAACAGAACTGGTCCAACAGGCTCAAGTAACTAAGAAGCCCCGAGGGACGAGTGGAGGATGGTGGAGGAGAGTCAATTTCTGGCTTGTGCGTCCTTACTGCTGAATATTCACAAACAAACGACTGAGAGTGTATTTCTTAAGTGTATAAATGTTTTACTGACTTACCTGAAAAATGTCACAAAGAACTGGACAAGGTCCATGATACTGTTGTGTTGGGAGAAGGCGATCTATCAAAGAGAAAGAAGAGAAACGACTTGCAATCAGACAAATACAAGAAACAGAAAATGCTGCAGCCAATATGATATGAACATGAGAATAAATCCCCAGACTTCTAGAAAAGATAAGTGAAGCTTTTATGGATTTCTTAGGCACTCCTATTTTTAAAAAACCTGAACTTCATATATAGAATCTCAGTTCATTATTACATTTATTTCTGCTGAAGCTTTCTGTCCCAAGATTCTGCGATTCGGTTTGAATGCATTGAAAACAGGAAAGGGAGAAATGTGTGAGAAAACCTTGTGCTTGTAAACAATTCAAAACTAAAACTGAATTGATTTTAATAACTTTGAGTTGACCCATGTTTTTCTTCTGTTGTTGAGGTAAATGACATGGTAATCTGATTTATGTCTGTAGGGCAACATGACCACTGTTTAATATATTTTTTTAACCTTCGATAAATGAGTTGTTACACACACGCTGCTGGCAGCAAAATCACATCCGATAGGCCACATCATAGTGACATGTCATTATCTAGTGTAGATGCTTTGAAGGCATTAAGCCCTGGAAGCATTTAGACACACTACCACGACATCGTCCGCTGCAGCAGTGAGACTCCCCTGATTGAGACCATGCAGAGCTGGGAACAAACTGTCTGTGCTTTTGTGAGGTGGATGATTTGCATCATGTTGAAATGAGTTAGGGGCATTGATTATTTATCATCTATGTGATAACAAAGACATTCATTCCACTTTCCTATTCATTCATTAAATAAAATTGACAAGTTAGAGCTAAATATTTGTCTTAAGCAGTGATGACATGAGAGGTTGTGTAGCAGGGCAGTGTCTTCACTGGACTGATCTTTATTGACAACTTAATCACCTTCACAAACTACTGCCGCCTTAGACTTTTTTTCTTCTTTTTTAAATGGAGAATGGGGACCGCTGATCTGAAATGAAATGCTCGCTGACATGGCTAACATGACTCGAAAGCACATATTACGCCGATGTTTCGCTGCCTTTATAATATGCTGGACAGTTCTATTTAGCGCTTCTGCTTTTCACATATGACGGGGTCAAAGCAATACACGTGGGGTTAATTTGATTTCAATTCATCAGCCTCAGCCGATCAGTGGCATCATTTGGAGAATGTTCTTTTATTACAAGTGGACTTTTATCACGTTGAGCAGTCTCTTGGAAGACAATCACACCAGCGAGTGATGATGTCACAATAAAAAAATCTGAGCTCAAGGCTGCTCTTCACTTTGGGACAGTAAATACAATGGCTAATAAGTGCAAGCCTCAAATTCTGGGTTATCTCGTCCGTGTCTACGCTCTCTCTCCCCTGCATCATAAAGACAAGCATGTTAAAAGAGACCTCATCCTGTTACAGGAGCTGTTTTGCTTTACCGGCTCAGGCCCAGTCCATAACAAATAAGTGACTGCTGGACTCCAGGAAATCTAATAGAAAACTATTAGTGGGCCACCTCCGCAGATGGACCGACCCCCAAAGACCTTATCAGCCCAACATGGTCCAGGCATCTCCCATGTGAGAGGGAGGGACAGAGGAAATATGAAAATCAATTTATGGGAGTGGGCTAATTAGTAAAAAGGGTATTGTGAGCTATTATTAGGAATGCTTCAAACAATGAAACATTTCTTAATAAAAGCTTTTGCATTTAGCTTAAGCATGGACAACATTGGCTGAATGTGTGGAAAAAAAACTAGCCATAAGTGATATACAAAAATAAAATACAAAAATTATAAAAATTATTGTTACAACTTTTTAATAAGTCAAAGTCTAAATTTGTGCATTACTTTGGACGAATGTTTCTTGAAATATCAAATACACGGTATATAATACTAAGTGTAACCATTATGTTGGATTTAATATTCTTAACATTACTTGACTGGAAACTGACTGAAGTCAAATATATTCTGGAGGAGTAACCAACAGAAGTGCCAAGATTCACATCCAACGGTTGAGGCATTAATTATTATTTAACTTTCTAATTAATATAAACTAAAGTGATGTTTACTTCATTGCAGCCAGTTAAAGTCGTCAATCAGCTTGTCGTCCTCGGGGAGCTGATGAGTACAGCCCAAACCTCTGTGGTTTTGTCACTGTGCACGTTGCTCCTAGTCTGTCATTTTCTAGCAGTCTGTCGCATTAGTGCTATGTGGCCCATAGCCACATTTAATTTTATTGCCCGCTTAATTGTTTCCCTGCAAAGCTAAAAGGACTAATGGCAAATAGTATTTTTATTTTTCAGTGTTGCATTTCCATCCTGTCCACCACAACAGAAGCCTTGATATCCTCCATTCAGAAGGTCTAGAAAAGGTTAAACGGTGCTTTGCTTTTGCCTGCTGGAAAAAAACTAAAAACAGCTGTGCACCTCTGCACGCTGGCCCCCGGTCATTAAACCTGTAATTAGAATAAAGTGCACTTGAAAACACCCTCAGAGCTCTGCATCTGAAAAGATGGCTGCTCCTGCTCTCTATGTTTTTTTTTATGTTTGCGGGACTGGGTCCTATTGCTCATAAAATGGGCTGTTTTTCCGAAGACTACACACATGTAGTGATAAATCACCTCGGATAACGTAACACGCGTGAGAGAAACAGTTCAGTCGCTGTGTTAGCTGCTCCATGTGTGTCAGTTGGACGTCAGAAGCACAGTCCTTACCTGGATCTTAATGGGCCATGAGAAGTTACTGACGTAGACATAAAAGGTGATATTGGGGTTGCTTCGGAAGTTGAACTTCTCACAGGAGAAACTGTCTCTGTATTCCTTGATGTTGGTTTTGGAAACGATGGGCACCTCCTCCCCAGAGATGGTTCCGGCTGTTGGGGCAAAGAGTTCACATGTTCAGCGCGCAGTGGTTGGTTGCTCACTGAGCTCACCTACTCGCACATGCTGAGACGAAGCTGTAGCCGCTGCAACATATTATTATGAATCCAATAATGGCTTAATCAAGCCATTTGAGACAACAGGAGAGCTCCCACGACCAACTATTATTTAGTCTGAAGTGCCTAGTTGGCCTAAAAACGGTGGAGCTTTATTGTGTAATTATACATGCCGTCCATATTTTACTGTTAAATGGACAAGGGTGCCGGAGAAATGCACAGCTTGAGAGAGGGACTGAAATGCTGCTGTCCATAGGTCATGCCTAGAGCCATGCTCGCACGTATTCATTATTTTAATCCATATCACCGCTATCGGCTGATGCATTTAGTATATTTGACACTTGTGGAAAACAAATCTCCTCGCTTGTTTCCATTTATCTTCAGTATCCATTCATTGGCAAAGTGTTTTTTTGTGAATTTTATAACAGCCCAAAACTGGTATGGTTTAAAGAGAGATGGATGTTTTCAGCCAGTAAAATTATCAAGGATATCCAATTCACAATAATCACTTCAAATTAAAAATTGTTTCATTTGCTTAATTTTTTCCATCTCTCTTAATGTTTCAAGTCATTTCTTATTCTTCCTGGTGTCAGTGAGTCCTCAACATTGGCATTCCAACCCACAACTCTGAGACAAAAGAACTGAAAATGACAGCTTGAGTGTGGCTATGTGAGCATGTTTATCTTAATTGAAATCACCCTCCCTACCCCCACCACCACCACCCAAAGGCGCCTCACGCTCTTGTCAATTGTGAAGAGGCTGCCGTTGCTTCTGAGACACAATATCTCTGCGGGTAAAGGGGACCCGACTTCAAATATCAATGACGGTGCTCCGCAAAGGTTAAGGTGGCGGGCGAGGCGCAGAAGAGGTTAAAGTGTTTTAGTGGTGGGAAAATGTCAGTGTAGTGGGGATGGAGAAAGTGGCAGATGACTTGAGAGGAAGGGAGGACACGTGATAAACAGTGACACTGGACCACTGCAGTGTCCTTGAGTGTCTTTCCTCAGGGGACCTATAATATCTAGTCAACAGTGACTCAGTACTCACTACCAAGGGAGGGTGCATTATTGGTCTCTTTGTATGTGTTACACCTACCGACTTAATGATTTCTTAAATTTTTTAAAAAGGGAAAAGATGAAGCTAATTTTCAACAGAACAAACCCATCTTTAAAAGTCTGGATGGCATATTTCAGTGAATGGTTTGTTGAAATAATTGTAGAAGAAGGTGATTCAATTTGCCATTTTAGCACAGAGATAGCAATAAATATAGATCGATCTATAGGTCTGTGTCGGACTGGTCTGTACAAATCAACCTGTGTGGATGATAATTACTTACGTATCATGTCATTATATGTGGGAGTGGCAAATTGTGTAGAGTGGTGGGTCTTAAGAGCTTTAGATTTTCAATATCTGCTTAGTGACCTTCCAATGCTAAAAAACATAGTATGGGCATTTTGGTGTTTGACTTCATTTTAACCATTTTTTAAAGGAAATGTAATTTATTCCTTGATCTATTTAGTTTTGAAGTGGCTGTTGCATTGTTTTCTACTGTTTTCTACATTTTTATTAGCTGTGGCTGCACATTAACAGATATTTAAAGGAAGTAATTGTTGTTCATTCCTTCCTTTTTTTAAATTTGTGTTCTTTTTCAGTTATGACTGTCAAACGAGATAATAAAATAAGTTCTTTGACATTCATTCTCTGTATGCATCTGTTTCTTTTAACCTGAACATTTTCTGTGTTTTTAATGCACTGGTATCAGATCGGTACTCAGTATCGGCCAACACATTAAAAGTATTGGAATTGCTATCGGGAAGAGAAAAATGGCATCGGAACTTTTCCAAGTTCAAGAGTTATGAAAATCCATCAACTTAGTTCATAACCAAATCTGTTCTTTCTGAGACTGGAATCAATATGTAAATAAGGTCAGCAGAACGGCTGTGCAAGGTGCCCTCAAGGTGTCTGCTGTCTAACAAGGACAAAAAATTGCACTCCTACAATAGATTCTTTAAAACTGTAAAATTGTGTAAAAGTACCTGTTGATCCCACCGACCAGGTGATGTTGAGGTTGAAGTTGTTGGAGGCATTAATGGACATGTCCAAGTTCTTGTTTGCCTTTACACAAGGAGCATAAAAACACCACAACAGTAATGTAGTTTTGACTTAAAAAAACAAAACAATTCATGTTGTATTGCTGCTTCTGTTACCAGACTGAGAAAGTTGATTTATGAAATTGTTACCTGCTCAGGTGAGGCCATGAAGTTGATGGCAGTGTAGTGATTGTCATCTTCTTGGATGAGACTGAAAGTGAACTGGTAGTCGATGAGGAGATTGTCTATTTAGGGAATCAGATGGGAAAAGAAAGGTTTCATATCCTTTTCCTACCACTCGACAATACATCTTACATAACAAGGAGCAGCAACTTTCTGAGTATATGAGTTACCAGCTGTGGCTTACACTGGTGGAGTCTACTGTGAAGGCATATGAAATACAGATATGCGTGCTGCAAATAAACTTCAAAGCAATAGTCTGGTGGAGACAAGTGAAATGAAAATGTCTGTAATCAAATCCAATGACTGCAATCAGGGTTTTTAGCAATTTTCTCATTAGGCAGACAACAAATAAGAATACCTGACCCAGACAATAAGCCCCCCCAAAATCCCCTGCAGCGATAAATTAAGTATTTCATTATTAATTAATAGCAGATTGTCCAAATCATTACTTTCCCAAATGGAAATCCAAATTCAGTGAATTATCTATAAATAAATATATTTTGATAATTCATTTAGATTTTGGGGTTGTTTCTTCAACCCAGTCTGTTTTAGTCGCCCAAAATCCCCAGTTACAACGAGAGGGCAAATAATTCACAGTGCAGAAGCTCGATAATGTCACAATGAGCGCCGCATGTTAATCTGCGGTCGGTGGCCTTTTCGGAGAGTGTGAGCAGTGTCGTGTTTATGATATTGTGCGACGGAGCTCAAGACAAAGTCCCAGTGGTGCGCAGAGGTTAAAACAAGCTCGGGGCTTGTATTTTCCTGTCTCTCTCATCACGCCTGGTGTCAGGCTGTGGCATTTGAAAAAGGGACAAAACATTGGCAGAGGCTCTGTTGTCAGTAGCAGAGTGTTGAAAGGCAGATAACAAATCACTAAGTACCGCAGCACCGTGAAGGACGCCACATCATGCAAATAAACACACACACAGCACAAACACCAGTGTGGATAGTATACACAGGAACACAGGCGCCGACGTGTCACCCCGGGTCCTTTTTCATAATGTAGCTTTTAGAAAAATCGGCCACCTTGACAGATTTAAATTAAACAGATCAAACTACCATTTAGTCAACTTTCTAAATGAATGAATGAGTAGGTGGGTGATTTGAGAGATTGAGAAGACAAGTGGAGGAGTTTTTACTCCTCCTTCTCCTTGATTACTTCAATCACTCACTCCTTCTGATGCACTTGACATTTTCGCGACAAGTCATGCTGTCACCGAACAAGCGCCCCTGGTGCAAAAGTGCTAAAATGCTCCATCTGCCCTGAGCGGAAGAGTGGAAGTGGTGGAGCAGAGAGCGAGAGAGAGAGAGAGATGGAGAAAAGAGAAGCAGAGAGAGAATGGCCAAGAATCATCAAGGTGCGTGTGTGTGCGTGCGGTCGGCGTGCGTGCGCCATCTTTCCAGCAAGTAGCTGTCCAGCAGAGAATTACTCACAGTAACAGGTTCCTCTGAGTGGATTGCCAAGGTAACGGTTTTCTGAGTCACATCTGCAGTGAAGAAAACAGAGAGGCGAGAACAAGATGAAGACGAGTGCTAACAGATTGAGAGCAAGAATGAATCTTATCGGGAGCGGTGGATGCCAAGTGCCAGCGCATTAGCTCCCGCTGTTGGCTCCTCATCAAGGCTCTTACTTCTGACAAAGATGAAATTATCTGATAGTTAGTAAGTTAATTGGACATTTATTTTAAAAAGTTTTGGTTATAAAACAACACAGTGATGTGCGAAAAAACTTTTTCGTACCATCTGATCACAGAGCACAGGCAACTAAAGTTAATGTACTAAATTTAATCCCTTCAAAAACTTTGGGGCAAACAGCACAATTTATGTATTCTTGACTATCTAATTCTATCTAATTTGAATTTAGGATCCAGAATTATAACAACAACAAGAAAAATATAAAACAAAATTGCCCTGAGCAATCAACACATTTGTCTCCGTTGCGAGTGTGAAATGTCTGTTAAAGCAGGGACAGTGAATCTGTGACTGCAGCTAATGTGGGTCCTGACCCGGGCCACACATGCTGTGAAAACTGGACTATTACATGGTTCCATTTGACTCGCCCCATTGTTGTTAGTTGTCAGTCACTCGAGTTTTAAAGCCTTGAACAAATACGACTTTCCACACAAAAAGCAAATACAAAAACAAACAAATTTTTGATTATGAAAAAGAAGAGGCCCTAATTCACAGATTTTTGATCCATGTAAATTTTGTTTTGGATTTTCTCTTCTCCTTGAAACTATACTATACATCTTTACAGATGAAACGCATAACTTTCCAAAGGATTCCACTCCATATCTCAATATTCTCTCTCGGTGCATTTTGACAGTCTATGACCTACGCTGAACTAGTTCCTCTTCACTCTGATGTACTTCGCCTGATAAACGGGGGGGGGGGGGGGGGGGGGGGGGGATCACACTGATTTTGTTTCAGAGTTTCCAATTAGACTTGTGAGGAGCAGTATGTCAGAGGCGGTGTTGAGGAGTCAGAGAGGGGACAGAGGAGCAAACAGACAGAGATATGAATGCCAGTGAGGAGGAGGTGGCTGTTGCCAATGTTACAGTGAGAGAGGGGGGGGGGGTGATTCTGCTGCTTAATTTGGATTCATGAGACAGACCACTGACGGTACTAGGCAAATTAAAATGTCAGTCAGACGAGGGTGGAGGGTATGAACATATCTGATAAGTAGTCAAACTGTAACTTAGGCTTATAGTTTTGATATTATAGCAAATGTTTACAACTACTGAATATAAGTGCGACATGTGACAACTGTTTTATCGCTCGTATAATGTTTTGCCAGAGCTGTTCCCTCCTCCCAGATGACTCAAGCGCACATTTGCAGTAAATGCATGCCCAAATAATATCAACTAATCTGATCATGTACAATTTTGGTGTATCTAACAGGCGAATCCTGAAGGACGAGCTTTAGCGCTCTGACTGATCTAATGGGTGGCAGGACACCGAGCTGGGGACGAGCCAGATCGCTGTTAAGGTTAAACAGGAAAAGGACTTAGCTCTTTTACCACCGTGCGAAGGACGGAGGAGCGATCCCACCACGGGCTTTTTGAAACTTACTGAACATCACTCGTCGGGTGTTTGAGCTACGTGGCATTTACAGAAGACAAACACGCACACGCACACACACACACCATCACGAAGTGTATAATGCAACTCCTCTGCCCTGTATCTTAATATAATCTACACCTACATGCATGCGTGCACACATCCGAACTCCAGGCAATACCCCTGCACTGTATCTTAATTTGATCTACACTCAACTTGAACCTTTGTCTGTGCTAGTGCACGCTCTGTGATTTAACAGGCAGAATACATACACACAAACACACACACACACACGAGAGGGAAGAATTTGCTTTGAACCTTTGCAATGTCCTTCACACATACGAAGGCTTGAGCGAGCGCACATGTTTACGCTCTCCCCGAACTAACCGGTTACCTCCAGCACGAGGAGAATCCTGAATAATGTACGTTTCCAAATGAGCAACATAATAAGAATTTCCCCCCCCCCCCTCGCCGCTCATTTGACTCTTCACTGTAACACTGCTTGGACCTCATCAATTGTTCTTCAAAAACAATTCTATTCTGCATCGGTGCACCCTTCACTTCATTACTGCGGTCATTATTCCGGGGGTCCTAATGGCATCGGTGGATGGGGTGCATGCGCGTGTGAAAGCCACGTGTGTACATGTGCGCGTAGTGCTGAAGACACAGAGTACCCTTGTGCAGAGGTCTTTTGTTTGAGGGTTATTGCAGGGGAGGGTGCGAGTGAGTAGCGGACAGGGGTTGGGGGAGACACTGATTACATGTAATGAGATACCAGAAATTAAATTAGAAAAAGGGGAATGGCAAAACACACCTCCCCAACTGTGAGTCGGGAGACGCACACAGTAATTACATTACACTTGGAAAAAAAGTGATTACTTGATTACTCTAACGTGTTTGAATGTGAAAACGTGTCTTGATTTCGAGATTAAAGGCTGCACTATAATAATGGTTGTTGATAATGACAACACTGATCTAATTAGAGTCTCCAAATGGGATGGAATGAACAACATATTCTGGTGGTTTATGTTGCTTGCTAAATTTGAAGCTGATAATCAGTAATGGGTTGCAGGAAGTATCTCAGAGCTGTATGGTCACAACCTCCATCTAAATGCCTGGCGGTGATTGGCCTGCTGGTGTCTGGCCTTCTCCGATACCCCGCTCCCGATTTTGTAGGGTGGAAAATGAGTCATTTGAATCAACGGTTAGCCACCTGCTATCTGGGTGCTCGCTGCGCACTGCACTGCTCTGCCTTCCATCTGGCAGCAGAAATTAATGTGACGTTTTGTCGTCTGAGTCAAGTGTAATTTATTTATTGTCAAAGTCAACAGAAAGCGCAGAGGGTGTTGAAGAGGTCTCACTCTGGGCACTTCCCCCGCTCTCGTCTGGTTGAGTCACGTTCATGTGTTCTCTAACTCAATGACTTTCATGAATTATTATTCAAGGTGCTGTGACGTCAGTTCCCAGGTTATCAAGTTTTTATTCTATTGGCTCAATGGAATAAACAAAACACACAACCGGGATTTATTCTTTCTCTGATCGTGATCCTTAAACCAGGGCTGGATAACAACAGGTTATATCAACTGTCGTCAGTTAATTATGGAAAAATCAGTCACAGTTTGTCATTTTGCATTTCATTCTTAATGAGCTAACGTACACACGTGGTTTTTATAAAGAGCAGGATGATGCCTCTGACGTGACCAAGTGTAAACTGTTTGTATGTTGTGTCTGTAGGTTGTTGTTTTTTTCCATGTGAGACATGAACATGTGCAGGCTGTGAACATAAAATTCCCCCCTGGAATAATAGAGACCATCTGTCTTTTCTGTCAATTTAAACAGTGTGAGCAAAAAACCCTGTTATTTTTCACATTCACACCAGTTACTTTATTGCATTACCTCGTCTAGAAAGGAGCCATGAGACCTGGTAAAAAAAAAAAATTGTCACTAAATCTGCATTAGATAAAGAATTGGATTTAAACCCCCAGCCTTTACTAACTAAATAAGACAAATTTTCAAATAGATTTTTTTTTTAAATGCAGATTATTAATCATCATAACATATTTTGCTTAGAAATGTATACTTGTATTTTAGATGAATGAATCTCCTCCGACTTTTGAGATGTTTTTGGAGCAAATATCCAAACTATTGTAATAAATAATCGTGGCAATAAGAGTTACGATTTTGAGGACATGGCGATTTTGGGAGACAAAGAGAGAAGCAAAACCACGTCCCGGTGTGTGGGTGAGCTCATGTTTTCCAGTGACCCCTCCATACCTCTTGCTGCATTAGGACTATTAACAACATCAGCGTCCATTCTGTTTGCACACACAGACAGTTAAATGGAGTTGGTCCTCCCACGCTGAGGGAATCCGCAGCATCAGAGGAAATCCTCTTGAAAGTGGACTTTCAGGACAGTAATGTCAACTTGCCCACACGTTCATTTCAACATCCAATAGAAGGAACAAAGTGGCGGCGGCTGGTCAGAAAACCAATGCTAATACCCACATCACGAAAATCATAAATAACTTAACTGGTCATTTTAATTGTTTGATTTGCAAATGTGCTTTGGCTGTTGTGTTTTATGTATGAACTGTGAGCTCACGTCTTAGGAATCCCATTACATAATTAAAATAAAAGGGTTACTGAAAGTCAAGACTATGCCATGTTTCAAAATCAGATCATATACTGACTTTTTGACACGACCATGATGCCACCCCAATACCAAAGAAATAAATTGCTCTAATATGACAAATGCAATCAAAAAGAAAAACGGATCCACTGTGAGGGGGAAAAAAAACCTTAGTCCAATATTTCTACAACATCAAGGATTGTTATTAAACCTCACTGTTCATAAAAAAAGAAAAAAAGAAATGCTGTATTGAAATTTGTTCCACTGTCATGTCATCATTATTTTACTTTAATTGTATTACCTGTATTTACCCACTTTAACATTCCAAGGGCGAGTACAGGAAGCTGTTTTGTCCATAAAGCGGCTACTAGAATCACAGAACCAATACGCGGCTGTTTTTTATTTTCAATCCTCCTACTATTGCTATAGATGCACAAGGGTTTCCTTGCGTCAACACTACAACACGATTGGCTGAATATGTTTTGTGTGTGTGTGTGTGTGTGTGTGTGTGTGTGTGTGTGTGTGTGTGTGTGTGTGTGTGTGTGTGTGTGTGTGTGTGTGTGTGTGTGTGTGTGTGTGTGTGTGTGTGTGTTACTCACAGCTGGCACTGGTCCCCTTTGATCCCCTTGGTGGTGCAGAAGCACTTGCCCGTTAACACCTGGCACACACTTGCATGACCATTACACTTGCAGGCTGGGACAGAGGAACACAGATGGAAGAGAAGATGGGGGATAGAAATGGAGCATGTCAAAGAGAGAATACAAGAACAAGTTAGGATTGCGTGTGCTTGTGTACACGCACGCTATCGGTTACACATTTCCAACCTCATCTTGAGTTCAGGATGTCCTGAGGGCACAAAAAAACCCAAACGGTTCCTCCGTACGACCTTTGCTATAACAGTTTATTTTCTCACTTTTAATCACGAGGCTAGCAGCTTCCCACTGCTTGCCGTGTTTGTGCTAAGCTAGGCGACCAACATCTCCTCTGCTGCACCGAGCACACGGAGATGAAATTGATATTGATCTGGGTGAGGTGGTAAACAAGTGCATTCCCCGTAGACTGAACTACGGAAATGTGAGACGTGGTGGAGAAAAATATGTGTGGCATCAATTCCAGTTTGGACAAAAAAAAAGGTGACCCATTGCTTTCAGTTTCCTGAGATGATCCATATGAATATTTCAAGTGACAGGAACGGCTTTCACCTGGGTGTCTTTGCACTTTCTCATAGCTGGTGATACAGGGATTCAAGTTTTAGCACATTTAAGTCATAACCAAATAGGAGCAAACAAACACATTATACAATGAATCCCTTGTCTTTTAAATGAAAGTATGGATGTATTTTAATGTGTAGAAGTACAACATAATGATTCGTCGTTCGTTTAATCCCCAGGCTACGAAAGAATGAGAGGAATATTCCCTTTACAGTACATCACCTGTGTAGTTTCACTTTACAGGTTATGGCTATAGTCTATACATGATGGTACATGAGAGGGTAAAGCTCCCTGTGTGTGTGTGTGTGTGTGTGTGTGTGTGTGTGTGTGTGTCATGTCTGACAAACAATAGCCTACATGTAATTTCTCAGGAATGCTATTGATGTCAGGGACGAGTGTGGGTAAATCTCCTCTTGACAGTGAAGCTGTCTTCTGATTTCATAGAAAGACAAGTATCAAAATAACATAGTAATTTTAAATTTGATTTAATGTCCATGCCTTTAGCTTCATTTACACCCATTATCCACATTCTGAATCAATGAGAATTAAGTGCTTTTGTTTTGAAAACATAAAAGCTGTAATATGTGTGTAGACGCAGAATCTATTTTATCTGTGATTCAAAAACTCAAAATATTTTTATATACAATGAGAAATAAACAGGATAACCCACCCTGAATTTTTTTTTAAAACAATCAAGCAATTATTGTATCTGTTGAAATCAGAATCTGCTGCCTTTAAAATGAAGACCAAGGCCTGTATGTACACGTCTGTACTGTATATCCCTTAATCCAAACATCTAGACGCATGATGTGTGTCTTTTTTCCGCAAAGCTGTGTCTTATGTGTGAAAATCCACAGCAACACAAGAGTTGAGAAATTTGACCTTCAGCTTCACCTGCTGTTCCCACAGTGCACCACATCTCCTCGCTGAGGTCGCAGTGAAACACGGATAATCTTCACATTTCACATATTGTTGACGGGCAGAACCAAAAATTAACCAGCAGAGACTAGAAATCTATTTTGACTATTTTTTCTAAAACAGATGGGAGTAATACTCCCATTAATCAAACAAGACAGACAAAATGTGACTGATTTGATTCTAATCAATACACAACAGTGCCCTCTCTTGGTTTCAATGCTGTAATACTGTAATTCACAACCGACTAATTAGAATTTAGTAAGCGGATAGTTTTCTTCTAATAACTTCAAATTATTATCTTCAAATAATCATTCACACACACAGTAGGTCTAGCAACTAATAAAGGAAAATCGAAAAGATCATTTGAGTTGTATTTGTGTAAACTTGTTGTTGTTGTTGTTATTGTTATTGTTAATTGGAATGAAATGTGTGCAGATAAATTTGGAAAAGGTTCGAGAGTTTTAGGGTTTAAAATACATCAGTTGACAAGCAAACTCATTAACTCGTGTGTGTGCGCGCAGAAGGAGTCATTTCTGTGGCGATGCTGCACTCACCCTGGCATTTGCCGCCGTTGGTCGGGTCGCCATGGTAACCAGGCATGCAGGTCTGGCAGTGAGGGCCGGTGGTGAGGTTCCGGCACTGTTCGCACACGCTGCCGTTCACACACGTGCTGTGGCCGTTACACTGGCATGCTGCGGAGCAAGAACAACATCAGGAGATTTTTCCACTGAATTAGCTTCTGCAGATGCTTTTCAATATATATTTTCAGAAAATAAATAATGATTACATTTCAGATTTTGGCACAAGGAGCAATTCATGGCGACCACAGGTACCGTCATTAATGTGCATTACACTGGGGAGGGCAGACTGCGGACTAACACAAGTACCTAACATGGAATTTTTCAATTTTTTGGAATTATGACAAAAAGCGTGAATTTCTGCCAATATACCTTTTTTTCAAAATCTCCATCTGTCTGTTCCACTAGCCCAACACAACTCACAAACAGGGTTGTTGTTGTTGTTGTTGTTATTGCTTTCAGTAGCTTGTGTGTGCCATATCACATTACTGTATAAGCCTACGTTCGAAGCAGTGTGAGAGAGCTGTTCCTATGGCTGAATGCTCTCCATGCTCCGCGGTGCTTGTATTGATGCTGGTCTTTTTGTAATAAACATTTATATACAATCAAGGCGGTGTCGGCGGACTTCACTTCAATACATCTTCACATCATCGCTACTCAATATACAACATTATTTTTTTTTATGCCCGGCTGATTCAT
Source organism: Scophthalmus maximus (assembly GCF_022379125.1). Taxonomy (NCBI): domain Eukaryota; kingdom Metazoa; phylum Chordata; class Actinopteri; order Pleuronectiformes; family Scophthalmidae; genus Scophthalmus; species Scophthalmus maximus. Next base: position 13,231,319 of record NC_061530.1, read on the forward strand.
AAATAAGCAATTTTCAGCCACAGTTCTTTTTGTAGCACTCAGTCTTCAGGTTGTTGTAATTAATTCCACCTTTGACGTGAGATCTCTCTGGCAGTGAAATTCGCAGGAGAATAACTATAATCCAGTGCTGTGGACATTCAATGTCTTTTGCAACTACAAAAATGTGTGTCGCTGATGTGAAGCTCTGCATTATAAAGCATCACAAGTTTTCTCAAAAAAAATAAACAATGTCACACAGACCACTTGACTTAAACTGAGAATATCACCAAAACCCTTTAAATATGACTTCTTGACTCACGACATTATATGAAATTTTAAAAATATATATATTTTTAAAAGGCCTTATGCCACAACTGAGCCACCAAGCATTTCCTCACATTCTCAAATTACAACCAGCAGGGGGCTATTTATCATCTCACATGACATGGTTGCATAGACTGGGGCTTGGTGAAAGCATTAAATGGCTCACTAGAATAAGGTTGCATAGAGTCAGCAGGGAGGGATTCATTTCATGGGGCGCTGTAACAGGAATCCTTGATAAGAGTGTCTTTTTAAACTCAAGACGCTACAGTCGATAGGTAATAACAACTTCTCATATAGATACACTTATGACACGTGATCTGTAATTTCAGCAAGAGGGACAGGAAGTGGATCCCTTACCAGGGCAGTGAATGAAGGACCACTCGTAGCCCTTGTCTTTGGGGCAGCTGCCTGGCTCCAGGCTCATGTCCGGGGACTGGCCCTGCTTCGCTGTTCTCTTCATGGGCCCCCGGTATGAGCCCTCTATGCACAGGCCTTTCCCGGTGCTGCTGGGATCTCCACACCAGCCACACTCCGGTTGCTCCAAGCACTGGGAACACGTCTGCAGGCCTGAGCAGTTCTGAGCTAAAGAGATGAGAGAAGAGATGTTTTGTTACATTCCGTACCAGCAGGTTCTGTGTTTTAACCATAGACTGAAGTCACCGGGTCCGGACAGTGAAGTCAACTCGGAAGTCCCTGCTGAAACCTGTATTCTCTTGAATGACCCGCAGAGGGCGACTCCACTGGTCTCGAACTGGTCTCCCCCCGCTCCTCAAAATATGATTCATTCTGGTTTCAAAAACCCAAGATTTTATTGGTCAAAATGCCAAACTCGAAGCTTCAAAACTGCAGCTCACAAACCAATGGGTAACATCACAGTGGGTTGAAACTTGCTTTTAACCCATTGCTGCCCCTTGTTGACTCCACGGCAGTTTAACCTCCTTAGAGTGCTATTTTGTTTATTCAAGCCATTTCTTTTCATTCAGCTATTTATTTTCTAGTCACCTTGAAACCAACAGCTGCAGTAGGAAAAAAAAAATCAGCAACTGCAGATGCAAAGTTGCAGCTAACAAAATCCTGGGGGATGTTGCATTCAGGATTATTTTATAGGATTTCGGCCTGCTCGACACGCAACTTCAGTCATTTCTTATCCTCTACAGGAGCTGCGGATTAAGGAGCATTAATGTTCTTTGTACGGAGAGACACAAACTGGTTATCTAGTGAGCTGTCAGGACAACAGATTTGAGAACAGATAAGAGGGATAAGAAACAGGTCTCCAGCATTAGGCAGTTGATGGAAAGGCGGGGGGGGGGGGGGGGGACGACAGAATGAGACAGAAAATGTGTCAGCAAACCAGAGCCAGTGAGAGCCAAGTTCAATGAAATGCTTAAATGTGATATGTGAAGTGGCACCTTGCTCTAAACTCAGAAAGCCAAGGGGGGCGAGGGAGCGATGCGGTTCCGTCAGTCGGGGGATGAACTTGAAGGCCACCAAATTGCTTGACAAGTTTCAGTGTTGCTTGCCAGACGGACACTTTAGGGGAGAAAATGTCACCACTATTTTAAGGACCCAAACGTTGAGTGCTTTTACCTCAGTTTATGTCAGACAAATCTCCAGCTATTCCGCTAATGGATGCGAAACCATGACAACGCCAGAGCAATCAGCGCAAAGTAAGGCCAATCTAAGTTTGTTTTGACGACAGGGCGTAAGTGGCGCACTTCTCGGGAACATACCATTCTGATAAAATAAGTAGTTGGATGAGGACTTGTCTTGCCACAATACAAAAGCATGTTGAGATACGACAAATGTATCAAACAAACACAGCCAGCATCTTTTGCTTTGTGTTGACAGAAAAAACTGTTGAGTGTGAACATGAACCACTAAATCCGATGGTTTGACATTAATTGGGTGGTGATCATGACTGGGTCTGTACAGCCGAGTAGAAAAATCTGTATTCCTGGGCCAGGTTCTCTCCACAGCACTGACAAGTCTGAGTATATTTATGGAAACTTTCAAGGCCGTTCTATCATGTAAATGAGTTTAAATTCAGATCTGTCTGCAGCTGCAAAAAATATAAAAGTGTGACTCTTGAGGTCAAACTCGACTGTCAGATTTTATAGGATCAGTTTAGTGAATATACCGTTGCATCTCCTTGTTACGTTTACTTTTCTGTGATGCGCCTGCAGGATGCTTTGCCGCTTGCAAAGTTGTTTTTGCTGGAGTGCACCAAGACTATGACAACAGATTACTGTCCTAAATGACAACGTCACCACGTTGATATGTGGTTTTGCATATATGAGAGCAACGAGAGCGAAAGCATTTTTTTTATCCCCCGTCTCTTGACATGTATTTTAATGCAGTCAACAGATGACAAATGTATCAACATGTGGACTTGCAGACCCACATGCAAAGAATTTAAGGTATTCAAATGCAGCTTTAATGCCTCTACTCTTGTCTAACTGCTTGAGTTAGACAAGAGTTGAATTCTACCGTCTTGAACTGGACAATTGAAAAATAGAATTGAATAGATAGAATAGAATAAATCCCATCTTTATTGTCCACCCGGGTGGGACTCTGTCTTTCGCTGACCAGAAAAAAAAGTAAAAACAACAGAAGAAGAGAACAGACAAGCAGTTACTAATAACAAACGCATAGACAAGGTCACATTGCACAATTGAAAACAGTTTGTGTCAATGTGTTCGCCTTTAATCTCATCAGTCACGTTGCAGAGATGGGAATATTGATGGCATGTGGGACGGAAGACTTCTTAAATACATTTGGAGTTGCCAGAGGAACTCTAGAGCGCCTCCCGGAGTTCAAAGGCTGGAACTGACTGATGGGAGAACAGGCGCTCCTCGGCCCAGGACATCTCCTCAATTTTGAAATAATTCAGTAATTACCAGGAAAGTCTCAGCAGCTTAGCTGCATCAACCTGGAACAGTGGAGTCGCTGTAGGGAGCACACAGGCCAGTTCTCATATAAAAAGATAAAATCAAGCACCAAGGAAAATCGCTCTGATGAAGAGGAAAAGTCAACTTGATCTTGCATGTTTGAAATTCTAGTCTGAACTAAATGCAGCTTCGGGAGATTCCCCCTTTGACCCTTGCTGGTGAAATAACGTGGACATTGTGTGTTTGTTGACCACGTGTCTGGTTTGCTGAAGAGGCGATACATTTTTAGATGAAATAAACAGTCATTTCACACAAGAAATCCACAAACTACAGTCTATGAGGATTTCACAACTAACTTCTTGTGCAACCTCAGATCTCAAATACAACACGGTCTTCTGTTTCAAAGTGCCCCTGCTGACAGCGATACTATGGGGGGGTTTATCCTACGTCTGCGGTTTTAAGTGCATTTATGCAGTATACTCAGCCTAAAGCACATATGTTCATGAGGAGCGGTGGCCTGAGTGGGTGATTGAAACTTTGTTCTGTCTGACTTTGCCCCTTCACATTCAATCTCAAACAGGAGGAGGAGGAAAAAAACAGCGAAGAATTTAACAGCACAACCTTCTTTTGTCCTTCATGCCAGAAGGGACAAATTCCTCAAGACAAATATCCACACTGAACTGAAACGCCGCCGCGTTACCCAGCACCAGCAGACAAAAAGAATTTGAGACTGCACCCTTGGGCTCCCTAAATTTGTTACTCACTAAACTGATCGGAGATGTTTTTACGATCTGACACAACTGCCGGTATAATTCATACATCACGCAGCAACAACAGCAACGACCTGAACAACTAAACTGACCTTCAGATAAAAGGAGCTCTCTGATCAACTTACCAATGTGTAGTGGAAATATTGTTCCACCTCTGTGCATGTGCCCATGTTCACTTTTTGGAGAGTAACAATGGAAGTTGTGCTTTGTTGCAGGATGTTGATCTTTATCCTCCAACGATGGCCAACACCATTGTTATTGCTGCTTATTTTCATTGTTTGTCCTTATGCGTTTCTTTGTGTAAGGAGCAAAGTACCTTGTAATCTGCGTTATGAAGAATAAATTGGTCAAATAAATGTATTTATTTCAATTTGTTTTCCTAAAAAAACATTTTTTGCAGTTTTGTGCAGTGTTTTTTTTTTTCTTCTTGTTTACAGATAATTTGCTCTCTAAAACCCTTTAAAAGAAAATGAAGTCAACTTGGAACCCCTCAAATGTTTTACTTTTCTTTGAGCTGTGAGAATGGTTTAAAAAATTAAATCTGGCCTTGGGCTATCACTTCGCAATTTCAAAAGACTCTTATTTCCACTTGCAAAGCTGGCTAAATTATAAATGTTCAAAGAGATACAGGTTAGACTATACAGATATGGACTGCTTTAACTAAACAGTGCACCGTCCTCCACTTCACTGAGGCAGCCAGAGGCAGCTAGTCACCTTGAGTACGGGGACATCTGGAGTCACAACGGTGCCATGAACTGCGGCAGGTCACAGTTTACAAGACTGACGTGACTCTAACGTGACAGCTAATGATAGCTAGCTAGCAGCCATCATCTACAACACTTTCTGACCATGTAACTCGATTTTAACAATATAGGCATGTTATACATGGTGTAGAAAACACAAATTCAAATTAATTAGATTAATCGTAAAGCCCCAATTTCAAGCAAAAAATGGTTTGCAATGTCTCAGACAATTAAATTTGTTGGGGTAAAACTTTTTGGGGTAAAACTCACACATAAGAGTTATGTCATAGTTGTACATAGCTTGACCACTAGGAAGTGTTCTTACCATCGTGTTTAGAACCACCCCCTGCTCTTCCAAATATGGTAATATCTGTTTTTTTGTTGTTTTTTTTCTAAAAACAAGATGGCACTGGCCAAAATGCAGAGTTCACAAACCAATGCGTCAAAACCATCACAGTGGTTGTTGGCAATTGGCTTGCGCGATAGAACATATTAATCAAAACATAAAGCAGATTCTTTTGAAACATTCATATTGACATTACTGTATGTGCAAGGCAGGCAGCAATTATGCTCCCCTCTCAGTCACAGAGTATTTGCAGCCGTCCCTGAAACATTTCCTTGACGCTGGACTGTTTTTAAACTACTTAACTCCAGCTAATAGTACAAAGTCCATCTGCAGCTTGGTCAGCTGGGAAATCTAACGGTTGGGGCGACTATATGCGAGAGTAATTGGCCATTACAAAACAAAAGCAGCTTCCAAAGCCAATCACTGAAACTAATACCATTCTCCCTCCAACACAAACAGCTTCCACCTTAAAGCCGTTTTTTTCTTCCTCCCTTAACCTTCGTTCTCTCAGTGATAAATATTGACTGCTTACAGAAGCCAATCTGGGAGAGCTTAGTGCTGGCCACCTTAATGCCAGACCATAGACTTCAAAGACGCCTCATCTAGATTAAGTCCAGTAAAAGACACTTACCCAAACAATCTCCAGTCTGCCACTCCAGACACTGGCCATAGGGAAAAGAGATGACATAGGCAGTGGAGTCGACACAGCGCTGCGCACTGCCACACCACATGCACTCCATGGCCTGGCTGGTGCAGTTAGCACAATTGGTGTGCAGCGAGCAGGGCTTCTTGCAGGATGGACGGGTACTCTGATTGGGATTCCCTGTACAGCAAAGAAAAGGATGATGAATATCTTTTACTGATGAGATTGTAATTCCTGCATGTTGTTAAAGTCTACCGAAACAAGATAACATATCCATACAGCATGGGCATCTCACCGGCAGCTTTTTCACAAATGAGACCATGGGCTGTGGCAGTGCATGGATTGGCTCTCAGGCCGGACACCTGGGGCTCCTCCAGGTAGGCACAGAAACCCGAGTCGCTGGGCTCGCCGGGCAGCCAGCGCAGGCTGCCGTTGGTGAAGGGGGACATGTCCTCCCAACCCCAGTACGACACGTTGATTTTCCTCAGGCCAACCCAGGGAGACAGCCGCTGTGGAGACACGGCAAGAGGCTAAACACACAAGAGGTCCAACAAGAAACTGCAGGGTATTCAAATGCAAGATAAGATTTCTGCTTCATCGTGTGATTTTAGAAATGAAAGGTTACTGCATTTACACCAGAGAACCAAGAATGTCGACTGAAAATAAAGGGAGGGCTGCAATCAGAGACAGAGCAGTACGTAACCACGCTCTCCTCTCTCCTGTCAACTAAACGAGAGCTTCTTGTCATTGTGTTTCGTTAATTTGTTTATTTGCTTGTTGTTGGGTTTTTTTTTTTACCTTGTCTTGTTCCTGGAGCTTCTTGAGCTCCTCAAGTACAAATTCCAATTGTTTGGAGTTGGTGAGTGAGGCGATGTTTCCATTGAGGTTCTTGCAGTAGTGTTGGGCATTGTCGTAACTCTCACGGCTGGAGTTTATCCTCAGGCAGGCTTCCCCCACCTGGCTCCAACCCTCACTGCACTGTTGGGCTGGAGGAAAGAAGCAGTATGACGTCAAGATGATAATCGAGTGCTAGGAAGTGACAAAATCAACAGAACGCCCACTCCTACTCCAGAAACTGCTAATATTAGTAAGACAGAAGACAGCACCGTGTGCGTGTCTTCCTTACCAGGCAAAGCGTGGCACTCTGGCTGGTTCTGGTCCCACTGACAGTTGAGATTCAGCGAGCAGCTCTTGCAGTTGGCGAGCTTGCTGCACACCTGCTCATTGCGCACTGGACACTCGGTGAAGTTCTTCACGTTCTACAACAAGAGCGGAGAGAATCAAAGAGACGGGAGGAACGATTAAAAGGAGCCTTGAATTTAACGATGGGTCAGGGTGTGTACTCCTTCCTTCAGTCAGTGTAGTTAGTCTTTTTCCTATGGTGCATTCATTTCTTTACAATGAGCAACATGCTGTGAGGACAGCATGAAGCACTAGTATTAGTATTTAAACAGTTAATAAATTATCATTACAAAATCTTCAGCTCACAAAATCCTGAGGATGTGTCAATGTTTGTTGGCAGGTGTCTCGGTCTGAGCTAGTGTCGTGAGGAGCTAAACACAAGTCCAGAAGCGCTCTGACGCCCCCTGTTGGACCACTCACAGATGTACAGTTGCTGGAGGCAGAGATGCACTTCTTGTCATCGCACCACTGGCACCCGTTGGTGTTGGCTGTGCAGCTGGCACAGTCTGAGAACCGGTAGCACCGCTCGTCCACTGTGACTAAAAAGAGTCAGAGAGACAGACAACAATGATTTTACATGGTCCAAATAGGTTTTTAATTTCTTCCTAACTTCTTTAGGTCTAGAAAACTGTGAAAGAAAACCTTCTTTGTAACTTAGGTTAAAAGTAGCAAGGTGACAGCTTAAACCCAAAAGAAGTTTGTGTAACAAAGATTTGACCCTCATAATTAGTGCATGACTCAAATGAGCTAAAAACAACACTAACACATTTCTCTGTAATTTCTCATTCGGAGGTAGGGGTAAGGAAGACAAGACAGACTGGGAAATTGTAATTGTCCATTTAAAGTCGACCACCACTGATTCTTTGGCAGATCTGGGAAGTAAAAAAATTGACCAGAAATTAGGTAAAAGGTCTGGGTTTCTTTCTCACCAGCTTTAGGGGGGCAGAATGGGGAAGGAGTGAGGCTGCCATTTGCCATGCTGGGCTCCCAGGGGAGACAGCGGCCTCTGCTCCAGATGCAGCGGACCCCTGGCCCGGCCCTCACACAGCCTTCCTCTGCCAAGAAGGCCTGGCAGCTGGGGGGTCGGTAGACCAGCACATCGTTGAGCAGCACACCGGAGAAGCCCCCGAACACATACATGGACCTAGTTGAAGAACACCCACGAGAACAAAAGGTAAACGATACGAATTCGACACAAAGATATAAGATCTGTTGTGGGGTCCTCTGTAGTGGTTAGCTTCATAAAGTACATCAGAAGGGAAGCACATGCAATACAGTAATACAAAATACGAGAATGGTTAAGTGATGTGAGGCCTATGTCTGAAAAGGAGCAACAAAACATTTAATAAATTTCATTATGGCTGAAAATTGATATTTCTGTACCACTTTTATATTGCCTGCACCGTTTAGGATTTTGAAATGTTTGGGTGGTAAAAGTTACAGGAAATTGAACTTGTGTTTTGTTTTGTTTTTAAACATTCCTTTTAAACTTGGGTAAAAAAAAAAAAAAAACAGCTTTAAGGAGGATTTCACAGTTTGAAGCACCTGTCCAGTGTAATTTCAGTCTGACAGGAGTTTCCATTAGAGGGACTCACCCATTGCTGACCATGGCAGAGTGACCGAAGCGGTTGACATCTCTGTGCAGGTCTGGTTTAGGCAGGAGCCTCCACTCATCACAGGCTGAGGCAAACAGTAAAACAGAGAGACCATATGCAACAAGAGTTTTCGCTTTTGTGCTTTTTATGTTTTTTCTTAATTTATGTGACATAAAAAAGTTCTTGTTTTATAATTATAATTACTGGTTCTGCTGAGAGTAAAGTGGATAATAATGAAGCTACAGATGATGATGGTAGATGAAAAAAACTCACATTGTCTTTATTTAATTATAGTTCTTAAAACCTCATTAGATGCCATTTAAAATAAATGAAATTAAAGTACCAAAACACTTTAAGCACACAAATCTGATCTTAAAAATAAAGTAGTTTAATGTCTTAAAAAGTAATTTAAATGGGATGATGAAGTGACGAGAGGGGTTTTAGATGAATACTTTTCAAGTAGGACATTAACGAAACTAGAGAGGCATGGTTTCAAGTATAAGTCCTACCGATGTCGTAGGTAAGGAAGTCAGCAGAGAAACACTTGGCGCCGTTGCTGAGTGAGGTGTCGTTGTGCGTGTTGCCGCCGAAGACGAGCAGGGTGCCACTGAGGAGCACGGCTGAGTGCAGGTATCGTGGAAAGCCGCTCTCTTTCAGGATGAACCTGTAAACATAAGCAAAGAGCTTCAAGGACAAGTTAACAAGAAAATCGTGTCATGCAGTGTCTCTCTCACACACAGAGAGAGAGAGAGAGAGAGAGAGAGAGAGAGAGAGAGAGAGAGAGAGAGAGAGAGAGAGAGAGAGAGAGAGAGAGAGAGAGAGAGAGAGAGAGAGAGAGAGAGAGAGAGAGAGAGAGAGAGAGAGAGAGAGAGAGAGAGAGAGAGAGAGAGAGAGAGATACATGATGAACAAAGAGAGCAGAGTACTGCATGTGTTGATTTACCATGTCCTAGTATTGACATCGTAGCGGTAGAGGTCATCGACGAGGCCGTACTTGTTGGCAGGCAGGGCCTTGTAGCCTCCGTGAACATACACACTGCCACTGGCACTGTCGTACGTGCTGCTGTGGCCGTAGCCTCCTTGGGGAATGGCACCTTTGGTCTCAGGTACCAACCACGTGTTGGATCCTGACACAAAATGTATAAACTTTTAATGCAGATGTTATTCAAATAGAACAGAAATTAAAAGAATTATTTTCATAAAATAATCATTTCAGACAGTTAAGAGCTCCATGCCTAAAAACGTTAAGATTGATTGGTAGTAATGGTATTGTTTTGTTGTTCGCACTTGATGATTTCTAGGTTTTGATTTTCAATTTTTTTTTTTAACTAAAAATTTAAACTAAAATTCAACTCATTGTTGTCATGGCTGACTGCAAAAAAAGACTCCAATCCGCTCAGTGTTTTGGGGATAGTTATCACTCATTGCCATTTAGAACAAGCCTACTCAGCCTGCTGCCGCTTTTGAAATTGTGCAAATAACTAGTCACGTTAACCTTATATATACATACGCACACATCATTTGAAATTGAAGTCACATTCTCTGGAGATCTGAAATTACATTTGACAGTCCCCTTTTCCAAAACTGTCCTTTATGGGAGAGAAAGATACAGCGAGCGACAAACGCTGTGACTCACTCGGGTTGTACTCCTGAACGTTGCTGATGTAGCTGTAGATGGGGGAATAGCCGAAGATGGCCAGCATAACGGCCTCGCCGCTCTCCAGCAGGACGCAGTGGGCCGAGTGTCCCTCCACTGCGTAAATCTGGGCCTGGGCCATTGGGCCGACCACGGGGTTTCGCCGCTGCCACGTCCGACTGGGTACGTTAAACACCCACAGCTCGTCTGTCACATTTGCCCAGCCCGCCTCTAGTTTCCCGCCAAACATGTAGATATCGTCCTGAGGAGAGATTAGTATCAGTGTTTCACATTTTTGCACAGGATTTTATGCTGCCTTGCATCTAATTGTCTTTCATTGTTTTTTCTTTCTATTATTTGTGCCTTTACTACTGTCATTTCAATCGTTGTGCTATTGTTGTAATTTTAACCAAAATGTGTACAGCTCTTCTTTTCAATCTGTCTGTTTTTAATGTGCTATACAAATAAACCCGATCTGATGCGATTTGTTTCCTAAAGTGTGCTTCAGCTCTGTGATTGAATCATTTAGGTATTTTGTAGATGACGTGTTAAACAAGCAATTTCCCTTTTAAAAGCAATGCTTGTGGTTTTCCTTTTGTGTCAGTTATCTTTTATTGCCCTTTCACGCCACTTAATTCTGCTTCCTTCCTACTGACATTTGCGGTTTTCTAAAATTCCTTCTGCGCCAAGAGAGTGGGAGGCATGTGTGTGTGTTTACCTGGTAGGCAGCAAGTGAGTGGCCGTATCTTGGCACAGGGCCACTGTTGATGGGCACTGTGGTCCAGATGCCGCTCTCCAGGTTGTAGCTACAGAGCAAAACAACAGATCATTACACTTCACACTTTACTGCATATGAAAATTTGTACAGGACACAAAACACATTTAGCTTGACTCTAAAGTATTTTTAGTTCATGATCAGTTGCTTAAAAATATATACAAAGTGCCATTGTTAGGGTGGAGTTTTTGCAGAGTGATTAACAATAAAACAGGGAACCTAGTCATGTCTTCACATATTGGTGATTTACACCAGTTCCCCTTGTAGACCAGGGTGGATTTTCTCTCTAGAGTAATAGCACTTGGTGATGAGCAAACACTGAGCAGATGGAAAAAGCTTGTCCACGCAACAAGAGAGAAATGTCAGTTAACTCTGAACCGTGACATGAAAAGTGACAGAAGTTAGTTCTGCATTTTTAGCTGTAGAACCACATCGTCTACACTAAATACAACATTACAGCTGCTGTGTGGTTTTGCTTTGTGAATATATAGATTCACAAAGCAAAACCACACAGCAGAAATCAGTTAGTGCTAACATCGAGTTGGGTTTTTCTCAAGGGACTTGCGAAACGGATACTCTGAGAAGTAACCTGAAAACATTTAATTGTAGGGACTAAATTGATTTCTTTTCATTCAAAAACAGACACAGCATAATGCACGGTGAGATTTTCACTTGTTCTCGTTGACATGTGCTGCCGTGTCTTACTTAAGAATCATCTGGAAAGAGCTGTAGTTGAAGGTGTATCCGCCAACCACCCACATGACCTTTTCCTGCACCACCGCCTTATGGGATGCTCTGGCGAGTGACGTGCCAAAGGGCTTGACGCTCGGTAGTACCCAGAAGGATTCTGTCGACGGTACAGTGAGAGAGCAGTCCGGACCTACAGGACAGAAAGAGAGGTTACATGTAAAAAAAAATAAAATAAATGTTACCCTCAAGACTTCAGCTCAACATCTTCAAAGTGAGTATTATTTGATTTCTCTTAGCGGCTTCATCATGCCATCTTATATTCAAAGTTGAATCTCTTTTAGGGATAGAATCTGATGCATATTTTCATACCTCGTCACTGAAACTCGTGAGCATACCACTTAAACCAAAAACCAAAACATGACCACTCCTTGAGCAGGCACAACAGGCAGGGTGAATGAAGGTGCCGCTGAAAAAAAAGCATGTGTCTCTGCTAATGATGCTGTCAAGTTTCATCACGCGAAAGCATTTGGTCCCCTCCAGCTGGAGGCACATAATAATCACGCGGGCTTATGGACACGTTAGCGACCGGTGTTAAGACACAACACAACACAGCTGTTCACAGGTCCACTTACACGTTCTTCATGACGTCTCACTACATAATCACCACAGCGCACATGGGAGGAGCAACAGCGTTTTTTATAGCCCGTGATTGCAGAAGAGTGTAACATGTGACTCAAGTGTTTTGAATGTAGGAAACATTGAGCAACGGTGAATTGTTATCCGAGCGACGCTTCTCTCCAAAAAAATTCTGCTACTCATCAGGCATGAAATGAAATCAGGCAAACGTTAAGTTTGTGTTGGTTATCTGAATGTCTGAAAGTTTGAGGTAAGAAGGGCTGAAAGCTGAAACCAAAATAGATGATTTATGGTGTATTAATTTGATTATTTCAAGTTTGATAATCTGATTCAAAGCTGACTTAAGATGCTATCAAACCACAACCAAATGTTCCTGATGGGTTTCGGAGTCAGATCACATCTGGTCACGCTGTGTGGCGAATGCTGTGATAGCAGTTTTGGAAACTGGAATATCTTGGACATTGATGTGTTTAAATCTCGCTAACGACTAAATGCGGGATGACTATACTGATTATTATTTGCTGGATAGTTAGACAAAGTCAACTCTTACCTTGCCAGCTTTCGTTGCAGACGCACAGCTTCTCACCGGTGAGGTCGCAGTAGCCGTGGTCGGGGCTACCGCAGTTGTTCCTGCAGTAGGGGATGTCACAGGCCTCGCCCTTCCAGTACTTGTCACATTCACAGTACACTCGGCTGGCGACCGAGTTCCCCGGGGTGCACTTCCCATGGCCAGAGCAGTTATTGGGACAAGAATTGATCCTGGACAGAGAGACGTTTTCATTAACCCAACACTGTTCGCGTTATTCAGGGCCAGACAGTGACCTTTACTTGTGGACTGATGGAGATTAATGAGTATCGTCTAGCACTTGGCAAAGGTGAGGGGGATAACAAAAAGACCAGTAATAGATGAGGGGCTATTGAGCCGTTTTTTATTTTTGCTGTAGTTCTTAATTTCTGTAGAAAATCTCGTCTGTGACACGGGTGACAGCCTAAAACACAACTTCGCCACTAAACACATAAACAATGTTTACGTACAGAACAAAGTGCAAATGCAGAGCCCTGGAGACTTACGAGTAAAAGATTTCAAATCCTGTCAGGTTGTAGGCAGCATCACTGAAAAAGTGTAGTAGTGCATAGCCCGAGGTTGTCTCAACCTCGGGAACCGTCTCGTTTCCTCGTATCTCTGGCACGATGAGACCACTACAGATAGAAGCAGAAAATTGGCAGCACATAAATCAGAATGACAAGACACATAACACATTAAATGAAGAGTAAATTAAACAGACAAAAAACAATGTATCGAACCATGCATTTAAAGATAAAAACTAATTATTTAGTGTCAATGTTGTAACATTAAGTCTTTCCTATCAGACAAAGAAAACTCAGATTTGTGTGTTACCAGTACAAATGATGTACTGCACGATGCAACATCAATACTGCATAAAATTCACCCTCACTTTGGATTTACTCTCACCTGAAAACAGCAACCAGAGGAGCGTATACCGAGTCTCCATCGTAGACGTACATGTGGTCCCAACTACACTCTGTGGCAAAGTGGTTGAATCTCAACCGAAGAACCGCATTTGGACTGGAGGAGGAGGAGGGGGGGGGGGGGGGGGGGGGGGGGGGAGAAATCAACAACAACAAAACACGATTTTAGCTTTCATGGATAGATCTTTGCAAGATGATCATCAACAGGTCCGTCAGATTCTTCCTGTCAAAAGGATTCCGACTCCGGCTCATCAGAGAAACTTTCTGAACCTTCGAACAACACCCAGCTTTACTTAACATTGTGTAAGCAACAAAACTATCATTTGGTTGATGGACTTCATTAAATGTGGCTGTAGATGCACAGCTTCCGTAGAACATAATAATTTTAATAAAATAAAATGTACTTACTAGCCCTCAATGAGCCAGGTGCACTTTGTTTTGTACTTGTAGTTGATTGGACCATCAGTGAGGTATCCTGAGGGCTCCGTTAACCTGAAAAATAATAATGATCATAATCATAAAATTCAAGACAGTCAGCACAGAAAGACATTAACTCAGGTGGACAATTAAAAGTCACAGAACTAAATGACAAATACACAAAACAAACAAATCTAAGAGCCGTTAACCTGGCCATTCAGGCTGTGTGTATGTAGGATTAATAATCAATGAAGAAGTTTTATGCCAATTTATTTTTCACTGCTAACAGTGTCATCAGACTGCTCTCACGTCTCAATTTGTGGATGAAAAATGTTTAGGAATGGGGTTAGGAAAGATGCTGAAAAACATCCTTGACCACAAGTGACTATCTCATTTGTTGCATTGCTGCCTTGGCCCAAGAGACAACGAATCCTCTTTGATAGAGCTGAAGAGATAATTTGAAAACTATTCTTCAAGAAATACGTATCAATCTATTATTTAAATCCAGTGCAGGGTTTGGGAAGGACTTTTGGACCATCCCTATCCCAGCTCTCATTGGCTCTCAGATTTTTTTTGTGCTGGTACAAAATATCCAGTGAGTTCGGACTCAGTCGTCCAAATATATAGTGTCACGCTGCATTCAGCCGCCAAAATGTAAGATAGGAAAACTATAAGCTGACAGTCAGCACAAGGTCAGTCGCTACCAACAGAAAGATTCAATCAGCTGTCTGCTGCAGATGTTCCTCTGCCTCTTCTCTGCCCACAGTCTGATACGGGAAACAATTTTCAGACAATCCATCCCCACCAAAGGCCACAGCAAATTGTGTGACAAATGATGGATGACTTTGAAAATGGAGATTTCACCGCTGTCCCATAATCACAAGAAATTAGACGTGTAGTATCCCAAATCAATAACGGGCAGACAAATTACTCACCAACGTTTTCCCGTCACAGTGGTGCATTTCAACAGATTGTGACTTAAATTTAATTAATTTAGATATCAAAGTTGAGACAAATAATCCATAAATCAACGCAATGAGCATCTGTCAGCTGGTAGCGATCAGACAGTAACTGTTTTTTATGATACTACATGCATCAGAATCAGATATAATTTATTGATCCTCAAATACGGTACTTTATTTTCTGACTTTGAAAACTTCCCAAACACAAACTGGGCTCTAATGGTTAGTCAGAGGAACACAGGAACTGAGCGGTATTCCCTGTTATGTCCCTGACAATTGTTTGAGATGATTTACATAATGTCGGATTACTAGATTATTAGATGGGCTGTAATCTCATTAAGTTTCAATGGCATGCACGTGATCAATCTCCACGTTGTCCCCAAATACAAGTGTTTTCTTCTTTGTTTTTACTACTTTACATACACGTGCATTGTATTAGATACAATTGAGGTGTGTCAGACTTATATTCTGTTTGCATTGTCTAGATACAGTTACTGCAGGTAGTTTTGTGTTTTTGCTGATTAACCGGGGGGGAACACTTGAGGTGTAATCGACGAGCAGAAGGCAACCAGCGAGGATGTTTGAGAAGAGTGATGAATTTTTCATGCTGCACTTTGGACTTTGCTGGGAAATACAATCCTGTGCAAGACGCATCAAGTGTGTGTGTTCCTGCCGACCCATGTCACCGTGACATTCAAAAACCAGACAACATTAATCTGCCATTATTCTTTTAGGACAGGAGTTCACACTTGTTATGATTTAGGCTGACATCTCGTCTATGGTGCTGGGCAGAGATGTGTAATTGAGTGTATGTCTCTATTGCACTGATTGCAGAGAGACTAAGAGTAACAGTCTCACATTTCAGAAGTATGTCTCTTGGTGATGGGAGGTTATTTCCTGACAACATGGCTGATGACAAAACCTATACAAAACCTCAGACACATCGGGGGCAGTGATAATCACTGTGATCGCAACACTTCTGCACCTCGGGTGCACTGAAAGGCCTGGAGATGCTCCTGTCAAGAGGACGAGGATGATGACGACACAAGTAGTATCATTATATCAAAGTTTGAACCATTATTATTTGATCACTTGCCAATGTTTCCCTTCCTTTTGGTTCTACCAATTTGCACGTGTCCTTTAGTTCGTTGCATCTTTTAGGTCCATCCACCTGTGTTGCTAAATCAAATGCCTGCATATGTTTCCTAGTTGCTGGCAACTCGGCTCCTTTCTATCACAAAAGGAATGAATTTGTTGAGGAATGATTTTATTTGGTATCATTGTAAATGCTTTGGGCCCCGAGTCAATATGAAAGTACATGATAGAGTCTGGACCACGATTACAAGGCGCTAAACGGCTCTCCTTAAAATTAAACTTAAAATCAGAAGAAAAAATAACTTTTGAACTCCACTGTAAGTTTTGGACCAGACTTCCATTCAACAACAGGTCTAGATACATAATCAATCATTTTAAATCTAAAATTAAAAGGCAACCTTTGTGATTCTGTTTAATTCAGCCTGATTCTGTTTCATGGTCACCAAACCTCATCATTATCTTCTTTTTAAAAGTATCTTCTTCTTGCGTTGCTTTGGCTCAACTCCTGTTGTTTTTAAGGTGCTGGATAAAATTACATTTGACCCGACATTGACTGAGGGAGGCTACAGGCAAAGTTGGAACTTTTCACCAGACGGTAAAGTTAAATTGTCAACATTAGTCCGACCACTAATTTTATTCTGCCACGATTTTCCACTTGCAGGCTAAAAATGTTGAACATTTCCTTATACCAGCCTTTTCATTCTGTGATACCAAACTTGAATTCTAAAAAGTCAAAAAAAAAGGTTTTGGACTCATCAAACTAAAGTGTGACATAATAGTGACATAGTTTAGAGAAACTTTGACTCTTTTTTTTCTTCCTTGCAAACAATCTGATCCATCAATTGGGCAGATTCACCAAAAGAATAACCATTATGAACACTTTGCCCAAGAATGTCGTGCGAAACTTCAGTCACATTTCCTCTGCTGAGGAATAAAGTTCAGTGATCCGATCGTGTTCTAAATGGCTACATGGTTATTTCTCTTCATCATGACCCCCCCCCCCCCCCCCCCCCCCCCCCCCCCAACGTGTGCACACGTGCCCCTCTGGTGAGAGCCAATCATCTCCACGGACGCCGCCGACGGACGGGGAAACAGACACTGCCGGATCGCGCTCGACCCCGACCCACTCTCGACCCCGACCCGTGTTCTTCCCCGAAAACAAAAACAACAACAACAACAACAGCAACAACAACAGCAACAGCAACAGCAACGCCTTCAGGGCCCCCAGATCACGACAGCTCGCGGCTTTCCCCGGTGCATTCGCCCACTTACTTGAACCTGCCCTGGCAGTGCTGGCACTGGTCGCCGACCCATCCTCGCTCGCAGATGCACGAGCCGTTGACGCACTTCCCGGAGAGGCAGCTCTTGTCGCACGGCTTCGCCGGGGAGGCGCGCGCGAACAGCGCGAGGTGGACCAGGACGCAGAGCAGCAGGCATCTGTCGACGCGCCGCGGGTCGCCGCGGGCGGCCGCGACCCTGGCTCCGGAGAGGGACAGTTGAGTCCTGCACCCAGGATCCATTTTTTTAACCCCCCAGGTGGACGGGGAGCCGAGTAACACACCGGGGCCTCTATGGTTCTTTTTTTGGGGGGGGGGGGGGGGGCCTCGATTCAGGCTGTTTCAATTCCAACAAAAGAAGTCGCGCATATTCGCGTGCACGCTGCGTAGCCTGCGTATGAAGCTGTGCAGCGGACGGCTAACGTAATGCTATGTTAGCTTAAAGGAAGAGCGGGGGGGGGGAGGCTGCTCGGTTAACCGCATGCATAGACTCGGGAGTGGGAGGAATTCCCTGAAGCTACCGAAAAAGGCGGCGGACCACCTATTACAGCTCGCGAAGGGGCTTAGCTAGCTGCGCCGAACCTGCCCAGCGCATCGCGTGCGATTCAGCGTGACGTTAGCTTCTCGGCGTCGGCTCGGCTCGGCAACGTAGCGCCGCTGCGATGGTTCAAGCCCATTCTCGTCCGAAGGGCACGTCAGCAGCCATTTTAACGGGGGTAAACAATCCCGTCACTGTGACACGGGGATGTGCGCGAGCCGAGCGCGCGGAGGTCCGTCGGCGAGCCGCGACGCGTCGGCCCGATGCGGTCCGCGGAGGAACAAAGGGACGGCGCTCGTTCGTAGCCCCGAGCCCAGCGCGGGGGCTGCCGCAGTCCACATGGATGTGGGGAGGTGTGGGGAACTGGGAGGGCTGTTCCTGCCGACTAGGGGGGCATTGAGCAACCACTTTGAACCGTTGTTTGTCCTCCCCACCGGCGATTTTTTTTTTTTTTTAAAGCGTCCTCCGACGTCCGACTTCGCGTGGTCTCCCCGCGTTCCACTTGGATTCAAAAGTGAAACAAAAAGCCTCACAGTTGCTCTGAAAACATGACCAGAACCTGGCAGCGGTGGATTCCCCCTCGGCGCAGCGACGCTAGACACAGGCAGCTCCTCAGGTTGGAGAAAACTAAACACGGCCTGCGCATGCGCACTGGTGGCCGGTTCTGTTTAAAGGCACAGTGTGTGGGAAATCTGCGGAGGTACAGTATCCTGACCTATGCGGCATTTAATAAAACTGATTATGTCTTGATTTGTGTGTGTGTGTACAATCCTTGTTTATGGAGGCCACTGTTCTGTCGGTATACCCCTTAAAATGTTGTTTTGCAGCCTTCCCCAGATCGACACAATCCTGTCCATGAACTCTGCGGGTCATTCTGTCAACATCCTGTCTTGATTTCTTTTTTTTCCTTTTTTTTTTTGCTCTGATATGCAAATTATCTTTATATAAACTTCATATATGAATTTATTACCTGGGGAACTCCAATCAAGGAGCAGACACGTTTCTAAGACGATCAGGACAAATGGGAGGCCCCCTGGGACAAATTTCAAGTGTGATGTTAAAAGGTCTGAATACTTATTGATAATATAATGTAATATTATATTTCAGTTTTCCCTCTTTTATGATTAGTATTTTCTTCGTACAGCATTGTTACATTCTAGTCAAACGTTCAACTGACTTCTGTACATATATATATATACCATAGTAATGATAATAATGAATCACTTAATCAAAATAAACAATAATAGAGACCAGATAATAAAATCTAAAATAAATAAATACACAAAAAAACAGAAAAAAACAGACAACAAAAAACACATGGATCAAATGTGCAGTCTTACTTTAATATTTATGTACTTTACTTTAATCCTACTTTTTCCTTTTAACAAATGATCAAACATTTCTAAAATAGAAAAAATGTTTTCGCTTTCTTATGTTATATTCATAGATTCTTGTACTTTTTGACCCCTTGACGGCGCATAATTGAACAGTTGACTGGGGATGTGACAGTGAGGGAGGTAAAAAGCTCTCAATGATCCCCATCACAAAAAAAAATAGTCAGTGATGCTCAATGATTAATTCAGCACAGCTCGAGTTGGAGGAGGTGACTTTAAGAGTCACAATTACCCTACGGATCTTGTACACCTGTATTTGAAGTGCGTGGGCTGTTGGGTCAAGGATGTTCTTATCGCACTTGGGGTCATGGCACACCCAGGAAATTTCAATAACCAACACTAATGGTAGAGAGAAAAAAATCTGTGACATGGTCTGTGGTTTTTTAATAAAAGTCTCTCATCATTCGTGTTCCTGAGGAGGCTCATCTATGTCCTGTCCTCTAACATCAGATCAAGTACGTGCATCTGTATCTCTCTGAGAGAGCACTCAAGGGTTGGGGCCAGCTGCCAAACTGAGGAGTCTGATAGATTGTTGTTGCGGTGGAGTGAGCAGATGTATGATGTAGCAGGGCGAAGAAAAATCTTGTGTCTGTCATACAGACGGCGGTGATGCATTTGCCACTGAATGTGACATACATGGATTCAATGGCAGACGGAGCCTTGTATTTTCAACAGGAAGTGGTTTGTTCTCAAGTTCTGAAATAATTAGTCCTGGATTACATTTGTATATTCTTTACATAATATTTGGCTTGTGCATGTTTAACAGATTCATTTATCTGGAGCTGTCCACAGTTTTACATTTACACCTGGAGGTGGCAGTGTTGCACAGCAACAATGGGCAGGATGCACAGATGTAAGGCAGCGGGGGTAGAGACTTCCAGTCTTGTGGTTGAGGTGTGGAAAAGAAGAACAGGAGAAATAAGACAACTTCTGTTTATATCATGGAGGTGTCATACTCCAGGAAACTATGAGCCCAGGGAGCCTAAAATGATTGTAATTCAAATTTTCTTTGCTGTTAGTAACTGAATGAACCAACAAAAAAACGAATGCAGTTGTAAGATTACAAATACTGATTTGTACATGTTTGAGAAATGATTTGACTTATTTAAGATGTGACCGTGAGGGGGGTTATACGACCAAAACCCCTCCGTGTTCCCTAAACGACACCTACCTGGCAGGCAAGACTTAAGCTCCGGCAATAAAGAACGACCCTGAACATTTTTCTCAGCCTCCACGTGAGTCATCTGCACCCATTTTTGAAATCTGAAGAACCATAGTTTATTTTCCACAGAGGTCACAGTGAACCTGATCACACAGGGACTAAAAACAATATTATTGAGCAATGACTTAACGCTCCTCCACTTGGGCCACAGGAGACCCTTGCTGGCGTTTGGTCAGGTGCACACACCTCAGTGCTGCAGGGAAACCGGCCCCATCTTCACAACGTGTAGTGTGTCTGGAGGCAGCGCCCTCCGCATTCTTTCTCTTACTGTTCTTAAAACAACAGGGAGTTACGGCGAGAGTCAGTGGATTTGACTTTCTCTAGAAATTCCCAGACACAACAGTAAGAGGAGGCACATGGTCCAGACTAGATTAGATGGAAATACCTAAATAAATGGGGGGTCCCCTTTCAGGGGTGTACTATACGTCTGTATTTATGTGCGCAAACACGGAGGGGGCCCCCGAATCATAGAGGGACCAGTGCAATTTGGAGTTGAGTCAGTGACCTTTGTCCTCTGATTCACAGCTGAGGAATGCTCTTTATTCTCTGATCAGCAGCAGAAAAGGGGAGAGAAGCCCAGTTTACAGTCACACCTTGGACTCAAAAATGCACTCTATTAAAGTTCAAGTGTCTGTCTGACCCCATCAGAAACTTTTAGTACTCTTTTACTGCCACACCTAAATCCAAATACCTCACACACACGCACACACACATACACGGACAAGCATGGGGGTCCTAGATCATCCAAATCTGAATGTGCCAAGACCTGAAACCTCCCATAGTGCCAGCGCCTTCCATAGGTCTGCTGCACAATCGGAATTTTCCCCCCGTTGGTTTAACAAGACAGTTCCTTTGCTGTGGACAGAGTGGAGGAGAGAGAGGCTGGACCACCCCTGCTTTCAATTCACGCTGACCCATCATGCCTGACTCACTTTCACACTTTCTCCATTTGACTCAAGGCATTATGATTGAGTGTAGAAAAAAGATGACCTCATCTGTTGACTATTGACAGACCTGTCTGCAGCAAAGATGCAGACCAATGCACGCAGGTTCAAGGCCAAAGCACTGAATTAGTACGGCACATTATAAAGAAGAAAAAGGTTTGTTCAAGCGCAAATTTTCTTTTGACTTCATGCACAACAACAAAACTGATCGAGCAAGGAAGTGCACTCTTGGCCTTGGAAAAAAACTAAATTCAAGGTTTCTCGATTTGAGAACACTAAGGTCATGCAAGGATAACTCCATCCACTGATGAAGCAAGTAAGGAGGCAGTTGAAAGCAATGAAAGGCTTTATGCAGTTAGTCAGGAAATAAATATGCCCTCATAATCACCACAATTATCCGTCTTTTCTGAAACCACAGGGCAAACAAGCTGCTTGTAACATAAACAGTGTGGACGTAAAGGAACCATACGGCCGCCCAACTGTATTAAATAAATACAGTGTCAGCATTTGTTACAGAAAGCCAGACATTTGTTCAGAATGAAAACCTGAGTCAGCTTTCCATTCTGAATGCGGAGCCCGCGGGGGCTGCACATTGAGATGGAAACACTTGTGCTTTGTCTTTTAAAATTGTTTGTGCACATCACCTATTCATATTGTTTGAGGAAATATGAAACAGGGAATAAAATAATACACCTTCACACAAAGTCCCACACCATTCCATATCTCTCTCTCTCTCTCTCTCTCTCTCTCTCTCTCTCTCTCTAACACAACTCCACACACAAACTTTGAAACCAAACGATGATGTATTATTACCCTCACCATCTCATAGCTCATCGAACAGTATCTTGACTATAAATGAAATCTAACTGACAGGTGCATTCATTTGGATTCTGTAAGCTGAAACTCCATGCTATGTCAGTCCACCAAATCACAATGCAGCTCTTCAGGACTTTTTTAATAATAATTTAAAATGTCCCTTTGAGACCTCTTACAAAGTGAGCTCACATTATCGGCTTCGCTGGCTGGCGATTTAAAGTGAACTTTCTCGCTCAGGTCCCCTGTGATGCTTGTGAGCCCCGTACGAGCCACACTGATGCATACGGACTGTGCATGCCCTGCAGTCAACATTTATCAAATGAGGTTCAAGGCTCCGCTGTGGTTGCTCGAAAGGATTTTTGAAATAGCCCGAGTGAGAGATGTGCAAACTCAGCGGATTCTTGTGAGTAGCATCTCACAGCTCCAGCCGGGAGTGCCAGCCTTTCACTGACTCAAATCTCTCCTGAATCCTCTGTCTCTGGTTCTGATTTACGGTACTCACCAGTCTTGATTTGTCTTTTCTTTTTCTTTTTTTTATACTGTATATTTTTGTCTTTTCATCGTTTTTTTTTAACTTGAAGCACTTTGTATCTTTGTAAGATACTAGAGGAGGCTTGGCTCATGTGAAATACTGTGTTATATTTCACTAAATAGTTTTGGCAGGTTTTAGATTAGAAGGTTTACAATGTTAATATGAGTAAATACAGTTGTAAACCTGGTCTTATACTAAGGTTTACATGAAGAAAAAAATTCCCATTGCACACACTTTTCTTTGACTTAACTTCAAAGAGGAAAAGGTGATGACAACACACAAATCACTGTGAGCTCAAGAGTTGACCCACAACATTGTAGTTTCACATGAGAAAATGTCTGATGGAATTTGTGGCTTTTATAGCCTGTGTTCTCACACAAATTCCCCCAAACAACAAAACACATAATCCACAATCAAACCTGAGGCTATTCGGATGATGTTTGACGAGAGCATTTTAATTATCTTCCATGGTTCAAAAGTCAGGAGGAGGAGGATGAGCTGTCTGTGGTGACTGGAGATGTGACCACGATTACAAAATTAACCTGGCATGCATGAATATACAAACAGGCTGGTGTCAATCACTGACACCCAGATGTATTAATCAATCATTCTTTACTTTCATTGACCAAAGGACCTCAAAACAATTGGCATGTGTCCGTGTGTGAACTTGAACTTCATAGTCCAATTCATAAAGTTGAGGCACAAAACCAGATACAACTGCATGAAGTATATCATTGTATAGGAATCCTACAGTTCTTCTCTCTGTGGATCTCAGTGCTGGTGCTGAACCAGATCTTGTGCATGAGCCACCTGCTACTTACATTAAAAAGCACTCCGTATGTATTGGACATGAATGGTGCAAGTGGTGGCCAAGTCTTGTTCTTTTACTTCCACCCAACCACACCATCGTCCTTATAGCCCAAGCTGTAGCAATAGGAGTATTTGCAAACCTGTCCCTTTACGCACGCGTGCGCCTTTACGCACGGTAACATGATAAACATCAGTCGAGAGGTATAGCCACGTTAAATACAAAACACTCGTTTTTAATCATCCTCCGGGGAGTGTGTTGTGGTAACTCCGTTTGACATTCCTCCCATACCTCCACGGTTCTCCCACGGCCGTGCACGGTTGTTTAGGCTGGGGGGGGGGGGGGGGTGTGGGCTGCGCTTTTCTGTTAGAGAGAAAGCAGTGGCTGTAGAACAACAGAACTTTTTTTGTTGTTTTTAAAGACAATGCTTATTCGCAAATAATATCGACTAGCCCTGTGGTACAATTTCCCTCTGTTTCAGGATGATTTTTTAGACTGATTCATAGACATTTCCGAGCCCCGAACAGATTCCAGAAATTGGTGTTGTCATCCTCGAGTGCAGGGTGACAACATCTTCTTGGGCCGTGAAAAAAGTCACACTCCTCCCGGGAGCCTGCACCTGGAGGTCCGCAGGTCGAAGGAACGAAACCGGTCTGCAGCCCGTGGATGCTGCACACTCGAGGGAGGAGGAGGAGGAGGAGGAGGAGGAGAGCGCTGTTGTTCCGTGGTTGAGATCGCAGTCTGTCCGAAGCCCCAAGTCAGTGGATTGTTGAAAAACGGGAGCGCCGGGCTGCATTCCGCAGAAGCTGCTGCCTGCCCCCCCATCGACCCCCGTCACCCTGAAACTTTTCAACAGAAACCTTTTTTCTTTATTGGGGAGGGGGGGGGGGGGGGGGGGGGGGGGCGGATTGTTCGGTTTCTATGCGCGGAGAAGCGCGAGGGGTTGGAAGGTGAATCCTGCGAGTGTCCCAAGCAGCGAGGGAATGGAGAAGCACAAAGGTAAGAGAGTGATGGGTTTTTTTCTCTCTAACTTTTTGTGTCAAAAACATAAAAACACGGCTGCAGGATCACCATGGCTTACGACGCCTGCATTGGAGTTTGGTGAAAGGTGCACTGAAGGCGTCCAGATGCCACATGGGTCATCACAGGACACTTATTACTTTTGGGTGCATTCGAGTCACTCGGATGTTGCCAGCAGCCCATATGTTTGGGGTGTTTGTTCTGGGCTCGGCAGTAAAAGTCATCTACATCCTCGCATAAGTTCATTGTAGTTCTGGGTTTTTTTTTTTCCGCTATGAGGCCAAATTATTTCACATATATTGGCTCTGATTTTTGGCCACCTGCCCTTAGTAATCACTTTTAATTAACATGTCTGTAGGGGAGGGTTAGTATAACCTGTTTAAACAATCTTGTCAGACCAGGAAGCTGCCTCAAGGGCAGTGGGTCCTCACATTCATCAAACTGAAACTACCTGAGTGAGGTTAAATCGCACACATCACTTCCATTAAGGCTATGCTGACGTCCGTGCGTTGTCGATCCCGACCGCCGCTTCTGCAAATGGGCTCTGTAAAGTAGTTTACACTGTGGCCACTGCTGATTTCCAATAGCAGCAACATTGTTCTCAGAGCATTCCTCAAATTCCTGTGGTTATTTGTCCCCGAGGGATGAACAAGGCCACTTAATACTTCCTGATTGGCACAGAGACAAATGAGTCCGAATGTTGAAATTAGTCAGCAGGACGATGAGCCGGGCTTTGCTCACTGTCGCCTTGCTGCACAGAGATTATAGAGAAAGTGGAGTTGAGTTATCTTTTGGCCCGCAGCGCTGATGGGAGAAACATGACTGTGTGGACCATCAGATTTCAGCTCTTCGCTCCTCCCTTTCACCCCAGCGTCTCCAGTCTTCAGGAGAGGCAACTGGGCGAAGCAACTTGTCGCTATGAAAACAATGGCGACAGTGATACTGGAGACAACGATCTGGCTGCAACGTTCCCGCTCTCCAGCTGACTGGACGTGCCAGTCTGTTTGCTCCCACGCTCTCACAGGGTAAACGGTCGGCGTTGCAGGCAGCCAGGCGCTGAAGTGTTCCCACGTGTCGCCCGAACAATTAACTGACACGTGGATTATTGACTGATTGTTTGAGGCACGCGTTTTTTTTTTTTCAAGAACACCCCAGAGCGCGCGGATTCAATTTGGACAAAATGTAGACGCAACAGTGCCTTCACCCAGAAGCCGGTGACATCCTAAGCCACGGGGATGTCGTCAGAGAGAGAGGAGGGCGGAGGGCAGGGAGGGCGATGCGGGGCAAGAAAACTGCATCGCTAGAAAATGACCCGGTGCGTAGAAACTGAAATAAGTCCTGGAGTGTACTCTTTTGGCAGCCGAATGCAGCAGCACCAGGACACTGAATCAGATACTAACAGCCACAGGCAGTCAGTGGGGAGGTGGGGGGCGGGGGGGCGGGGGGACCTGGGAAATTTTCAGGGTAGGCCTGTGACAAGGAAAGTCATTGTTTAGTATTCTGGATATGCTCTGTGCTTTTTTTTTTTGAACCTGACTCATGCAGGTTTCACTCCAGCGAGGCTCTTCGGCAGCTCATGTCACCGACTCTCACACACACACACTCCGCCAGAGGCGAGGATCAAATCAGGGAAAGCGCCCGGAGCTTTGTTTGGGTTCGAATGACCTTTGTTTTGGGTCGTGATCGGACACGTTTGAGAATCGCTGCGGCGGCAGGGCACCCAGACTCAGCAGCTCAGCCAAGTGATGAGTGGAGCACTTTTCCCGTGACTCATCCGACCCACCGATCACTTTGTACGGCGTCCAATCACAGTCCAAATGCTCATGTCAAAAGTGAGGGCGTATTTTTAAAACAACTGCCAAAGAAACATTACCTACGACATTATTTCATTCCCATTATAAGGATGGAAACATTTCTATGATCTTCCTGTCTTTCACATCATGGCCTATAGATCAGTTTCTGGGTAAGGCCTGTCCATGTCGAATTCACTGTGCTGGCTTCACTCTCTTTGCAGCTGGTTTAAGCAATGACATCTACGTTGACGGCTGCCTCTCTTGCCTCCAGCGCCGGCCGTCCCCTCGCACAATGATCTGATTCTGTGATCGCTGCCAATTTATAAAATGTAAGATAAATGGAGGGTGACCGACGTCTGAGCAGCGTGCCGGCGGACATTTTTGAATCAATGGACACAAGCGACTGCTGTACAGTGTGAAAGTTGTCTGGCTTTGATGAATGGCAGAAGATATTGTAATTTCCTTCTTGTTCTCTTTTATTAATCTGTGCATCCCAGAGTCAGTGGGTTTAGTGGGTTTCACCTCCCGTAAGCTCAGCAGAGGCAGGCTCAGATGGATAACCATCAGGGCCGGCATGGGGTCTGCCGGTTCGCTTGTAGTCTACGTGTGTCGCGGGCTGTGCTTGCCGACGGGGAGCGAGTGGAGTGCGGGTAATTCAGGAAGCTCGACTGGGCTATAAAAATGATGAAAAGAAAGACGGTCTTCCTGTTCTGTGGCAGTGGGGTGCGCAGTGTGAGTTTGGCCCTTTTTTTTTTCGCCCTCTGGGTCTTGCTCTTGTTCATTTTCGACACATCAAACGTTGACCTGTCCTGTGTTTTTTCTCTTTCTCAACAGGTACCAGAGAGGAATAGTTACTTATGCAGGAGCTCATGCGCGTGTAATCGCACACATGTGCACACTCTCTGAGGCCTCACTCTCCCTGCAGCCACTTATCTGAGGGTAAATAACTAAGCAGCGAAGCTTTTATGTGGGTGACTCTGCTAGTTAGTTTTCATTTGTCAGCAGCTGCTTGTAGTCTGCCGCTCTCTTTCCCATCAAGCCGACACCGTGGTGCCTTGTAAAAGCTTCCGTTTAGACACGAATCCATGTATCACTATTTCATCTTAATTGAAAGATTACCGACGGTTAATAAGATTTTTCGTCTGAGCGTGTGTGTTTATGGGAAAAACAAATGGGAAAGAGAGAGTTATCGAGTCTAGATTCATGATGTTGCCGTCATTCCCTGGCGGAGCAGATACATGGGACAATATGCAGCATACAGAGTGTTCCGCGTGTAGTATTACTCTGCACAGTTGGGTGTATACTTGTTTTAGATGTAAAGATATCTTTAAACCTGCATCACTGGGTTCATTTCTTAGCCAGCAGGGGGCAGCACTAAATATTCTCCTTCTTTTTGGCCCTTCTTTTCGGTGGCCGTTTTGGCTACACTTTGGTGTTCAGCGGGAGGAAGTGGAGACGTGCAGTCCATCTTTATTTACAGTCATTGGTAAAAACCGAAACAAAAAAAGGCGACAACGCTGGATGTCGAGCTGAGGGAAACTGCGTAGATTGGCGAAAAACTTCTGTGGATTCATCACCATAAGGGAAACCTTTTGATTTTGCAAACGGTACAAAAAGTACTCATTGGAGCAGCTTTAAGAGACGACACTCCCTCTCCATTTGTGCTGCTGTTTTACAGTATTGACTTCAGCAGTTCCACAGCTGTCTAATCTGTCTTGTAATGATTTCTGCCATTCCAGTGCATTTGGCCGTCGTACAAACTCATTGACCCGTTTGGCTCAGTATCTGAAAACACTTAAGTAAGAAGTTAATAGGTGAAGTTGAAAATATCATTGGACCACATTGACATCAGACATTCAGTTTTGTCTGTGGTGGTATCTCTACATCGTTGTCCTCCGAGTTTCATTTTCATTCAGCCCCTATGCTCACCTCCCTCGTCTCCAACTTTGCTGCAAACACCCACTCTCTTTACACACACGCACACACACACACACGCACACACACACCTTCATGTCATCATGCCCCTAAGCCAAAGTGTTAAACCTTCAGCTTTAGCCTGTGCTGCGGGGACCACAGTAACACGCACTGCATCCTAATCAAGGCAAAGTTGCTCAAGATTGACTTGGATTTTGGAGCCCATTAGCATGCTTCAGCTATGAAAAAAACCCCAAAAAC
This sequence comes from Scophthalmus maximus, assembly GCF_022379125.1. Taxonomy (NCBI): domain Eukaryota; kingdom Metazoa; phylum Chordata; class Actinopteri; order Pleuronectiformes; family Scophthalmidae; genus Scophthalmus; species Scophthalmus maximus. The sequence goes on from NC_061530.1 coordinate 13,260,009, forward strand.
TGCCTGATTTCTCCAAGGGGGCCACGCTGTAAGATTCGGCACAGATCAAAAGAAAGCAAAAGGGGGCTTGGGAATGATAAAGCGTGAGAGGAATAAAGGCAAGACTCAATTGTCTTGGCAGAGGGATGATGAGTGTGGGGAACTACACTTACAGTAAGAAGTGACCCCTTGTCTGCTATCTGTCTTAAGTATTGGCACCATTGTAAAAGTTAAAAAATCTCAGTCTGTACATCTTTTGATTATTCGCACCAGTAAGACCAGTGCTAGTGTTCTAATATTTTCTGTAACTCACACGCACTCTTTCTTACTCTTCTTTTTAATCCTATGCCTTCACCATTTCCTTTTATCTTCTCCTTCACGTGACCTTGATTCTAACGTTTCTTTTCTAATAACTAATAATTGCTCAGACTTGCTTCATATGTAATTGGGCCATGGCAGCACGCCCCAAGCATATTTTATGGGGAAATGTTACTTTTCATCTGACAATCATAGACTACATCACAGTAGTTCACCATGAGTTGTCTTGGCCGGGCTGCAGGTTTTCATTTCAACCGAGCCTGCAGCAACTGTTTTCGCTCATTAGTTCCTCTTCTCTGTCAAACATAGAAGAGCTGCTGCATTGTGGATTATGCTGAGGCTTTCTCCGTGACCAAACCAATGGAAAACCTCAAGGCTCCTCAGAGAGTTCTCCCGCGGTGTGAAAATCACTTCCTATCACTCGTGTAAGAGCTTGGTCTCCTTTCTGGCCTCAACTGACCATGAGGCCGACGCAGATTTTATTTTTAAACCCCTTTACAATTGAGTGTCACCATGGTTTTTTTCTTTTCACGCAGCATAATAAGCCAGTTTGAATCCGTAATTTGAGTCCACTTTACCTCTACATCGTCTATGAATGAATGAATGAGTCCTTGGACTTTAAGTGCAAGAGTTGTTAGTTTTTAACTATATAGAGCCAAAACCCACAAGGCTCTAAGCACCAGCTCTGACAACCACAACGTTAAACCATGATATATATATATATATATATATATATACTCCTATATACTCCTCAAAGAGAGTGATAACCTGATATATATATATATATATATGAGGAGTCTGTTGTATTGTTGCATAAAGTTTGTTGTGGTAAAAAAAACGAAGGTAGAGCAGTGTGATGAAGGTAAATGCAGTCCAGTGCAGTTAGGAAGGTACAGACCTGTACATAAGAGAAGTGAAATAACTGCTGAAAGGAGCGGAAGTCCATCTGATCAAGACTACGGAATCCACCTAAAGCCCAGTGGGAACAGAGACACACATGTTGGGCACACAAAAAGCAATGGGGGAGTTAATCCATAATAGACATGGTCTAATTTTCCTTATTTTCCTTTCCTTATTTTTTCTAAAGGTTAAATGTATTTGCCTGTAATCTTCCATAAACTCCCATCTTGCGTCTATAGCCTCAATGTATTCTTTTTACTTTCCCCTTCCCACTTTTGTCAATCTCACTTTTGGCCGATTCTTTCCAAAGTTCCGTCGGTGCTGCTGTCAAACACAGGCGGACCCTTCTCTGAAGTCATCAACTTGACACTTGTTTTCTTCTGTTCGGGTTTCTATGGCAATAACACCATAACACAGCTTGGATTAATCCGTCCATGTCCCCGCAGCCCCTGCCCCACAGCTGAACCCTGCGAGCCGCGGGGAGACAGACCAGTGCCTGCCAATAGAGCGCAAAACACCAATCAAGCTGATGTTTGGCGCTTTATTCAGGCGCTGCCATCAGCCTTGTTTTCTGCCGCTCTCGCCAGAGCAAGGCCCGTCTGGAATAAACCAATCATAAATGGCTCCTGCTTATGGGTGTGAACGCTGCAAATTGCCCCAAGTTCAGTGTCATTTGGGTCAGTTCAGTTTCCCCTTGGAAGTTTTGTGCGAAAGGATCAAATGGTGATAAGGAAGAACATCAGCTCCGCTTCTGTCGACTGTTTTTTGTGTCTGCCGAAGCAGAAGCACCTTGAATCTGTGAGGGTTTAGAAACCACATCGGCATCGAGAACGCTTTGCTGTCATGTTGGTCACTGGTTCCTATTCTCCTTATTGCCACCACTTCCCCTTGCATGTAGTTGTGACTCTTTGTCAGTCACAAAGTGACAGTATACAGACTCAGAATGAATTTAATAAAATCATGTAAGTTCCTTTTCACTTTTCATAACAATAAATCTCTTTTATTTACCTTTATAACTTAACTGATAAACAGACAGGCACAGTTTTTACTGACCCAGACTATTATCAGTCATTTTATTTTTAGAGATGTCAAGTATGACTGAGGCAACTGTTGGAGCCAAAGAGCTGGATTCAGATTCAAATTAGCTGCCACTAAATCTTCATCCCGAGTGATGCTTGTAAACAAGTTTCATGAGTTTACAGAACGCTTGCTGCACGCACAAGAGAAAATTGGGTTTTTCCTTCAGCCATAACAGTTGCAGACTGATTTAATGTCCCGTCATTACTTAATCAAGTAGAACAAGGACACACAGTTTGGGGGATTTGCTGGTGGCCGGTGCAATATCGGTATTATTGAAGAGTACTCTCTTTAGGTTAGAAGTGCACACGTCGACCCCAAACGTCTGAATGTCAGGTCAAAATTTCACCTTTTGTTATTCTAGCAGTGGCTTGTCATGGTCAGAGCACGAGCAGCTTCTTCTTGCTGTCACTGCCTACCGGTCCTTCCGCCATGTGTTTGCTACAAATATCGAATCCACCTTGCTGCTGCTGCTGCTGCTGCTGCTGCTGCTGCTGCTGCTGCTGCTGCTGCTGCTGGGTCTTGGAGTCCTTTGTTGATGCTGAACCAAATCACCATGGTAATCACCGTGATGTAAGATTAAAAACGGTACAACTGACTTGGGAATTTTGCCATGGTTCACCATGTTGGTATTTTACAGAGTGCACTGCGCCGAGCAGCTTGGTGTGTCATTGTTGAACCGCATGACGCGTCTCTCCGAGTCATAGACCTAGTCAAGACACGCTGTTTGGCTCCGAGGGAGACGACAGTGCCTCATCCACACTGGTGACGCTCTTTCCCTGCGGCCAAGTCCACTGTGTCCTCTGTGTTCAGTATCTGGGGAACAAATGTGCTGAAAAGTTGGACGACGGCAGGAAGACTTCACGAGGGCATGGATGAGTGGGTGGATGGATGGATAGAGGAATATGGATGAAGACGAATATATGGAATATACAGACAGATAGACAGAACCTTCTTATGCGAAAGCTCAGGAAGTGCAGCGTTTCACTTTTTTTACTGGACGTGAAGGAAACATCGTGAGCACATCTGCGGCTATTTTGGACATCTGCGCCACATCCCAAAATATGACGGTGATTCAGAGAGCAAAGGAAGTGTCCCAAACAGACCTCAACCAGCAGCTCCCAGCTGAACAAGCAGGAGGGCCTGCTTACATTTCAGCTGCCTCTATTGCATCATCAGATCGAAGCAATATTCGGCGGTAATTTCACATTTCATCTTGTATTTTGTCTCCCCCCCCCCCCGACACTGATCAAAGTCATAAAAGTGCTTGAAAGGCGTCAGCGAAAAAACGTGTAGTTTCCTGGAGCATGCATTGATACGCTGGGACTTGAGGAGTTGTTTTGGAAGTAAGACAGAGCGGGGAGGGGGGCTGATGTATAGATGAGCGGAATGATGATGAGTCTAATTCAGATGTAAGAAAAAGTGGAATCAAGAGGGATGATAAATTCATAAAGATTTTGGGTTGTTACATCGGCGACATCTTAAATGATGAATACACAAAATATAAAAACACTTCCCACATTCACGGTCCCAAAGCACCAGCTCCAAACTCGACCGAGCACAAGAGAAATGTCTCACTTTTTTTTAAAAAAGGAAAGCTGTCATATCCCTCGCACAGAGCTTCTGACAGGGCACGCCGAAGCTGCTGTGTGTTGGCTTGGGGAGTCCCAGTGGCCTTTTAATGCTTTGCAAGTCTTATATATTTTATTTTTGCCTTTTATTCCTATTTTTTTCTACTTTTAAGGCTGAGGTGTAGCTCCAGACACCCTTCATTTTTCTTGCAGTTGTGGGAGCGAGAATATTTGCTGAGGTTGGAAGCGACTTCCATGTCGGATTGTGTCCGCCCAGCACCAGTTTTGAGGCTGATCCCGGCCAAGTAGCAGAAGCGTCCCAGCAACCGCATTTAACCTGGAAGCAATCTGACTGAAACGCGATGCCGTGCCCGCCTGGTTAGTTTGACAAGATGAACTGCTCGCGCTCGTCTCCTCCGAGCCTGTCAGCGACGACGCAGAACCCAAAGCCTCTCAGAACAGGAAGTGCTGCCAGGATCCTGACAAGACCCCCTTGTTCCGCAAGAAGATTTGTCCAAATTTAACTTGGAGCATGGTCGGACAGACTCCAGCCCCATCCCTTCCCTACTTTGAAAAGATTTTTGTCTAGCAGATTCCTTAGCTGACCTATTGTAGGACTTGTTCCAGTTATCAGTTTTCAGGGTTTTTTTTTAATCTTTACAAACACACACATATATCATGTGTATGGTTAACATTATCATTATTGGCTGCGATGATCGAAGACTCAACTATAAGTTACCACTGGTATTGCAGGAAAGTTATTGTTTATAATCTCCTTTTTGGCGACGTTCCACTGAAAGTCTAAACCTCAGTGTCACCACCTTTTGTTATTCCTCTGCTTTAACTCCAGGTACGATTACATCTCAATCTGACCTTAATCTTATCAGAGCACTTTATGATATCTCAAACAAAAGGATCATTGTTTTTCTTGGTAGGATACAGGAAGTAGAACCTCGGGCATGAGGAAGAGAAATCTCCCTTGTGCATGATGTTTATTATTCAATCAATCTCTAATTTATTACTACCTGGCGGTTGGTGCAATTTATACATTTCAATTGCAACAGTTAGTTAGACAACGCTGTAGTAATCTGGCCGGCTCATGGTCTCTCATATTCCTTTTGGCCACTCTACAGAAGGGAACTGTTTATGCTGTGGAGGCTGCGGTCACTCACTGGATGTGCAGCGGGCGTCCGGCCAACCCGTAGCCCACAGAGACGGCCCGCTCCAGACCTCCCTGTCCTGTCAGCTGACTTCGTTTTCCCAGGGTCCCCCAATCCAAGAGGCCATCTGAGTCAACCTCTGCAAACACACAAGGAGGAGAAGCTGGAAAAATGTTTATGATTCGCAAGCGAGCGGCCAAACGTCAGCGGCCAGACAACTATTAGAAATGTAATGAAAGTCAATGTGTGTGGTTGAAAATAATTGCAGTAACATTTCAACACAAAGAGGAGTCTGTACGTGTTCTCGAGAGTCTGTTTCATTGTCTGAGCTTGTTTTGATTACTTTACATCCGTTTGTGTGTGTGTGTGTGTGTGTGTGTGGGTGTGCGTGTGTTTGCGTGTGTGTGTGTGGGTGTGTGTGTCTGTATGTGTTCAGTGATGTTTTCCATGGTGTAGGTCCTCCTCACATGGGGCCCTCTCAGCAGAAGTTGACTCAGCTTGAGTAGGAGTCATTTAAAAAAACAGTTTGCCTGAGCTTCAGGAAAGCCTCTCGGCGGCCACCATGGTCTGACACCTTACTTTGCAAAAAAAAAAATTCCCCCTTTGCTGAGGACTTTTCAAGTGTGGGAGTGTGGGAAGGATGGTGTGTGTGTGGGGGGGGGGGGGGGGGGGGGGGGGGGGGGGGGGAATCAGATTGAGCCGGAAGGAGCCACTAAAAGAGACGAGCTGACAATTTTAATAGAGTTCAAACAGAGAGGAGCAATGTATTCGCCCCGTAATAGTTTCGTGATGAGTTTATATTTCATGTTGAGTTCAGTTCTCCACTAGAGTCAGAGGATTTTCACATTTCAACGGGGGGGTTTTGGTTTCTGTTTCTTGAAACTACATTTAAAGCCAGTTTCCAGTTTGAATTCTAAGGTAAAATAGAAGCGTTCTGCTTATCATTTGCTCTCCAGCAAGTAAATAAGAGTAATTCTCTAAACGTCAGACTGTCCAGACTGACATGGCACTCTGTATACTGTTGCTATTCATACACAGCTAATTGAAGGGAAATTTAATTTTGCCGGCAATTACATTTGACCCCGAAAAGTGCTCATGACTGTCTTCTGGTGTTGAATTGTATGTCTATTTTTAGTGGCTATGGTAAAGCTGATTGCATTACTCTGAAGATCAGGTCCTGGGGGGATTTTTCCACACCACCACTGATGTCTGCCCCACCTTTTTCCCCTTAATAAAGTCCCTCTTCTTTATTTCCCTTCTGTCTCATCTTCTTGTGAAGTAGCTCTCACACTGAGGCCCACTGCAAGGGGCCCATTCATGGGGCCGAGCGAGATCGAAGGGAAGCACAAAGAGCTCCCCACACAGCGCAGAGGGCCGTGAGCTCAGCCACTGACCCCTGAAGGATGTGTGTGGGACGCACCCAGACACACTGGCCCCGCCGACTCGGGCCACCAGGCTCCTCCCTCCTCTGGACTCGACCTTTCACTAAAACCCGTGCAACTCCCAGAACAACCCCCAAAAAGACTCACAGCTGTCAATCGCAAAATGCGCGCAGGAGAAAAGAGGGAACGACGTGGAGCCATGAAGGCAGTTTACCGACCGCTGCCGGTGCCAGCTGAAAAACCTCTGAAGAGTTTCTCCCATGTAAAGTTTTGGAATACAGCGCGGAGCTTAATAAACACCAAACACCGAACCCCAACGGTGCGAATGAAATAGCTAACAAACTAGCAGCTGAAAGCAACTGTAAAAGACACATTGTCGAGTTGAACTCCCTGCCCTCTGCCATAAATTAAAGTACGATATTCTGAATGTTTCTGCCTGGAGACTTTTTTTTTATTGCTGATGGCTGTTCTTTTTCTTGCTGATGGGAAGTTATGGTGTAAACCTACTGCTTTAATACTTTTAAACATTTCCACGCCGTGACATGTTCAAAGCCATTTGGCATTGAATGATTATTCCTGTGATTCATTCTGCTACACCTCTGAGGCTCTCTCTTGTCTGCCTGTGCTTCCAGTGCTGGACCAGCTCCTGATGGAGCTCCACCGCTTCCTGCTCATCCTGGACAAGGAGACTCTGAGTGGGAACGCCACCATCCAGAAGGGCCTGATCTCCGATCTCCTCCATTCCTACAGAGCCTCCAATGGTATGAGGGAACACTTGGCATAGACTGTAGGTTGTTGACCAGAGGGCGGGAGGTGCTGTAGATCGATGTCCAGTAGGGCACTGCAACAGACAAAGAAAAAAGTGTGCATTAGACTAAGCGCGCTAGGTTCCTAAAGATGAAGCATAGTCTGGAAAACCTCCACTGTATCAATTGAGCTCGACCGATGTGAGCCAGAACAGTCAGTAAACTACGAGGTGTGCTTAAAATGACTCACTGCCTTTGAAAAAAAAGAGAAAAGAATTACTACCATCAAAACTTGGCAGTGGTATTAATGAAAGGAAACACAAAGCAAAAGTTGCACTCAGGAACTGGTGAATCTTCTAAAGGAAATGTATACACATTTGTTGAGGCAGATGACTAATAACAAAACCAGGGGGGCAGTGGAAGGTTGGAAACAGAAGACCTGTGTACCGTGAGGAAAGCAACATCAGAGGAAGAGGAAGTTGCTCTGCCTTGTTTAGAAATGAGTGCTTAAATGTAGTGGAAAGTGTGAAAGAGACTAAAAAGAACGGTGCATATCAACATGCTTATTTCAAGCCCATTTATTTATTTTTAAAATTAGCAGTGTAATTATTATATATATAAAGCCCAAAAATTAGAGACGACAAAATAAAGTAAATCCGAGGAAAGAAAAGAGCCAAAACTGTGACAACACTGTAAATGGTTCAAAGTCCAGCCACTGCATTAAGGCATTTCGGATTTTCCCAGTGTGTAAACCACAGTGCTCGAGGAAGTTCTATTTTTTAAATTTTTTTTATTAACTGCAAGACAATCTGTCATAGTGATAAAACATTGCCTGCTCCGCTTCGTGATGTGACATTTACCCCCTATGACATGTGAGTTCCGGCTCTATGACATATGAGTTCCGGCTCTATGACATATGAGTAAATCTTTGTATTGTTTATGTAGTATGTTGTGTTTATGCTCAGATCATAAGGGAACTTTTCCCTAGTTAAAGCAGACCGGTACGTACATGTAAAAGGCGGTCTGCCACAAATGTAAGACAAAAAGGTACGGAATCCGTTCCAAGTGCCCCATGCGAGGTATGGAAAGCAAGGCAATTTCCAGGAATCGCAAAACCTTTCCACACAATAATTCTTTTCTTTTTTTCCTTCCTTTTATTTGGGTATTTGTGGTTACATGACAATTGTGAAACTCTTGGTCACTCAAATGCTCTTCAGACCAACCCCCAGTTAGTCCGTCTTTATGCAAAGCACCTTATGTAACATGTGGTAATGCCTCGTGCTTCCCACAATGCAGTGTGCTTGCATTGTCGGCAGTTTGGCCCGAGAGAAGCTATCGAGCAACCCACTCTGGTATTATTTTGCTGTTTTAAACTCTCAGTAACCACCATGTAATGATTATATCTTTCCAGGCTTGTATTAACGAAATACATTCGGGACCGCTTATCCCATTGTGGTTTGCTTGATACCGCTTTGCGGCGACTTTTGCCTGCATATTTCTACCTCCCTTGCGAGATTATCAGATTGACATTTTTATACGCTGAATGATTGTGGTTATTAGTTTATGTTTACAAGCGTATTAAATCAAACAGAGTGCCTCTTTCTCCATCATAAAGTGATGCATGGCCCGTTAAAGTATCCTGTCAAATGGCTAATGACACGTTTATTTGTCTAACTCACTGGCTCTAACGGTCAGAATGAAAATGGCGCGACTGCTGGCCGGCCGGTGTGATGGATGGTGCCAGGAAGTCAGTTAGCTACGCTGCGAGCCGGTCGGACACCCAGCCTCGCCCGAGCCTCAGCTGCTGGATGTGTGATTGATCGGGGATGGTAATCAGTGACACTGTTGATCCCTTCGAAAAACCTCGGCTCCATGTAATGGTCGAGAAATGTTGCACACGATCCACAAGGGCCCAAGATCTTTGCCTTATAATAACTCCAATAACAGTACCAGGATGTTTTTGTGACCCAATTGGTTTACATTCACTGTCACTTTTGAACTGAAAGAGTCCCTCCCTGTCTCTCTGTCTCTCGCGCATACACACACACAAACACACAAAGAGCAGTCATGCTTTTCCATGTTCGGCCCCCGGACTCGTCTCTGCATACTTCCTCTCCTGGCTCCAAGCTGTATCATTTTTCCGAAGCTACATTTATCCCCCCGGGGATGCTCACTTCCTTTGAGAAACAGTTTATAAATAGCATTTCAACTCTGCTTCCCTAAAATCTGGTTTAACTGTACAGGAAAAACATTGTTTCATTCTGCTTTTTGTTTGATTTCACCTCCCGGTATTTATTTCAAAGGAGAGACCTTCTCTCGAGAATCACCCCAAGGTTAGAGTTCTGTTTGATTTCCTCAGGATACAATCTTATTCAGCGAAAAGATATTCAATTCAATGGAAAAAAAATTAAAAACTTCACTGCAGCTCAGCAACAAATTCCCATAACTGGTTATGGTAAGCAGCTGGAGTACAGTGCATGGTTTACTGTTTGAGAAAAGACATCCTTTCAAACTTTTTGCATTGCAGCGTTACGGCAATGTTTTGCCTGCTTGCAATTACTCCGCCACGTTTTAACCGACAATAAACCAAACGCAGTCCCTTTCTCACTGAGCTGACTTCAGCGCTGCTGGATCACACGAGGTTTTATCATCTCCGCTTGTTGCCTAAATGATACGATTGTTAACACTGAACTGTAAATGTTTACATTAGAGTGCAAAGAGGACCAAATCCCCAAAACCTTATTTGTCACTTTCATTCAGATATTTTAGTAATGGCGTAAATCTTTTGTTAGTCTAGACATCTTCGCGGATGGAGCTGCGCTGTACATTTCATTGGGCGACATTCATGAACTTCAAAGATAGACGTTATACAGTGCTCTATCTGTGCAGGCAAGGAGTTTTCTGACTAATGTCCGATGAATGCTCGCCACGGTAAGAGTGGGTGTCAATAATGGGCCCAGCTGTCCGCACAATGGGCCACTTGTCTGGGTGAAGTTCTCCTTTAATCCTGGTCTTTTGACCAACATGATGAAAGTTTGTTTGGCAATAAGGTGGAGGCAGATTGTTCCACTAGTGCTACAGTACACGCCAATTTCTTTGGAAGCAAAAATATGCATGTTCTTCTTGTGACTCTGTTAGTCTGTGTGAAGAAAGTAAAGTCACGTGTCAGGTTTTTCAGCTGCCTCAGAAAATTTGATTGAAGATCCCATTCAAAATGGGTTTTCATGGAAAATGGCAATGTCCCAAATGATCAGATTACTAGAATACAACTGAATTTGATACTGGCAGAAAATAGGAGAAATGAACAAATCCTGTGTCCATGCAACAGTGCAAAAGTCTGACCGTCCTATAAAAACCAGAGGCTTCTAGGAGTCAAACATGCTTAAATGAGTCTGGCAATACCCTGATGTTTCAACAGCTGGGCCCTCACCTGTCCACCAAGGCTTTCACTGAGACAGCAGTTCTCTTGTGTTCCTGACAGGCACTGGTTACATACTGTATGATCAGCTTCATTAAAGGTATAAAATTTCTTGATCAGAGAACCGTGCATGGGAGCTTTGTCCTGTAGAAGAACTGTGCATGGGACGAAAAAGCACAGCCATTTGGACAACTTTGGATAGCCCCATTCCTCCTTCACCAAGTCCCCTTCTGCCTTCTGTATTATCCAGTGTAGAGACTGTAGCAGAATATTATTACACTACAATGGAATGTATGTTTTGTTTGGTGGTATGTTTGAGGCTTCTTCTAGTTTCCTTAGTTCAACAAGATGTCAGCGTTTGTGATAACTACCCATAGTGACCAAAGTGTCAGTGCGGAAGTTCACTGGGGCCAGCTGTTAACCACATTTTGCTGTTTCCACGCAGGGGCCGATGAGGAGTATATCTACATGAACAAAGTGATTGTTGGCGGGAAGGACAAAGATGACAAAGGTGAGTTTCCAACGGTCCCCATAGTCTTGTCCTCCAAAGGATGAGTCCTAATGATGCTGGTGACCCCTGACTTTTCCTGTATTATCACCATGAGGGTGTTTTTTGTTTTTTTTTAGTTAAATGTCTATAAGGGATAGATTGCCAGGAAAATTCATCTTGTGCCACCAGCAGGTCATTTGAATCAGACACCTAAAAAAAACAACTCCATTTTCATAAAAATTGAATTCAGATTTTGGGTTACTGCCTTCGTCTGTCTTAACATATTGTACCCTGTATGTTCACAATCACACAAGCCGAAATAGGATAGTTATGTGGTAAAGTTCTCTCACTTTCTATCAAAGTGTATGATACAGAAAGTATGCGCTCAAATACATATACTTATATACTGTGTGTGCTAAATATATACTTTTTGCCATTGCAGATTTATTAAGCTCGAGCTTTGGAATTGGTCATCTCTGTAAAGGCTATTTATTGTGGAATGATAACTTGGCAACAAAACCCTCTGAGGCTCCTACTGGTATTTCGATGTTGTCCAAGGTGGTCCAACATCGGTGCATGTTATTGTATCTCATACTCAATTTGACATGATTCAAGTGAATAGCAGACGTGAGAATAAGCTGCAACAACAAGCAGCGGCCCCCTCTGCTCCCCTCCTCTCACCCACCATTTCCTGTCTGTTTCTGCGCAGCGCCGCACCATCTCTGAGACTGACCTGTTTTGTTTGGACATTGATGAAGAATGTGGTTTGAACGAGCACTAGACTTGACACACATATTTTCAGCAGCGACGCTAACAAAGCCACAGGTTTTACTTCACATTGGCTGATTGAAAGCGGATGGCCTCAGACGCGAGAGTTGAGGTTTCTTAATCAGCAATCATGTGGTCTAACCTGAACTTTAACTTTCCTTTAACATGCAAGAGAGTGGCGTTCAAGACACTAGCCTTACAATAAAACATTGTTCATTAAAAAGAAGACAGTTATCGCAGTTATTTGTTATCGCAGTGCTATGACGCAATCTGTGGTAATACGCACGTGTTTTGCAGTAATTCAGTTTGACTCGTTTCCCATCCACAATGACACAGAAAGAGGCGATTCCTGTAGGTAAGTTCATGTTTGAGAAAGAGAAAAGACAGTCTGCCCTTGTATCTATGTTAATCCACTTATCAAGATATTTAAGTAGAAAGTAAGTGGAAGGTCTGAGGAAAGCGGAAGGAGAATGGCCTAGACAACAATATTTGTAGAGATGTACTCATTTGCTCAACCTGGGGGTTGAAGCTCCCATAATAGGTAAAGGTTTTTTTATGGCTGCATGCCAGGGACAGCCCTGTCCGGAGGCATCATGTTTTCGGGGTTTTTTTCTTCCATTCTTCCCATTCTTGTGAACAAGATATCCCAGTACAACGCCTTTAGGGGATTTTCAAAGCTGTGGTCAAATACATTCACCTTCTCCCTGAGAAATGAAGCTTGGTAACACACCCATAGCTGTATGCCATAGCTACACCGAGGAGACGGATAGCATACCAGGGGCAGACTGTAAAAACTTGACGCAAGGGGGGGGGGGGGCCGAACTAGCCTCGCTGTGTCCAAAGGTAAACACATCTGCTTATCAGTAGGCCTACCTCTAAAGCTCAATGATTAACATATTACACCTACATGTTCAGAAAAAATAGGTCAGTTATTTCACAAGTTTAGACAATTGACAGATGCGTGAGTGGTAATTAATCAAACGACTTCTTTAAGGGAGTCACAGGCCAGAAATGGTGGTAACCATTGCTGCACATAAGCATTGGCTATTTTTGGTTAGAGGATAAATCCTCTGGAAACCATAATTCTTTCATTCTTTATCCAAGGTCTTCTTGAATTATCTTGACTGAAATTAGTTTTCCCCCTGCACTGTGGTGTGTGCTTTGTATAATAGGGTTGTCGCTACCATCCGAATGCTTCCCCTTGAGTTGGGCTCTGTGGTCGCAGTAACAATGAAGGGTCTTGTGCGCACAGTGAGGGTTAGGGAAACGAGGAAGCATGGATATGCGCAGGACATATGGAAATGGTGCTGGTTAGGAACAGACGAAATCTTCCACGAAATGAACCGGTTCTGTAATTGATCCCAAATTACTCTATGTTTAGTCATATATAATAATGCAATGTTTTTATGACCTAGATGACAGATCAGATGTCCTGCTCAATGGAAAAGGAGCAAAATGTGTTCCTGTCCCACAGAAGAGCCTTCCTGACCTGCCACCCCCCAGAACAGTAAGTGATCACTAGACCGATTCCATCGGAATGGATTCACGTGAAACTATTTGGCTTAACATACACGTATAGTTTTTCTTGAGCCTCTGCCACTGTGGTGGGAAAGGGAGCCCAAAGACAAATTCCAACTTAAAAATGTAATTGGCAGTATATTGTTTTTTTGTTACAGTAAGAACATGGACATCGCTGAGCACCTTAAGTATTCAAAATAAAGTTCTGTGGATTGATATCACATGTTGCCAGAGAATTCCACTGGCTTTTTTTATTGTGCTAAAAAGAATGCTGTCTGTGGCCATACGAGACGAAGCCATTTCCCACGTACACTCAGTTACATGCCTGAGGCTCGGCGAAATGTATTCTCCCACAGAAACATGTAATTAATTACTCATGGGGCATCAAACCTGCGCAAGTGGACGTTCGAGGGAATGTGCGAGAGAGCTGTGTTTTATGTTGACTTGGTTGGCCGATGGCTCCTGAGTAGTGGCCCAGTGTGACTTCAGGAAAAACAAACGTGGCGAATCAGAGGTTGAGAACATCCCGTCAGTGCCTTTGAACTTTGCGCACACACACACACATGCACAGTGGCCTCCCCCAATATAAACTACAGTAGCAGCTGTTGCTAATCAGAACAAAAGCTTAGTGTCAGCACATGTGCATGTGCGTGTGTGTGTGCATGTGTGTGCATGTGTGTGTGTGCGTGTGCACAAGTGTGAGTACATGGGAGAGTCAATGCACTTAAATGAAGAACATTTGTGTCACTTTGCAGTCTCCAGAATCACTTATATATTATATAATTGTATATATTCGGTAACCTCAAAAACACTGCGTTGTTTTTCAGCGGTGCCGAAAATTTCACAGTCGCGGTACGGCTTCCACAAGTCCCTCAGATGTGTCTGGCAAAGGCATTTGGTCTTCCTCTCCTTCTGAATCCCGCTGTGGTGTAACTGGTCCCGTCTTGGGAAGCCTGAGCAAACACGTCCACAGCGAACCACTCTTTGGAAACCCCTTCATCTGCCTGCGGGGCTTCCATCCCCCTCCAGTGATGGTGTATTCAAGGGTTAGCATGTGTTTGACTGTGAACGCAGAGTTCCCCCTTATCATTGCAGTGAACAGCGCCCCCTTGCTGTTTATGTAGTGTCCAGTCAAGGCTGTCCACTGGCCTGTCGTGATATTGTAGCAGTCCATTAGGCAGCGAAGGAAGTCGTCGCTAGGCCCGTTTCGCATCACATACAAATTGTCCTTGTGAGCTACCATACAGTGGCCATAGCTCTGATGTCTGATCATTGTGGTGGCAAGTTTCCATGCATCTTTCACCGGCACATATTCATAGATATCTGTGGTGTCAGGTGGTTTCCAGAAGCAGACAAACATCCGCCGTCTCGCTACAGCACATGCAGCAGATGCAACAGGTCTTGGTGCATTGTGTATAAATGTCCACTCTCTCTTCGCAGCGTCATAACTCTCTGCTGTAGAAATGATCCGTTTTTGGAACTCGCCGCCGATGGCATAGAGTCGGCCCTCGTGCCCCAGCAGGGTGAAGTCGTATCTTGGTTGCTGGGGGCCAGGAAGTGCAGTCCAGACGCCTGAGTCGGGGTTGTAGCAAAAGCCGCTGTCTACTGTGTCCTTACCGTAACCGTACACTCCCCCTACAATGTACAAGCGATTGTCAAGCACTGCCACACCAGCCATGGAGGTGCTACAGACAGTTGGGAGGTTAGTTAAATGCTTCCACTCCCCCGCTTTTTCGTCAAGATAGCTGACAACTCTAAAGGAGTCGTGCAGCACTTCCATGGAAGGAGAGTGGGTGCCTATGGCAATATAATTAGTGGGAGACAATGACCGAGAATATTGAAGAAGGTCTTCAGGAATCGTCCTCTCTGCAGCTTCCTGCAAGTCATCAAAAGCATCACAAAGGAAGAGAGCCGCACCGTGAAACAAGGTGTGCACCCCAAAGATGGAGGCTGCATGGTAAAGCAAGAGGCAGTTGTCTGAATCGATAATGTCACAAAGATGCTGCACCAAGCATGCGACCTGCAGGAAAGCGGCGCACTCCACGGCTTCCGTGAGCTCGTCCGGGCCACTGATGGTGGGAATCTCTCCTCTGCAGACGGAAAGGGCAATGAGAAAACCCCTGGCATGCACTCCTCCCTTCAGGTGGAGTTCCTCCTGGTGACTTTCTTTCATCCCAGACTGAAAGAGCGCACAGAAGTAGTCGCTGCACCCCGCCAGCAAGGCCCGCTCCACGGTGAACCAGCTCTCTTCCACCCTCACCCTCACCCAGCCCGCTCGGCGCTCCCCGTCCGCCAGATCATGGGTCGCATTCTCGGCATGAATATCCCGGTTGACTCTCAGGCCTCGGAGCGATTCCATGGTCTCTTAAACCAGGGGTCTTTATTCCTCCTAAAACTGGCTCTCAAGTGACAATAAAGCATGTGACTCGATTGAAAATCTGCCATTTCCCCCGCAGAACTGGCCAGTAAATAGAGATTTGTGTGACTTCCATTGCGTCCCGTCTGCACGGTCTGAAAATAGAGTTGTACTATAGATAGCAGCTGCGCCACTCGCAAGCGTCAGGCGGGGAAAGGAATACTGTTGACATGCACAGTACGTGGTAATGTGGCTGCCGGCAACGGGTGATTATCATAACCGCAATAGGAATGGTTAGCATAAATACAGTATTTGCCGAATTATTCATAATTACGTTACTTGCCAGGAATACTCCTTTAAATCCAGTTCAGTTTTGCAGGACTATTTTAGTTTTATACATGTTGCTCTTTCTTATTTATAGTCAAACATTTCAGTTGGTTACTTTTAAACATGTATGCCAACAGATAAAGGAAAAAACTAAATCTGGAGGCCAAAGTATGACGGGTTTTAGAGGAGGTCAACATGTTCCCAAGGAGGCAGAAATAATGGAAAAATAAATACAGTATGTGATAAAAATTTGTGTCATGTGAATTTTTTTATTTTCCATTTCCCTGCCCTCCCACCATGCAGCTGACATTTATTGCCCCCCCCCCCCCCCCCCCCCCCCCCCCCCTTCCCATTTTAATTCATTCTACTTTTTGTTTTACAAACTCTATGTTACAACTAGTGCAGAGATAGCAACGGTCCAGAGAGTTCGCCCCAATCTGGCTTTCCAAAGCTGATTATTTTTATCACTACCCTGAGCTCCCAGCCGGCTTTCAGATACACACTGCGCGTGTGTGTGTGTGTGTGTGTGTGTGTGTGCGTGTTTGTGTGTGTGTGTGTGTGTGTGTGTGTGTGTGTGTGCGTGCGGTCACGGTATCACTCATGTTGCGGGGACCTACGTCTGTTTACACAGTCACATTATGGCCACTTGTAAGAGTGTCCCTCTAACGGAAATCATTAAACGTCAAGGTGAAGACGTGTTATCGAAAGTTTGGTCAAGCTTGGTTTGGGCAAGTCGTAGTTATGGTTAAGGTTAGATTATGTCTCCAGGAAATTATCGTAAGTCATAGTGTCCTCTGAAGTCATAGAGACGAAACTCTCTCTCCCTCCCTCCCCTTTCTCTCTCTCTCTCTCCATCTGTGTGTGTGTGTGTGTGTGTGTGTTTTCGCTGCACTGGATTCTTGGCATGGGAACCAGGGATTTTCCATGTTCCTCTGACTGTTCGTTTTTTGGGCTCTTTTTCCCACTCTTTACTCAAAGCTCCCCCCCCCCACCTCCATGCTTTGTTATTAATGCCCTGACTCTACGATCCATTCCCTCTACCCAGTGTTTCTGTGGTGAGGATCTGTGTGTGTGTGTGTGTGTGTGTGTGTGTGTGTGTGTGTGTGTGAGAGAGAAGTGAAGGTTTTAGGGCTAAAGTGACTGGAGTGCCTGCAAAGCCTTCTGAGAGACAACATTCCAGACACACCTGGCATGTTCTCTTCCCTTTTTCTTTTTCATATCCAGTCCAGCTGACCTGCCTGACCCAAACAACAGGCACGATCTAGCTTTTTTTTGGAGATGAGTAAAAGGGAGAGTGAAAAAGAAGGAAAGAAAGAAAGAAAGAAAGAGAGAAAGAAGATAGAGATAAGGGCGAGTGGGTCGGTCTGTGGGGCTGCTGCTGCTGCTGCTGCTCTGGAATGCCTGGTTCTTGGATTTAATTAATGGCAGATGCCTGGACTGCTGTTTCTTTTTCGCCGTGGAGCAGTTTACCCTGTCGTGTCA